>NC_092394.1:61998129-62598129 GCF_030028105.1 Mobula birostris
GTTAATGCTTGTGGCTAGGCAGGAGACAGGAGGCTTCCAGCTTGTGGCTAGGCAGGAGGGCTGGAGTCTTTGGGCTTGTGGCTAGGCAGGAGGCTGGAGTCTTCGAGCTTGGGGCTAGGCAGGGAGGCTAGAGTCTTCATATTTGGGGCTAGGCCAGAGGCTGGAGTCTTCATGCTTGTGGCTAGGGCAGGAGGCTGGGAGTCTTCAGGCTTCTGGCTAGGCAGGAGGGCTGGAGTCTTCGGGCTTCTGGATAGGCAGGAGGCTGCAGTCTTCATGCTTAGGGATAGGCAGGAGGCTGGAGTCTTCATGCTTGGGGGCTAGGCAAGGGGCTGGAGACTTCAGTCTTGGGGGCTATGCAGGAGGCTAGAGTCTTCGAGCTTGTGGCTAGGCAGGAGGCTGGAGTCTTCGGGCTTCTGGCTAGGCAGGAGGCTGGAGTCTTCGGGGCTTCTGGCTAGGCAGGAGGCTAGACTCTTCGAGCTTGGGGCTAGGCAGGAGGGTGGAGTCTTCGAGCTTGGGTCTAGGCAGGAGACTGGGACTCTTCAGGTTAGCGCTATGCAAAAGGTTGGAGTCTTCAGGCTAGAGACCAGGCCAAAGACTGGAGTCTTCAGGCTGCAGGCTAGGCAGGAGGCTGGCGTGTTAATGCTTGTGGCTAGGCAGGAGACTGGAGTCTTCGACTTTGTGGCTAGGCAGGAGGCTGGAGTCTTCGAGCTTGGGGCTAGGCAGGAGGCTGGAGTCTTCATGCTTGGGGGCTAGGCAAGATGCTGAAGTCTTCAGTCTTGGGCTAGGCAGGAGGCTGGAGTCTTCATGCTTGTGGCTAGACAGGAGGCTGGAGTTTTCGGGCTTCTGGCTAGGCAGGAGGCTGGAGACTTCGGGCTAGAGGCTAGGCAGGAGGCTGGAGTCTTCTAGCTTGTGGCTAGGCCAGAGCCTAGAGTTTTCAGGCTGCAGGCTAGGCGGGAGGCTGAAGTGTTAATGCTTGTGGCTAGGGCCTAGGAGACAGGAGGCTTCCAGCTTGTGGCTAGGCAGGAGGCTGGAGTCTTCGGGCTTGTGGCTAGGCAGGAGGCTGGAGTCTTCGAGCTTGGGGCTAGGCAGGAGGGCTAGAGTCTTCATATTTGGGGGGGCTAGGCCAGAGGCTGGAGTCTTCATGCTTGTGGCTAGGCAGGAGGCTGCAGTCTTCGGGCTTCTGGCTAGGCAGGAGGCTGAAGTCTTCGGGCTTCTGGCTAGGCAGGAGGGCTGCAGTCTTCATGCTTAGGGATAGGCAGGAGGCTGGAGTCTTCATGCTTGGGGTTAGGCGAGGGGCTGGAGACTTCAGTCTTGGGGCTAGGCAGGAGGCTAGAGTCTTCGAGCTTGGGGCTAGGCAGGAGGCTAGAGTCTTCATATTTGGGGCTAGGCAGGAAACTGGAGTCTTCATGATTGTGGTTAGGCAGGAGGCTGGAGTATTCGGGTTTGTGGCTAGGCAGGAGGCTGGAGTCTTCATGCTTGGGGATAGGCAGGAGGCTGGAGTCTTCATGCTTGGGGCTAGGCAGGAGGCTGGAGGTCTTCATGCTTGGGGCTACGCAAGATGCTGAAGTCCTCAGTCTTGGGGCTAGGCAGGAGGCTGGAGTCTTCGATCTTGGGGCTAGGCAGGAGGCTGGAGTCTTCGGGCTTGTGGCTAGGCAGGAGGCTGGAGTCTTCCGGCTTGTGGCTAAGCAGGAGGCTCGAGACCTCGGCATGTGCCTAGGAAGGAGGCTGGAGTCTTCGGGCTTGTAGCTAGGCAGGAAGCTGGAGTCTTCGGGCTTGGGGCTAGGCAGGAGGCTGGAGTCTTCGGACTTGTGGCTAGGCAGGAGGCTGGAGTCTTCGGGGCTTGTGGCTAGGCAGGTGGCTGGAGTCTTCGGGCTTGTGGCTAGGCAGCAGGCTGGAGACTTCGGGCTAGGGGCTAGGCAGGAGGCTGGAGTCTTCCGGCTTGTGGCTAGGCAGGAGGCTGGAGTCTTCGGGCTTCTAGCTAGGCAGGAGGCTGGAGTCTTCGAGGTTGGGGGCTAGGCCGGAGACTGGTGGCTGCGGGCTTGGGGCTAGGCAGGAGGTTGGAGTCTTCATGCTTGGGGATAGGCAGGGAGGCTGGAGTCTTCATGCTTGGGGTAGGGCGGGAGGCTGGATTCTTCATGATTGGGGCTAGGCAGGAGGCTAGAGTCTTCATATTTGGGGCTAGGCAAGAGGCTGGAGTCTTCATGCTTGTGGCAAGGCAGGAGGCTGGAGTCTTCGGGCTTCTGGGCTAGGCAGGAGGCTGGAGACTTCGGGCTTGGGGCTAGGCAGGAGGCTGGAGTCTTCATGCTTGGGGGATAGGCAGGAGGCTGGAGTCGTCATGATTGGGGCTAGGCAGGAGGCTAGTGTCTTCATATTTGGGGCTAGGCAGGAGGCTGGAGGTCTTCATGCTTGGGGCTCGGCAAGAAGCTGGAGTCTTCAGTCTTGGGGTCTAGGCAGTAGGCTGGAGTCTTCGGTCTTGGGCTAGGCAGGAGACTGAAGTTTTCGGGCTTGTGGCTAGGCAGGAGGCTGGGAGTCTTCGGGCTTGTAGCTAGGCAGGAAGCTGGAGTCTTCGGGCTTCGGGCTAGGCAGGAGGCTGGAGTCTTCCGCTTGTGGCTAGGCAGAGGCTGGAGACTTCGGGCTAGAGGCTAGGGAGGAGGCTGGAGTCTTCTAGCTTGTGGCTAGGCCAGAGCCTAGAGTTTTCAGGCTGCAGGCTAGGCAGGAGGCTGAAGTGTTAATGCTTGTGGCTAGGCAGGAGACAGGAGGCTTCCAGCTTGTGGCTAGGCAGGAGGCTGGAGTCTTTGGGCTTGTGGCTAGGCAGGAGGCTGGAGTCTTCGAGCTTGGGGCTAGGCAGGAGGCTAGAGTCTTCATATTTGGGGGCTAGGCCAGAGGCTGGAGTCTTCATGCTTGTGGCTAGGCAGGAGGCTGGAGTCTTCAGGCTTCTGGCTAGGCAGGAGGCTGGGAGTCTTCGGGCTTCTGGATAGGCAGGAGGCTGCAGTCTTCATGCTTAGGGATAGGGCAGGAGGCTGGAGTCTTCATGCTTGGGGCTAGGCAAGGGGCTGGAGACTTCAGTCTTGGGGCTATGCAGGAGGCTAGAGTCTTCGAGCTTGTGGCTAGGCAGGAGGCTGGAGTCTTCGGGCTTCTGGCTAGGCAGGAGGCTGGAGTCTTCGGGCTTCTGGCTAGGCAGGAGGCTAGACTCTTCGAGCTTGGGGCTAGGCAGGAGGGTGGAGTCTTCGAGCTTGGGTCTAGGCAGGAGACTGGACTCTTCAGGTTAGCGGCTATGCAAAAGGTTGGAGTCTTCAGGCTAGAGACCAGGCCAAAGACTGGAGTCTTCAGGCTGCAGGCTAGGCAGGAGGCTGGCGTGTTAATGCTTGTGGCTAGGCAGGAGACTGGAGTCTTCGACTTTGTGGCTAGGCAGGAGGCTGGAGTCTTCGAGCTTGGGGCTAGGCAGGAGGCTGGAGTCTTCATGCTTGGGGGCTAGGCAAGATGCTGAAGTCTTCAGTCTTGGGGCTAGGCAGGAGGCTGGAGTCTTCATGCTTGTGGCTAGACAGGAGGCTGGAGTTTTCGGGCTTCTGGCTAGGCAGGAGGCTGGAGACTTCGGGCTAGAGGCTAGGCAGGAGGCTGGAGTCTTCTAGCTTGTGGCTAGGCCAGAGCCTAGAGTTTTCAGGCTGCAGGCTAGGCGGGAGGCTGAAGTGTTAATGCTTGTGGCTAGGCCTAGGAGACAGGAGCTTCCAGCTTGTGGCTAGGCAGGAGGCTGGAGTCTTCGGGCTTGTGGCTAGGCAGGAGGCTGGGAGTCTTCGAGCTTGGGGCTAGCAGGAGGCTAGAGTCTTCATATTTGGGGGCTAGGCCAGAGGCTGGAGTCTTCATGCTTGTGGCTAGGCAGGAGGCTGCAGTCTTCGGGCTTCTGGCTAGGCAGGAGGCTGAAGTCTTCGGGCTTCTGGCTAGGCAGGAGGCTGCAGTCTTCATGCTTAGGGATAGGCAGGAGGCTGGAGTCTTCATGCTTGGGGTTAGGCGAGGGGCTGGAGACTTCAGTCTTGGGGGCTAGGCAGGAGGCTAGAGTCTTCGAGCTTGGGGCTAGGCAGGAGGCTAGAGTCTTCATATTTGGGGGCTAGGCAGGAAACTGGAGTCTTCATGATTGTGGTTAGGCAGGAGGCTGGAGTATTCGGGTTTGTGGCTAGCAGGAGGCTGGAGTCTTCATGCTTGGGGATAGGCAGGAGGCTGGAGTCTTCATGCTTGGGGCTAGGCAGGGAGGTGGAGTCTTCATGCTTGGGGCTACGCAAGATGCTGAAGTCCTCAGTCTTGGGGCTAGGCAGGGAGGGCTGGAGTCTTCGGTCTTGGGCTAGGCAGGAGACTGAACTTTTCGGGCTTGTGGCTAGGCAGGAGGCAGGAGTCTTCGGGCTCAGGGTGAGGGGAGGGACGCTGGAGTCTTCAGGCTAGACGGTATCCCGGTGGCTGGATTCTTCAGGTTAGCGGCTATGCAGGAGGTTGGAGTCTTCAGGCTAGAGACCAGTCCAAACGCTGGAGTCTTCAGACTGCAGGCTAGGCAGGAGTCTGGCGTGTTAATGCTTGTGGCTAGGCAGGAGACAGGACTGTTCCTGCTTGTGGCTGGGCAGGAGGCTCGAGTCTTCAGGCTTTTGGCTAGGAAGGAGGCTGGAGTCTTCAGGCTTGTGGCTAGGCAGGAGTCTGGAGACTTCGGGCTTGTGGCTGGGCAGGAGGCTGGAGTCTTCGGCTAGAGGCTAGGCAGGAGGCTGGAGTCTTTAGGCTAGAGGCAAGGCAGGAGGCTGGATTCTTCAGGCTAGAGGCTAGGCAGGAGGCCGGAGTCTGCAGGCTAGAGGCTAAGCAGGAGGCTGGAGTCTTCATGCTTGGGGGCTAGGCAGGAGGCTGGATTCTTCATGCTTGTGGCTAGGCAGGAGGCTGGAGTCTTCGGGCTTCTGGCTAGGCAGGAGGCTGGAGTCTTCCGGCTTGTGGCTAGGCAGAGGCTCGAGACCTCGGCATGTGCCTAGGAAGGAGGCTGGAGTCTTCGGGCTTGTAGCTAGGCAGGAAGTTGGAGTCTTCGGGCTTGGGGATAGGCAGGAGGCTGGAGTCTTCGGGCTTCTGGCTAGGCAGGAGGGCTGGAGTCTTCATGCTTGGGGGATAGGCAGGAGGCTGGAGTCTTCGAGCTTGGGGCTAGGCCGGAGGCTGGAGTCTTCAGTCTTGGGCTCGGCAGGAGACTGAAGTTTTCGGGCTTTCGGCTAGGCAGGGAGGCAGGAGCCTTCGGGCTCAGGTGAGGCAGGACGCTGGAGTCTTCAGGCTAGAGGGTATCCCGGTGGCTGGAATCTTCAGGTTAGCGGCTATGCAGGAGGTTGGCGTCTTCAGGCTGGAGACCAGGCCAAAGGCTGGAGTCTTCAGGCTGCAGGCTAGGGCAGCAGTCTGGCGTGTTAATGCTTGTGGCTAGGCAGGAGGCAGGACTGTTCCGGCTTATGGATGAGCAGGAGGCTCGAGTCTTCAGGCTTGTGACTAGGCAGGAGGCTGGAGTCTTCAGGCTTCTGGCTAGGCAGGAGGTCTGGAGACTTCAGGCTTGTGCCTAGGCAGGAGGCTGGAGTCTTCGGGCTAGAGGCTAGGCAGGAGGGCTGGAGTCTTTAGGCTAGAGGCAAGGCAGGAGGCTGGATTCTTCAGGCTAGAGGCTAAGCAGGAGGCTGGAGTCTTCATGCTTGGGGCTAGGCAGGAGGCTGGAGTCTTCATATTTGGGGCTAGGCAGGTGGCTGGGGTCTTCGGGTTTGTGGGCTGGGCAGGAGGCTGGAGTCTTCGGACTTCTGGCTGGGCAGGAGGCTGGAGTCTTCATGCTTGGGGATAGGCAGGGGGGCTGGAGTCTTCATGCTTGGAGCTAGGCAAGAGGCTGGAGTCTTCAGTCCTGGGGCTAGGCAGGAGGCTGGAGTCTTCGATCTTGGGGCTAGGCAGGAGGCTGGAGTCTTCGGTCTTGGGCTAGGCAGGAGACTGAAGTTTTCGGGCTTGCAGCTAGGCAGGAGGCAGGAGTCTTCGGGCTCGGGTGAGGCAGGACGCTGGAGTCTGCAGGCTAGAGGCTAGGCAGGAGGCTGGAGTCTTCATGCTTGGGGCTAGGCAGGAGGCTGCATTCTTCATGCTTGGGCTAGGCAGGAGGCTGGAGCCTTCATATTTGGGGCTAGGCAGGAGGCTGGAGTCTTCGGGCTTGTGGCTAGGCAGGAGGCTGGAGTCTTCCGGCATGTGGCTAGGCAGGAGGCTCGAGACCTCGGGCATGTGCCTGAGGAAGGAGGCTGGAGTCTTCGGGCTTGTAGCTAGGCAGGAAGCTGGAGTCTTCGGGCTTGGGGCTAGGCAGGAGGCTGGAGTCTTCGGGCTTGGTGGCTAGGCAGGAGGCTGGAGTCTTCGGCTTGTGGGCTAGGCAGGTGGCTGGAGTCTTCGGGCTTGTGGCTAGGCAGCAGGCTGGAGACTTCGGCTAGGGGCTAGGCAGGAGGCTGGAGTCTTCCGGCTTGTGGCTAGGCAGGAGGCTGCATTCTTCATGCTTGGGGGCTAGGCAGGAGGCTGCATTCTTCATGCTTGGGGGCTAGGCAGGAGGCTGGAGCCTTCATATTTGGGGGCTAGGCAGGAGGGCTGGAGCCTTCATGCTTGTGACTAGGCAGGAGGCTGGAGTCTACGGGCTTCTGGCTAGGCAGGAGGGCTGGAGTCTTCATGCTTAGGGATAGGCAGGAGGCTGGAGTCTTCATCCTTGGGGCTAGGCAAGAGGCTGGAGTCTTCAGTCTTGGGGGCTAGACAGGAGGCTGGAGTCTTCGATCTTGGGGCTAGGCAGGAGGCTGGAGTCTTCGGGCTTGTGGCTAGGCAGGAGGGCTGGAGTCTTCCGGCATGTGGCTAGGCAGGAGGCTCGAGACCTCGGCATGTGCCTAGGAAGGAGGCTGGAGTCTTCGGGGCTTGTAGCTAGGCAGGAAGCTGGAGTCTTCGGGCTTGGGGGCTAGGCAGGAGGCTGGAGTCTTCGGGCTTGTGGCTAGGCAGGAGGCTGGAGTCTTCGGGCTTGTGGCTAGGCAGGTGGCTGGAGGTCTTCGGGCTTGTGGCTAGGCAGCAGGCTGGAGACTTCGGGCTAGGGGCTAGGCAGGAGGCTGGAGTCTTCCGGCTTGTGGCTAGGCAGGAGGCTGGAGTCTTCGGGCTTCTAGCTAGGCAGGAGCTGGAGTCTTCGAGGTTGGGGCTAGGCCGGAGACTGGTGGGCTGCGGGCTTGGGGCTAGGCAGGAGGGTTGGAGTCTTCATGCTTGGGGATAGGCAGAGGCTGGAGTCTTCATGCTTGGGGGCTCGGCAAGAGGCTGGAGTCTTCAGTCTTGGGCTAGTCAGGAGGCTGGAGTCTTCAGTCTTGGGCTAGGCAGGGAGACTGAAGTTTTCGGGCTTGCAGCTAGGCAGGAGGCAGGAGTCTTCGGCTCGGGTGAGGCAGGACGCTGGAGTCTTCAGGCTAGAGAAAATCTCGGTGGCTGGAGTCTTCAGGTAGCGGCGATGCAGGAGGTTGGAGTCTTCAGGCTAGGACCAGCCAAAGGCTGGAGTCTTCAGGCTGCAGCTGGGCAGGAGGCTGGCGTGTTAATGCTTGTGGCTAGGCAGGAGACAGGAGTGTTCCGGCTTGTGCTAGGCAGAGGCTCGAGTCTTCAGGCTTGTGCTAGGCAGAGGCTGGAGTCTTCAGGGTGTGGCTAGGCAGAGTCTGGAGACTTCGGGCTTGTGGCTAGCAGGAGGCTCGAGTCTTCAGGCTGGTGGGCTAGGCAGGAGGCTGGAGTCTGCAGGGTTGTGGCTAGGCAGAGTCTGGAGACTTCGGGCTTGGGGCTAGGCAGGAGGCTGGAGTCTTCATGCTTGGGGTAGGCGGGAGGCTGGATTCTTCATGATTGGGGCTAGGCAGGAGGCTAGAGGTCTTCATATTTGGGGCTAGGCAAGAGGCTGGAGTCTTCATGCTTGGGGCTAGGCAGAGCTGGAGTCTTCGGGTTTGTGGCTAGGGCAGGAGGCTGAGACTGTCGGGCTTCTGGCTAGGCAGGAGGCTGGAGGCTTCGGGCTTGGGCTAGGCAGGAGGCTGGAGTCTTCATGCTTGGGGATAGGCAGGTGGCTGGAGTCGTCATGATTGGGGCTCGGCAGGCTAGAGTCTTCATATTTGGGCTAGGCAGGAGGCTGGAGGTCTTCATGCTTGGGGCTCGGCAAGAGGCTGGAGTCTTCAGTCTTGGGGGCTAGGCAGGCTGGAGGCTTCGGTTGGCTGGCAGGTCTGTCGTGGGCTTGCAGGAACTGTAGGTTCGGCTTGTGGCTAGGCAGGAGGCTGGAGTCTTCGGGCTTGTAGCTAGGCAGGAAGCTGGAGTCTTCGGGCTTCGGGCTAGGCAGGAGGCTGGAGTCTTCCGGCGTGTGGTTAGGCAGGCTGGAGGCTGGAGACTTCGGGGCTAGAGGGCTAGGCAGGAGGGCTGGAGTCTTCTAGCTGTGGCTAGGCCAGAGCCTAGAGTTTTGCCAGGCTAGGCAGGAGGCTGAAGTGGTAATGCTGTGGCTAGGCAGGAGACAGGAGGCTTCCAGCTTGGTGGCTAGGCAGGAGGGCTGGAGTCTTCGGGCTTGGTGGCTAGGCAGGAGGCTGGAGTCTTCGAGCTTGGGCTAGGCAGGAGGCTAGAGTCTTCGAGCTTGGGGCGTAGGCAGGAGGCTGGAGGTCTTCGGGCTTCTGGCTAGGCAGGAGGCTGGAGTCTTCGGGCTTCTGGCTAGGCAGGAGGCTAGACTCTTCGAGCTTGGGGCTAGGCAGAGGGTGGAGTCTTCGAGCTTGGGTCTAGGGCAGGAGACTGGAGTCTTCAGGTTAGCGGCTATGCAAAAGGTTGGAGTCTTCAGGCTAGAGACCAGGCCAAAGGACTGGAGTCTTCAGGCTGCAGGCTAGGCAGGAGCTGGCGTGTTAATGCGTGTGGCTAGCAGGAGACGTGGAGTCTTCGGACTTTGTGGCTAGGCAGAGGCTGGAGTCTTCAGGGTTGTGGCTAGGCAGAGTCTGGAGACTTCGGGCTTGTGGCTAGGCAGGAGCTGGAGTCTTCGGGATAGAGGGCTAGGCAGGAGGCTGGATCTTTAGGCTAGAGGCAAGGCAGGAGGCTGGATTCTTCAGGCTAGAGGCTAGGCAGGGGAGGCCGGAGTCTGCAGGCTAGAGGCTAGGCAGGAGGCTGGAGTCTGTCATGCTTGGGGCTCAGCAGGGAGCTGCATTCTTCACGCTTGGGGCTAGGCAGGAGGCTGGAGCCTTCATATTTGGGGCTAGGCAGAGGCTGGAGCCCTCATGCTTGTGACTAGGCAGGAGGCTGGAGTCTTCGGGTGTGTGGGCTAGGCAGGAGGCTGGAGGTCTGTCATGCTTGGATAGGCAGGAGGCTGGAGTCTTCATCCTGGGGGCTAGGCAAGAGGCTGGAGTCTTCAGTCTTGGGGCTAGGCAGGGAGGCGTGAGTCTTCGATCTTCGGGGGCTAGCAGGGAGGGCTGGAGGTCTGCGGGCTTGTGGCTAGGCAGGGAGGCTGGAGTCTGTCCGGCTTGTGGCGAAGCAGAGGCTCGAGACCTCGGCATGTGCCTAGGAAGGGAGGCTGGAGGCTTCGGACTTGTGGCTAGCAGGAGGCTGAGTCGTCGGGCTGTGGCTAGGCAGGTGGGCTGGAGTCTTCGGCTTGTGGCTAGGCAGCAGGCTGGAGACTTCGGGCTAGGGGCTAGGGCAGGAGGCTGAGTCTTCCGGCTTGTGCTAGGCAGGAGGCTGAGGCTTCGGGCTTCTAGCTAGGCAGGAGGCTGGGAGTCTTCGGAGGGTTGGGCTAGGCCGGAGACTGGTGGCTGCGGGCTTGGGGCTAGGCAGGAGGTTGGAGTCTTCATGCTTGGGGATAGGCAGGAGGCTGGAGTCTTCATGCTTGGGGTAGGCGGGAGCTGGGATTCTTCATGATTGGGGCTAGGCAGGAGGCTAGAGTCTTCATATTTGGGGCTAGGCAAGAGGCTGGAGTCTGTCATGCTTGGTGGCTAGGCAGGAGGCTGGAGTCTTCGGGCTTCTGGCTAGGCAGGAGGGCTGGAGACTGTCGGGCTTGGGGCTAGGCAGGAGGCTGGAGTCTTCATGCTTGGGGATAGGCAGGAGGCTGGAGTCGTCATGATTGGGCTAGGCAGGAGGCTAGTGTCTTCATATTTGGGGCTAGGCAGGAGGCTGGAGTCTGTCATGCTGGGGCTCGCAAGAGGCTGGAGTCTTCAGTCTTGGGGCTAGGCAGGAGGCTGGAGTCTTCGGTCTTGGGCTAGGCAGGGAGACTGAGAGTTTTCGGGCTTGTGGCTAGGCAGGAGGCTGGAGTCTTCGGGCTTGTAGCTAGGCAGGAAGCTGGAGTCTTCGGCTTCGGGCTAGGCAGGGAGGCTGGAGTCTTCCGGCTTGGTGGCTAGGCAGGAGCTGGAGACTTCGGCTAGAGGCTAGGCAGGAGGCTGGAGGTCTTCTAGCTTGTGGCTAGGCCAGAGCCTAGAGTTTTCACGCTGGCAGGCTAGGCAGGAGGGCTGAAGTGTTAATGCTTGTGGCTAGGCAGGAGACAGGAGGCTTCCAGCTTGTGGCTAGCAGGAGGCTGGAGTCTTTGGGCTTGTGGCTAGGCAGGGAGGCTGGAGTCTTCGAGCTTGGGGCTAGGCAGGAGGCTAGAGTCTGTCATATTTGGGGCTAGGCCAGAGGCTGGAGTCTTCATGCTTGTGGCTAGGCAGGAGGCTGGAGTCTTCAGGCTTCTGGCTAGGCAGAGGCTGGAGTCTTCGGGCTTCTGGATAGGCAGGGAGGCTGCAGTCTTCATGCTTAGGGGATAGGCAGGGAGGCTGGAGTCTTCATGCTTGGGGCTAGGCAAGGGGCTGGAGACTTCAGTCTTGGGGCTAGGCAGGAGGCTAGAGTCTTCGAGCTTGGTGGCTAGGCAGGAGGGCTGGAGTCTTCGGGCTTCTGGCTAGGCAGGAGGCTGGAGTCTCGGGCTTCTGGCTAGGCAGGAGGCTAGACTCTTCGAGCTTGGGGCTAGGCAGGAGGGTGGAGTCTTCGGAGCTTGGGTCTAGGCAGGAGACTGGAGTCTTCAGGTTAGGCGGCTATGCAAAAGGTTGGAGTCTTCAGGCTAGAGACCAGGCCAAAGACTGGAGTCTTCAGGCTGCAGGGCTAGGCAGGAGGGCTGGCGTGTTAATGCTTGTGGGCTAGGCAGGAGACTGGAGTCTTCGACTTTGTGGCTAGGCAGGAGGCTGGAGTCTTCGAGCTTGGGGGCTAGGCAGGAGGCTGGAGTCTTCATGCTTGGGCTAGGCAAGATGCTGAAGGTCTTCAGTCTTGGGGCTAGGCAGGAGGCTGGAGTCTTCATGCTTGTGGCTAGACAGGAGGCTGGAGTTTTCGGGCTTCTGGCTAGGCAGGAGGCTGGAGACTTCGGGCTTGGGGCTAGGCAGAGGCTGGAGTCTTCATGCTTGGGATAGGCAGGAGGCTGGAGTCGTCATGATTGGGGCTTAGGCAGGAGGGCTAGAGTCTTCATATTTGGGGCTAGGCAGGAGGCTGGAGTCTTCATGCTTGGGGCTCGGCAAGAGGCTGGAGTCTTCAGTCTTGGGGCTAGGCAGGAGGCTGGAGGTCTTCGGTCTTGGGCTAGGCAGGAGACTGAAGTTTTCGGGCTTGTGGCTAGCAGGAGGCTGGAGTCTTCGGGGCTTGTAGCTAGGCAGGAAGCTGGAGTCTTCGGGCTTCGGGCTAGGCAGGAGGCTGAGTCTTCCGGCTTGTGGCTGGGCAGGAGGCTGGAGACTTCGGGCTAGAGGCTAGGCAGGAGGCTGGAGTCGTCTAGCTTGTGGCTAGGCCAGAGCCTAGAGTTTCAGGCTGCAGGCTAGGCGGGAGGCTGAAGTGTTAATGCTTGTGGCTAGGCCTAGAGACAGGAGGCTTCCAGCTTGTGGCTAGGCAGGAGGCTGGAGTCTTCGGGCTTGTGGCTAAGCAGGAGGCTGGAGTCTTCGAGCTTGGGGCTAGGCAGGAGGCTAGAGTCTTCATATTTGGGGCTAGGCCAGAGGCTGGAGTCTTCATGCTTGTGGCTAGGCAGAGGCTGGAGTCTTCGGCTTCTGGCTAGGCAGGAGGCTGAAGGTCTTTGGGCTTCTGGCTAGGCAGGAGGCTGCAGTCTTCATGCTTAGGGATAGGCAGGAGGCTGGAGTCTTCATGCTTGGGGTTAGGCGAGGGGCTGGAGACTTCAGTCTTGGGGCTAGCAGGAGCTAGAGTCTTCGAGCTTGGGGCTAGCAGGAGGCTAGAGTCTTCATATGTGGGCTAGGCAGGGAAACTGGAGTCTTCATGATTGTGGTTAGGCAGGAGGCTGGAGTATTCGGGTTTGTGGCTAGGCAGGAGGCTGGAGTCTTCAGGCTTGGGATAGGCAGGAGGCTGGAGTCTTCATGCTTGGGGCTAGCAGAGGCTGGAGTCTTCATGCTTGGGGCTAGGCAAGATGCTGAAGTCCTCAGTCTTGGGGCTAGGCAGAGGCTGGAGTCTTCGGTCTTGGGCTAGGCAGGAGACTGAACTTGTCGGGCTTGTGGCTAGGCAGGAGGCAGGAGTCTTCGGGCTCAGGTGAGGCAGGACGCTGGAGTCTTCAGGCTAGACGGTATCCCGGTGGCTGGATTCTTCAGGTTAGCGGCTATGCAGGAGGTTGGAGTCTTCAGGCTAGAGACCAGTCCAAACGCTGGAGTCTTCAGACTGCAGGCTAGGCAGGAGTCTGGCGTGTTAATGCTTGTGGCTAGGCAGGAGACAGGACTGTTCCTGCTTGTGGCTGGGCAGGAGGCTCGAGTCTTCAGGCTTTTGGCTAGGAAGGAGGCTGGAGTCTTCAGGGTTGTGGCTAGGCAGGAGTCTGGAGACTTCGGCTTGTGGCTGGGCAGGAGGCTGGAGTCTTCGGCTAGAGGCTAGGCAGGAGGCTGGAGTCTTTAGGCTAGAGGCAAGGCAGGAGGCTGGATTCTTCAGGCTAGAGGCTAGCCAGAAGCCCGAAGACTCCAGCCTCCTGCCTAGCCACAAGCATGAAGAATCCAGCCTCCTGCCTAGCCCCAAGCATGAAGACTCCAGCCTCCTGCTTAGCCTCTAGCCTGCAGACTCCGGCCTCCTGCCTAGCCTCTAGCCTGAAGAATCCAGCCTCCTGCCTTGCCTCTAGCCTAAAGACTCCAGCCTCCTGCCTAGCCTCTAGCCCGAAGACTCCAGCCTCCTGCCCAGCCACAAGCCCGAAGTCTCCAGACTCCTGCCTAGCCACAACCCTGAAGACTCCAGCCTCCTTCCTAGCCAAAAGCCTGAAGACTCGAGCCTCCTGCCCAGCCACAAGCAGGAACAGTCCTGTCTCCTGCCTAGCCACAAGCATTAACACGCCAGACTCCTGCCTAGCCTGCAGTCTGAAGACTCCAGCGTTTGGGACTGGTCTCTAGCCTGAAGACTCCAACCTCCTGCATAGCCGCTAACCTGAAGAATCCAGCCACCGGGATAGCCGTCTAGCCTGAAGACTCCAGCGTCCTGCCTCACCTGAGCCCGAAGACTCCTGCCTCCTGCCTAGCCACAAGCCCGAAAAGTTCAGTCTCCTGCCTAGCCCAAGACCGAAGACTCCAGCCTCCTGCCTAGCCCCAAGACTGAGGACTTCAGCATCTTGCCTAGCCCCAAGCATGAAGACTCCAGCCTCCTGCCTAGCCCCAAGCATGAAGACTCCAGCCTCCTGCCTATCCCCAAGCATGAAGACTCCAGCCTCCTGCCTAGCCACAAACCCGAATACTCCAGCCTCCTGCCTAACCACAATCATGAAGACTCCAGTTTCCTGCCTAGCCCCAAATATGAAGACTCTAGCCTCCTGCCTAGCCCCAAGCTCGAAGACTCTAGCCTCCTGCCTAGCCCCAAGACTGAAGTCTCCAGCCCCTCGCCTAACCCCAAGCATGAAGACTCCAGCCTCCTGCCTATCCCTAAGCATGAAGACTGCAGCCTCCTGCCTAGCCAGAAGCCCGAAGACTTCAGCCTCCTGCCTAGCCAGAAGCCCGAAGACTCCAGCCTCCTGCCTAGCCACAAGCATGAAGACTCCAGCCTCTGGCCTAGCCCCAAATATGAAGACTCTAGCCTCCTGCCTAGCCCCAAGCTCGAAGACTCCAGCCTCCTGCTTAGCCACAAGCCCGAAGACTCCAGCCTCCTGCCTAGCCACAAGCTGGAAGCCTCCTGTCTCCTAGCCTAGCCACAAGCATTAACACTTCAGCCTCCCGCCTAGCCTGCAGCCTGAAAACTCTAGGCTCTGGCCTAGCCACAAGCTAGAAGACTCCAGCCTCCTGCCTAGCCTCTAGCCCGAAGTCTCCAGCCTCCTGCCCAGCCACAAGCCGGAAGACGCCAGCCTCCTGCCTAGCCCGAAGCCCGAAGACTCCAGCTTCCTGCCTAGCTACAAGCCCGAAGACTCCAGCCTCCTGCCTAGCCACAAGCCCGAAAACTTCAGTCTCCTGCCTAGCCCAAGACCGAAGACGCCAGCCTCCTGCCTAGCCCCAAGACTGAAGACTCCAGCCTCTTGCCGAGCCCCAAGCATGAAGACTCCAGCCTCCTGCCTAGCCCCAAATATGAAGACTCTAGCCTCCTGCCTAGCCCCAATCATGACGACTCCAGCCTCCTGCCTATCCCCAAGCATGAAGACTCCAGCCTCCTGCCTAGCCCCAAGCCCGAAGTCTCCAGCCTCCTGCCTAGCCAGAAGCCCGAAAACTCCAGCCTCCTGTCTAGCCACAAGCATGAAGACTCCAGCCTCCTGCCTAGCCCCAAGACTGAAGACTTCAGCATCTTGCCTAGCCCCAAGCATGAAGACTCCAGCCTCCTGGCCTAGCCCCAAGCTCGAAGACTCCAGCCTCCTGCCTAGCCACAAAGTCGAAGACTCCAGTCTCCTGCCTAGCCACAAGCATTAACACGCCAGCCTCCTGCCTAGCCTGCAGCCTGAAGACTCCAGTCTTTGGCCTGGTCTCTAGCCTGAAGACTCCAACCTTTGCATAGCCGCTAACCTGAAGACTCCAGTCTCCTGCCTAGACCCAAGCTCGAAGACTCCACCCTCCTGCCTAGCCCCAAGCGCGAAGAGTCTAGCCTCCTGCCTAGCCAGAAGCCCGAAGACTCCAGCCTCCTGCCTAGCCAGAAGCCCGAAGACTCCAGCCTCCTGCCTAGCCACAAGCTCGAAGACTCTAGCCTCCTGCCTAGCCCCAAGACTGAAGTCTCCAGCCCCTTGCCTAGCCCCAAGCATGAAGACTCCAGCCTCCTGCCTATCCCTAAGCATGAAGACTGCAGCCTCCTGCCTATCCAGAAGCCCGAAGACTCCAGCCTCCTGCCTAGCCAGAAGCCTGAAGACTCCAGCCTCCTGCCTAGCCACAAGCATGAAGACTCCAGCCTCTGGCCTAGCCCCAAATATGAAGACTCTAGCCTCCTGCCTAGCCCCAAGCTCGAAGACTCCAGCCTCCTGCCTAGCCACAAGCCCAAAGACTCCAGCCTCCTGCCTAGCCACAAGCTGGAAGCCTCCTGTCTCCTGCCTAGCCACAAGCATTAACACTTCAGCCTCCTGCCTAGCCTGCAGCGTGAAAACTCTAGGCTCTGGCCTAGCCACAAGCTAGAAGACTCCAGCCTCCTGCCTAGCCTCTAGCCCGAAGTCTCCAGCCTCCTGCCTAGCCACAAGCCGGAAGACTCCAGCCTCCTGCCTAGCCCGAAGCCCGAAGACTCCAGCTTCCTGCCTAGCTACAAGCCCGAAGACTCCAGCCTCCTGCCTAGCCACAAGCCCGAAAACTTCAGTCTCCTGCCTAGCCCAAGACCGAAGACTCCAGCCTCCTGCCTAGCCCCAAGACTGAAGGACTCCAGCCTCTTGCCGAGCCCCAAGCATGAAGACTCCAGCCTCCTGCCTAGCCCCAAATATGAAGACACTAGCCTCCTGCCTAGCCCCAATCATGACGACTCCAGCCTCCTGCCTATCCCCAAGCATGAAGACTCCAGCCTCCTGCCTAGCCCCAAGCCCGAAGTCTCCAGCCTCCTGCCTAGCCAGAAGCCCGAAGACTCCAGCCTCCTGCCTTAGCCACAAGCATGAAGACTCCAGCCTCTTGCCTAGCCCCAAATATGAAGACTCTAGCCTCCTGCCTAGCCCCAATCATGAAGAATCCAGCCTCCCGCCTACCCCAAGCATGAAGACTCCAGCCTCCTGCCTATCCCCAAGCATGAAGACTCCAACCTCCTGCCTAGCCCCAAGCCCGCAGCCACCAGTCTCCGGCCTAGCCCCAACCTCGAAGACTCCAGCCTCCTGCCTAGCTAGAAGCCCGAAGACTCCAGCCTCCTGCCTAGCCACAAGCCGGAAGACTCCAGCCTCCTGCCTAGCCCTAGCCCGAAGTCTCCAGCCTGCTGCCTAGCCACAAGCCCGAAGACTCCAGCCACCTGCCTAGCCACAAGCCCGAAGACTCCAGCCTCCTGCCTAGCCACAAGTCCGAAGACTCCAGCCTCCTTCCTAGGCACATGCCGAGGGTCTCGAGCCTCCTGCTTAGCCACAAGCCGGAAGACTCCAGCCTCCTGCCTAGCCACAAGCCCGAAGACTCCAGCCTCCTGCCTAGCCCGAAGATCGAAGACTCCAGCCTCCTGCCTAGCCCCAAGACTGAAGACTCCAGCCTCTTGCCTAGCCCCAAGGATGAAGACTCCAGCCTCCTGCCTATCCCTAAGCATGAAGACTCCAGCCTCCTGCCTAGCCACAAACCCGAAGACTCCAGCCTCCTGCCTAGTCACAAGCATGAGGGCTCCAGCCTCCTGCCTAGCCCCAAATATGAAGGCTCCAGCCTCCTGCCTAGCCCCAAGCGTGAAGAATGCAGCCTCCTGCTGAGCCCCAAGCATGAAGACTCCAGCCTCCTGCCTAGCCTCTAGCCTGCAGACTCCGGCCTCCTGCTAGCCTCTAGCCTGAAGAATCCAGCCTCCTGCCTTGCCTCTAGCCTAAAGATCCAGCCTCCTGCCTAGCCTCTATCCCGAAGACTCCAGCCTCCTGCCTAGCCACAAGCCCGAAGTCTCCAGACTCCTGCCTAGCCACAACCCTGAAGACTCCAGCCTCCTGCCTAGCCACAAAGTCGAAGACTCCAGTCTCCTGCCTAGCCACAAGCATTAACACGCCAGCCTCCTGCCTAGCCTGCAGCCTGAAGACTCCAGTCTTTGGCCTGGTCTCTAGCCTGAAGACTCCAACCTTTTGGCATAGCCGCTAACCTGAAGACTCCAGTCTCCTGCCTAGACCCAAGCTCGAAGACTCCACCCTCCTGCCTAGCCCCAAGCTCGAAGAGTCTAGCCTCCTGCCTAGCCAGAAGCCCGAAGACTCCAGCCTCCTGCCTAGCCAGAAGCCCGAAGACTCCAGCCTCCTGCCTAGCCCCAAGCTCGAAGACTCTAGCCTCCTGCCTAGCCCCAAGCTCGAAGACTCCAGCCTCCTGCCTAGCCACAAGCCCGAAGACTCCAGCCTCCTGCCTAGCCACAAGCTGGGAAGCCTCCTGTCTCCTGCCTAGCCACAAGCATTAACACTTCAGCCTCCTGCCTAGCCTGCAGCCTGAAAACTCTAGGCTCTGGCCTAGCCACAAGCTAGAAGACTCCAGCCTCCTGCCTAGCCTCTAGCCCGAAGTCTCCAGCCTCCTGCCTAACCACAAGCCGGAAGACTCCAGCCTCCTGCCTAGCCCGAAGCCCGAAGACTCCAGCTTCCTGCCTAGCTACAAGCCCGAAGACTCCAGCCTCCTGCCTAGCCACAAGCCCGAAAACTACAGTCTCCTGCCTAGCCCAAGACCGAAGACTCCAGCCTCCTGCCTAGCCCCAAGACTGAAGACTCCAGCCTCTTGCCGAGCCCCAAGCATGAAGACTCCAGCCTCCTGCCTAGCCCCAAATATGAAGACTCTAGCCTCCTGCCGAGCCCCAATCATGACGACTCCAGCCACCTGCCTATCCCCAAGCATGAAGACTCCAGCCTCCTGCCTAGCCCCAAGCCCGAAGCCTCCAGCCTCCTGCCTAGCCAGAAGCCCGAAGTCTCCAGCCTCCTGCCTAGCCACAAACCCGAAGACTCCAGCCTCCTGCCTAGCCACAAGCATGAAGACTCCAGCCTCTTGCCTAGCCCCAAATATGAAGACTCTAGCCTCCTGCCTAGCCCCAATCATGAAGAATCCAGCCTCCCGCCTACCCCAAGCATGAAGACTCCAGCCTCCTGCCTAGCCCCAAGCCCGAAGTCTCCAGACTCCTGCCTAGCCACAACCCTGAAGACTCCAGCCTCCTGCCTAGCCACAAGCCTGAAGACTCGAGCCTCCTGCCTAGCCACAAGCCCGAAGTCTCCAGACTCCTGCCTAGCCACAACCCTGAAGACTCCAGCCTCCTGCCTAGCCACAAGCCTGAAGACTCGAGCCTCCTGCCTAGCCACAAGCCGGAACACTCCTGTCTCCTGCCTAGCCACAAGCATTAACACGCCAGCCTCCTGCCCAGCCTGCAGCCTGAAGACTCCAGCCTTTGGCCTGGTCCCTAGCCTGAAGACTCCAACCTCCTGCATCGCCGCTAACCTGAAGACTCCAGCCACCGAGATTTTCTCTAGCCTGAAGACTCCAGCGTCCTGCCTCACCCGAGCCCGAAGACTCCTGCCTCCTGCCTAGCTGCAAGCCCGAAAACTTCAGTCTCCTGCCTAGCCCAAGACTGAAGACTCCAGCCTCCTGACTAGCCCCAAGACTGAAGACTCCAGCCTCTTGCCGAGCCCCAAGCATGAAGACTCCAGCCTCCTGCCTATCCCCAAGCATGAAGACTCCAACCTCCTGCCTAGCCCCAAGCCCGCAGCCACCAGTCTCCGGCCTAGCCCCAACCTCGAAGACTCCAGCCTCCTGCCTAGCTAGAAGCCCGAAGACTCCAGCCTCCTGCCTAGCCACAAGCCGGAAGACTCCAGCCTCCTGCCTAGCCCCTAGCCCGAAGTCTCCAGCCTGCTGCCTAGCCACAAGCCCGAAGACTCCAGCCACCTGCCTAGCCACAAGCCCGAAGACTCCAGCCTCCTGCCTAGCCACAAGCCCGAAGACTCCAGCCTCCTGCCTAGCCCCAAGCCCGAAGACTCCAGCTTCCTGCCTAGCTACAAGCCCGAAGACTCCAGCCTCCTTCCTAGGCACATGCCGAGGGTCTCGAGCCTCCTGCCTAGCCACATGCCGGAAGACTCCAGCCTCCTGCCTAGCCACAAGCCCGAAGACTCCAGCCTCCTGCCTAGCCCCAAGATCGAAGACTCCAGCCTCCTGTCTAGCCCCAAGACTGAAGACTCCAGCCTCTTGCCTAGCCCCAAGGGATGAAGACTCCAGCCTCCTGCCTATCCCTAAGCATGAAGACTCCAGCCTCCTGCCTAGCCAGAAGCCCGTAGACTCCAGCCTCCTGCCTAGTCACAAGCATGAAGGCTCCAGCCTCCTGCCTAGCCCCAAATATGAAGGCTCCAGCCTCCTGCCTAGCCCCAAGCATGAAGAATGCAGCCTCCTGCCTAGCCCCAAGCATGAAGAATGCAGCCTCCTGCCTAGCCACAAGCCGAAGACTCCAGCCTCCTGCCTAGCCCCTAGCCCGAAGTCTCCAGCCTGCTGCCTAGCCACAAGCCCGAAGACTCCAGCCACCTGCCTAGCCACAAGCCCGAAGACTCCAGCCTCCTGCCTAGCCACAAGCCCGAAGACTCCAGCCTCCTGCCTAGCCCCAAGCCCGAAGACTCCAGCTTCCTGCCTAGCTACAAGCCCGAAGACTCCAGCCTCCTTCCTAGGCACATGCCGAGGTCTCGAGCCTCCTGCCTAGCCACATGCCGGAAGACTCCAGCCTCCTGCCTAGCCACAAGCCCGAAGACTCCAGCCTCCTGCCTAGCCCCAAATATGAAGGGCTCCAGCCTCCTGCCTAGCCCCAAGCATGAAGAATGCAGCCTCCTGCCTAGCCCCAAGCATGAAGACTCCAGCCTCCTGCCTAGCCTCTAGCCTGCAGACTCCAGCGTCCTGCCTCACCCGAGCCCGAAGACTCCTGCCTCCTGCCTAGCTGCAAGCCCGAAAACTTCAGTCTCCTGCCTAGCCCAAGACCGAAGACTCCAGCCTCCTGCCTAGCCCCAAGATCGAAGACTCCAGCCTCCTGCCTAGCCCCAGGACTGAAGACTCCAGCCTCTTGCCTAGCTCCAAGCATGAAGACTCCAGCCCCCTGCCTATCCCCAAGCATGAAGACTCCAGCCTCCTGCCCAGCCAGAAGTCCGAAGACTCCAGCCTCCTGCCCAGCCACAAACCCGAAGACCCCAGCCACCTGCCTAGCCCCAAATATGAAGACTCCAGCCTCCTGCCTAGCCCCAAGCATGAAGACTCCAGCCTCCTGCTTAGCCTCTAGCCTGAAGAATCCAGCCTCCTGCCTTGCCTCTAGCCTAAAGACTCCAGCCTCCTGCCTAGCCTCTAGCCCGAAGACTCCAGCCTCCTGCCTAGGCACAAGCCTGAAGTCTCCAGACTCCTGCCTAGCCAGAAGCCTGAAGACTCCAGCCTCCTGCCTAGTCACAAGCCTGAAGACTCGAGCCTCCTGCTCATCCATAAGCCGGAACAGTCCTGCCTCCTGCCTAGCCACAAGCATTAACACGCCAGACTGCTGCCTAGCCTGCAGCCTGAAGACTCCAGCCTTTGGCCTGGTCTCCAGCCTGAAGACGCCAACCTCCTGCATAGCCGCTAACCTGAAGATTCCAGCCACCGGGATACCCTCTAGCCTGAAGACTCCAGCGTCCTGCCTCACCTGAGCCCGAAGGCTCCTGCCTCCTGCCTAGCCGAAAGCCCGAAAACTTCAGTCTCCTGCCGAGCCCAAGACTGAAGACTCCAGCCTCCGGCCTAGCCCCAAGCTCGAAGACTCCAGCCTCCTGCCTATCCCCAAGCATGAAGACTCCAGCCTCCTGCCTAGCCAGAAGCCCGAAGACTCCAGCCTCCTGCCTATCCCCAAGCCCGAAGACTCCAACTTCCTGCCTAGCTACAAGCCCGAAGACTCCAGCCTCCTTCCTAGGCACATGCCGAGGTCTCGAGCCTCCTGCCTAGCCACAAGCCGGAAGACTCCAGCCTCCTGCCTAGCCAGAAGCCCGAAGACTCCAGCCTCCTGCCTAGCCACAAGCATGAAGAATCCAGCCTCCTGCCTAGCCCCAAGCATGAAGACTCCAGCCTCCTGCTTAGCCTCTAGCCTGCAGACTCCGGCCTCCTGCCTAGCCTCTAGCCTGAAGAATCCAGCCTCCTGCCTTGCCTCTAGCCTAAAGACTCCAGCCTCCTGCCTAGCCTCTAGCCCGAAGACTCCAGCCTCCTGCCCAGCCACAAGCCCGAAGTCTCCAGACTCCTGCCTAGCCACAAGCCTGAAGACTCCAGCCTCCTTCCTAGCCAAAAGCCTGAAGACTCGAGCCTCCTGCCCAGCCACAAGCAGGAACAGTCCTGTCTCCTGCCTAGCCACAAGCATTAACACGCCAGACTCCTGCCTAGCCTGCAGTCTGAAGACTCCAGCGTTTGGACTGGTCTCTAGCCTGAAGACTCCAACCTCCTGCATAGCCGCTAACCTGAAGAATCCAGCCACCGGGATACCGTCTAGCCTGAAGACTCCAGCGTCCTCCCTCACCTGAGCCCGAAGACTCCTGCCTCCTGCCTAGCCACAAGCCCGAAAAGTTCAGGTCTCCTGCCTAGCCCAAGACCGAAGACTCCAGCCTCCTGCCTAGCCCCAAGACTGAGGGACTTCAGCATCTTGCGTAGCCCCAAGCATGAAGACTCCAGCCTCCTGCCTAGCCCCAAGCATGAAGACTCCAGCCTCCTGCCTATCCCAAGCATGAAGACTCCAGCCTCCTGCCTAGCCACAAACCCGAATACTCCAGCCTCCTGCCTAACCACAATCATGAAGACTCCAGTTTCCTGCCTAGCCCCAAATATGAAGACTCTAGCCTCCTGCCTAGCCCCAAGCTCGAAGACTCTAGCCTCCTGCCTAGCCCCAAGACTGAAGTCTCCAGCCCCTCGCCTAACCCCAAGCATGAAGACTCCAGCCTCCTGCCTATCCCTAAGCATGAAGACTGCAGCCTCCTGCCTAGCCAGAAGCCCGAAGACTTCAGCCTCCTGCCTAGCCAGAAGCCCGAAGACTGCAGCCTCCTGCCTAGCCACAAGCATGAAGACTCCAGCCTCTGGCCTAGCCCCAAATATGAAGACTCTAGCCTCCTGCCTAGCCCCAAGCTCGAAGACTCCAGCCTCCTGCCTAGCCACAAGCCCGAAGACTCCAGCCTCCTGCCTAGCCACAAGCTGGAAGCCTCCTGTCTCCTAGGCCTAGCCACAAGCATTAACACTTCAGCCTCCCGCCTAGCCTGCAGCCTGAAAACTCTAGGGCTTGCTGGGCCTAGCCACAAGCTAGAAGACTCCAGCCTCCTGCCTAGCCTCTAGCCCGAAGTCTCCAGCCTCCTGCCTAGCCAGAAGCCCGAAAACTCCAGCCTCCTGTCTAGCCACAAGCATGAAGACTCCAGCCTCCTGCCTAGCCCCAAGACTGAAGACTTCAGCATCTTGCCTAGCCCCAAGCATGAAGACTCCAGCCTCCTGCCTAGCCCCAAGCTCGAAGACTCCAGCCTCCTGCCTAGCCACAAAGTCGAAGACTCCAGTCTCCTGCCTAGCCACAAGCATTAACACGCCAGCCTCCTGCCTAGCCTGCAGCCTGAAGACTCCAGTCTTTGGCCTGGTCTCTAGCCTGAAGACTCCAACCTTTTGCATAGCCGCTAACCTGAAGAGTCCAGTCTCCTGCCTAGACCCAAGCTCGAAGACTCCACCCTCCTGCCTAGCCCCAAGCTCGAAGAGTCTAGCCTCCTGCCTAGCCAGAAGCCCGAAGACTCCAGCCTCCTGCCTAGCCAGAAGCCCGAAGACTCCAGCCTCCTGCCTAGCCACAAGCTCGAAGACTCTAGCCTCCTGCATAGCCCCAAGACTGAAGTCTCCAGCCCCTTGCCTAGCCCCAAGCATGAAGACTCCAGCCTCCTGCCTATCCCTAAGCATGAAGACTGCAGCCTCCTGCCTATCCAGAAGCCCGAAGACTCCAGCCTCCTGCCTAGCCAGAAGCCTGAAGACTCCAGCCTCCTGCCTAGCCACAAGCATGAAGACTCCAGCCTCTGGCCTAGCCCCAAATATGAAGACTCTAGCCTCCTGCCTAGCCCCAAGCTCGAAGACTCCAGCCTCCTGCCTAGCCACAAGCCCAAAGACTCCAGCCTCCTGCCTAGCCACAAGCTGGAAGCCTCCTGTCTCCTGCCTAGCCACAAGCATTAACACTTCAGCCTCCTGCCTAGCCTGCAGCCTGAAAACTCTAGGCTCTGGCCTAGCCACAAGCTAGAAGACTCCAGCCTCCTCCCTAGCCTCTAGCCCGAAGTCTCCAGCCTCCTGCCTAGCCACAAGCCGGAAGACTCCAGCCTCCTGCCTAGCCCGAAGCCCGAAGACTCCAGCTTCCTGCCTAGCTACAAGCCCGAAGACTCCAGCCTCCTGCCTAGCCACAAGCCCGAAAACTTCAGTCTCCTGCCTAGCCCAAGACCGAAGACTCCAGCCTACTGCCTAGACCCCAAGACTGAAGACTCCAGCTTCTTGCCGAGCCCCAAGCATGAAGACTCCAGCCTCCTGCCTAGCCCCAAATATGAAGACACTAGCCTCCTGCCTAGCCCCAATCATGACGACTCCAGCCTCCTGCCTATCCCCAAGCATGAAGACTCCAGCCTCCTGCCTAGCCCCAAGCCCGAAGTCTCCAGCCTCCTGCCTAGCCAGAAGCCCGAAGACTCCAGCCTCCTGCCTTGCCACAAGCATGAAGACTCCAGCCTCTTGCCTAGCCCCAAATATGAAGACTCTAGCCTCCTGCCTAGCCCCAATCATGAAGAATCCAGCCTCCCGCCTACCCCAAGCATGAAGACTCCAGCCTCCTGCCTATCCCCAAGCATGAAGACTCCAACCTCCTGCCTAGCCCCAAGCCCGCAGCCACCAGTCTCCGGCCTAGCCCCAACCTCGAAGACTCCAGCCTCCTGCCTAGCTAGAAGCCCGAAGACTCCAGCCTCCTGCCTAGCCACAAGCCGGAAGACTCCAGCCTCCTGCCTAGCCCCTAGCCCGAAGTCTCCAGCCTGCTGCCTAGCCACAAGCCCGAAGACTCCAGCCACCTGCCTAGCCACAAGCCCGAAGACTCCAGCCTCCTGCCTAGCCACAAGTCCGAAGACTCCAGCCTCCTGCCTAGCCCCAAGCCCGAAGACTCCAGCTTCCTGCCTAGCTACAAGCCCGAAGACTCCAGCCTCCTTCCTAGGCACATGCCGAGGTCTCGAGCCTCCTGCTTAGCCACAAGCCGGAAGACTCCAGCCTCCTGCCTAGCCACAAGCCCGAAGACTCCAGCCTCCTGCCTAGCCCCAAGATCGAAGACTCCAGCCTCCTGCCTAGCCCCAAGACTGAGGACTTCAGCATCTTGCGTAGCCCCAAGCATGAAGACTCCAGCCTCCTGCCTAGCCCCAAGCATGAAGACTCCAGCCTCCTGCCTATCCCCAAGCATGAAGACTCCAGCCTCCTGCCTAGCCACAAACCCGAATACTCCAGCCTCCTGCCTAACCACAATCATGAAGACTCCAGTTTCCTGCCTAGCCCCAAATATGAAGACTCTAGCCTCCTGCCTAGCCCCAAGCTCGAAGACTCTAGCCTCCTGCCTAGCCCCAAGACTGAAGTCTCCAGCCCCTCGCCTAACCCCAAGCATGAAGACTCCAGCCTCCTGCCTATCCCTAAGCATGAAGACTGCAGCCTCCTGCCTAGCCAGAAGCCCGAAGACTTCAGCCTCCTGCCTAGCCAGAAGCCCGAAGACTGCAGCCTCCTGCCTAGCCACAAGCATGAAGACTCCAGCCTCTGGCCTAGCCCCAAATATGAAGACTCTAGCCTCCTGCCTAGCCCCAAGCTCGAAGACTCCAGCCTCCTGCCTAGCCACAAGCCCGAAGACTCCAGCCTCCTGCCTAGCCACAAGCTGGAAGCCTCCTGTCTCCTAGGCCTAGCCACAAGCATTAACACTTCAGCCTCCCGCCTAGCCTGCAGCCTGAAAACTCTAGGCTCTGGCCTAGCCACAAGCTAGAAGACTCCAGCCTCCTGCCTAGCCTCTAGCCCGAAGTCTCCAGCCTCCTGCCTAGCCAGAAGCCCGAAAACTCCAGCCTCCTGTCTAGCCACAAGCATGAAGACTCCAGCCTCCTGCCTAGCCCCAAGACTGAAGACTTCAGCATCTTGCCTAGCCCCAAGCATGAAGACTCCAGCCTCCTGCCTAGCCCCAAGCTCGAAGACTCCAGCCTCCTGCCTAGCCACAAAGTCGAAGACTCCAGTCTCCTGCCTAGCCACAAGCATTAACACGCCAGCCTCCTGCCTAGCCTGCAGCCTGAAGACTCCAGTCTTTGGCCTGGTCTCTAGCCTGAAGACTCCAACCTTTTGCATAGCCGCTAACCTGAAGAGTCCAGTCTCCTGCCTAGACCCAAGCTCGAAGACTCCACCCTCCTGCCTAGCCCCAAGCTCGAAGAGTCTAGCCTCCTGCCTAGCCAGAAGCCCGAAGACTCCAGCCTCCTGCCTAGCCAGAAGCCCGAAGACTCCAGCCTCCTGCCTAGCCACAAGCTCGAAGACTCTAGCCTCCTGCATAGCCCCAAGACTGAAGTCTCCAGCCCCTTGCCTAGCCCCAAGCATGAAGACTCCAGCCTCCTGCCTATCCCTAAGCATGAAGACTGCAGCCTCCTGCCTATCCAGAAGCCCGAAGACTCCAGCCTCCTGCCTAGCCAGAAGCCTGAAGACTCCAGCCTCCTGCCTAGCCACAAGCATGAAGACTCCAGCCTCTGGCCTAGCCCCAAATATGAAGACTCTAGCCTCCTGCCTAGCCCCAAGCTCGAAGACTCCAGCCTCCTGCCTAGCCACAAGCCCAAAGACTCCAGCCTCCTGCCTAGCCACAAGCTGGAAGCCTCCTGTCTCCTGCCTAGCCACAAGCATTAACACTTCAGCCTCCTGCCTAGCCTGCAGCCTGAAAACTCTAGGCTCTGGCCTAGCCACAAGCTAGAAGACTCCAGCCTCCTGCCTAGCCTCTAGCCCGAAGTCTCCAGCCTCCTGCCTAGCCACAAGCCGGAAGACTCCAGCCTCCTGCCTAGCCCGAAGCCCGAAGACTCCAGCTTCCTGCCTAGCTACAAGCCCGAAGACTCCAGCCTCCTGCCTAGCCACAAGCCCGAAAACTTCAGTCTCCTGCCTAGCCCAAGACCGAAGACTCCAGCCTACTGCCTAGACCCCAAGACTGAAGACTCCAGCTTCTTGCCGAGCCCCAAGCATGAAGACTCCAGCCTCCTGCCTAGCCCCAAATATGAAGACACTAGCCTCCTGCCTAGCCCCAATCATGACGACTCCAGCCTCCTGCCTATCCCCAAGCATGAAGACTCCAGCCTCCTGCCTAGCCCCAAGCCCGAAGTCTCCAGCCTCCTGCCTAGCCAGAAGCCCGAAGACTCCAGCCTCCTGCCTTGCCACAAGCATGAAGACTCCAGCCTCTTGCCTAGCCCCAAATATGAAGACTCTAGCCTCCTGCCTAGCCCCAATCATGAAGAATCCAGCCTCCCGCCTACCCCAAGCATGAAGACTCCAGCCTCCTGCCTATCCCCAAGCATGAAGACTCCAACCTCCTGCCTAGCCCCAAGCCCGCAGCCACCAGTCTCCGGCCTAGCCCCAACCTCGAAGACTCCAGCCTCCTGCCTAGCTAGAAGCCCGAAGACTCCAGCCTCCTGCCTAGCCACAAGCCGGAAGACTCCAGCCTCCTGCCTAGCCCCTAGCCCGAAGTCTCCAGCCTGCTGCCTAGCCACAAGCCCGAAGACTCCAGCCACCTGCCTAGCCACAAGCCCGAAGACTCCAGCCTCCTGCCTAGCCACAAGTCCGAAGACTCCAGCCTCCTGCCTAGCCCCAAGCCCGAAGACTCCAGCTTCCTGCCTAGCTACAAGCCCGAAGACTCCAGCCTCCTTCCTAGGCACATGCCGAGGTCTCGAGCCTCCTGCTTAGCCACAAGCCGGAAGACTCCAGCCTCCTGCCTAGCCACAAGCCCGAAGACTCCAGCCTCCTGCCTAGCCCCAAGATCGAAGACTCCAGCCTCCTGCCTAGCCCCAAGACTGAAGACTCCAGCCTCTTGCCTAGCCCCAAGGATGAAGACTCCAGCCTCCTGCCTATCCCTAAGCATGAAGACTCCAGCCTCCTGCCTAGCCACAAACCCGAAGACTCCAGCCTCCTGCCTAGTCACAAGCATGAGGGCTCCAGCCTCCTGCCTAGCCCCAAATATGAAGGCTCCAGCCTCCTGCCTAGCCCCAAGCGTGAAGAATGCAGCCTCCTGCCTAGCCCCAAGCATGAAGACTCCAGCCTCCTGCCTAGCCTCTAGCCTGCAGACTCCGGCCTCCTGCCTAGCCTCTAGCCTGAAGAATCCAGCCTCCTGCCTTGCCTCTAGCCTAAAGACTCCAGCCTCCTGCCTAGCCTCTAGCCCGAAGACTCCAGCCTCCTGCCCAGCCACAAGCCCGAAGTCTCCAGACTCCTGCCTAGCCACAACCCTGAAGACTCCAGCCTCCTTCCTAGCCAAAAGCCTGAAGACTCGAGCCTCCTGCCCAGCCACAAGCAGGAACAGTCCTGTCTCCTGCCTAGCCACAAGCATTAACACGCCAGACTCCTGCCTAGCCTGCAGTCTGAAGACTCCAGCGTTTGGACTGGTCTCTAGCCTGAAGACTCCAACCTCCTGCATAGCCGCTAACCTGAAGAATCCAGCCACCGGGATACCGTCTAGCCTGAAGACTCCAGCGTCCTGCCTCACCTGAGCCCGAAGACTCCTGCCTCCTGCCTAGCCACAAGCCCGAAAAGTTCAGTCTCCTGCCTAGCCCAAGACCGAAGACTCCAGCCTCCTGCCTAGCCCCAAGACTGAGGACTTCAGCATCTTGCCTAGCCCCAAGCATGAAGACTCCAGCCTCCTGCCTAGCCCCAAGCATGAAGACTCCAGCCTCCTGCCTATCCCCAAGCATGAAGACTCCAGCCTCCTGCCTAGCCACAAACCCGAATACTCCAGCCTCCTGCCTAACCACAATCATGAAGACTCCAGTTTCCTGCCTAGCCCCAAATATGAAGACTCTAGCCTCCTGCCTAGCCCCAAGCTCGAAGACTCTAGCCTCCTGCCTAGCCCCAAGACTGAAGTCTCCAGCCCCTCGCCTAACCCCAAGCATGAAGACTCCAGCCTCCTGCCTATCCCTAAGCATGAAGACTGCAGCCTCCTGCCTAGCCAGAAGCCCGAAGACTTCAGCCTCCTGCCTAGCCAGAAGCCCGAAGACTGCAGCCTCCTGCCTAGCCACAAGCATGAAGACTCCAGCCTCTGGCCTAGCCCCAAATATGAAGACTCTAGCCTCCTGCCTAGCCCCAAGCTCGAAGACTCCAGCCTCCTGCCTAGCCACAAGCCCGAAGACTCCAGCCTCCTGCCTAGCCACAAGCTGGAAGCCTCCTGTCTCCTAGGCCTAGCCACAAGCATTAACACTTCAGCCTCCCGCCTAGCCTGCAGCCTGAAAACTCTAGGCTCTGGCCTAGCCACAAGCTAGAAGACTCCAGCCTCCTGCCTAGCCTCTAGCCCGAAGTCTCCAGCCTCCTGCCCAGCCACAAGCCGGAAGACTCCAGCCTCCTGCCTAGCCCGAAGCCCGAAGACTCCAGCTTCCTGCCTAGCTACAAGCCCGAAGACTCCAGCCTCCTGCCTAGCCACAAGCCCGAAAACTTCAGTCTCCTGCCTAGCCCAAGACCGAAGACTCCAGCCTCCTGCCTAGCCCCAAGACTGAAGACTCCAGCCTCTTGCCGAGCCCCAAGCATGAAGACTCCAGCCTCCTGCCTAGCCCCAAATATGAAGACTCTAGCCTCCTGCCTAGCCCCAATCATGACGACTCCAGCCTCCTGCCTATCCCCAAGCATGAAGACTCCAGCCTCCTGCCTAGCCCCAAGCCCGAAGTCTCCAGCCTCCTGCCTAGCCAGAAGCCCGAAAACTCCAGCCTCCTGTCTAGCCACAAGCATGAAGACTCCAGCCTCCTGCCTAGCCCCAAGACTGAAGACTTCAGCATCTTGCCTAGCCCCAAGCATGAAGACTCCAGCCTCCTGCCTAGCCCCAAGCTCGAAGACTCCAGCCTCCTGCCTAGCCACAAAGTCGAAGACTCCAGTCTCCTGCCTAGCCACAAGCATTAACACGCCAGCCTCCTGCCTAGCCTGCAGCCTGAAGACTCCAGTCTTTGGCCTGGTCTCTAGCCTGAAGACTCCAACCTTTTGCATAGCCGCTAACCTGAAGACTCCAGTCTCCTGCCTAGACCCAAGCTCGAAGACTCCACCCTCCTGCCTAGCCCCAAGCTCGAAGAGTCTAGCCTCCTGCCTAGCCAGAAGCCCGAAGACTCCAGCCTCCTGCCTAGCTAGAAGCCCGAAGACTCCAGCCTCCTGCCTAGCCACAAGCTCGAAGACTCTAGCCTCCTGCCTAGCCCCAAGACTGAAGTCTCCAGCCCCTTGCCTAGCCCCAAGCATGAAGACTCCAGCCTCCTGCCTATCCCTAAGCATGAAGACTGCAGCCTCCTGCCTATCCAGAAGCCCGAAGACTCCAGCCTCCTGCCTAGCCAGAAGCCTGAAGACTCCAGCCTCCTGCCTAGCCACAAGCATGAAGACTCCAGCCTCTGGCCTAGCCCCAAATATGAAGACTCTAGCCTCCTGCCTAGCCCCAAGCTCGAAGACTCCAGCCTCCTGCCTAGCCACAAGCCCAAAGACTCCAGCCTCCTGCCTAGCCACAAGCTGGAAGCCTCCTGTCTCCTGCCTAGCCACAAGCATTAACACTTCAGCCTCCTGCCTAGCCTGCAGCGTGAAAACTCTAGGCTCTGGCCTAGCCACAAGGTAGAAGACTCCAGCCTCCTGCCTAGCCTCTAGCCCGAAGTCTCCAGCCTCCTGCCTAGCCACAAGCCGGAAGACTCCAGCCTCCTGCCTAGCCCGAAGCCCGAAGACTCCAGCTTCCTGCCTAGCTACAAGCCCGAAGACTCCAGCCTCCTGCCTAGCCACAAGCCCGAAAACTTCAGTCTCCTGCCTAGCCCAAGACCGAAGACTCCAGCCTCCTGCCTAGCCCCAAGACTGAAGACTCCAGCCTCTTGCCGAGCCCCAAGCATGAAGACTCCAGCCTCCTGCCTAGCCCCAAATATGAAGACACTAGCCTCCTGCCTAGCCCCAATCATGACGACTCCAGCCTCCTGCCTATCCCCAAGCATGAAGACTCCAGCCTCCTGCCTAGCCCCAAGCCCGAAGTCTCCAGCCTCCTGCCTAGCCAGAAGCCCGAAGACTCCAGCCTCCTGCCTAGCCACAAGCATGAAGACTCCAGCCTCTTGCCTAGACCCAAATATGAAGACTCTAGCCTCCTGCCTAGCCCCAATCATGAAGAATCCAGCCTCCCGCCTACCCCAAGCATGAAGACTCCAGCCTCCTGCCTATCCCCAAGCATGAAGACTCCAACCTCCTGCCTAGCCCCAAGCCCGCAGCCACCAGTCTCCGGCCTAGCCCCAACCTCGAAGACTCCAGCCTCCTGCCTAGCTAGAAGCCCGAAGACTCCAGCCTCCTGCCTAGCCACAAGCCGGAAGACTCCAGCCTCCTGCCTAGCCCCTAGCCCGAAGTCTCCAGCCTGCTGCCTAGCCACAAGCCCGAAGACTCCAGCCACCTGCCTAGCCACAAGCCCGAAGACTCCAGCCTCCTGCCTAGCCACAAGTCCGAAGACTCCAGCCTCCTTCCTAGGCACATGCCGAGGTCTCGAGCCTCCTGCTTAGCCACAAGCCGGAAGACTCCAGCCTCCTGCCTAGCCACAAGCCCGAAGACTCCAGCCTCCTGCCTAGCCCGAAGATCGAAGACTCCAGCCTCCTGCCTAGCCCCAAGACTGAAGACTCCAGCCTCTTGCCTAGCCCCAAGGATGAAGACTCCAGCCTCCTGCCTATCCCTAAGCATGAAGACTCCAGCCTCCTGCCTAGCCACAAACCCGAAGACTCCAGCCTCCTGCCTAGTCACAAGCATGAGGGCTCCAGCCTCCTGCCTAGCCCCAAATATGAAGGCTCCAGCCTCCTGCCTAGCCCCAAGCGTGAAGAATGCAGCCTCCTGCCGAGCCCCAAGCATGAAGACTCCAGCCTCCTGCCTAGCCTCTAGCCTGCAGACTCTGGCCTCCTGCCTAGCCTCTAGCCTGAAGAATCCAGCCTCCTGCCTTGCCTCTAGCCTAAAGATCCAGCCTCCTGCCTAGCCTCTATCCCGAAGACTCCAGCCTCCTGCCTAGCCACAAGCCCGAAGTCTCCAGACTCCTGCCTAGCCACAACCCTGAAGACTCCAGCCTCCTGCCTAGCCACAAAGTCGAAGACTCCAGTCTCCTGCCTAGCCACAAGCATTAACACGCCAGCCTCCTGCCTAGCCTGCAGCCTGAAGACTCCAGTCTTTGGCCTGGTCTCTAGCCTGAAGACTCCAACCTTTTGCATAGCCGCTAACCTGAAGACTCCAGTCTCCTGCCTAGACCCAAGCTCGAAGACTCCACCCTCCTGCCTAGCCCCAAGCTCGAAGAGTCTAGCCTCCTGCCTAGCCAGAAGCCCGAAGACTCCAGCCTCCTGCCTAGCCAGAAGCCCGAAGACTCCAGCCTCCTGCCTAGCCCCAAGCTCGAAGACTCTAGCCTCCTGCCTAGCCCCAAGCTCGAAGACTCCAGCCTCCTGCCTAGCCACAAGCCCGAAGACTCCAGCCTCCTGCCTAGCCACAAGCTGGAAGCCTCCTGTCTCCTGCCTAGCCACAAGCATTAACACTTCAGCCTCCTGCCTAGCCTGCAGCCTGAAAACTCTAGGCTCTGGCCTAGCCACAAGCTAGAAGACTCCAGCCTCCTGCCTAGCCTCTAGCCCGAAGTCTCCAGCCTCCTGCCTAACCACAAGCCGGAAGACTCCAGCCTCCTGCCTAGCCCGAAGCCCGAAGACTCCAGCTTCCTGCCTAGCTACAAGCCCGAAGCCTCCAGCCTCCTGCCTAGCCAGAAGCCCGAAGTCTCCAGCCTCCTGCCTAGCCACAAACCCGAAGACTCCAGCCTCCTGCCTAGCCACAAGCATGAAGACTCCAGCCTCTTGCCTAGCCCCAAATATGAAGACTCTAGCCTCCTGCCTAGCCCCAATCATGAAGAATCCAGCCTCCCGCCTACCCCAAGCATGAAGACTCCAGCCTCCTGCCTAGCCCCAAGCCCGAAGTCTCCAGACTCCTGCCTAGCCACAACCCTGAAGACTCCAGCCTCCTGCCTAGCCACAAGCCTGAAGACTCGAGCCTCCTGCCTAGCCACAAGCCCGAAGTCTCCAGACTCCTGCCTAGCCACAACCCTGAAGACTCCAGCCTCCTGCCTAGCCACAAGCCTGAAGACTCGAGCCTCCTGCCTAGCCACAAGCCGGAACACTCCTGTCTCCTGCCTAGCCACAAGCATTAACACGCCAGCCTCCTGCCCAGCCTGCAGCCTGAAGACTCCAGCCTTTGGCCTGGTCCCTAGCCTGAAGACTCCAACCTCCTGCATCGCCGCTAACCTGAAGACTCCAGCCACCGAGATTTTCTCTAGCCTGAAGACTCCAGCGTCCTGCCTCACCCGAGCCCGAAGACTCCTGCCTCCTGCCTAGCTGCAAGCCCGAAAACTTCAGTCTCCTGCCTAGCCCAAGACTGAAGACTCCAGCCTCCTGACTAGCCCCAAGACTGAAGACTCCAGCCTCTTGCCGAGCCCCAAGCATGAAGACTCCAGCCTCCTGCCTATCCCCAAGCATGAAGACTCCAACCTCCTGCCTAGCCCCAAGCCCGCAGCCACCAGTCTCCGGCCTAGCCCCAACCTCGAAGACTCCAGCCTCCTGCCTAGCCCCAAGACTGAAGACTCCAGCCTCTTGCCTAGCCCCAAGGATGAAGACTCCAGCCTCCTGCCTATCCCTAAGCATGAAGACTCCAGCCTCCTGCCTAGCCACAAACCCGAAGACTCCAGCCTCCTGCCTAGTCACAAGCATGAGGGCTCCAGCCTCCTGCCTAGCCCCAAATATGAAGGCTCCAGCCTCCTGCCTAGCCCCAAGCGTGAAGAATGCAGCCTCCTGCCGAGCCCCAAGCATGAAGACTCCAGCCTCCTGCCTAGCCTCTAGCCTGCAGACTCTGGCCTCCTGCCTAGCCTCTAGCCTGAAGAATCCAGCCTCCTGCCTTGCCTCTAGCCTAAAGATCCAGCCTCCTGCCTAGCCTCTATCCCGAAGACTCCAGCCTCCTGCCTAGCCACAAGCCCGAAGTCTCCAGACTCCTGCCTAGCCACAACCCTGAAGACTCCAGCCTCCTGCCTAGCCACAAAGTCGAAGACTCCAGTCTCCTGCCTAGCCACAAGCATTAACACGCCAGCCTCCTGCCTAGCCTGCAGCCTGAAGACTCCAGTCTTTGGCCTGGTCTCTAGCCTGAAGACTCCAACCTTTTGCATAGCCGCTAACCTGAAGACTCCAGTCTCCTGCCTAGACCCAAGCTCGAAGACTCCACCCTCCTGCCTAGCCCCAAGCTCGAAGAGTCTAGCCTCCTGCCTAGCCAGAAGCCCGAAGACTCCAGCCTCCTGCCTAGCCAGAAGCCCGAAGACTCCAGCCTCCTGCCTAGCCCCAAGCTCGAAGACTCTAGCCTCCTGCCTAGCCCCAAGCTCGAAGACTCCAGCCTCCTGCCTAGCCACAAGCCCGAAGACTCCAGCCTCCTGCCTAGCCACAAGCTGGAAGCCTCCTGTCTCCTGCCTAGCCACAAGCATTAACACTTCAGCCTCCTGCCTAGCCTGCAGCCTGAAAACTCTAGGCTCTGGCCTAGCCACAAGCTAGAAGACTCCAGCCTCCTGCCTAGCCTCTAGCCCGAAGTCTCCAGCCTCCTGCCTAACCACAAGCCGGAAGACTCCAGCCTCCTGCCTAGCCCGAAGCCCGAAGACTCCAGCTTCCTGCCTAGCTACAAGCCCGAAGACTCCAGCCTCCTGCCTAGCCACAAGCCCGAAAACTACAGTCTCCTGCCTAGCCCAAGACCGAAGACTCCAGCCTCCTGCCTAGCCCCAAGACTGAAGACTCCAGCCTCTTGCCGAGCCCCAAGCATGAAGACTCCAGCCTCCTGCCTAGCCCCAAATATGAAGACTCTAGCCTCCTGCCGAGCCCCAATCATGACGACTCCAGCCACCTGCCTATCCCCAAGCATGAAGACTCCAGCCTCCTGCCTAGCCCCAAGCCCGAAGCCTCCAGCCTCCTGCCTAGCCAGAAGCCCGAAGTCTCCAGCCTCCTGCCTAGCCACAAACCCGAAGACTCCAGCCTCCTGCCTAGCCACAAGCATGAAGACTCCAGCCTCTTGCCTAGCCCCAAATATGAAGACTCTAGCCTCCTGCCTAGCCCCAATCATGAAGAATCCAGCCTCCCGCCTACCCCAAGCATGAAGACTCCAGCCTCCTGCCTAGCCCCAAGCCCGAAGTCTCCAGACTCCTGCCTAGCCACAACCCTGAAGACTCCAGCCTCCTGCCTAGCCACAAGCCTGAAGACTCGAGCCTCCTGCCTAGCCACAAGCCCGAAGTCTCCAGACTCCTGCCTAGCCACAACCCTGAAGACTCCAGCCTCCTGCCTAGCCACAAGCCTGAAGACTCGAGCCTCCTGCCTAGCCACAAGCCGGAACACTCCTGTCTCCTGCCTAGCCACAAGCATTAACACGCCAGCCTCCTGCCCAGCCTGCAGCCTGAAGACTCCAGCCTTTGGCCTGGTCCCTAGCCTGAAGACTCCAACCTCCTGCATCGCCGCTAACCTGAAGACTCCAGCCACCGAGATTTTCTCTAGCCTGAAGACTCCAGCGTCCTGCCTCACCCGAGCCCGAAGACTCCTGCCTCCTGCCTAGCTGCAAGCCCGAAAACTTCAGTCTCCTGCCTAGCCCAAGACTGAAGACTCCAGCCTCCTGACTAGCCCCAAGACTGAAGACTCCAGCCTCTTGCCGAGCCCCAAGCATGAAGACTCCAGCCTCCTGCCTATCCCCAAGCATGAAGACTCCAACCTCCTGCCTAGCCCCAAGCCCGCAGCCACCAGTCTCCGGCCTAGCCCCAACCTCGAAGACTCCAGCCTCCTGCCTAGCTAGAAGCCCGAAGACTCCAGCCTCCTGCCTAGCCACAAGCCGGAAGACTCCAGCCTCCTGCCTAGCCCCTAGCCCGAAGTCTCCAGCCTGCTGCCTAGCCACAAGCCCGAAGACTCCAGCCACCTGCCTAGCCACAAGCCCGAAGACTCCAGCCTCCTGCCTAGCCACAAGCCCGAAGACTCCAGCCTCCTGCCTAGCCCCAAGCCCGAAGACTCCAGCTTCCTGCCTAGCTACAAGCCCGAAGACTCCAGCCTCCTTCCTAGGCACATGCCGAGGTCTCGAGCCTCCTGCCTAGCCACATGCCGGAAGACTCCAGCCTCCTGCCTAGCCACAAGCCCGAAGACTCCAGCCTCCTGCCTAGCCCCAAGATCGAAGACTCCAGCCTCCTGTCTAGCCCCAAGACTGAAGACTCCAGCCTCTTGCCTAGCCCCAAGGATGAAGACTCCAGCCTCCTGCCTATCCCTAAGCATGAAGACTCCAGCCTCCTGCCTAGCCAGAAGCCCGTAGACTCCAGCCTCCTGCCTAGTCACAAGCATGAAGGCTCCAGCCTCCTGCCTAGCCCCAAATATGAAGGCTCCAGCCTCCTGCCTAGCCCCAAGCATGAAGAATGCAGCCTCCTGCCTAGCCCCAAGCATGAAGAATGCAGCCTCCTGCCTAGCCACAAGCCGGAAGACTCCAGCCTCCTGCCTAGCCCCTAGCCCGAAGTCTCCAGCCTGCTGCCTAGCCACAAGCCCGAAGACTCCAGCCACCTGCCTAGCCACAAGCCCGAAGACTCCAGCCTCCTGCCTAGCCACAAGCCAGAAGACTCCAGCCTCCTGCCTAGCCCCAAGCCCGAAGACTCCAGCTTCCTGCCTAGCTACAAGCCCGAAGACTCCAGCCTCCTTCCTAGGCACATGCCGAGGTCTCGAGCCTCCTGCCTAGCCACATGCCGGAAGACTCCAGCCTCCTGCCTAGCCACAAGCCCGAAGACTCCAGCCTCCTGCCTAGCCCCAAGATCGAAGACTCCAGCCTCCTGTCTAGCCCCAAGACTGAAGACTCCAGCCTCTTGCCTAGCCCCAAGGATGAAGACTCCAGCCTCCTGCCTATCCCTAAGCATGAAGACTCCAGCCTCCTGCCTAGCCAGAAGCCCGTAGACTCCAGCCTCCTGCCTAGTCACAAGCATGAAGGCTCCAGCCTCCTGCCTAGCCCCAAATATGAAGGCTCCAGCCTCCTGCCTAGCCCCAAGCATGAAGAATGCAGCCTCCTGCCTAGCCCCAAGCATGAAGACTCCAGCCTCCTGCCTAGCCTCTAGCCTGCAGACTCCAGCGTCCTGCCTCACCCGAGCCCGAAGACTCCTGCCTCCTGCCTAGCTGCAAGCCCGAAAACTTCAGTCTCCTGCCTAGCCCAAGACCGAAGACTCCAGCCTCCTGCCTAGCCCCAAGATCGAAGACTCCAGCCTCCTGCCTAGCCACAGGACTGAAGACTCCAGCCTCTTGCCTAGCTCCAAGCATGAAGACTCCAGCCCCCTGCCTATCCCCAAGCATGAAGACTCCAGCCTCCTGCCCAGCCAGAAGTCCGAAGACTCCAGCCTCCTGCCCAGCCACAAACCCGAAGACCCCAGCCACCTGCCTAGCCCCAAATATGAAGACTCCAGCCTCCTGCCTAGCCCCAAGCATGAAGACTCCAGCCTCCTGCTTAGCCTCTAGCCTAAAGATCCAGCCTCCTGCCTAGCCTCTATCCCGAAGACTCCAGCCTCCTGCCTAGCCACAAGCCCGAAGTCTCCAGACTCCTGCCTAGCCACAACCCTGAAGACTCCAGCCTCCTGCCTAGCCACAAAGTCGAAGACTCCAGTCTCCTGCCTAGCCACAAGCATTAACACGCCAGCCTCCTGCCTAGCCTGCAGCCTGAAGACTCCAGTCTTTGGCCTGGTCTCTAGCCTGAAGACTCCAACCTTTTGCATAGCCGCTAACCTGAAGACTCCAGTCTCCTGCCTAGACCCAAGCTCGAAGACTCCACCCTCCTGCCTAGCCCCAAGCTCGAAGAGTCTAGCCTCCTGCCTAGCCAGAAGCCCGAAGACTCCAGCCTCCTGCCTAGCCAGAAGCCCGAAGACTCCAGCCTCCTGCCTAGCCCCAAGCTCGAAGACTCTAGCCTCCTGCCTAGCCCCAAGCTCGAAGACTCCAGCCTCCTGCCTAGCCACAAGCCCGAAGACTCCAGCCTCCTGCCTAGCCACAAGCTGGAAGCCTCCTGTCTCCTGCCTAGCCACAAGCATTAACACTTCAGCCTCCTGCCTAGCCTGCAGCCTGAAAACTCTAGGCTCTGGCCTAGCCACAAGCTAGAAGACTCCAGCCTCCTGCCTAGCCTCTAGCCCGAAGTCTCCAGCCTCCTGCCTAACCACAAGCCGGAAGACTCCAGCCTCCTGCCTAGCCCGAAGCCCGAAGACTCCAGCTTCCTGCCTAGCTACAAGCCCGAAGACTCCAGCCTCCTGCCTAGCCACAAGCCCGAAAACTACAGTCTCCTGCCTAGCCCAAGACCGAAGACTCCAGCCTCCTGCCTAGCCCCAAGACTGAAGACTCCAGCCTCTTGCCGAGCCCCAAGCATGAAGACTCCAGCCTCCTGCCTAGCCCCAAATATGAAGACTCTAGCCTCCTGCCGAGCCCCAATCATGACGACTCCAGCCACCTGCCTATCCCCAAGCATGAAGACTCCAGCCTCCTGCCTAGCCCCAAGCCCGAAGCCTCCAGCCTCCTGCCTAGCCAGAAGCCCGAAGTCTCCAGCCTCCTGCCTAGCCACAAACCCGAAGACTCCAGCCTCCTGCCTAGCCACAAGCATGAAGACTCCAGCCTCTTGCCTAGCCCCAAATATGAAGACTCTAGCCTCCTGCCTAGCCCCAATCATGAAGAATCCAGCCTCCCGCCTACCCCAAGCATGAAGACTCCAGCCTCCTGCCTAGCCCCAAGCCCGAAGTCTCCAGACTCCTGCCTAGCCACAACCCTGAAGACTCCAGCCTCCTGCCTAGCCACAAGCCTGAAGACTCGAGCCTCCTGCCTAGCCACAAGCCCGAAGTCTCCAGACTCCTGCCTAGCCACAACCCTGAAGACTCCAGCCTCCTGCCTAGCCACAAGCCTGAAGACTCGAGCCTCCTGCCTAGCCACAAGCCGGAACACTCCTGTCTCCTGCCTAGCCACAAGCATTAACACGCCAGCCTCCTGCCCAGCCTGCAGCCTGAAGACTCCAGCCTTTGGCCTGGTCCCTAGCCTGAAGACTCCAACCTCCTGCATCGCCGCTAACCTGAAGACTCCAGCCACCGAGATTTTCTCTAGCCTGAAGACTCCAGCGTCCTGCCTCACCCGAGCCCGAAGACTCCTGCCTCCTGCCTAGCTGCAAGCCCGAACACTTCAGTCTCCTGCCTAGCCCAAGACTGAAGACTCCAGCCTCCTGACTAGCCCCAAGACTGAAGACTCCAGCCTCTTGCCGAGCCCCAAGCATGAAGACTCCAGCCTCCTGCCTATCCCCAAGCATGAAGACTCCAACCTCCTGCCTAGCCCCAAGCCCGCAGCCACCAGTCTCCGGCCTAGCCCCAACCTCGAAGACTCCAGCCTCCTGCCTAGCTAGAAGCCCGAAGACTCCAGCCTCCTGCCTAGCCACAAGCCGGAAGACTCCAGCCTCCTGCCTAGCCCCTAGCCCGAAGTCTCCAGCCTGCTGCCTAGCCACAAGCCCGAAGACTCCAGCCACCTGCCTAGCCACAAGCCCGAAGACTCCAGCCTCCTGCCTAGCCACAAGCCCGAAGACTCCAGCCTCCTGCCTAGCCCCAAGCCCGAAGACTCCAGCTTCCTGCCTAGCTACAAGCCCGAAGACTCCAGCCTCCTTCCTAGGCACATGCCGAGGTCTCGAGCCTCCTGCCTAGCCACATGCCGGAAGACTCCAGCCTCCTGCCTAGCCACAAGCCCGAAGACTCCAGCCTCCTGCCTAGCCCCAAGATCGAAGACTCCAGCCTCCTGTCTAGCCCCAAGACTGAAGACTCCAGCCTCTTGCCTAGCCCCAAGGATGAAGACTCCAGCCTCCTGCCTATCCCTAAGCATGAAGACTCCAGCCTCCTGCCTAGCCAGAAGCCCGTAGACTCCAGCCTCCTGCCTAGTCACAAGCATGAAGGCTCCAGCCTCCTGCCTAGCCCCAAATATGAAGGCTCCAGCCTCCTGCCTAGCCCCAAGCATGAAGAATGCAGCCTCCTGCCTAGCCCCAAGCATGAAGAATGCAGCCTCCTGCCTAGCCACAAGCCGGAAGACTCCAGCCTCCTGCCTAGCCCCTAGCCCGAAGTCTCCAGCCTGCTGCCTAGCCACAAGCCCGAAGACTCCAGCCACCTGCCTAGCCACAAGCCCGAAGACTCCAGCCTCCTGCCTAGCCACAAGCCCGAAGACTCCAGCCTCCTGCCTAGCCCCAAGCCCGAAGACTCCAGCTTCCTGCCTAGCTACAAGCCCGAAGACTCCAGCCTCCTTCCTAGGCACATGCCGAGGTCTCGAGCCTCCTGCCTAGCCACATGCCGGAAGACTCCAGCCTCCTGCCTAGCCACAAGCCCGAAGACTCCAGCCTCCTGCCTAGCCCCAAGATCGAAGACTCCAGCCTCCTGTCTAGCCCCAAGACTGAAGACTCCAGCCTCTTGCCTAGCCCCAAGGATGAAGACTCCAGCCTCCTGCCTATCCCTAAGCATGAAGACTCCAGCCTCCTGCCTAGCCAGAAGCCCGTAGACTCCAGCCTCCTGCCTAGTCACAAGCATGAAGGCTCCAGCCTCCTGCCTAGCCCCAAATATGAAGGCTCCAGCCTCCTGCCTAGCCCCAAGCATGAAGAATGCAGCCTCCTGCCTAGCCCCAAGCATGAAGACTCCAGCCTCCTGCCTAGCCTCTAGCCTGCAGACTCCAGCGTCCTGCCTCACCCGAGCCCGAAGACTCCTGCCTCCTGCCTAGCTGCAAGCCCGAAAACTTCAGTCTCCTGCCTAGCCCAAGACCGAAGACTCCAGCCTCCTGCCTAGCCCCAAGATCGAAGACTCCAGCCTCCTGCCTAGCCCCAGGACTGAAGACTCCAGCCTCTTGCCTAGCTCCAAGCATGAAGACTCCAGCCCCCTGCCTATCCCCAAGCATGAAGACTCCAGCCTCCTGCCCAGCCAGAAGTCCGAAGACTCCAGCCTCCTCCCCAGCCACAAACCCGAAGACCCCAGCCACCTGCCTAGCCCCAAATATGAAGACTCCAGCCTCCTGCCTAGCCCCAAGCATGAAGACTCCAGCCTCCTGCTTAGCCTCTAGCCTGAAGAATCCAGCCTCCTGCCTTGCCTCTAGCCTAAAGACTCCAGCCTCCTGCCTAGCCTCTAGCCCGAAGACTCCAGCCTCCTGCCTAGGCACAAGCCTGAAGTCTCCAGACTCCTGCCTAGCCAGAAGCCTGAAGACTCCAGCCTCCTGCCTAGTCACAAGCCTGAAGACTCGAGCCTCCTGCTCATCCACAAGCCGGAACAGTCCTGCCTCCTGCCTAGCCACAAGCATTAACACGCCAGACTGCTGCCTAGCCTGCAGCCTGAAGACTCCAGCCTTTGGCCTGGTCTCCAGCCTGAAGACGCCAACCTCCTGCATAGCCGCTAACCTGAAGATTCCAGCCACCGGGATACCCTCTAGCCTGAAGACTCCAGCGTCCTGCCTCACCTGAGCCCGAAGGCTCCTGCCTCCTGCCTAGCCGCAAGCCCGAAAACTTCAGTCTCCTGCCGAGCCCAAGACTGAAGACTCCAGCCTCCGGCCTAGCCCCAAGACTGAAGACTCCAGCATCTTGCCTAGCCCCAAGCTTGAAGACTCCAGCCTCCTGCCTAGCCCCAAGCTCGAAGACTCCAGCCTCCTGCCTATCCCCAAGCATGAAGACTCCAGCCTCCTGCCTAGCCAGAAGCCCGAAGACTCCAGCCTCCTGCCTATCCCCAAGCCCGAAGACTCCAACTTCCTGCCTAGCTACAAGCCCGAAGACTCCAGCCTCCTTCCTAGGCACATGCCGAGGTCTCGAGCCTCCTGCCTAGCCACAAGCCGGAAGACTCCAGCCTCCTGCCTAGCCAGAAGCCCGAAGACTCCAGCCTCCTGCCTAGCCACAAGCATGAAGAATCCAGCCTCCTGCCTAGCCCCAAGCATGAAGACTCCAGCCTCCTGCTTAGCCTCTAGCCTGCAGACTCCGGCCTCCTGCCTAGCCTCTAGCCTGAAGAATCCAGCCTCCTGCCTTGCCTCTAGCCTAAAGACTCCAGCCTCCTGCCTAGCCTCTAGCCCGAAGACTCCAGCCTCCTGCCCAGCCACAAGCCCGAAGTCTCCAGACTCCTGCCTAGCCCCAAGCCTGAAGTCTCCAGCCTCCTTCCTAGCCAAAAGCCTGAAGACTCGAGCCTCCTGCCCAGCCACAAGCAGGAACAGTCCTGTCTCCTGCCTAGCCACAAGCATTAACACGCCAGACTCCTGCCTAGCCTGCAGTCTGAAGACTCCAGCGTTTGGACTGGTCTCTAGCCTGAAGACTCCAACCTCCTGCATAGCCGCTAACCTGAAGAATCCAGCCACCGGGATACCGTCTAGCCTGAAGACTCCAGCGTCCTCCCTCACCTGAGCCCGAAGACTCCTGCCTCCTGCCTAGCCACAAGCCCGAAAAGTTCAGTCTCCTGCCTAGCCCAAGACCGAAGACTCCAGCCTCCTGCCTAGCCCCAAGACTGAGGACTTCAGCATCTTGCCTAGCCCCAAGCATGAAGACTCCAGCCTCCTGCCTAGCCCCAAGCATGAAGACTCCAGCCTCCTGCCTATCCCCAAGCATGAAGACTCCAGCCTCCTGCCTAGCCACAAACCCGAATACTCCAGCCTCCTGCCTAACCACAATCATGAAGACTCCAGTTTCCTGCCTAGCCCCAAATATGAAGACTCTAGCCTCCTGCCTAGCCCCAAGCTCGAAGACTCTAGCCTCCTGCCTAGCCCCAAGACTGAAGTCTCCAGCCCCTCGCCTAACCCCAAGCATGAAGACTCCAGCCTCCTGCCTATCCCTAAGCATGAAGACTGCAGCCTCCTGCCTAGCCAGAAGCCCGAAGACTTCAGCCTCCTGCCTAGCCAGAAGCCCGAAGACTCCAGCCTCCTGCCTAGCCACAAGCATGAAGACTCCAGCCTCTGGCCTAGCCCCAAATATGAAGACTCTAGCCTCCTGCCTAGCCCCAAGCTCGAAGACTCCAGCCTCCTGCCTAGCCACAAGCCCGAAGACTCCAGCCTCCTGCCTAGCCACAAGCTGGAAGCCTCCTGTCTCCTAGGCCTAGCCACAAGCATTAACACTTCAGCCTCCCGCCTAGCCTGCAGCCTGAAAACTCTAGGCTCTGGCCTAGCCACAAGCTAGAAGACTCCAGCCTCCTGCCTAGCCTCTAGCCCGAAGTCTCCAGCCTCCTGCCCAGCCACAAGCCGGAAGACTCCAGCCTCCTGCCTAGCCCGAAGCCCGAAGACTCCAGCTTCCTGCCTAGCTACAAGCCCGAAGACTCCAGCCTCCTGCCTAGCCACAAGCCCGAAAACTTCAGTCTCCTGCCTAGCCCAAGACCGAAGACTCCAGCCTCCTGCCTAGCCCCAAGACTGAAGACTCCAGCCTCTTGCCGAGCCCCAAGCATGAAGACTCCAGCCTCCTGCCTAGCCCCAAATATGAAGACTCTAGCCTCCTGCCTAGCCCCAATCATGACGACTCCAGCCTCCTGCCTATCCCCAAGCATGAAGACTCCAGCCTCCTGCCTAGCCCCAAGCCCGAAGTCTCCAGCCTCCTGCCTAGCCAGAAGCCCGAAAACTCCAGCCTCCTGTCTAGCCACAAGCATGAAGACTCCAGCCTCCTGCCTAGCCCCAAGACTGAAGACTTCAGCATCTTGCCTAGCCCCAAGCATGAAGACTCCAGCCTCCTGCCTAGCCCCAAGCTCGAAGACTCCAGCCTCCTGCCTAGCCACAAAGTCGAAGACTCCAGTCTCCTGCCTAGCCACAAGCATTAACACGCCAGCCTCCTGCCTAGCCTGCAGCCTGAAGACTCCAGTCTTTGGCCTGGTCTCTAGCCTGAAGACTCCAACCTTTTGCATAGCCGCTAACCTGAAGAGTCCAGTCTCCTGCCTAGACCCAAGCTCGAAGACTCCACCCTCCTGCCTAGCCCCAAGCTCGAAGAGTCTAGCCTCCTGCCTAGCCAGAAGCCCGAAGACTCCAGCCTCCTGCCTAGCCAGAAGCCCGAAGACTCCAGCCTCCTGCCTAGCCACAAGCTCGAAGACTCTAGCCTCCTGCATAGCCCCAAGACTGAAGTCTCCAGCCCCTTGCCTAGCCCCAAGCATGAAGACTCCAGCCTCCTGCCTATCCCTAAGCATGAAGACTGCAGCCTCCTGCCTATCCAGAAGCCCGAAGACTCCAGCCTCCTGCCTAGCCAGAAGCCTGAAGACTCCAGCCTCCTGCCTAGCCACAAGCATGAAGACTCCAGCCTCTGGCCTAGCCCCAAATATGAAGACTCTAGCCTCCTGCCTAGCCCCAAGCTCGAAGACTCCAGCCTCCTGCCTTGCCACAAGCCCAAAGACTCCAGCCTCCTGCCTAGCCACAAGCTGGAAGCCTCCTGTCTCCTGCCTAGCCACAAGCATTAACACTTCAGCCTCCTGCCTAGCCTGCAGCCTGAAAACTCTAGGCTCTGGCCTAGCCACAAGCTAGAAGACTCCAGCCTCCTGCCTAGCCTCTAGCCCGAAGTCTCCAGCCTCCTGCCTAGCCACAAGCCGGAAGACTCCAGCCTCCTGCCTAGCCCGAAGCCCGAAGACTCCAGCTTCCTGCCTAGCTACAAGCCCGAAGACTCCAGCCTCCTGCCTAGCCACAAGCCCGAAAACTTCAGTCTCCTGCCTAGCCCAAGACCGAAGACTCCAGCCTACTGCCTAGACCCCAAGACTGAAGACTCCAGCTTCTTGCCGAGCCCCAAGCATGAAGACTCCAGCCTCCTGCCTAGCCCCAAATATGAAGACACTAGCCTCCTGCCTAGCCCCAATCATGACGACTCCAGCCTCCTGCCTATCCCCAAGCATGAAGACTCCAGCCTCCTGCCTAGCCCCAAGCCCGAAGTCTCCAGCCTCCTGCCTAGCCAGAAGCCCGAAGACTCCAGCCTCCTGCCTTGCCACAAGCATGAAGACTCCAGCCTCTTGCCTAGCCCCAAATATGAAGACTCTAGCCTCCTGCCTAGCCCCAATCATGAAGAATCCAGCCTCCCGCCTACCCCAAGCATGAAGACTCCAGCCTCCTGCCTATCCCCAAGCATGAAGACTCCAACCTCCTGCCTAGCCCCAAGCCCGCAGCCACCAGTCTCCGGCCTAGCCCCAACCTCGAAGACTCCAGCCTCCTGCCTAGCTAGAAGCCCGAAGACTCCAGCCTCCTGCCTAGCCACAAGCCGGAAGACTCCAGCCTCCTGCCTAGCCCCTAGCCCGAAGTCTCCAGCCTGCTGCCTAGCCACAAGCCCGAAGACTCCAGCCACCTGCCTAGCCACAAGCCCGAAGACTCCAGCCTCCTGCCTAGCCACAAGTCCGAAGACTCCAGCCTCCTGCCTAGCCCCAAGCCCGAAGACTCCAGCTTCCTGCCTAGCTACAAGCCCGAAGACTCCAGCCTCCTTCCTAGGCACATGCCGAGGTCTCGAGCCTCCTGCTTAGCCACAAGCCGGAAGACTCCAGCCTCCTGCCTAGCCACAAGCCCGAAGACTCCAGCCTCCTGCCTAGCCCCAAGATCGAAGACTCCAGCCTCCTGCCTAGCCCCAAGACTGAAGACTCCAGCCTCTTGCCTAGCCCCAAGGATGAAGACTCCAGCCTCCTGCCTATCCCTAAGCATGAAGACTCCAGCCTCCTGCCTAGCCACAAACCCGAAGACTCCAGCCTCCTGCCTAGTCACAAGCATGAGGGCTCCAGCCTCCTGCCTAGCCCCAAATATGAAGGCTCCAGCCTCCTGCCTAGCCCCAAGCGTGAAGAATGCAGCCTCCTGCCTAGCCCCAAGCATGAAGACTCCAGCCTCCTGCCTAGCCTCTAGCCTGCAGACTCCGGCCTCCTGCCTAGCCTCTAGCCTGAAGAATCCAGCCTCCTGCCTTGCCTCTAGCCTAAAGATCCAGCCTCCTGCCTAGCCTCTATCCCGAAGACTCCAGCCTCCTGCCTAGCCACAAGCCCGAAGTCTCCAGACTCCTGCCTAGCCACAACCCTGAAGACTCCAGCCTCCTGCCTAGCCACAAAGTCGAAGACTCCAGTCTCCTGCCTAGCCACAAGCATTAACACGCCAGCCTCCTGCCTAGCCTGCAGCCTGAAGACTCCAGTCTTTGGCCTGGTCTCTAGCCTGAAGACTCCAACCTTTTGCATAGCCGCTAACCTGAAGACTCCAGTCTCCTGCCTAGACCCAAGCTCGAAGACTCCACCCTCCTGCCTAGCCCCAAGCTCGAAGAGTCTAGCCTCCTGCCTAGCCAGAAGCCCGAAGACTCCAGCCTCCTGCCTAGCCAGAAGCCCGAAGACTCCAGCCTCCTGCCTAGCCCCAAGCTCGAAGACTCTAGCCTCCTGCCTAGCCCCAAGCTCGAAGACTCCAGCCTCCTGCCTAGCCACAAGCCCGAAGACTCCAGCCTCCTGCCTAGCCACAAGCTGGAAGCCTCCTGTCTCCTGCCTAGCCACAAGCATTAACACTTCAGCCTCCTGCCTAGCCTGCAGCCTGAAAACTCTAGGCTCTGGCCTAGCCACAAGCTAGAAGACTCCAGCCTCCTGCCTAGCCTCTAGCCCGAAGTCTCCAGCCTCCTGCCTAACCACAAGCCGGAAGACTCCAGCCTCCTGCCTAGCCCGAAGCCCGAAGACTCCAGCTTCCTGCCTAGCTACAAGCCCGAAGACTCCAGCCTCCTGCCTAGCCCCAAGCCCGAAGCCTCCAGCCTCCTGCCTAGCCAGAAGCCCGAAGTCTCCAGCCTCCTGCCTAGCCACAAACCCGAAGACTCCAGCCTCCTGCCTAGCCACAAGCATGAAGACTCCAGCCTCTTGCCTAGCCCCAAATATGAAGACTCTAGCCTCCTGCCTAGCCCCAATCATGAAGAATCCAGCCTCCCGCCTACCCCAAGCATGAAGACTCCAGCCTCCTGCCTAGCCCCAAGCCCGAAGTCTCCAGACTCCTGCCTAGCCACAACCCTGAAGACTCCAGCCTCCTGCCTAGCCACAAGCCTGAAGACTCGAGCCTCCTGCCTAGCCACAAGCCCGAAGTCTCCAGACTCCTGCCTAGCCACAACCCTGAAGACTCCAGCCTCCTGCCTAGCCACAAGCCTGAAGACTCGAGCCTCCTGCCTAGCCACAAGCCGGAACACTCCTGTCTCCTGCCTAGCCACAAGCATTAACACGCCAGCCTCCTGCCCAGCCTGCAGCCTGAAGACTCCAGCCTTTGGCCTGGTCCCTAGCCTGAAGACTCCAACCTCCTGCATCGCCGCTAACCTGAAGACTCCAGCCACCGAGATTTTCTCTAGCCTGAAGACTCCAGCGTCCTGCCTCACCCGAGCCCGAAGACTCCTGCCTCCTGCCTAGCTGCAAGCCCGAAAACTTCAGTCTCCTGCCTAGCCCAAGACTGAAGACTCCAGCCTCCTGACTAGCCCCAAGACTGAAGACTCCAGCCTCTTGCCGAGCCCCAAGCATGAAGACTCCAGCCTCCTGCCTATCCCCAAGCATGAAGACTCCAACCTCCTGCCTAGCCCCAAGCCCGCAGCCACCAGTCTCCGGCCTAGCCCCAACCTCGAAGACTCCAGCCTCCTGCCTAGCTAGAAGCCCGAAGACTCCAGCCTCCTGCCTAGCCACAAGCCGGAAGACTCCAGCCTCCTGCCTAGCCCCTAGCCCGAAGTCTCCAGCCTGCTGCCTAGCCACAAGCCCGAAGACTCCAGCCACCTGCCTAGCCACAAGCCCGAAGACTCCAGCCTCCTGCCTAGCCACAAGCCCGAAGACTCCAGCCTCCTGCCTAGCCCCAAGCCCGAAGACTCCAGCTTCCTGCCTAGCTACAAGCCCGAAGACTCCAGCCTCCTTCCTAGGCACATGCCGAGGTCTCGAGCCTCCTGCCTAGCCACATGCCGGAAGACTCCAGCCTCCTGCCTAGCCACAAGCCCGAAGACTCCAGCCTCCTGCCTAGCCCCAAGATCGAAGACTCCAGCCTCCTGTCTAGCCCCAAGACTGAAGACTCCAGGCTCTTGCCTAGCCCCAAGGATGAAGACTCCAGCCTCCTGCCTATCCCTAAGCATGAAGACTCCAGCCTCCTGCCTAGCCAGAAGCCCGAAGACTCCAGCCTCCTGCCTAGTCACAAGCATGAAGGCTCCAGCCTCCTGCCTAGCCCCAAATATGAAGGCTCCAGCCTCCTGCCTAGCCCCAAGCATGAAGAATGCAGCCTCCTGCCTAGCCCCAAGCATGAAGACTCCAGCCTCCTGCCTAGCCTCTAGCCTGCAGACTCCGGCCTCCTGCCTAGCCTCTAGCCTGAAGAATCCAGCCTCCTGCCTTGCCTCTAGCCTAAAGATCCAGCCTCCTGCCTAGCCTCTATCCCGAAGACTCCAGCCTCCTGCCTAGCCACAAGCCCGAAGTCTCCAGACTCGTGCCTAGCCACAACCCTGAAGACTCCAGCCTCCTGCCTAGCCACAAGCCTGAAGACTCGAGCCTCCTGCCTAGCCACAAGCCGGAACACTCCTGTCTCCTGCCTAGCCACAAGCATTAACACGCCAGCCTCCTGCCCAGCCTGCAGCCTGAGGACTCCAGCCTTTGGCCTGGTCCCTAGCCTGAAGACTCCAACCTCCTGCATCGCCGCTAACCTGAAGACTCCAGCCACCGAGATTTTCTCTAGCCTGAAGACTCCAGCGTCCTGCCTCACCCGAGCCCGAAGACTCCTGCCTCCTGCCTAGCTGCAAGCCCGAAAACTTCAGTCTCCTGCCTAGCCCAAGACCGAAGACTCCAGCCTCCTGCCTAGCCCCAAGATCGAAGACTCCAGCCTCCTGCCTAGCCCCAGGACTGAAGACTCCAGCCTCTTGCCTAGCTCCAAGCATGAAGACTCCAGCCCCCTGCCTATCCCCAAGCATGAAGACTCCAGCCTCCTGCCCAGCCAGAAGTCCGAAGACTCCAGCCTCCTGCCTAGCCCCAAGCATGAAGACTCCAGCCTCCTGCTTAGCCTCTAGCCTGAAGAATCCAGCCTCCTGCCTTGCCTCTAGCCTAAAGACTCCAGCCTCCTGCCTAGCCTCTAGCCCGAAGACTCCAGCCTCCTGCCTAGCCACAAGCCTGAAGTCTCCAGACTCCTGCCTAGCCCCAAGCCCGAAGACTCCAGCTTCCTGCCTAGCTACAAGCCCGAAGACTCCAGCCTCCTTCCTAGGCACATGCCGAGGTCTCGAGCCTCCTGCCTAGCCACAAGCCCGAAGACTCCAGCCTCCTGCCTAGCCACAAGCCTGAAGACTCGAGCCTCCTGCTCATCCACAAGCCGGAACAGTCCTGCCTCCTGCCTAGCCACAAGCATTAACACGCCAGACTGCTGCCTAGCCTGCAGCCTGAAGACTCCAGCCTTTGGCCTGGTCTCCAGCCTGAAGACGCCAACCTCCTGCACAGCCGCTAACCTGAAGATTCCAGCCACCGGGATACCCTCTAGCCTGAAGACTCCAGCGTCCTGCCTCACCTGAGCCCGAAGGCTCCTGCCTCCTGCCTAGCCGCAAGCCCGAAAACTTCAGTCTCCTGCCTAGCCCAAGACTGAAGACTCCAGCCTCCGGCCTAGCCCCAAGACTGAAGACTCCAGCATCTTGCCTAGCCCCAAGCTTGAAGACTCCAGCCTCCTGCCTAGCCCCAAGCTCGAAGACTCCAGCCTCCTGCCTATCCCCAAGCATGAAGACTCCAGCCTCCTGCCTAGCTAGAAGCCCGAAGACTCCAGCCTCCTGCCTAGCCACAAACCCAAAGACTCCAGCCTCCTGCCTAGCCACAAACATGAAGACTCCAGCCTCCTGCTCAGCCACAAGCCCGAAGACTCCAGCCTCCTGCCTAGCTAGAAGCCCGAAGACTCCAGCCTCCTGCCTATCCCCAAGCCCGAAGACTCCAACTTCCTGCCTAGCTACAAGCCCGAAGACTCCAGCCTCCTTCCTAGGCACATGCCGAGGTCTCGAGCCTCCTGCCTAGCCACAAGCCGGAAGACTCCAGCCTCCTGCCTAGCCAGAAGCCCGAAGACTCCAGCCTCCTGCCTAGCCACAAGCATGAAGAATCCAGCCTCCTGCCTAGCCCCAAGCATGAAGACTCCAGCCTCCTGCTTAGCCTCTAGCCTGCAGACTCCGGCCTCCTGCCTAGCCTCTAGCCTGAAGAATCCAGCCTCCTGCCTTGCCTCTAGCCTAAAGACTCCAGCCTCCTGCCTAGCCTCTAGCCCGAAGACTCCAGCCTCCTGCCCAGCCACAAGCCCGAAGTCTCCAGACTCCTGCCTAGCCACAAGCCTGAAGACTCCAGCCTCCTTCCTAGCCAAAAGCCTGAAGACTCGAGCCTCCTGCCCAGCCACAAGCAGGAACAGTCCTGTCTCCTGCCTAGCCACAAGCATTAACATGCCAGACTCCTGCCTAGCCTGCAGTCTGAAGACTCCAGCCTTTGGACTGGTCTCTAGCCTGAAGACTCCAACCTCCTGCATAGCCGCTAACCTGAAGAATCCAGCCACCGGGATACCGTCTAGCCTGAAGACTCCAGCGTCCTGCCTCACCTGAGCCCGAAGACTCCTGCCTCCTGCCTAGCCACAAGCCCGAAAAGTTCAGTCTCCTGCCTAGCCCAAGACCGAAGACTCCAGCCTCCTGCCTAGCCCCAAGACTGAGGACTTCAGCATCTTGCCTAGCCCCAAGCATGAAGACTCCAGCCTCCTGCCTAGCCCCAAGCATGAAGACTCCAGCCTCCTGCCTATCCCCAAGCATGAAGACTCCAGCCTCCTGCCTAGCCCCAAGCCCGAAGACTCCAGCTTCCTGCCTAGCTACAAGCCCGAAGACTCCAGCCTCCTTCCTAGGCACATGCCGAGGTCTCGAGCCTCCTGCCTAGCCACATGCCGGAAGACTCCAGCCTCCTGCCTAGCCACAAGCCCGAAGACTCCAGCCTCCTGCCTAGCCCCAAGATCGAAGACTCCAGCCTCCTGTCTAGCCCCAAGACTGAAGACTCCAGCCTCTTGCCTAGCCCCAAGGATGAAGACTCCAGCCTCCTGCCTATCCCTAAGCATGAAGACTCCAGCCTCCTGCCTAGCCAGAAGCCCGAAGACTCCAGCCTCCTGCCTAGTCACAAGCATGAAGGCTCCAGCCTCCTGCCTAGCCCCAAATATGAAGGCTCCAGCCTCCTGCCTAGCCCCAAGCATGAAGAATGCAGCCTCCTGCCTAGCCCCAAGCATGAAGACTCCAGCCTCCTGCCTAGCCTCTAGCCTGCAGACTCCGGCCTCCTGCCTAGCCTCTAGCCTGAAGAATCCAGCCTCCTGCCTTGCCTCTAGCCTAAAGATCCAGCCTCCTGCCTAGCCTCTATCCCGAAGACTCCAGCCTCCTGCCTAGCCACAAGCCCGAAGTCTCCAGACTCGTGCCTAGCCACAACCCTGAAGACTCCAGCCTCCTGCCTAGCCACAAGCCTGAAGACTCGAGCCTCCTGCCTAGCCACAAGCCGGAACACTCCTGTCTCCTGCCTAGCCACAAGCATTAACACGCCAGCCTCCTGCCCAGCCTGCAGCCTGAGGACTCCAGCCTTTGGCCTGGTCCCTAGCCTGAAGACTCCAACCTCCTGCATCGCCGCTAACCTGAAGACTCCAGCCACCGAGATTTTCTCTAGCCTGAAGACTCCAGCGTCCTGCCTCACCCGAGCCCGAAGACTCCTGCCTCCTGCCTAGCTGCAAGCCCGAAAACTTCAGTCTCCTGCCTAGCCCAAGACCGAAGACTCCAGCCTCCTGCCTAGCCCCAAGATCGAAGACTCCAGCCTCCTGCCTAGCCCCAGGACTGAAGACTCCAGCCTCTTGCCTAGCTCCAAGCATGAAGACTCCAGCCCCCTGCCTATCCCCAAGCATGAAGACTCCAGCCTCCTGCCCAGCCAGAAGTCCGAAGACTCCAGCCTCCTGCCTAGCCCCAAGCATGAAGACTCCAGCCTCCTGCTTAGCCTCTAGCCTGAAGAATCCAGCCTCCTGCCTTGCCTCTAGCCTAAAGACTCCAGCCTCCTGCCTAGCCTCTAGCCCGAAGACTCCAGCCTCCTGCCTAGCCACAAGCCTGAAGTCTCCAGACTCCTGCCTAGCCCCAAGCCCGAAGACTCCAGCTTCCTGCCTAGCTACAAGCCCGAAGACTCCAGCCTCCTTCCTAGGCACATGCCGAGGTCTCGAGCCTCCTGCCTAGCCACAAGCCCGAAGACTCCAGCCTCCTGCCTAGCCACAAGCCTGAAGACTCGAGCCTCCTGCTCATCCACAAGCCGGAACAGTCCTGCCTCCTGCCTAGCCACAAGCATTAACACGCCAGACTGCTGCCTAGCCTGCAGCCTGAAGACTCCAGCCTTTGGCCTGGTCTCCAGCCTGAAGACGCCAACCTCCTGCACAGCCGCTAACCTGAAGATTCCAGCCACCGGGATACCCTCTAGCCTGAAGACTCCAGCGTCCTGCCTCACCTGAGCCCGAAGGCTCCTGCCTCCTGCCTAGCCGCAAGCCCGAAAACTTCAGTCTCCTGCCTAGCCCAAGACTGAAGACTCCAGCCTCCGGCCTAGCCCCAAGACTGAAGACTCCAGCATCTTGCCTAGCCCCAAGCTTGAAGACTCCAGCCTCCTGCTTAGCCCCAAGCCTGAAGACTCGAGCCTCCTGCCTAGCCACAAGCCGGAACACTCCTGTCTCCTGCCTAGCCACAAGCATTAACACGCCAGCCTCCTGCCCAGCCTGCAGCCTGAGGACTCCAGCCTTTGGCCTGGTCCCTAGCCTGAAGACTCCAACCTCCTGCATCGCCGCTAACCTGAAGACTCCAGCCACCGAGATTTTCTCTAGCCTGAAGACTCCAGCGTCCTGCCTCACCCGAGCCCGAAGACTCCTGCCTCCTGCCTAGCTGCAAGCCCGAAAACTTCAGTCTCCTGCCTAGCCCAAGACCGAAGACTCCAGCCTCCTGCCTAGCCCCAAGATCGAAGACTCCAGCCTCCTGCCTAGCCCCAGGACTGAAGACTCCAGCCTCTTGCCTAGCTCCAAGCATGAAGACTCCAGCCCCCTGCCTATCCCCAAGCATGAAGACTCCAGCCTCCTGCCCAGCCAGAAGTCCGAAGACTCCAGCCTCCTGCCTAGCCCCAAGCATGAAGACTCCAGCCTCCTGCTTAGCCTCTAGCCTGAAGAATCCAGCCTCCTGCCTTGCCTCTAGCCTAAAGACTCCAGCCTCCTGCCTAGCCTCTAGCCCGAAGACTCCAGCCTCCTGCCTAGCCACAAGCCTGAAGTCTCCAGACTCCTGCCTAGCCCCAAGCCCGAAGACTCCAGCTTCCTGCCTAGCTACAAGCCCGAAGACTCCAGCCTCCTTCCTAGGCACATGCCGAGGTCTCGAGCCTCCTGCCTAGCCACAAGCCCGAAGACTCCAGCCTCCTGCCTAGCCACAAGCCTGAAGACTCGAGCCTCCTGCTCATCCACAAGCCGGAACAGTCCTGCCTCCTGCCTAGCCACAAGCATTAACACGCCAGACTGCTGCCTAGCCTGCAGCCTGAAGACTCCAGCCTTTGGCCTGGTCTCCAGCCTGAAGACGCCAACCTCCTGCACAGCCGCTAACCTGAAGATTCCAGCCACCGGGATACCCTCTAGCCTGAAGACTCCAGCGTCCTGCCTCACCTGAGCCCGAAGGCTCCTGCCTCCTGCCTAGCCGCAAGCCCGAAAACTTCAGTCTCCTGCCTAGCCCAAGACTGAAGACTCCAGCCTCCGGCCTAGCCCCAAGACTGAAGACTCCAGCATCTTGCCTAGCCCCAAGCTTGAAGACTCCAGCCTCCTGCCTAGCCCCAAGCTCGAAGACTCCAGCCTCCTGCCTATCCCCAAGCATGAAGACTCCAGCCTCCTGCCTAGCTAGAAGCCCGAAGACTCCAGCCTCCTGCCTAGCCACAAACCCAAAGACTCCAGCCTCCTGCCTAGCCACAAACATGAAGACTCCAGCCTCCTGCTCAGCCACAAGCCCGAAGACTCCAGCCTCCTGCCTAGCCAGAAGCCCGAAGACTCCAGCCTCCTGCCTATCCCCAAGCCCGAAGACTCCAACTTCCTGCCTAGCTACAAGCCCGAAGACTCCAGCCTCCTTCCTAGGCACATGCCGAGGTCTCGAGCCTCCTGCCTAGCCACAAGCCGGAAGACTCCAGCCTCCTGCCTAGCCAGAAGCCCGAAGACTCCAGCCTCCTGCCTAGCCACAAGCATGAAGAATCCAGCCTCCTGCCTAGCCCCAAGCATGAAGACTCCAGCCTCCTGCTTAGCCTCTAGCCTGCAGACTCCGGCCTCCTGCCTAGCCTCTAGCCTGAAGAATCCAGCCTCCTGCCTTGCCTCTAGCCTAAAGACTCCAGCCTCCTGCCTAGCCTCTAGCCCGAAGACTCCAGCCTCCTGCCCAGCCACAAGCCCGAAGTCTCCAGACTCCTGCCTAGCCACAAGCCTGAAGACTCCAGCCTCCTTCCTAGCCAAAAGCCTGAAGACTCGAGCCTCCTGCCCAGCCACAAGCAGGAACAGTCCTGTCTCCTGCCTAGCCACAAGCATTAACATGCCAGACTCCTGCCTAGCCTGCAGTCTGAAGACTCCAGCCTTTGGACTGGTCTCTAGCCTGAAGACTCCAACCTCCTGCATAGCCGCTAACCTGAAGAATCCAGCCACCGGGATACCGTCTAGCCTGAAGACTCCAGCGTCCTGCCTCACCTGAGCCCGAAGACTCCTGCCTCCTGCCTAGCCACAAGCCCGAAAAGTTCAGTCTCCTGCCTAGCCCAAGACCGAAGACTCCAGCCTCCTGCCTAGCCCCAAGACTGAGGACTTCAGCATCTTGCCTAGCCCCAAGCATGAAGACTCCAGCCTCCTGCCTAGCCCCAAGCATGAAGACTCCAGCCTCCTGCCTATCCCCAAGCATGAAGACTCCAGCCTCCTGCCTAGCCACAAACCCGAATACTCCAGCCTCCTGCCTAACCACAATCATGAAGACTCCAGTTTCCTGCCTAGCCCCAAATATGAAGACTCTAGCCTCCTGCCTAGCCCCAAGCTCGAAGACTCTAGCCTCCTGCCTAGCCCCAAGACTGAAGACTCCAGCCCCTTGCCTAGCCCCAAGCATGAAGACTCCAGCCTCCTGCCTATCCCTAAGCATGAAGACTGCAGCCTCCTGCCTAGCTAGAAGCCCGAAGACTCTAGCCTCCTGCCTAGCCACAAACCCGAAGACTCCAGCCTCCTGCCTAGCCACAAGCATCAAGGCTCCAGCCTCCTGCCTAACCCCAAATACGAAGGCTCCAGCCTCCTGCCTAGCCCCAAGCATGAAGTATCCAGCCTCCTGCCAAGCCCCAAGCATGAAGACTCCAGCCTCCTGCCTAGCCTCTAGCCTGCAGACTCCGGCCTCCTGCCTAGCCTCTAGCCTGAAGAATCCAGCCTCCTGCCTTGCCTCTAGCCTAAAGATCCAGCCTCCTGCCTAGCCTCTAGCCCGAAGACTCCAGCCTTCTGCCTAGCCACAAGCCCGAAGTCTCCAGACTCCTGCCTAGCCACAAGCCTGAAGACTCCAGCCTCCTGCCTAGCCACAAGGCTGAAGACTCGAGTCTCCTGCCTAGCCACAAGCCGGAACACTCCTGTCTCCTGCCTAGCCACAAGCATTAACACGCCAGCCTCCTGCCCAGCCTGCAGTCTGAAGACTCCAGCCTCCTTCCTAGGCACATGCCGAGTTCTCGAGCCTCCGGCCTAGCCACAAGCCGGAAGACTGCACCCTCCTGCCTAGCCACAAGCCCAAAGATTCCAGCCTCCTGCCTAGCTCCAAGGCTGAAGACTCCATCTACCTGTCTCGCCCCAAGCCTGAGGACCGCAGCCTCCTGCCTAGCCCCAAGCTCGAAGACTCTTGCCTCCGGCCTATCCCCAAGCCCGAAGACTCCAACTTCCTGCCTAGCTACAAGCCCGAAGACTCCAGCCTCCTGCCTAGCCACAAAGTCGAAGACTCCAGTCTCCTGCCTAGCCACAAGCATTAACACGCCAGCCTCCTGCCTAGCCTGCAGCCTGAAGACTCCAGTCTTTGGCCTAGTCTCTAGCCTGAAGACTCCAACCTTTTGCATAGCCGCTAACCTGAAGACTCCAGTCTCCTGCCTAGACCCAAGCTCGAAGACTCCACCCTCCTGCCTAGCCCCAAGCTCGAAGAGTCTAGCCTACTGCCTAGCCAGAAGCCCGAAGACTCCAGCCTCCTGCCTAGCCAGAAGCCCGAAGACTCCAGCCTCCTGTCTAGCCACAAGCATGAAGACTCCAGCCTCTGGCCTAGCCCCAAATATGAAGACTGTAGCCTCCTGCCTAGCCCCAAGCTCGAAGACTCCAGCCTCCTGCCTAGCCACAAGCCCGAAGACTCCAGCCTCCTGCCTAGCCACAAGCTGGAAGCCTCCTGTCTCCTGCCTAGCCACAAGCATTAACACTCCAGCCTCCTGCCTAGCCTGCAGCCTGAAAACTCTAGGCTCTGGCCTAGCCACAAGCTAGAAGACTCCAGCCTCCTGCCTAGCCTCTAGCCCGAAGTCTCCAGCCTCCTGCCTATCCCCAAGCATGAAGACTCCAGCCTCCTGCCTACCTAGAAGCCTGAAGACTCCAGCCTCCTGCCTAGCCACAAACCCAAAGACTCCAGCCTCCTGCCTAGCCACAAACATGAAGACTCCAGCCTCCTGCCTAGCCACAAGCCCGAAGACTCCAGCCTCCTGCCTAGCCAGAAGCCCGAAGACTCCAGCCTCCTGCCTATCCCCAAGCCCGAAGACTCCAACTTCCTGCCTAGCTACAAGCCCGAAGACTCCAGCCTCCTTCCTAGGCACATGCCGAGGTCTCGAGCCTCCTGCCTAGCCACAAGCCGGAAGACTCCAGCCTCCTGCCTAGCCAGAAGCCCGAAGACTCCAGCCTCCTGCCTAGCCACAAGCATGAAGAATCCAGCCTCCTGCCTAGCCCCAAGCATGAAGACTCCAGCCACCTGCCTAGTCACAAGCCTGAAGACTCGAGCCTCCTGCTCATCCACAAGCCGGAACAGTCCAGCCCCCTGCCTATCCCCAAGCATGAAGACTCCAGCCTCCTGCCCAGCCAGAAGTCCGAAGACTCCAGCCTCCTGCCTAGCCCCAAGCATGAAGACTCCAGCCTCCTGCTTAGCCTCTAGCCTGAAGAATCCAGCCTCCTGCCTTGCCTCTAGCCTAAAGACTCCAGCCTCCTGCCTAGCCTCTAGCCCGAAGACTCCAGCCTCCTGCCTAGCCACAAGCCTGAAGTCTCCAGACTCCTGCCTAGCCCCAAGCCCGAAGACTCCAGCTTCCTGCCTAGCTACAAGCCCGAAGACTCCAGCCTCCTTCCTAGGCACATGCCGAGGTCTCGAGCCTCCTGCCTAGCCACAAGCCCGAAGACTCCAGCCTCCTGCCTAGCCACAAGCCTGAAGACTCGAGCCTCCTGCTCATCCACAAGCCGGAACAGTCCTGCCTCCTGCCTAGCCACAAGCATTAACACGCCAGACTGCTGCCTAGCCTGCAGCCTGAAGACTCCAGCCTTTGGCCTGGTCTCCAGCCTGAAGACGCCAACCTCCTGCATAGCCGCTAACCTGAAGATTCCAGCCACCGGGATACCCTCTAGCCTGAAGACTGCAGCGTCCTGCCTCACCTGAGCCCGAAGGCTCCTGCCTCCTGCCTAGCCGCAAGCCCGAAAACTTCAGTCTCCTGCCTAGCCCAAGACTGAAGACTCCAGCCTCCGGCCTAGCCCCAAGACTGAAGACTCCAGCATCTTGCCTAGCCCCAAGCTTGAAGACTCCAGCCTCCTGCCTAGCCCCAAGCTCGAAGACTCCAGCCTCCTGCCTATCCCCAAGCATGAAGACTCCAGCCTCCTGCCTAGCTAGAAGCCCGAAGACTCCAGCCTCCTGCCTATCCCCAAGCCCGAAGACTCCAACTTCCTGCCTAGCTACAAGCCCGAAGACTCCAGCCTCCTGCCTAGCCAGAAGCCCGAAGACTCCAGCCTCCTGCCTAGCCACAAGCATGAAGAATCCAGCCTCCTGCCTAGCCCCAAGCATGAAGACTCCAGCCTCCTGCTTAGCCTCTAGCCTGCAGACTCCGGCCTCCTGCCTAGCCTCTAGCCTGAAGAATCCAGCCTCCTGCCTTGCCTCTAGCCTAAAGACTCCAGCCTCCTGCCTAGCCTCTAGCCCGAAGACTCCAGCCTCCTGCCCAGCCACAAGCCCGAAGTCTCCAGACTCCTGCCTAGCCACAAGCCTGAAGACTCCAGCCTCCTTCCTAGCCAAAAGCCTGAAGACTCGAGCCTCCTGCCCAGCCACAAGCAGGAACAGTCCTGTCTCCTGCCTAGCCACAAGCATTAACACGCCAGACTCCTGCCTAGCCTGCAGTCTGAAGACTCCAGCCTTTGGACTGGTCTCTAGCCTGAAGACTCCAACCTCCTGCATAGCCGCTAACCTGAAGAATCCAGCCACCGGGATACCGTCTAGCCCGAAGACTCCTGCCTCCTGCCTAGCCACAAGCCCGTAAAGTTCAGTCTCCTGCCTAGCCCAAGACCGAAGACTCCAGCCTCCTGCCTAGCCCCAAGACTGAGGACTTCAGCATCTTGCCTAGCCCCAAGCATGAAGACTCCAGCCTCCTGCCTAGCCCCAAGCATGAAGACTCCAGCCTCCTGCCTATCCCCAAGCATGAAGACTCCAGCCTCCTGCCTAGCCACAAACCCGAATACTCCAGCCTCCTGCCTAACCACAATCATGAAGACTCCAGTTTCCTGCCTAGCCCCAAATATGAAGACTCTAGCCTCCTGCCTAGCCCCAAGCTCGAAGACTCTAGCCTCCTGCCTAGCCCCAAGACTGAAGACTCCAGCCCCTTGCCTAGCCCCAAGCATGAAGACTCCAGCCTCCTGCCTATCCCTAAGCATGAAGACTGCAGCCTCCTGCCTAGCTAGAAGCCCGAAGACTCTAGCCTCCTGCCTAGCCACAAACCCGAATACTCCAGCCTCCTGCCTAACCACAATCATGAAGACTCCAGTTTCCTGCCTAACCCCAAATACGAAGGCTCCAGCCTCCTGCCTAGCCCCAAGCATGAAGTATCCAGCCTCCTGCCAAGCCCCAAGCATGAAGACTCCAGCCTCCTGCCTAGCCTCTAGCCTGCAGACTCCGGCCTCCTGCCTAGCCTCTAGCCTGAAGACTCCAGCCTCCTGCCTAGCCCCAAGACTGAAGACTCCAGCCTCTTGCCTAGCCCCAAGGATGAAGACTCCAGCCTCCTGCCTATCCCTAAGCATGAAGACTCCAGCCTCCTGCCTAGCCAGAAGCCCGAAGACTCTAGCCTCCTGCCTAGCCACAAACCCGAAGACTCCAGCCTCCTGCCTAGCCACAAGCATGAAGGCTCCAGCCTCCTGCCTAGCCCCAAATATGAAGGCTCGAGCCTCCTGCCTAGCCCCAAGCATGAAGACTCCAGCCTCCTGCCTAGCCTCTAGCCTGCAGACTCCGGCCTCCTGCCTAGCCTCTAGCCTGAAGAATCCAGCCTCCTGCCTTGCCTCTAGCCTAAAGATCCAGCCTCCTGCCTAGCCTCTAGCCTGAAGACTCCAGCCTCCTGCCTAGCCACAAGCCCTAAGTCTCCAGACTCCTGCCTAGCCACAACCCTGAAGACTCCAGCCTCCTGCCAAGCCACAAGCCTGAAGACTCGAGCCTCCTGCCTACCCACAAGCCGGAACACTCCTGTCTCCTGCCTAGCCACAAGCATTAACACGCCAGCCTCCTTCCCAGCCTGCAGCCTGAAGACTCCAGCCTTTGGCCTGGTCCCTAGCCTGAAGACTCCAACCTTCTGCATCGCCGCTAACCTGAAGACTCCAGCCACCGAGATTTTCTCTAGCTTGAAGACTCCAGCGTCCTGCCTCACCCGAGCCCGAAGACTCCTGCCTCCTGCCTCGCTGCAAGCCCGAAAACTTCAGTCTCCTGCCTAGCCCAAGACTGAAGACTCCAGCCTCCGGCCTAGCCCCAAGACTGAAGACTCCAGCATCTTGCCTAGCCCCAAGCTTGAAGACTCCAGCCCCCTGCCTATCCCCAAGCATGAAGACTCCAGCCTCCTGCCCAGCCAGAAGTCCGAAGACTCCAGCCTCCTGCCCAGCCACAAACCCGAAGACTCCAGCCACCTGCCTAGCCCCAAATATGAAGACTCCAGCCTCCTGCCTAGCCCCAAGCATGAAGACTCCAGCCTCCTGCTTAGCCTCTAGCCTGAAGAATCCAGCCTCCTGCCTTGCCTCTAGCCTAAAGACTCCAGCCTCCTGCCTAGCCTCTAGCCCGAAGACTCCAGCCTCCTGCCTAGCCACAAGCCTGAAGTCTCCAGACTCCTGCCTAGCCAGAAGCCTGAAGACTCGAGCCTCCTGCTCATCCACAAGCCGGAACAGTCCTGCCTCCTGCCTAGCCACAAGCATTAACACGCCAGACTCCTGCCTAGCCTGCAGCCTGAAGACTCCAGCCTTTGGCCTGGTCTCTAGCCTGAAGATGCCAACCTGCTGCATAGCCGCTAACCTGAAGATTCCAGCCACCGGGATACCCTCTAGCCTGAAGACTCCAGCGTCCTGCCTCACCTGAGCCCGAAGGCTCCTGCCTCCTGCCTAGCTGCAAGACCGAAAACTTCAGTCTCCTGCCTAGCCCAAGACTGAAGACTCCAGCCTCCGGCCTAGCCCCAAGACTGAAGACTCCAGCATCTTGCCTAGCCCCAAGCTTGAAGACTCCAGCCTCCTGCCTAGCCCCAAGCTCGAAGACTCCAGCCTCCTGCCTATCCCCAAGCATGAAGACTCCAGCCTCCTGCCTAGCTAGAAGCCCGAAGACTCCAGCCTCCTGCCTAGCCACAAACCCAAAGACTCCAGCCTCCTGCCTAGCCACAAACATGAAGACTCCAGCCTCCTGCCTAGCCACAAGCCCGAAGACTCCAGCCTCCTGCCTAGCCTCTAGCCCGAAGACTCCAGCCTCCTGCCTAGCCACAAGCCTGAAGTCTCCAGACTCCTGCCTAGCCAGAAGCCTGAAGACTCGAGCCTCCTGCTCATCCACAAGCCGGAACAGTCCTGCCTCCTGCCTAGCCACAAGCATTAACACGCCAGACTCCTGCCTAGCCTGCAGCCTGAAGACTCCAGCCTTTGGCCTGGTCTCTAGCCTGAAGACGCCAACCTGCTGCGTAGCCGCTAACCTGAAGATTCCAGCCACCGGGATACCCTCTAGCCTGAAGACTCCAGCGTCCTGCCTCACCTGAGCCCGAAGGCTCCTGCCTCCTGCCTAGCTGCAAGACCGAAAACTTCAGTCTCCTGCCTAGCCCAAGACTGAAGACTCCAGCCTCCGGCCTAGCCCCAAGACTGAAGACTCCAGCATCTTGCCTAGCCCCAAGCTTGAAGACTCCAGCCTCCTGCCTAGCCCCAAGCTCGAAGACTCCAGCCTCCTGCCTATCCCCAAGCATGAAGACTCCAGCCTCCTGCCTAGCTAGAAGCCCGAAGACTCCAGCCTCCTGCCTAGCCACAAACCCAAAGACTCCAGCCTCCTGCCTAGCCACAAACATGAAGACTCCAGCCTCCTGCCTAGCCACAAGCCCGAAGACTCCAGCCTCCTGCCTAGCCAGAAGCCCGAAGACTCCAGCCTCCTGCCTATCCCCAAGCCCGAAGACTCCAACTTCCTGCCTAGCTACAAGCCCGAAGACTCCAGCCTCCTTCCTAGGCACATGCCGAGGTCTCGAGCCTCCTGCCTAGCCACAAGCCGGAAGACTCCAGCCTCCTGCCTAGCCAGAAGCCCGAAGACTCCAGCCTCCTGCCTAGCCACAAGCATGAAGAATCCAGCCTCCTGCCTAGCCCCAAGCATGAAGACTCCAGCCTCCTGCTTAGCCTCTAGCCTGCAGACTCCGGCCTCCTGCCTAGCCTGTAGCCTGAAGAATCCAGCCTCCTGCCTTGCCTCTAGCCTAAAGACTCCAGCCTCCTGCCTAGCCTCTAGCCCGAAGACTCCAGCCTCCTGCCTAGCCACAAGCCCGAAGTCTCCAGACTCCTGCCTAGCCACAACCCTGAAGACTCCAGCCTCCTTCCTAGCCAAAAGCCTGAAGACTCGAGCCTCCTGCCCAGCCACAAGCAGGAACAGTCCTGTCTCCTGCCTAGCCACAAGCATTAACACGCCAGACTCCTGCCTAGCCTGCAGTCTGAAGACTCCAGCCTTTGGACTGGTCTCTAGCCTGAAGACTCCAACCTCCTGCATAGCCGCTAACCTGAAGAATCCAGCCACCGGGATACCGTCTAGCCTGAAGACTCCAGCGTCCGGCCTCACCTGAACCCGAAGACTCCTGCCTCCTGCCTAGCCACAAGCCCGAAAAGTTCAGTCTCCTGCCTAGCCCAAGACTGAAGACTCCAGCCTCCTGCCTAGCCCCAAGACTGAAGACTTCAGCATCTTGCCTAGCCCCAAGCATGAAGACTCCAGCCTCCTGCCTAGCCCCAAGCTCGAAGACTCCAGCCTCCTGCCTATCCCCAAGCATGAAGACTCCAGCCTCCTACCCAGCCACAAACCCGAATACTCCAGCCTCCTGCCTAACCACAATCATGAAGACTCCAGTTTCCTGCCTAGCCCCAAATATGAAGACTCTAGCCCCTTGCCTAGCCCCAAGCATGAAGACTCCAGCCTCCTGCCTATCCCTAAGCATGAAGACTGCAGCCTCCTGCCTAGCTAGAAGCCCGAAGACTCTAGCCTCCTGCCTAGCCACAAACCCGAAGACTCCAGCCTCCTGCCTAGCCACAAGCATCAAGACTCCAGCCTCCTGCCTAACCCCAAATAAGAAGGCTCCAGCCTCCTGCCTAGCCCCAAGCATGAAGAATCCAGCCTCCTGCCTAGCCCCAAGCATGAAGACTCCAGCCTCCTGCCTAACCCCAAATAAGAAGGCTCCAGCCTCCTGCCTAGCCCCAAGCATGAAGAATCCAGCCTCCTGCCTAGCCCCAAGCATGAAGACTCCAGCCTCCTGCCTAGCCCCAAGCCCGAAGACTCCAGCTTCCTGCCTAGCTACAAGCCCGAAGACTCCAGCCTCCTTCCTAGGCACATGCCGAGGTCTCGAGCCTCCTGCCTAGCCACAAGCCCGAAGACTCCAGCCTCCTGCCTAGCCACAAGCCCGAAGACTCCAGCCTCCTGCCTAGCCCCAAGATCGAAGACTCCAGCCTCCTGCCTAGCCCCAAGACTGAAGACTCCAGCCTCCTGCCTAGCCCCAAATATGAAGGCTCGAGCCTCCTGCCTAGCCCCAAGCATGAAGACTCCAGCCTCCTGCCTAGCCTCTAGCCTGCAGACTCCGGCCTCCTGCCTAGTCTCTAGCCTGAAGAATCCAGCCTCCTGCCTTGCCTCTAGCCTAAAGATCCAGCCTCCTGCCTAGCCTCTAGCCCGAAGACTCCAGCCTCCTGCCTAGCCACAAGCCCTAAGTCTCCAGACTCCTGCCTAGCCACAACCCTGAAGACTCCAGCCTCCTGCCTAGCCACAAGCCTGAAGACTCGAGCCTCCTGCCTAGCCACAAGCTGGAACACTCCTGTCTCCTGCCTAGCCACAAGCATTAACACGCCAGCCTCCTGCCCAGCCTGCAGCCTGAAGACTCCAGCGTTTGGCCTGGTCTCTAGCCTGAAGACTCCAACCTCCTGCATCACCGCTAACCTGAAGACTCCAGCCACTGAGATATTCTCTAGCCTGAAGACTCCAGCGTCCTGCCTCACCCGAGCCCGAAGACTCCTGCCTCCTGCCTAGCTGCAAGCCCGAAAACTTCAGTCTCCTGCCTAGCCCAAGACCAAAGACTCCAGCCTCTTGCCGAGCCCCAAGCATGAAGACTCCAGCCTCCTGCCTAGCCCCAAATATGAAGACTCTAGCCTCCTGCCTAGCCCCAATCATGAAGACTCCAGCCTCCTGCCTATCCCCAAGCATGAAGACTCCAGCCTCCTGACTAGCCCCAAGCCTCAAGCCACCAGGCTCCTGCCTAGCCACAAGCCCGAAGTCTCGAGCCTCCTGCCTAGCCAGAAGCCCGAAGACTCTAGCGTCCTGCCTAGCCACAAACCCGAAGACTCCAGCCTCCCGCCAACCCCAAGCATGAAGACTCCAGCCTCCTGCCTAGCCCCAAGCCCGCAGCCACCAGTCTCCTGCCTAGCCACAAGCATGAAGACTCCAGCCTCCTGCCTAGCCCCAAATATGAAGACTCTAGCCTCCTGCCTAGCCCCAAGCTCGAAGACTCCAGCCTCCTGCCAAGCTAGAAGCCCGAAGACTCCAGCCTCCTGCCTAGCCACAAGCCGGAAGACTCCAGCCTACTGCCTAGCCCCTAGGCCGAAGTCTCCAGCCTGCTGCCTAGCCACAAGCCCGACGACTCCAGCCACCTGCCGAGCCCCAAGCCCGAAGACTCCAGCCTCCTGCCTAGCCACAAGCATGAAGACTCCAGCCTCCTGCCTAGCCCCAAATATGAAGACTCTAGCCTCCTGCCTAGCCCCAAGCTCGAAGACTCCAGCCTCCTGCCAAGCTAGAAGCCCGAAGACTCCAGCCTCCTGCCTAGCCACAAGCCGGAAGACTCCAGCCTACTGCCTAGCCCCTAGGCCGAAGTCTCCAGCCTGCTGCCTAGCCACAAGCCCGACGACTCCAGCCACCTGCCTAGCCCCAAGCCCGAAGACTCCAGCCTCCTGCCTAGCCACAAGCCCGAAGACTCCAGCTTCCTGCCTAGCTACAAGCCCGAAGACTCCAGCCTGCTTCCTAGGCACATGCCGACGCCTCAAGCCTCCTGCCTAGCCGCAAGCCGGAAGACTCCAGCTTCCTGCCTAGCCACAAGCCCGAAGACTCCAGCCTCTTGCCTAGCCCCAAATATGAAGACTCTAGCCTCCTGCCTAGCCCCAATCATGAAGAATACAGCCTCCTGCCTAGCCCAAAGCATGAAGACTCCAGCCTCCTGCCTAGCCTCTAGCCTGCAGACTCCGGCCTCCTGCCTAGCCCCAAGATCGAAGACTCCAACCTCTGGCCTAGCCCCAAGCCCTAAGCCACCAGGCTCCTGCCTAGCCGCAAGCCCGAAGACTCCAGCCTCCTGCGTAGCCACAAGCAGGAAGACTCATGTCTCCTGCCTAGCCCCAAGCCCCAAAACTTCAGCCTCCTGCCTAGCCCCAAGATCGAAGACTCCAACCTCCGGCCTAGCCCCAAGACTGAAGACTCCAGCCCCCTGCCAATCCCCAAGTATGAAGACTCCAGCCTCCTGCCTAGCCAGAAGCCCGAAGGCTCCAGCCTCCTGCCTAGCCACAAGCATGAAGATTCCAGCCTCTTGCCTAGTCCCAAATATGAAGACTCCAGCCTCCTGCCTAGCCCCAAGCATGAAGAATCCAGCCTCCTGCCTAGCCCAAAGCATGAAGACTCCAGCCTCCTGCCTAGCCTCTAGCCTGCAGACTCCGGCCTCCTGCCTAGCCCCAAGATCGAAGACTCCAACCTCTGGCCTAGCCCCAAGCCCTAAGCCACCAGGCTCCTGCCTAGCCGCAAGCCCGAAGACTCCAGCCTCCTGCGTAGCCACAAGCAGGAAGACTCATGTCTCCTGCCTAGCCCCAAGCCCCAAAACTTCAGCCTCCTGCCTAGCCCCAAGATCGAAGACTCCAACCTCCGGCCTAGCCCCAAGACTGAAGACTCCAGCCCCCTGCCAATCCCCAAGTATGAAGACTCCAGCCTCCTGCCTAGCCAGAAGCCCGAAGACTCCAGCCTCCTGCCTAGCCACAAGCATGAAGATTCCAGCCTCTTGCCTAGTCCCAAATATGAAGACTCCAGCCTCCTGCCTAGCCCCAAGCATGAAGAATCCAGCCTCCTGCCTAGCCCTAAGCATGAAGAATCCAGCCTCCTGCTTAGCCTCTAGCCTGCAGACTCCGGCCTCCTGCCTAGCCTCTAGCCTGAAGAATCCAGCCTCCTGCCTTGCCTCTAGCCTAAAGACTCCAGCCTCCTGACTAGCCTCTAGCCCGAAGACTCCAGCCTCCTGTCTAGCCACAAGCATTAACACGCCAGACTCCTGCCTAGCCTGCAGACTGAAGACTCCAGCCTTTGGCCTGGTCTCTAGCCTGAAGACTCCAACCTACTGCATAGCCGCTAACCTGAAGAATCCAGCCACCGGGATACCCTCTAGCCTGAAGACTCCAGCGTCCTGCCTCACCTGAGCCCGAAGACTCCTGCTTCCTGCCTAGCCGCAAGCCCAAAAACTTCAGTCTCCTGCCTAGCCCAAGACCGAAGACTCCAGCCTCCTGCCTAGCCCCAAGACTGAAGACTCCAACATCTTGCCTAGCCCCAAGCATGAAGACTCCAGCCTCCTGCCTAGCCCCAAGCTCGAAGACTCCAGCCTCCTGCCTATCCCCAAGCATGAAGACTCCAGCCTCCTGCCTAGCCACAAACCCGAATACTCCAGCCTCCTGCCTAGCCACAATCATGAAGACTCCAGTTTCCTGCCTAGCCCCAAATATAAAGACTCTAGCCTCCTGCCTAGCCCCAAGCTCGAAGACTCTAGCCTCCTGCCTAGCCCCAAGACTGAAGACTCCAGCCCCTTGCCTAGCCCCAAGCATGAAGACTCCAGCCTGCTGCCTAGCTAGAAGCCCGAAGACTCTAGCCTCCTGCCTAGCCACAAACCCGAAGACTCCAGCCTCCTGCCTATCCCTAAGCATGAAGACTCCAGCCTCCTGCCTACCAAGAAGCCCGAAGACTCTAGCCTCCTGCCTAGCCACAAACCCGAAGACTCCAGCCTCCTGCCTATCCCTAAGCATGAAGGCTCCAGCCTCCTGCCTAGCCCCAAATATGAAGGCTCCAGCCTCCTGTCTAGCCCCAAGCATGAAGAATCCAGCCTCCTGCCTAGCCCCAAGCATGAAGACTCCAGCTTCCTGCTAGCCTCTAGCCTGCAGACTCCGGCCTCCTGCCTAGCCTCTAGTCTGAAGAATCCAGCCTCCTGCCTTGCCTCTAGCCTAAAGATCCAGCCTCCTGCCTAGCCTCTAGCCCGAAGACTCCAGCCTTCTGCCTAGCCACAAGCCCGAAGTCTCCAGACTCCTGCCTAGCCACAAGCCTGAAGACTCCAGCCTCCTGCCTATCCCTAAGCATGAAGACTCCAGCCTCCTGCCTACTTAGAAGCCCGAAGACTCTAGCCTCCTGACTAGCCACAAACCCGAAGACTCCAGCCTCCTGCCTAGCCACAAGCATGAAGGCTCCAGCCTCCTGCCTAGCCCCAAATATGAAGGCTCCAGCCTCCTGTCTAGCCCCAAGCATGAAGAATCCAGCCTTCTGCCTAGCCCCAAGCATGAAGACTCCAGCTTCCTGCTAGCCTCTAGCCTGCAGACTCTGGCCTCCTGCCTAGCCTCTAGTCTGAAGAATCCAGCCTCCTGCCTTGCCTCTAGCCTAAAGATCCAGCCTCCTGCCTAGCCTCTAGCCCGAAGACTCCAGCCTTCTGCCTAGCCACAAGCCTGAAGACTCCAGCCTCCTGCCTAGCCACAAGCCTGAAGACTCGAGCCTCCTGCCCAGCTACAAGCCGGAACACTCCTGTCTCCTGCCTAGCTACAAGCATTAACACGCCAGCCTCCTGCCCAGCCTGCAGCCTGAAGACTCCAGCCTTTGGCCTGGTCTCTAGCCTGAAGACTCCAACCTCCTGCATCGCCGCTAACCTGAAGACTCCAGCCACCGAGATATTCTCTAGCCTGAAGACTCCAGCCTCCTGCCTCACCCAAGCCCGAAGACTCCTGCCTCCTGCCTAGCTGGAAGCCCGAAAACTTCAGTCTCCTGCCTAGCCCCAAGCCCGATGACTCCAGCTTCCTGCCTAGCTACAAGCCTGAAGACTCCAGCCTCCTTCCTAGGTACATGCCGAGGTCTCGAGCCTCCTGCCTAGCCACAAGCTGGAAGGCTGCTGCCTCCTGCCTAGCCACAAGCCCAAAGACTCCAGCCTCCTGCCTAGCTCCAAGGCTGAAGACTCCATCTACCGGTCTCGCCCCAAGCCTGAGGACTGCAGCCTCCTGCCTAGCTCCAAGCCTGAAGACTCCAGCCTCCTGCCCAGCCTCTAGCCTGAAAACAACAGACTCCTGCCTAGCCTCCAGCCTGAAGAAATCAGCCACCGGGATACCCTCTAGCCTGAAGACTCCAGCCTCCTGCCTCACCCCGAGCCCGAAGACTCCTGCCTCCTGCCTAGCCCCAAGCCGGAAGACTCCAGCCTCCTGCCTAGCCACAAGCCCGAAGACTCCAGCCTCCAAGGCTGAAGACTCCATCTACCGGTCTCTCCCCAAGCCTGAGGACTGCAGCCTCCTGCCCAGCCTCTAGCCTGAAAACACCACCCTCCTGCCTAGCCTCTAGCCTGAAGAATCCAGCCACCGGGATACCCTCTAGCCTGAAGACTCCAGCCTCCTGCCTCACCCCGAGCCCGAAGACTCCTGCCTCCTGCCTAGCCCCAAGCCGGAAGACTCCAGCCTCCTGCCTAGCCACAAGCCCAAAGACTCTAGCCTCCTGCCAAGCCCCATGACCGAAGACTCCAGCCTCCTGCCTAGCCCCAAGACTGAAGACTCCAGCCTCTTGCCCAGCCCCAAGCATGAAGACTCCAGCCTCCTGCCTATCCCCAAGCATGAAGACTCCAGCCTCCTTCCTAGCTCCAAGGCTGAAGACTCCATCTACCGGTCTCGCCCGAAGCCTGAGGACTGCAGCCTCCTGCCTAGCTCCAAGCCTGAAGACTCCAGCCTCCTGCCCAGCCTCTAGCCTGAAAACACCAGACTCCTGCCTAGCCTCCAGCCTGAAGAAATCAGCCACCGGGATACCCTCTAGCCTGAAGACTCCAGCCTCCTGCCTCACCCCGAGCCCGAAGACTCCTGCCTCCTGCCTAGCCCCAAGCCGGAAGACTCCAGCCTCCTGCCTAGCCACAAGCCCGAAGACTCCAGCCTCCAAGGCTGAAGACTCCATCTACCGGTCTCTCCCCAAGCCTGAGGACTGCAGCCTCCTGCCCAGAACCCTAGCCTGAAAACACCACCCTCCTGCCTAGCCTCTAGCCTGAAGAATCCAGCCACCGGGATACCCTCTAGCCTGAAGACTCCAGCCTCCTGCCTCACCCCGAGCCCGAAGACTCCTGCCTCCTGCCTAGCCCCAAGCCGGAAGACTGCAGCCTCCTGCCTAGCCACAAGGCCAAAGACTCCAGCCTCCTGCCTAGCTCCAAGGCTGAAGACTCCATCTACCTGTCTCGCCCCAAGCCTGAGGACCGCAGCCTCCTGCCTAGCCCCAAGCTCGAAGACTCTTGCCTCCGGCCTAGCCACAAGCCCGAAGACTCCAGCCTCCTGCCTAGCCAGAAGCCCGAAGACTCCAGCCTCCTGCCTAGCCACAAAGTCGAAGACTCCAGTCTCCTGCCTAGCCACAAGCATTAACACGCCAGCCTCCTGCCTAGCCTGCAGCCTGAAGACTCCAGTCTTTGGCCTGGTCTCTAGCCTGAAGACTCCAACCTTTTGCATAGCCGCTAACCTGAAGACTCCAGTCTCCTGCCTAGACCCAAGCTCGAAGACTCCACCCTCCTGCCTAGCCCCAAGCTCGAAGAGTCTAGCCTCCGGCCTAGCCAGAAGCCCGAAGACTCCAGCCTCCTGCCTAGCCAGAAGCCCGAAGACTCCAGCCTCCTGCCTAGCCACAAGCATGAAGACTCCAGCCTCTGGCCTAGCCCCAAATATGAAGACTCTAGCCTCCTGCCTAGCCCCAAGCTCGAAGACTCCAGCCTCCTGCCTAGCCACAAGCCCGAAGACTCCAGCCTCCTGCCTAGCCACAAGCTGGAAGCCTCCTGTCTCCTGCCTAGCCACAAGCATTAACACGCCAGCCTCCTGCCTAGCCTGCAGCCTGAAGACTCCAGTCTTTGGCCTGGTCTCTAGCCTGAAGACTCCAACCTTTTGCATAGCCGCTAACCTGAAGACTCCAGTCTCCTGCCTAGACCCAAGCTCGAAGACTCCACCCTCCTGCCTAGCCCCAAGCTCGAAGAGTCTAGCCTCCTGCCTAGCCAGAAGCCCGAAGACTCCAGCCTCCTGCCTAGCCAGAAGCCCGAAGACTCCAGCCTCCTGCCTAGCCACAAGCATGAAGACTCCAGCCTCTGGCCTAGCCCCAAATATGAAGACTCTAGCCTCCTGCCTAGCCCCAAGCTCGAAGACTCCAGCCTCCTGCCTAGCCACAAGCCCGAAGACTCCAGCCTCCTGCCTAGCCACAAGCTGGAAGCCTCCTGTCTCCTGCCTAGCCACAAGCATTAACACTCCAGCCTCCTGCCTAGCCTGCAGCCTGAAAACTCTAGGCTCTGGCCTAGCCACAAGCTAGAAGACTCCAGCCTCCTGCCTAGCCTCTAGCCCGAAGTCTGCAGCCTCCTGCCTAGCCACAAGCCCGAAGACTCCAGCCTCCTGCCTAGCCGCAAGCCCGAAAACTTCAGTCTCCTGCCCAGCCCAAAACCAAAGACTCCAGCCTCCTGCCCAGCCCCAAGACTGAAGACTCCAGCCTCCTGCCTATCCCCAAGCATGAAGACTCCAGCCTCCTGCCTAGCTAGAAGCCTGAAGTCTCCAGCCTCCTGCCTTGCCACAAGCCTGAAGACTCCAGCCTCCTGCCTAGCCCCAAGCCCGAAGACTCCAGCTTCCTGCCTAGCTACAAGCCCGAAGACTCCAGCCTCCTTCCTAGGCACATGCCGAGGTCTCGAGCCTCCTGCCTAGCCACAAGCCCGAAGACTCCAGCCTCCTGCCTAGCCACAAGCCCGAAGACTCCAGCCTCCTGCCTAGCCCCAAGATCGAAGACTCCAGCCTCCTGCCTAGCCCCAAGACTGAAGACTCCAGCCTCTTGCCTAGCCCCAAGGATGAAGACTCCAGCCTCCTGCCTATCCCTAAGCATGAAGACTCCAGCCTCCTGCCTAGCCAGAAGCCCGAAGACTCTAGCCTCCTGCCTAGCCACAAACCCGAAGACTCCAGCCTCCTGCCTAGCCACAAGCATGAAGGCTCCAGCCTCCTGCCTAGCCCCAAATATGAAGGCTCGAGCCTCCTGCCTAGCCCCAAGCATGAAGACTCCAGCCTCCTGCCTAGCCTCTAGCCTGCAGACTCCGGCCTCCTGCCTAGCCTCTAGCCTGAAGAATCCAGCCTCCTGCCTTGCCTCTAGCCTAAAGATCCAGCCTCCTGCCTAGCCTCTAGCCCGAAGACTCCAGCCTCCTGCCTAGCCACAAGCCCTAAGTCTCCAGACTCCTGCCTAGCCACAACCCTGAAGACTCCAGCCTCCTGCCTAGCCACAAGCCTGAAGACTCGAGCCTCCTGCCTACCCACAAGCCGGAACACTCCTGTCTCCTGCCTAGCCACAAGCATTAACACGCCAGCCTCCTGCCCAGCCTGCAGCCTGAAGACTCCAGCCTTTGGCCTGGTCCCTAGCCTGAAGACTCCAACCTTCTGCATCACCGCTAACCTGAAGACTCCAGCCACCGAGATTTTCTCTAGCCTGAAGACTCCAGCGTCCTGCCTCACCCGAGCCCGAAGACTCCTGCCTCCTGCCTAGCTGCAAGCCCGAAAACTTCAGTCTCCTGCCTAGCCCAAGACCGAAGACTCCAGCCTCCTGCCTAGCCCCAAGATCGAAGACTCCAGCCTCCTGCCTAGCCCCAGGACTGAAGACTCCAGCCTCTTGCCTAGCTCCAAGCATGAAGACTCCAGCCCCCTGCCTATCCCCAAGCATGAAGACTCCAGCCTCCTGCCTAGCCAGAAGTCCGAAGACTCCAGCCTCCTGCCCAGCCACAAACCCGAAGACTCCAGCCACCTGCCTAGCCCCAAATATGAAGACTCCAGCCTCCTACCTAGCCCCAAGCATGAAGACTCCAGCCTCCTGCTTAGCCTCTAGCCTGAAGAATCCAGCCTCCTGCCTTGCCTCTAGCCTAAAGACTCCAGCCTCCTGCCTAGCCTCTAGCCCGAAGACTCCAGCCTCCTGCCTAGCCACAAGCCTGAAGTCTCCAGACTCCTGCCTAGCCAGAAGCCTGAAGACTCCAGCCTCCTGCCTAGCCACAAGCCTGAAGTCTCCAGACTCCTGCCTAGCCAGAAGCCTGAAGACTCCAGCCTCCTGCTCATCCACAAGCCGGAACAGTCCTGCCTCCTGCCTAGCCACAAGCATTAACACGCCAGACTCCTGCCTAGCCTGCAGCCTGAAGACTCCAGCCTTTGGCCTGGTCTCTAGCCTGGAGACGCCAACCTCCTGCATAGCCGCTAACCTGAAGATTCCAGCCACCGGGATACCCTCTAGCCTGAAGACTCCAGCGTCCTGCCTCACCTGAGCCCGAAGGCTCCTGCCTCCTGCCTAGCTGCAAGACCGAAAACTTCAGTCTCCTGCCTAGCCCAAGACTGAAGACTCCAGCCTCCGGCCTAGCCCCAAGACTGAAGACTCCAGCATCTTGCCTAGCCCCAAGCTTGAAGACTCCAGCCTCCTGCCTAACCCCAAGCTCGAAGACTCCAGCCTCCTGCCAATCCCCAAGCATGAAGACTCCAGCCTCCTGCCTAGCTAGAAGCCCGAAGACTCCAGCCTCCTGCCTAGCCACAAACCCAAAGACTCCAGCCTCCTGCCTATCCCCAAGCATGAAGACTCCAGCCTCCTGCCTAGCTAGAAGCCCGAAGACTCCAGCCTCCTGCCTAGCCACAAAGTCGAAGACTCCAGTCTCCTGCCTAGCCACAAGCATTAGCACGCCAGCCTCCTGCCTAGCCTGCAGCCTGAAGACTCCAGTCTTTGGCCTGGTCTCTAGCCTGAAGACTCCAACCTTTTGCATAGCCGCTAACCTGAAGACTCCAGTCTCCTGCCTAGACCCAAGCTCGAAGACTCCACCCTCCTGCCTAGCCCCAAGCTCGAAGAGTCTAGCCTCCGGCCTAGCCAGAAGCCCGAAGACTCCAGCCTCCTGCCTATCCCCAAGCCCGAAGACTCCAACTTCCTGCCTAGCTACAAGCCCGAAGACTCCAGCCTCCTTCCTAGGCACATGCCGAGGTCTCGAGCCTCCTGCCTAGCCACAAGCCGGAAGACTCCAGCCTCCTGCCTAGCCAGAAGCCCGAAGACTCCAGCCTCCTGCCTAGCCACAAGCATGAAGAATCCAGCCTCCTGCCTAGCCCCAAGCATGAAGACTCCAGCCTCCTGCTTAGCCTCTAGCCTGCAGACTCCGGCCTCCTGCCTAGCCTGTAGCCTGAAGAATCCAGCCTCCTGCCTTGCCTCTAGCCTAAAGACTCCAGCCTCCTGCCTAGCCTCTAGCCCGAAGACTCCAGCCTCCTGCCTAGCCACAAGCCCGAAGTCTCCAGACTCCTGCCTAGCCACAAGCCTGAAGACTCCAGCCTCCTTCCTAGCCAAAAGCCTGAAGACTCGAGCCTCCTGCCCAGCCACAAGCAGGAACAGTCCTGTCTCCTGCCTAGCCACAAGCATTAACACGCCAGACTCCTGCCTAGCCTGCAGTCTGAAGACTCCAGCCTTTGGACTGGTCTCTAGCCTGAAGACTCCAACCTCCTGCATAGCCGCTAACCTGAAGAATCCAGCCACCGGGATACCGTCTAGCCTGAAGACTCCAGCGTCCGGCCTCACCTGAACCCGAAGACTCCTGCCTCCTGCCTAGCCACAAGCCCGAAAAGTTCAGTCTCCTGCCTAGCCCAAGACCGAAGACTCCAGCCTCCTGCCTAGCCCCAAGACTGAAGACTTCAGCATCTTGCCTAGCCCCAAGCATGAAGACTCCAGCCTCCTGCCTAGCCCCAAGCTCGAAGACTCCAGCCTCCTGCCTATCCCCAAGCATGAAGACTCCAGCCTCCTACCTAGCCACAAACCCGAATACTCCAGCCTCCTGCCTAACCACAATCATGAAGACTCCAGTTTCCTGCCTAGCCCCAAATATGAAGACTCTAGCCCCTTGCCTAGCCCCAAGCATGAAGACTCCAGCCTCCTGCCTATCCCTAAGCATGAAGACTGCAGCCTCCTGCCTAGCTAGAAGCCCGAAGACTCTAGCCTCCTGCCTAGCCACAAACCCGAAGACTCCAGCCTCCTGCCTAGCCACAAGCATCAAGACTCCAGCCTCCTGCCTAACCCCAAATAAGAAGGCTCCAGCCTCCTGCCTAGCCCCAAGCATGAAGAATCCAGCCTCCTGCCTAGCCCCAAGCATGAAGACTCCAGCCTCCTGCCTAGCCTCTAGCCTGCAGACTCCGGCCTCCTGCCTAGCCTCTAGCCTGAAGAATCCAGCCTCCTGCCTTGCCTCTAGCCTAAAGATCCAGACTCCTGCCTAGCCTCTAGCCCGAAGACTCCAGCCTTCTGCCTAGCCACAAGCCCGAAGTCTCCAGACTCCTGCCTAGCCACAAGCCTGAAGACTCCAGCCTCCTGCCTAGCCACAAGGCTGAAGACTCGAGTCTCCTGCCTAGCCACAAGCCGGAACACTCCTGTCTCCTGCCTAGCCACAAGCATTAACACGCCAGCCTCCTGCCCAGCCTGCAGTCTGAAGACTCCAGCCTCCTTCCTAGGCACATGCCGAGTTCTCGAGCCTCCGGCCTAGCCACAAGCCGGAAGACTGCAGCCTCCTGCCTAGCCACAAGCCCAAAGACTCCAGCCTCCTGCCTAGCTCCAAGGCTGAAGACTCCATCTACCTGTCTCGCCCCAAGCCTGAGGACCGCAGCCTCCTGCCTAGCCCCAAGCTCGAAGACTCTTGCCTCCGGCCTAGCCAGAAGCCCGAAGACTCCAGCCTCCTGCCTAGCCACAAAGTCGAAGACTCCAGTCTCCTGCCTAGCCACAAGCATTAACACGCCAGCCTCCTGCCTAGCCTGCAGCCTGAAGACTCCAGTCTTTGGCCTGGTCTCTAGCCTGAAGACTCCAACCTTTTGCATAGCCGCTAACCTGAAGACTCCAGTCTCCTGCCTAGACCCAAGCTCGAAGACTCCACCCTCCTGCCTAGCCCCAAGCTCGAAGAGTCTAGCCTCCGGCCTAGCCAGAAGCCCGAAGACTCCAGCCTCCTGCCTAGCCAGAAGCCCGAAGACTCCAGCCTCCTGCCTAGCCACAAGCATGAAGACTCCAGCCTCTGGCCTAGCCCCAAATATGAAGACTCTAGCCTCCTGCCTAGCCCCAAGCTCGAAGACTCCAGCCTCCTGCCTAGCCACAAGCCCGAAGACTCCAGCCTCCTGCCTAGCCACAAGCTGGAAGCCTCCTGTCTCCTGCCTAGCCACAAGCATTAACACGCCAGCCTCCTGCCTAGCCTGCAGCCTGAAGACTCCAGTCTTTGGCCTGGTCTCTAGCCTGAAGACTCCAACCTTTTGCATAGCCGCTAACCTGAAGACTCCAGTCTCCTGCCTGGACCCAAGCTCGAAGACTCCACCCTCCTGCCTAGCCCCAAGCTCGAAGAGTCTAGCCTCCTGCCTAGCCAGAAGCCCGAAGACTCCAGCCTCCTGCCTAGCCAGAAGCCCGAAGACTCCAGCCTCCTGCCTAGCCACAAGCATGAAGACTCCAGCCTCTGGCCTAGCCCCAAATATGAAGACTCTAGCCTCCTGCCTAGCCCCAAGCTCGAAGACTCCAGCCTCCTGCCTAGCCACAAGCCCGAAGACTCCAGCCTCCTGCCTAGCCACAAGCTGGAAGCCTCCTGTCTCCTGCCTAGCCACAAGCATTAACACTCCAGCCTCCTGCCTAGCCTGCAGCCTGAAAACTCTAGGCTCTGGCCTAGCCACAAGCTAGAAGACTCCAGCCTCCTGCCTAGCCTCTAGCCCGAAGTCTGCAGCCTCCTGCCTAGCCACAAGCCCGAAGACTCCAGCCTCCTGCCTAGCTGCAAGCCCGAAAACTTCAGTCTCCTGCCTAGCCCAAAACCAAAGACTCCAGCCTCCTGCCCAGCCCCAAGACTGAAGACTCCAGCCTCCTGCCTATCCCCAAGCATGAAGACTCCAGCCTCCTGCCTAGCTAGAAGCCTGAAGTCTCCAGCCTCCTGCCTTGCCACAAGCCTGAAGACTCCAGCCTCCTGCCTAGCCCCAAGCCTGAAGACTCCAGCTTCCTGCCTAGCTACAAGCCCGAAGACTCCAGCCTCCTTCCTAGGCACATGCCGAGGTCTCGAGCCTCCTGCCTAGCCACAAGCCCGAAGACTCCAGCCTCCTGCCTAGCCACAAGCCCGAAGACTCCAGCCTCCTGCCTAGCCCCAAGATCGAAGACTCCAGCCTCCTGCCTAGCCCCAAGACTGAAGACTCCAGCCTCTTGCCTAGCCCCAAGGATGAAGACTCCAGCCTCCTGCCTATCCGTAAGCATGAAGACTCCAGCCTCCTGCCTAGCCAGAAGCCCGAAGACTCTAGCCTCCTGCCTAGCCACAAACCCGAAGACTCCAGCCTCCTGCCTAGCCACAAGCATGAAGGCTCCAGCCTCCTGCCTAGCCCCAAATATGAAGGCTCGAGCCTCCTGCCTAGCCCCAAGCATGAAGAATCCAGCCTCCTGCCTAGCCCCAAGCATGAAGACTCCAGCCTCCTGCCTAGCCTCTAGCCTGCAGACTCCGGCCTCCTGCCTAGCCTCTAGCCTGAAGAATCCAGCCTCCTGCCTTGCCTCTAGCCTAAAGATCCAGCCTCCTGCCTAGCCTCTAGCCCGAAGACTCCAGCCTCCTGCCTAGCCACAAGCCCTAAGTCTCCAGACTCCTGCCTAGCCACAACCCTGAAGACTCCAGCCTCCTGCCTAGCCACAAGCCTGAAGACTCGAGCCTCCTGCCTAGCCACAAGCTGGAACACTCCTGTCTCCTGCCTAGCCACAAGCATTAACACGCCAGCCTCCTGCCCAGCCTGCAGCCTGAAGACTCCAGCGTTTGGCCTGGTCTCTAGCCTGAAGACTCCAACCTCCTGCATCACCGCTAACCTGAAGACTCCAGCCACTGAGATATTCTCTAGCCTGAAGACTCCAGCGTCCTGCCTCACCCGAGCCCGAAGACTCCTGCCTCCTGCCTAGCTGCAAGCCCGAAAACTTCAGTCTCCTGCCTAGCCCAAGACCAAAGACTCCAGCCTCTTGCCGAGCCCCAAGCATGAAGACTCCAGCCTCCTGCCTAGCCCCAAATATGAAGACTCTAGCCTCCTGCCTAGCCCCAATCATGAAGACTCCAGCCTCCTGCCTATCCCCAAGCATGAAGACTCCAGCCTCCTGACTAGCCCCAAGCCTCAAGCCACCAGGCTCCTGCCTAGCCACAAGCCCGAAGTCTCCAGCCTCCTGCCTAGCCAGAAGCCCGAAGACTCTAGCGTCCTGCCTAGCCACAAACCCGAAGACTCCAGCCTCCCGCCAACCCCAAGCATGAAGACTCCAGCCTCCTGCCTAGCCCCAAGCCCGCAGCCACCAGTCTCCTGCCTAGCCACAAGCATGAAGACTCCAGCCTCCTGCCTAGCCCCAAATATGAAGACTCTAGCCTCCTGCCTAGCCCCAAGCTCGAAGACTCCAGCCTCCTGCCAAGCTAGAAGCCCGAAGACTCCAGCCTCCTGCCTAGCCACAAGCCCGACGACTCCAGCCACCTGCCAAGCCCCAAGCCCGAAGACTCCAGCCTCCTGCCTAGCCACAAGCATGAAGACTCTAGCCTCCTGCCTAGCCCCAAGCTCGAAGACTCCAGCCTCCTGCCAAGCTAGAAGCCCGAAGACTCCAGCCTCCTGCCTAGCCACAAGCCGGAAGACTCCAGCCTACTGCCTAGCCCCTAGGCCGAAGTCTCCAGCCTGCTGCCTAGCCACAAGCCCGACGACTCCAGCCACCTGCCTAGCCCCAAGCCCGAAGACTCCAGCCTCCTGCCTAGCCACAAGCCCGAAGACTCCAGCTTCCTGCCTAGCTACAAGCCCGAAGACTCCAGCCTGCTTCCTAGGCACATGCCGACGCCTCAAGCCTCCTGCCTAGCCGCAAGCCGGAAGACTCCAGCCTCTTGCCTAGCCCCAAATATGAAGACTCTAGCCTCCTGCCTAGCCCCAATCATGAAGAATACAGCCTCCTGCCTAGCCCAAAGCATGAAGACTCCAGCCTCCTGCCTAGCCTCTAGCCTGCAGACTCCGGCCTCCTGCCTAGCCCCAAGATCGAAGACTCCAACCTCTGGCCTAGCCCCAAGCCCTAAGCCACCAGGCTCCTGCCTAGCCGCAAGCCCGAAGACTCCAGCCTCCTGCGTAGCCACAAGCAGGAAGACTCATGTCTCCTGCCTAGCCCCAAGCCCCAAAACTTCAGCCTCCTGCCTAGCCCCAAGATCGAAGACTCCAACCTCCGGCCTAGCCCCAAGACTGAAGACTCCAGCCCCCTGCCAATCCCCAAGTATGAAGACTCCAGCCTCCTGCCTAGCCAGAAGCCCGAAGACTCCAGCCTCCTGCCTAGCCACAAGCATGAAGATTCCAGCCTCTTGCCTAGTCCCAAATATGAAGACTCCAGCCTCCTGCCTAGCCCCAAGCATGAAGAATCCAGCCTCCTGCCTAGCCCTAAGCATGAAGAATCCAGCCTCCTGCTTAGCCTCTAGCCTGCAGACTCCGGCCTCCTGCCTAGCCTCTAGCCTGAAGAATCCAGCCTCCTGCCTTGCCTCTAGCCTAAAGACTCCAGCCTCCTGACTAGCCTCTAGCCCGAAGACTCCAGCCTCCTGTCTAGCCACAAGCATTAACACGCCAGACTCCTGCCTAGCCTGCAGACTGAAGACTCCAGCCTTTGGCCTGGTCTCTAGCCTGAAGACTCCAACCTACTGCATAGCCGCTAACCTGAAGAATCCAGCCACCGGGATACCCTCTAGCCTGAAGACTCCAGCGTCCTGCCTCACCTGAGCCCGAAGACTCCTGCTTCCTGCCTAGCCGCAAGCCCGAAAATTTCAGTCTCCTGCCTAGCCCAAGACCGAAGACTCCAGCCTCCTGCCTAGCCCCAAGACTGAAGACTCCAACATCTTGCCTAGCCCCAAGCATGAAGACTCCAGCCTCCTGCCTAGCCCCAAGCTCGAAGACTCCAGCCTCCTGCCTATCCCCAAGCATGAAGACTCCAGCCTCCTGCCTAGCCACAAACCCGAATACTCCAGCCTCCTGCCTAGGCACATGCCGAGGTCTCGAGCCTCCTGCCTAGCCACAAGCCCGAAGACTCCAGCCTCCTGCCTAGCCACAAGCCCGAAGACTCCAGCCTCCTGCCTAGCCCCAAGATCGAAGACTCCAGCCTCCTGCCTAGCCCCAAGACTGAAGACTCCAGCCTCTTGCCTAGCCCCAAGGATGAAGACTCCAGCCTCCTGCCTATCCCTAAGCATGAAGACTCCAGCCTCCTGCCTAGCCAGAAGCCCGAAGACTCTAGCCTCCTGCCTAGCCACAAACCCGAAGACTCCAGCCTCCTGCCTAGCCACAAGCATGAAGGCTCCAGCCTCCTGCCTAGCCCCAAATATGAAGGCTCGAGCCTCCTGCCTAGCCCCAAGCATGAAGACTCCAGCCTCCTGCCTAGCCTCTAGCCTGCAGACTCCGGCCTCCTGCCTAGCCTCTAGCCTGAAGAATCCAGCCTCCTGCCTTGCCTCTAGCCTAAAGATCCAGCCTCCTGCCTAGCCTCTAGCCCGAAGACTCCAGCCTCCTGCCTAGCCACAAGCCCTAAGTCTCCAGACTCCTGCCTAGCCACAACCCTGAAGACTCCAGCCTCCTGCCTAGCCACAAGCCTGAAGACTCGAGCCTCCTGCCTACCCACAAGCCGGAACACTCCTGTCTCCTGCCTAGCCACAAGCATTAACACGCCAGCCTCCTGCCCAGCCTGCAGCCTGAAGACTCCAGCCTTTGGCCTGGTCCCTAGCCTGAAGACTCCAACCTTCTGCATCGCCGCTAACCTGAAGACTCCAGCCACCGAGATTTTCTCTAGCCTGAAGACTCCAGCGTCCTGCCTCACCCGAGCCCGAAGACTCCTGCCTCCTGCCTAGCTGCAAGCCCGAAAACTTCAGTCTCCTGCCTAGCCCAAGACCGAAGACTCCAGCCTCCTGCCTAGCCCCAAGATCGAAGACTCCAGCCTCCTGCCTAGCCCCAGGACTGAAGACTCCAGCCTCTTGCCTAGCTCCAAGCATGAAGACTCCAGCCCCCTGCCTATCCCCAAGCATGAAGACTCCAGCCTCCTGCCTAGCCAGAAGTCCGAAGACTCCAGCCTCCTGCCCAGCCACAAACCCGAAGACTCCAGCCACCTGCCTAGCCCCAAATATGAAGACTCCAGCCTCCTGCCTAGCCCCAAGCATGAAGACTCCAGCCTCCTGCTTAGCCTCTAGCCTGAAGAATCCAGCCTCCTGCCTTGCCTCTAGCCTAAAGACTCCAGCCTCCTGCCTAGCCTCTAGCCCGAAGACTCCAGCCTCCTGCCTAGCCACAAGCCTGAAGTCTCCAGACTCCTGCCTAGCCAGAAGCCTGAAGACTCCAGCCTCCTGCCTAGCCACAAGCCTGAAGTCTCCAGACTCCTGCCTAGCCAGAAGCCTGAAGACTCCAGCCTCCTGCTCATCCACAAGCCGGAACAGTCCTGCCTCCTGCCTAGCCACAAGCATTAACACGCCAGACTCCTGCCTAGCCTGCAGCCTGAAGACTCCAGCCTTTGGCCTGGTCTCTAGCCTGAAGACGCCAACCTCCTGCATAGCCGCTAACCTGAAGATTCCAGCCACCGGGATACCCTCTAGCCTGAAGACTCCAGCGTCCTGCCTCACCTGAGCCCGAAGGCTCCTGCCTCCTGCCTAGCTGCAAGACCGAAAACTTCAGTCTCCTGCCTAGCCCAAGACTGAAGACTCCAGCCTCCGGCCTAGCCCCAAGACTGAAGACTCCAGCATCTTGCCTAGCCCCAAGCTTGAAGACTCCAGCCTCCTGCCTAGCCCCAAGCTCGAGGACTCCAGCCTCCTGCCTATCCCCAAGCATGAAGACTCCAGCCTCCTGCCTAGCTAGAAGCCCGAAGACTCCAGCCTCCTGCCTAGCCACAAACCCAAAGACTCCAGCCTCCTGCCTATCCCCAAGCATGAAGACTCCAGCCTCCTGCCTAGCTAGAAGCCCGAAGACTCCAGCCTCCTGCCTAGCCACAAAGTCGAAGACTCCAGTCTCCTGCCTAGCCACAAGCATTAACACGCCAGCCTCCTGCCTAGCCTGCAGCCTGAAGACTCCAGTCTTTGGCCTGGTCTCTAGCCTGAAGACTCCAACCTTTTGCATAGCCGCTAACCTGAAGACTCCAGTCTCCTGCCTAGACCCAAGCTCGAAGACTCCACCCTCCTGCCTAGCCCCAAGCTCGAAGAGTCTAGCCTCCGGCCTAGCCAGAAGCCCGAAGACTCCAGCCTCCTGCCTAGCCAGAAGCCCGAAGACTCCAGCCTCCTGCCTTGCCTCTAGCCTAAAGACTCCAGCCTCCTGCCTAGCCTCTAGCCCGAAGACTCCAGCCTCCTGCCTAGCCACAAGCCTGAAGTCTCCAGACTCCTGCCTAGCCAGAAGCCTGAAGACTCCAGCCTCCTGCCTAGCCACAAGCCTGAAGACTCGAGCCTCCTGCTCATCCACAAGCCGGAACAGTGCTGCCTCCTGCCTAGCCACAAGCATTAACACGCCAGACTCCTGCCTAGCCTGCAGCCTGAAGACTCCAGCCTTTGGCCTGGTCTCTAGCCTGAAGACGCCAACCTGCTGCATAGCCGCTAACCTGAAGATTCCAGCCACCGGGATACCCTCTAGCCTGAAGACTCCAGTGTCCTGCCTCACCTGAGCCCGAAGGCTCCTGCCTCCTGCCTAGCTGCAAGACCGAAAACTTCAGTCTCCTGCCTAGCCCAAGACTGAAGACTCCAGCCTCCGGCCTAGCCCCAAGACTGAAGACTCCAGCATCTTGCCTAGCCCCAAGCTTGAAGACTCCAGCCTCCTGCCTAGCCCCAAGCTCGAAGACTCCAGCCTCCTGCCTATCCCCAAGCATGAAGACTCCAGCCTCCTGCCTAGCTAGAAGCCCGAAGACTCCAGCCTCCTGCCTAGCCACAAACCCAAAGACTCCAGCCTCCTGCCTAGCCACAAACATGAAGACTCCAGCCTCCTGCCTATCCCCAAGCCCGAAGACTCCAACTTCCTGCCTAGCTACAAGCCCGAAGACTCCAGCCTCCTTCCTAGGCACATGCCGAGGTCCCGAGCCTCCTGCCTAGCCACAAGCCGGAAGACTCCAGCCTCCTGCCTAGCCAGAAGCCCGAAGACTCCAGCCTCCTGCCTAGCCACAAGCATGAAGAATCCAGCCTCCTGCCTAGCCCCAAGCATGAAGACTCCAGCCTCCTGCTTAGCCTCTAGCCTGCAGACTCCGGCCTCCTGCCTAGCCTGTAGCCTGAAGAATCCAGCCTCCTGCCTTGCCTCTAGCCTAAAGACTCCAGCCTCCTGCCTAGCCTCTAGCCCGAAGACTCCAGCCTCCTGCCTAGCCACAAGCCCGAAGTCTCCAGACTCCTGCCTAGCCACAAGCCTGAAGACTCCAGCCTCCTTCCTAGCCAAAAGCCTGAAGACTCGAGCCTCCTGCCCAGCCACAAGCAGGAACAGTCCTGTCTCCTGCCTAGCCACAAGCATTAACACGCCAGACTCCTGCCTAGCCTGCAGTCTGAAGACTCCAGCCTTTGGACTGGTCTCTAGCCTGAAGACTCCAACCTCCTGCATAGCCGCTAACCTGAAGAATCCAGCCACCGGGATACCGTCTAGCCTGAAGACTCCAGCGTCCGGCCTCACCTGAACCCGAAGACTCCTGCCTCCTGCCTAGCCACAAGCCCGAAAAGTTCAGTCTCCTGCCTAGCCCAAGACCGAAGACTCCAGCCTCCTGCCTAGCCCCAAGACTGAAGACTTCAGCATCTTGCCTAGCCCCAAGCATGAAGACTCCAGCCTCCTGCCTATCCCTAAGCATGAAGACTGCAGCCTCCTGCCTAGCTAGAAGCCCGAAGACTCTAGCCTCCTGCCTAGCCACAAACCCGAAGACTCCAGCCTCCTGCCTAGCCACAAGCATCAAGACTCCAGCCTCCTGCCTAACCCCAAATAAGAAGGCTCCAGCCTCCTGCCTAGCCCCAAGCATGAAGAATCCAGCCTCCTGCCTAGCCCCAAGCATGAAGACTCCAGCCTCCTGCCTAGCCTCTAGCCTGCAGACTCCGGCCTCCTGCCTAGCCTCTAGCCTGAAGAATCCAGCCTCCTGCCTTGCCTCTAGCCTAAAGATCCAGACTCCTGCCTAGCCTCTAGCCCGAAGACTCCAGCCTTCTGCCTAGCCACAAGCCCGAAGTCTCCAGACTCCTGCCTAGCCACAAGCCTGAAGACTCCAGCCTCCTGCCTAGCCACAAGGCTGAAGACTCGAGTCTCCTGCCTAGCCACAAGCCGGAACACTCCTGTCTCCTGCCTAGCCACAAGCATTAACACGCCAGCCTCCTGCCCAGCCTGCAGTCTGAAGACTCCAGCCTCCTTCCTAGGCACATGCCGAGTTCTCGAGCCTCCGGCCTAGCCACAAGCCGGAAGACTGCAGCCTCCTGCCTAGCCACAAGCCCAAAGACTCCAGCCTCCTGCCTAGCTCCAAGGCTGAAGACTCCATCTACCTGTCTCGCCCCAAGCCTGAGGACCGCAGCCTCCTGCCTAGCCCCAAGCTCGAAGACTCTTGCCTCCGGCCTAGCCAGAAGCCCGAAGACTCCAGCCTCCTGCCTAGCCACAAAGTCGAAGACTCCAGTCTCCTGCCTAGCCACAAGCATTAACACGCCAGCCTCCTGCCTAGCCTGCAGCCTGAAGACTCCAGTCTTTGGCCTGGTCTCTAGCCTGAAGACTCCAACCTTTTGCATAGCCGCTAACCTGAAGACTCCAGTCTCCTGCCTAGACCCAAGCTCGAAGACTCCACCCTCCTGCCTAGCCCCAAGCTCGAAGAGTCTAGCCTCCGGCCTAGCCAGAAGCCCGAAGACTCCAGCCTCCTGCCTAGCCAGAAGCCCGAAGACTCCAGCCTCCTGCCTAGCCACAAGCATGAAGACTCCAGCCTCTGGCCTAGCCCCAAATATGAAGACTCTAGCCTCCTGCCTAGCCCCAAGCTCGAAGACTCCAGCCTCCTGCCTAGCCACAAGCCCGAAGACTCCAGCCTCCTGCCTAGCCACAAGCTGGAAGCCTCCTGTCTCCTGCCTAGCCACAAGCATTAACACGCCAGCCTCCTGCCTAGCCTGCAGCCTGAAGACTCCAGTCTTTGGCCTGGTCTCTAGCCTGAAGACAACCTTTTGCATAGCCGCTAACCTGAAGACTCCAGTCTCCTGCCTAGACCCAAGCTCGAAGACTCCACCCTCCTGCCTAGCCCCAAGCTCGAAGAGTCTAGCCTCCTGCCTAGCCAGAAGCCCGAAGACTCCAGCCTCCTGCCTAGCCAGAAGCCCGAAGACTCCAGCCTCCTGCCTAGCCACAAGCATGAAGACTCCAGCCTCTGGCCTAGCCCCAAATATGAAGACTCTAGCCTCCTGCCTAGCCCCAAGCTCGAAGACTCCAGCCTCCTGCCTAGCCACAAGCCCGAAGACTCCAGCCTCCTGCCTAGCCACAAGCTGGAAGCCTCCTGTCTCCTGCCTAGCCACAAGCATTAACACTCCAGCCTCCTGCCTAGCCTGCAGCCTGAAAACTCTAGGCTCTGGCCTAGCCACAAGCTAGAAGACTCCAGCCTCCTGCCTAGCCTCTAGCCCGAAGTCTGCAGCCTCCTGCCTAGCCACAAGCCCGAAGACTCCAGCCTCCTGCCTAGCCGCAAGCCCGAAAACTTCAGTCTCCTGCCCAGCCCAAAACCAAAGACTCCAGCCTCCTGCCCAGCCCCAAGACTGAAGACTCCAGCCTCCTGCCTATCCCCAAGCATGAAGACTCCAGCCTCCTGCCTAGCTAGAAGCCTGAAGTCTCCAGCCTCCTGCCTTGCCACAAGCCTGAAGACTCCAGCCTCCTGACTAGCCCCAAGCCTCAAGCCACCAGGCTCCTGCCTAGCCACAAGCCCGAAGTCTCCAGCCTCCTGCCTAGCCAGAAGCCCGAAGACTCTAGCGTCCTGCCTAGCCACAAACCCGAAGACTCCAGCCTCCCGCCAACCCCAAGCATGAAGACTCCAGCCTCCTGCCTAGCCCCAAGCCCGCAGCCACCAGTCTCCTGCCTAGCCACAAGCATGAAGACTCCAGCCTCCTGCCTAGCCCCAAATATGAAGACTCTAGCCTCCTGCCTAGCCCCAAGCTCGAAGACTCCAGCCTCCTGCCAAGCTAGAAGCCCGAAGACTCCAGCCTCCTGCCTAGCCACAAGCCCGACGACTCCAGCCACCTGCCAAGCCCCAAGCCCGAAGACTCCAGCCTCCTGCCTAGCCACAAGCATGAAGACTCTAGCCTCCTGCCTAGCCCCAAGCTCGAAGACTCCAGCCTCCTGCCAAGCTAGAAGCCCGAAGACTCCAGCCTCCTGCCTAGCCACAAGCCGGAAGACTCCAGCCTACTGCCTAGCCCCTAGGCCGAAGTCTCCAGCCTGCTGCCTAGCCACAAGCCCGACGACTCCAGCCACCTGCCTAGCCCCAAGCCCGAAGACTCCAGCCTCCTGCCTAGCCACAAGCCCGAAGACTCCAGCTTCCTGCCTAGCTACAAGCCCGAAGACTCCAGCCTGCTTCCTAGGCACATGCCGACGCCTCAAGCCTCCTGCCTAGCCGCAAGCCGGAAGACTCCAGCCTCTTGCCTAGCCCCAAATATGAAGACTCTAGCCTCCTGCCTAGCCCCAATCATGAAGAATACAGCCTCCTGCCTAGCCCAAAGCATGAAGACTCCAGCCTCCTGCCTAGCCTCTAGCCTGCAGACTCCGGCCTCCTGCCTAGCCCCAAGATCGAAGACTCCAACCTCTGGCCTAGCCCCAAGCCCTAAGCCACCAGGCTCCTGCCTAGCCGCAAGCCCGAAGACTCCAGCCTCCTGCGTAGCCACAAGCAGGAAGACTCATGTCTCCTGCCTAGCCCCAAGCCCCAAAACTTCAGCCTCCTGCCTAGCCCCAAGATCGAAGACTCCAACCTCCGGCCTAGCCCCAAGACTGAAGACTCCAGCCCCCTGCCAATCCCCAAGTATGAAGACTCCAGCCTCCTGCCTAGCCAGAAGCCCGAAGACTCCAGCCTCCTGCCTAGCCACAAGCATGAAGATTCCAGCCTCTTGCCTAGTCCCAAATATGAAGACTCCAGCCTCCTGCCTAGCCCCAAGCATGAAGAATCCAGCCTCCTGCCTAGCCCTAAGCATGAAGAATCCAGCCTCCTGCTTAGCCTCTAGCCTGCAGACTCCGGCCTCCTGCCTAGCCTCTAGCCTGAAGAATCCAGCCTCCTGCCTTGCCTCTAGCCTAAAGACTCCAGCCTCCTGACTAGCCTCTAGCCCGAAGACTCCAGCCTCCTGTCTAGCCACAAGCATTAACACGCCAGACTCCTGCCTAGCCTGCAGACTGAAGACTCCAGCCTTTGGCCTGGTCTCTAGCCTGAAGACTCCAACCTACTGCATAGCCGCTAACCTGAAGAATCCAGCCACCGGGATACCCTCTAGCCTGAAGACTCCAGCGTCCTGCCTCACCTGAGCCCGAAGACTCCTGCTTCCTGCCTAGCCGCAAGCCCAAAAACTTCAGTCTCCTGCCTAGCCCAAGACCGAAGACTCCAGCCTCCTGCCTAGCCCCAAGACTGAAGACTCCAACATCTTGCCTAGCCCCAAGCATGAAGACTCCAGCCTCCTGCCTAGCCCCAAGCTCGAAGACTCCAGCCTCCTGCCTATCCCCAAGCATGAAGACTCCAGCCTCCTGCCTAGCCACAAACCCGAATACTCCAGCCTCCTGCCTAGGCACATGCCGAGGTCTCGAGCCTCCTGCCTAGCCACAAGCCCGAAGACTCCAGCCTCCTGCCTAGCCACAAGCCCGAAGACTCCAGCCTCCTGCCTAGCCCCAAGATCGAAGACTCCAGCCTCCTGCCTAGCCCCAAGACTGAAGACTCCAGCCTCTTGCCTAGCCCCAAGGATGAAGACTCCAGCCTCCTGCCTATCCCTAAGCATGAAGACTCCAGCCTCCTGCCTAGCCAGAAGCCCGAAGACTCTAGCCTCCTGCCTAGCCACAAACCCGAAGACTCCAGCCTCCTGCCTAGCCACAAGCATGAAGGCTCCAGCCTCCTGCCTAGCCCCAAATATGAAGGCTCGAGCCTCCTGCCTAGCCCCAAGCATGAAGACTCCAGCCTCCTGCCTAGCCTCTAGCCTGCAGACTCCGGCCTCCTGCCTAGCCTCTAGCCTGAAGAATCCAGCCTCCTGCCTTGCCTCTAGCCTAAAGATCCAGCCTCCTGCCTAGCCTCTAGCCCGAAGACTCCAGCCTCCTGCCTAGCCACAAGCCCTAAGTCTCCAGACTCCTGCCTAGCCACAACCCTGAAGACTCCAGCCTCCTGCCTAGCCACAAGCCTGAAGACTCGAGCCTCCTGCCTACCCACAAGCCGGAACACTCCTGTCTCCTGCCTAGCCACAAGCATTAACACGCCAGCCTCCTGCCCAGCCTGCAGCCTGAAGACTCCAGCCTTTGGCCTGGTCCCTAGCCTGAAGACTCCAACCTTCTGCATCGCCGCTAACCTGAAGACTCCAGCCACCGAGATTTTCTCTAGCCTGAAGACTCCAGCGTCCTGCCTCACCCGAGCCCGAAGACTCCTGCCTCCTGCCTAGCTGCAAGCCCGAAAACTTCAGTCTCCTGCCTAGCCCAAGACCGAAGACTCCAGCCTCCTGCCTAGCCCCAAGATCGAAGACTCCAGCCTCCTGCCTAGCCCCAGGACTGAAGACTCCAGCCTCTTGCCTAGCTCCAAGCATGAAGACTCCAGCCCCCTGCCTATCCCCAAGCATGAAGACTCCAGCCTCCTGCCTAGCCAGAAGTCCGAAGACTCCAGCCTCCTGCCCAGCCACAAACCCGAAGACTCCAGCCACCTGCCTAGCCCCAAATATGAAGACTCCAGCCTCCTGCCTAGCCCCAAGCATGAAGACTCCAGCCTCCTGCTTAGCCTCTAGCCTGAAGAATCCAGCCTCCTGCCTTGCCTCTAGCCTAAAGACTCCAGCCTCCTGCCTAGCCTCTAGCCCGAAGACTCCAGCCTCCTGCCTAGCCACAAGCCTGAAGTCTCCAGACTCCTGCCTAGCCAGAAGCCTGAAGACTCCAGCCTCCTGCCTAGCCACAAGCCTGAAGTCTCCAGACTCCTGCCTAGCCAGAAGCCTGAAGACTCCAGCCTCCTGCTCATCCACAAGCCGGAACAGTCCTGCCTCCTGCCTAGCCACAAGCATTAACACGCCAGACTCCTGCCTAGCCTGCAGCCTGAAGACTCCAGCCTTTGGCCTGGTCTCTAGCCTGAAGACGCCAACCTCCTGCATAGCCGCTAACCTGAAGATTCCAGCCACCGGGATACCCTCTAGCCTGAAGACTCCAGCGTCCTGCCTCACCTGAGCCCGAAGGCTCCTGCCTCCTGCCTAGCTGCAAGACCGAAAACTTCAGTCTCCTGCCTAGCCCAAGACTGAAGACTCCAGCCTCCGGCCTAGCCCCAAGACTGAAGACTCCAGCATCTTGCCTAGCCCCAAGCTTGAAGACTCCAGCCTCCTGCCTAGCCCCAAGCTCGAGGACTCCAGCCTCCTGCCTATCCCCAAGCATGAAGACTCCAGCCTCCTGCCTAGCTAGAAGCCCGAAGACTCCAGCCTCCTGCCTAGCCACAAACCCAAAGACTCCAGCCTCCTGCCTATCCCCAAGCATGAAGACTCCAGCCTCCTGCCTAGCTAGAAGCCCGAAGACTCCAGCCTCCTGCCTAGCCACAAAGTCGAAGACTCCAGTCTCCTGCCTAGCCACAAGCATTAACACGCCAGCCTCCTGCCTAGCCTGCAGCCTGAAGACTCCAGTCTTTGGCCTGGTCTCTAGCCTGAAGACTCCAACCTTTTGCATAGCCGCTAACCTGAAGACTCCAGTCTCCTGCCTAGACCCAAGCTCGAAGACTCCACCCTCCTGCCTAGCCCCAAGCTCGAAGAGTCTAGCCTCCGGCCTAGCCAGAAGCCCGAAGACTCCAGCCTCCTGCCTAGCCAGAAGCCCGAAGACTCCAGCCTCCTGCCTTGCCTCTAGCCTAAAGACTCCAGCCTCCTGCCTAGCCTCTAGCCCGAAGACTCCAGCCTCCTGCCTAGCCACAAGCCTGAAGTCTCCAGACTCCTGCCTAGCCAGAAGCCTGAAGACTCCAGCCTCCTGCCTAGCCACAAGCCTGAAGACTCGAGCCTCCTGCTCATCCACAAGCCGGAACAGTGCTGCCTCCTGCCTAGCCACAAGCATTAACACGCCAGACTCCTGCCTAGCCTGCAGCCTGAAGACTCCAGCCTTTGGCCTGGTCTCTAGCCTGAAGACGCCAACCTGCTGCATAGCCGCTAACCTGAAGATTCCAGCCACCGGGATACCCTCTAGCCTGAAGACTCCAGTGTCCTGCCTCACCTGAGCCCGAAGGCTCCTGCCTCCTGCCTAGCTGCAAGACCGAAAACTTCAGTCTCCTGCCTAGCCCAAGACTGAAGACTCCAGCCTCCGGCCTAGCCCCAAGACTGAAGACTCCAGCATCTTGCCTAGCCCCAAGCTTGAAGACTCCAGCCTCCTGCCTAGCCCCAAGCTCGAAGACTCCAGCCTCCTGCCTATCCCCAAGCATGAAGACTCCAGCCTCCTGCCTAGCTAGAAGCCCGAAGACTCCAGCCTCCTGCCTAGCCACAAACCCAAAGACTCCAGCCTCCTGCCTAGCCACAAACATGAAGACTCCAGCCTCCTGCCTATCCCCAAGCCCGAAGACTCCAACTTCCTGCCTAGCTACAAGCCCGAAGACTCCAGCCTCCTTCCTAGGCACATGCCGAGGTCCCGAGCCTCCTGCCTAGCCACAAGCCGGAAGACTCCAGCCTCCTGCCTAGCCAGAAGCCCGAAGACTCCAGCCTCCTGCCTAGCCACAAGCATGAAGAATCCAGCCTCCTGCCTAGCCCCAAGCATGAAGACTCCAGCCTCCTGCTTAGCCTCTAGCCTGCAGACTCCGGCCTCCTGCCTAGCCTGTAGCCTGAAGAATCCAGCCTCCTGCCTTGCCTCTAGCCTAAAGACTCCAGCCTCCTGCCTAGCCTCTAGCCCGAAGACTCCAGCCTCCTGCCTAGCCACAAGCCCGAAGTCTCCAGACTCCTGCCTAGCCACAAGCCTGAAGACTCCAGCCTCCTTCCTAGCCAAAAGCCTGAAGACTCGAGCCTCCTGCCCAGCCACAAGCAGGAACAGTCCTGTCTCCTGCCTAGCCACAAGCATTAACACGCCAGACTCCTGCCTAGCCTGCAGTCTGAAGACTCCAGCCTTTGGACTGGTCTCTAGCCTGAAGACTCCAACCTCCTGCATAGCCGCTAACCTGAAGAATCCAGCCACCGGGATACCGTCTAGCCTGAAGACTCCAGCGTCCGGCCTCACCTGAACCCGAAGACTCCTGCCTCCTGCCTAGCCACAAGCCCGAAAAGTTCAGTCTCCTGCCTAGCCCAAGACCGAAGACTCCAGCCTCCTGCCTAGCCCCAAGACTGAAGACTTCAGCATCTTGCCTAGCCCCAAGCATGAAGACTCCAGCCTCCTGCCTATCCCTAAGCATGAAGACTGCAGCCTCCTGCCTAGCTAGAAGCCCGAAGACTCTAGCCTCCTGCCTAGCCACAAACCCGAAGACTCCAGCCTCCTGCCTAGCCACAAGCATCAAGACTCCAGCCTCCTGCCTAACCCCAAATAAGAAGGCTCCAGCCTCCTGCCTAGCCCCAAGCATGAAGAATCCAGCCTCCTGCCTAGCCCCAAGCATGAAGACTCCAGCCTCCTGCCTAGCCTCTAGCCTGCAGACTCCGGCCTCCTGCCTAGCCTCTAGCCTGAAGAATCCAGCCTCCTGCCTTGCCTCTAGCCTAAAGATCCAGACTCCTGCCTAGCCTCTAGCCCGAAGACTCCAGCCTTCTGCCTAGCCACAAGCCCGAAGTCTCCAGACTCCTGCCTAGCCACAAGCCTGAAGACTCCAGCCTCCTGCCTAGCCACAAGGCTGAAGACTCGAGTCTCCTGCCTAGCCACAAGCCGGAACACTCCTGTCTCCTGCCTAGCCACAAGCATTAACACGCCAGCCTCCTGCCCAGCCTGCAGTCTGAAGACTCCAGCCTCCTTCCTAGGCACATGCCGAGTTCTCGAGCCTCCGGCCTAGCCACAAGCCGGAAGACTGCAGCCTCCTGCCTAGCCACAAGCCCAAAGACTCCAGCCTCCTGCCTAGCTCCAAGGCTGAAGACTCCATCTACCTGTCTCGCCCCAAGCCTGAGGACCGCAGCCTCCTGCCTAGCCCCAAGCTCGAAGACTCTTGCCTCCGGCCTAGCCAGAAGCCCGAAGACTCCAGCCTCCTGCCTAGCCACAAAGTCGAAGACTCCAGTCTCCTGCCTAGCCACAAGCATTAACACGCCAGCCTCCTGCCTAGCCTGCAGCCTGAAGACTCCAGTCTTTGGCCTGGTCTCTAGCCTGAAGACTCCAACCTTTTGCATAGCCGCTAACCTGAAGACTCCAGTCTCCTGCCTAGACCCAAGCTCGAAGACTCCACCCTCCTGCCTAGCCCCAAGCTCGAAGAGTCTAGCCTCCGGCCTAGCCAGAAGCCCGAAGACTCCAGCCTCCTGCCTAGCCAGAAGCCCGAAGACTCCAGCCTCCTGCCTAGCCACAAGCATGAAGACTCCAGCCTCTGGCCTAGCCCCAAATATGAAGACTCTAGCCTCCTGCCTAGCCCCAAGCTCGAAGACTCCAGCCTCCTGCCTAGCCACAAGCCCGAAGACTCCAGCCTCCTGCCTAGCCACAAGCTGGAAGCCTCCTGTCTCCTGCCTAGCCACAAGCATTAACACGCCAGCCTCCTGCCTAGCCTGCAGCCTGAAGACTCCAGTCTTTGGCCTGGTCTCTAGCCTGAAGACAACCTTTTGCATAGCCGCTAACCTGAAGACTCCAGTCTCCTGCCTAGACCCAAGCTCGAAGACTCCACCCTCCTGCCTAGCCCCAAGCTCGAAGAGTCTAGCCTCCTGCCTAGCCAGAAGCCCGAAGACTCCAGCCTCCTGCCTAGCCAGAAGCCCGAAGACTCCAGCCTCCTGCCTAGCCACAAGCATGAAGACTCCAGCCTCTGGCCTAGCCCCAAATATGAAGACTCTAGCCTCCTGCCTAGCCCCAAGCTCGAAGACTCCAGCCTCCTGCCTAGCCACAAGCCCGAAGACTCCAGCCTCCTGCCTAGCCACAAGCTGGAAGCCTCCTGTCTCCTGCCTAGCCACAAGCATTAACACTCCAGCCTCCTGCCTAGCCTGCAGCCTGAAAACTCTAGGCTCTGGCCTAGCCACAAGCTAGAAGACTCCAGCCTCCTGCCTAGCCTCTAGCCCGAAGTCTGCAGCCTCCTGCCTAGCCACAAGCCCGAAGACTCCAGCCTCCTGCCTAGCTGCAAGCCCGAAAACTTCAGTCTCCTGCCTAGCCCAAAACCAAAGACTCCAGCCTCCTGCCCAGCCCCAAGACTGAAGACTCCAGCCTCCTGCCTATCCCCAAGCATGAAGACTCCAGCCTCCTGCCTAGCTAGAAGCCTGAAGTCTCCAGCCTCCTGCCTTGCCACAAGCCTGAAGACTCCAGCCTCCTGCCTAGCCCCAAGCCCGAAGACTCCAGCTTCCTGCCTAGCTACAAGCCCGAAGACTCCAGCCTCCTTCCTAGGCACATGCCGAGGTCTCGAGCCTCCTGCCTAGCCACAAGCCCGAAGACTCCAGCCTCCTGCCTAGCCACAAGCCCGAAGACTCCAGCCTCCTGCCTAGCCCCAAGATCGAAGACTCCAGCCTCCTGCCTAGCCCCAAGACTGAAGACTCCAGCCTCTTGCCTAGCCCCAAGGATGAAGACTCCAGCCTCCTGCCTATCCCTAAGCATGAAGACTCCAGCCTCCTGCCTAGCCAGAAGCCCGAAGACTCTAGCCTCCTGCCTAGCCACAAACCCGAAGACTCCAGCCTCCTGCCTAGCCACAAGCATGAAGGCTCCAGCCTCCTGCCTAGCCCCAAATATGAAGGCTCGAGCCTCCTGCCTAGCCCCAAGCATGAAGAATCCAGCCTCCTGCCTAGCCCCAAGCATGAAGACTCCAGCCTCCTGCCTAGCCTCTAGCCTGCAGACTCCGGCCTCCTGCCTAGCCTCTAGCCTGAAGAATCCAGCCTCCTGCCTTGCCTCTAGCCTAAAGATCCAGCCTCCTGCCTAGCCTCTAGCCCGAAGACTCCAGCCTCCTGCCTAGCCACAAGCCCTAAGTCTCCAGACTCCTGCCTAGCCACAACCCTGAAGACTCCAGCCTCCTGCCTAGCCACAAGCCTGAAGACTCGAGCCTCCTGCCTAGCCACAAGCTGGAACACTCCTGTCTCCTGCCTAGCCACAAGCATTAACACGCCAGCCTCCTGCCCAGCCTGCAGCCTGAAGACTCCAGCGTTTGGCCTGGTCTCTAGCCTGAAGACTCCAACCTCCTGCATCACCGCTAACCTGAAGACTCCAGCCACTGAGATATTCTCTAGCCTGAAGACTCCAGCGTCCTGCCTCACCCGAGCCCGAAGACTCCTGCCTCCTGCCTAGCTGCAAGCCCGAAAACTTCAGTCTCCTGCCTAGCCCAAGACCAAAGACTCCAGCCTCTTGCCGAGCCCCAAGCATGAAGACTCCAGCCTCCTGCCTAGCCCCAAATATGAAGACTCTAGCCTCCTGCCTAGCCCCAATCATGAAGACTCCAGCCTCCTGCCTATCCCCAAGCATGAAGACTCCAGCCTCCTGACTAGCCCCAAGCCTCAAGCCACCAGGCTCCTGCCTAGCCACAAGCCCGAAGTCTCCAGCCTCCTGCCTAGCCAGAAGCCCGAAGACTCTAGCGTCCTGCCTAGCCACAAACCCGAAGACTCCAGCCTCCCGCCAACCCCAAGCATGAAGACTCCAGCCTCCTGCCTAGCCCCAAGCCCGCAGCCACCAGTCTCCTGCCTAGCCACAAGCATGAAGACTCCAGCCTCCTGCCTAGCCCCAAATATGAAGACTCTAGCCTCCTGCCTAGCCCCAAGCTCGAAGACTCCAGCCTCCTGCCAAGCTAGAAGCCCGAAGACTCCAGCCTCCTGCCTAGCCACAAGCCGGAAGACTCCAGCCTACTGCCTAGCCCCTAGGCCGAAGTCTCCAGCCTGCTGCCTAGCCACAAGCCCGACGACTCCAGCCACCTGCCGAGCCCCAAGCCCGAAGACTCCAGCCTCCTGCCTAGCCACAAGCATGAAGACTCCAGCCTCCTGCCTAGCCTCTAGCCTGCAGACTCCGGCCTCCTGCCTAGCCTCTAGCCTGAAGAATCCAGCCTCCTGCCTTGCCTCTAGCCTAAAGATCCAGCCTCCTGCCTAGCCTCTAGCCCGAAGACTCCAGCCTCCTGCCTAGCCACAAGCCCTAAGTCTCCAGACTCCTGCCTAGCCACAACCCTGAAGACTCCAGCCTCCTGCCTAGCCACAAGCCTGAAGACTCGAGCCTCCTGCCTAGCCACAAGCTGGAACACTCCTGTCTCCTGCCTAGCCACAAGCATTAACACGCCAGCCTCCTGCCCAGCCTGCAGCCTGAAGACTCCAGCGTTTGGCCTGGTCTCTAGCCTGAAGACTCCAACCTCCTGCATCACCGCTAACCTGAAGACTCCAGCCACTGAGATATTCTCTAGCCTGAAGACTCCAGCGTCCTGCCTCACCCGAGCCCGAAGACTCCTGCCTCCTGCCTAGCTGCAAGCCCGAAAACTTCAGTCTCCTGCCTAGCCCAAGACCAAAGACTCCAGCCTCTTGCCGAGCCCCAAGCATGAAGACTCCAGCCTCCTGCCTAGCCCCAAATATGAAGACTCTAGCCTCCTGCCTAGCCCCAATCATGAAGACTCCAGCCTCCTGCCTATCCCCAAGCATGAAGACTCCAGCCTCCTGACTAGCCCCAAGCCTCAAGCCACCAGGCTCCTGCCTAGCCACAAGCCCGAAGTCTCGAGCCTCCTGCCTAGCCAGAAGCCCGAAGACTCTAGCGTCCTGCCTAGCCACAAACCCGAAGACTCCAGCCTCCCGCCAACCCCAAGCATGAAGACTCCAGCCTCCTGCCTAGCCCCAAGCCCGCAGCCACCAGTCTCCTGCCTAGCCACAAGCATGAAGACTCCAGCCTCCTGCCTAGCCCCAAATATGAAGACTCTAGCCTCCTGCCTAGCCCCAAGCTCGAAGACTCCAGCCTCCTGCCAAGCTAGAAGCCCGAAGACTCCAGCCTCCTGCCTAGCCACAAGCCGGAAGACTCCAGCCTACTGCCTAGCCCCTAGGCCGAAGTCTCCAGCCTGCTGCCTAGCCACAAGCCCGACGACTCCAGCCACCTGCCGAGCCCCAAGCCCGAAGACTCCAGCCTCCTGCCTAGCCACAAGCATGAAGACTCCAGCCTCCTGCCTAGCCCCAAATATGAAGACTCTAGCCTCCTGCCTAGCCCCAAGCTCGAAGACTCCAGCCTCCTGCCAAGCTAGAAGCCCGAAGACTCCAGCCTCCTGCCTAGCCACAAGCCGGAAGACTCCAGCCTACTGCCTAGCCCCTAGGCCGAAGTCTCCAGCCTGCTGCCTAGCCACAAGCCCGACGACTCCAGCCACCTGCCTAGCCCCAAGCCCGAAGACTCCAGCCTCCTGCCTAGCCACAAGCCCGAAGACTCCAGCTTCCTGCCTAGCTACAAGCCCGAAGACTCCAACCTGCTTCCTAGGCACATGCCGACGTCTCAAGCCTCCTGCCTAGCCGCAAGCCGGAAGACTCCAGCCTCCTGCCTAGCCACAAGCCCGAAGACTCCAGCCTCTTGCCTAGCCCCAAATATGAAGACTCTAGCCTCCTGCCTAGCCCCAATCATGAAGAATACAGCCTCCTGCCTAGCCCAAAGCATGAAGACTCCAGCCTCCTGCCTAGCCTCTAGCCTGCAGACTCCGGCCTCCTGCCTAGCCCCAAGATCGAAGACTCCAACCTCTGGCCTAGCCCCAAGCCCTAAGCCACCAGGCTCCTGCCTAGCCGCAAGCCCGAAGACTCCAGCCTCCTGCGTAGCCACAAGCAGGAAGACTCATGTCTCCTGCCTAGCCCCAAGCCCCAAAACTTCAGCCTCCTGCCTAGCCCCAAGATCGAAGACTCCAACCTCCGGCCTAGCCCCAAGACTGAAGACTCCAGCCCCCTGCCAATCCCCAAGTATGAAGACTCCAGCCTCCTGCCTAGCCAGAAGCCCGAAGACTCCAGCCTCCTGCCTAGCCACAAGCATGAAGATTCCAGCCTCTTGCCTAGTCCCAAATATGAAGACTCCAGCCTCCTGCCTAGCCCCAAGCATGAAGAATCCAGCCTCCTGCCTAGCCCTAAGCATGAAGAATCCAGCCTCCTGCTTAGCCTCTAGCCTGCAGACTCCGGCCTCCTGCCTAGCCTCTAGCCTGAAGAATCCAGCCTCCTGCCTTGCCTCTAGCCTAAAGACTCCAGCCTCCTGACTAGCCTCTAGCCCGAAGACTCCAGCCTCCTGTCTAGCCACAAGCATTAACACGCCAGACTCCTGCCTAGCCTGCAGACTGAAGACTCCAGCCTTTGGCCTGGTCTCTAGCCTGAAGACTCCAACCTACTGCATAGCCGCTAACCTGAAGAATCCAGCCACCGGGATACCCTCTAGCCTGAAGACTCCAGCGTCCTGCCTCACCTGAGCCCGAAGACTCCTGCTTCCTGCCTAGCCGCAAGCCCAAAAACTTCAGTCTCCTGCCTAGCCCAAGACCGAAGACTCCAGCCTCCTGCCTAGCCCCAAGACTGAAGACTCCAACATCTTGCCTAGCCCCAAGCATGAAGACTCCAGCCTCCTGCCTAGCCCCAAGCTCGAAGACTCCAGCCTCCTGCCTATCCCCAAGCATGAAGACTCCAGCCTCCTGCCTAGCCACAAACCCGAATACTCCAGCCTCCTGCCTAGCCACAATCATGAAGACTCCAGTTTCCTGCCTAGCCCCAAATATAAAGACTCTAGCCTCCTGCCGAGCCCCAAGCCCGAAGACTCCTGCCTCCTGCCTAGCCACAAGCCCGAAAAGTTCAGTCTCCTGCCTAGCCCAAGACCGAAGACTCCAGCCTCCTGCCTAGCCCCAAGACTGAAGACTTCAGCATCTTGCCTAGCCCCAAGCATGAAGACTCCAGCCTCCTGCCTAGCCCCAAGCTCGAAGACTCCAGCCTCCTGCCTATCCCCAAGCATGAAGACTCCAGCCTCCTACCTAGCCACAAACCCGAATACTCCAGCCTCCTGCCTAACCACAATCATGAAGACTCCAGTTTCCTGCCTAGCCCCAAATATGAAGACTCTAGCCCCTTGCCTAGCCCCAAGCATGAAGACTCCAGCCTCCTGCCTATCCCTAAGCATGAAGACTGCAGCCTCCTGCCTAGCTAGAAGCCCGAAGACTCTAGCCTCCTGCCTAGCCACAAACCCGAAGACTCCAGCCTCCTGCCTAGCCACAAGCATCAAGACTCCAGCCTCCTGCCTAACCCCAAATAAGAAGGCTCCAGCCTCCTGCCTAGCCCCAAGCATGAAGAATCCAGCCTCCTGCCTAGCCCCAAGCATGAAGACTCCAGCCTCCTGCCTAGCCTCTAGCCTGCAGACTCCGGCCTCCTGCCTAGCCTCTAGCCTGAAGAATCCAGCCTCCTGCCTTGCCTCTAGCCTAAAGATCCAGACTCCTGCCTAGCCTCTAGCCCGAAGACTCCAGCCTTCTGCCTAGCCACAAGCCCGAAGTCTCCAGACTCCTGCCTAGCCACAAGCCTGAAGACTCCAGCCTCCTGCCTAGCCACAAGGCTGAAGACTCGAGTCTCCTGCCTAGCCACAAGCCGGAACACTCCTGTCTCCTGCCTAGCCACAAGCATTAACACGCCAGCCTCCTGCCCAGCCTGCAGTCTGAAGACTCCAGCCTCCTTCCTAGGCACATGCCGAGTTCTCGAGCCTCCGGCCTAGCCACAAGCCGGAAGACTGCAGCCTCCTGCCTAGCCACAAGCCCAAAGACTCCAGCCTCCTGCCTAGCTCCAAGGCTGAAGACTCCATCTACCTGTCTCGCCCCAAGCCTGAGGACCGCAGCCTCCTGCCTAGCCCCAAGCTCGAAGACTCTTGCCTCCGGCCTAGCCAGAAGCCCGAAGACTCCAGCCTCCTGCCTAGCCACAAAGTCGAAGACTCCAGTCTCCTGCCTAGCCACAAGCATTAACACGCCAGCCTCCTGCCTAGCCTGCAGCCTGAAGACTCCAGTCTTTGGCCTGGTCTCTAGCCTGAAGACTCCAACCTTTTGCATAGCCGCTAACCTGAAGACTCCAGTCTCCTGCCTAGACCCAAGCTCGAAGACTCCACCCTCCTGCCTAGCCCCAAGCTCGAAGAGTCTAGCCTCCGGCCTAGCCAGAAGCCCGAAGACTCCAGCCTCCTGCCTAGCCAGAAGCCCGAAGACTCCAGCCTCCTGCCTAGCCACAAGCATGAAGACTCCAGCCTCTGGCCTAGCCCCAAATATGAAGACTCTAGCCTCCTGCCTAGCCCTAAGCTCGAAGACTCCAGCCTCCTGCCTAGCCACAAGCCCGAAGACTCCTGCCTCCTGCCTAGCCCCAAGCCGGAAGACTCCAGCCTCCTGCCTAGCCACAAGCCCAAAGACTCTAGCCTCCTGCCTAGCCCCATGACCGAAGACTCCAGCCTCCTGCCTAGCCCCAAGACTGAAGACTCCAGCCTCTTGCCCAGCCCCAAGCATGAAGACTCCAGCCTCCTGCCTATCCCCAAGCATGAAGACTCCAGCCTCCTTCCTAGCTCCAAGGCTGAAGACTCCATCTACCGGTCTCGCCCGAAGCCTGAGGACTGCAGCCTCCTGCCTAGCTCCAAGCCTGAAGACTCCAGCCTCCTGCCCAGCCTCTAGCCTGAAAACACCAGACTCCTGCCTAGCCTCCAGCCTGAAGAAATCAGCCACCGGGATACCCTCTAGCCTGAAGACTCCAGCCTCCTGCCTCACCCCGAGCCCGAAGACTCCTGCCTCCTGCCTAGCCCCAAGCCGGAAGACTCCAGCCTCCTGCCTAGCCACAAGCCCGAAGACTCCAGCCTCCAAGGCTGAAGACTCCATCTACCGGTCTCTCCCCAAGCCTGAGGACTGCAGCCTCCTGCCCAGAACCCTAGCCTGAAAACACCACCCTCCTGCCTAGCCTCTAGCCTGAAGAATCCAGCCACCGGGATACCCTCTAGCCTGAAGACTCCAGCCTCCTGCCTCACCCCGAGCCCGAAGACTCCAGCCTCCTGCCTATCCCCAAGCATGAAGACTCCAGCCTCCTTCCTAGCTCCAAGGCTGAAGACTCCATCTACCGGTCTCGCCCGAAGCCTGAGGACTGCAGCCTCCTGCCTAGCTCCAAGCCTGAAGACTCCAGCCTCCTGCCCAGCCTCTAGCCTGAAAACACCAGACTCCTGCCTAGCCTCCAGCCTGAAGAAATCAGCCACCGGGATACCCTCTAGCCTGAAGACTCCAGCCTCCTGCCTCACCCCGAGCCCGAAGACTCCTGCCTCCTGCCTAGCCCCAAGCCGGAAGACTCCAGCCTCCTGCCTAGCCACAAGCCCGAAGACTCCAGCCTCCAAGGCTGAAGACTCCATCTACCGGTCTCTCCCCAAGCCTGAGGACTGCAGCCTCCTGCCCAGAACCCTAGCCTGAAAACACCACCCTCCTGCCTAGCCTCTAGCCTGAAGAATCCAGCCACCGGGATACCCTCTAGCCTGAAGACTCCAGCCTCCTGCCTCACCCCGAGCCCGAAGACTCCTGCCTCCTGCCTAGCCCCAAGCCGGAAGACTGCAGCCTCCTGCCTAGCCACAAGCCCAAAGACTCCAGCCTCCTGCCTAGCTCCAAGGCTGAAGACTCCATCTACCTGTCTCGCCCCAAGCCTGAGGACCGCAGCCTCCTGCCTAGCCCCAAGCTCGAAGACTCTTGCCTCCGGCCTAGCCACAAGCCCGAAGACTCCAGCCTCCTGCCTAGCCAGAAGCCCGAAGACTCCAGCCTCCTGCCTAGCCACAAAGTCGAAGACTCCAGTCTCCTGCCTAGCCACAAGCATTAACACGCCAGCCTCCTGCCTAGCCTGCAGCCTGAAGACTCCAGTCTTTGGCCTGGTCTCTAGCCTGAAGACTCCAACCTTTTGCATAGCCGCTAACCTGAAGACTCCAGTCTCCTGCCTAGACTCAAGCTCGAAGACTCCACCCTCCTGCCTAGCCCCAAGCTCGAAGAGTCTAGCCTCCGGCCTAGCCAGAAGCCCGAAGACTCCAGCCTCCTGCCTAGCCAGAAGCCCGAAGACTCCAGCCTCCTGCCTAGCCACAAGCATGAAGACTCCAGCCTCTGGCCTAGCCCCAAATATGAAGACTCTAGCCTCCTGCCTAGCCCCAAGCTCGAAGACTCCAGCCTCCTGCCTAGCCACAAGCCCGAAGACTCCAGCCTCCTGCCTAGCCACAAGCTGGAAGCCTCCTGTCTCCTGCCTAGCCACAAGCATTAACACGCCAGCCTCCTGCCTAGCCTGCAGCCTGAAGACTCCAGTCTTTGGCCTGGTCTCTAGCCTGAAGACTCCAACCTTTTGCATAGCCGCTAACCTGAAGACTCCAGTCTCCTGCCTGGACCCAAGCTCGAAGACTCCACCCTCCTGCCTAGCCCCAAGCTCGAAGAGTCTAGCCTCCTGCCTAGCCAGAAGCCCGAAGACTCCAGCCTCCTGCCTAGCCAGAAGCCCGAAGACTCCAGCCTCCTGCCTAGCCACAAGCATGAAGACTCCAGCCTCTGGCCTAGCCCCAAATATGAAGACTCTAGCCTCCTGCCTAGCCCCAAGCTCGAAGACTCCAGCCTCCTGCCTAGCCACAAGCCCGAAGACTCCAGCCTCCTGCCTAGCCACAAGCTGGAAGCCTCCTGTCTCCTGCCTAGCCACAAGCATTAACACTCCAGCCTCCTGCCTAGCCTGCAGCCTGAAAACTCTAGGCTCTGGCCTAGCCACAAGCTAGAAGACTCCAGCCTCCTGCCAAGCCTCTAGCCCGAAGTCTGCAGCCTCCTGCCTAGCCACAAGCCCGAAGACTCCAGCCTCCTGCCTAGCTGCAAGCCCGAAAACTTCAGTCTCCTGCCTAGCCCAAAACCAAAGACTCCAGCCTCCTGCCCAGCCCCAAGACTGAAGACTCCAGCCTCCTGCCTATCCCCAAGCATGAAGACTCCAGCCTCCTGCCTAGCTAGAAGCCTGAAGTCTCCAGCCTCCTGCCTTGCCACAAGTCTGAAGACTCCAGCCTCCTGCCTAGCCCCAAGCCCGAAGACTCCAGCTTCCTGCCTAGCTACAAGCCCGAAGACTCCAGCCTCCTTCCTAGGCACATGCCGAGGTCTCGAGCCTCCTGCCTAGCCACAAGCCCGAAGACTCCAGCCTCCTGCCTAGCCACAAGCCCGAAGACTCCAGCCTCCTGCCTAGCCCCAAGATCGAAGACTCCAGCCTCCTGCCTAGCCCCAAGACTGAAGACTCCAGCCTCTTGCCTAGCCCCAAGGATGAAGACTCCAGCCTCCTGCCTATCCCTAAGCATGAAGACTCCAGCCTCCTGCCTAGCCAGAAGCCCGAAGACTCTAGCCTCCTGCCTAGCCACAAACCCGAAGACTCCAGCCTCCTGCCTAGCCACAAGCATGAAGGCTGCAGCCTCCTGCCTAGCCCCAAATATGAAGGCTCGAGCCTCCTGCCTAGCCCCAAGCATGAAGAATCCAGCCTCCTGCCTAGCCGCAAGCATGAAGACTCCAGCCTCCTGCCTAGCCTCTAGCCTGCAGACTCCGGCCTCCTGCCTAGCCTCTAGCCTGAAGAATCCAGCCTCCTGCCTTGCCTCTAGCCTAAAGATCCAGCCTCCTGCCTAGCCTCTAGCCCGAAGACTCCAGCCTCCTGCCTAGCCACAAGCCCTAAGTCTCCAGACTCCTGCCTAGCCACAACCCTGAAGACTCCAGCCTCCTGCCTAGCCACAAGCCTGAAGACTCGAGCCTCCTGCCTAGCCACAAGCTGGAACACTCCTGTCTCCTGCCTAGCCACAAGCATTAACACGCCAGCCTCCTGCCCAGCCTGCAGCCTGAAGACTCCAGCGTTTGGCCTGGTCTCTAGCCTGAAGACTCCAACCTCCTGCATCACCGCTAACCTGAAGACTCCAGCCACTGAGATATTCTCTAGCCTGAAGACTCCAGCGTCCTGCCTCACCCGAGCCCGAAGACTCCTGCCTCCTGCCTAGCTGCAAGCCCGAAAACTTCAGTCTCCTGCCTAGCCCAAGACCAAAGACTCCAGCCTCTTGCCGAGCCCCAAGCATGAAGACTCCAGCCTCCTGCCTAGCCCCAAATATGAAGACTCTAGCCTCCTGCCTAGCCCCAATCATGAAGACTCCAGCCTCCTGCCTATCCCCAAGCATGAAGACTCCAGCCTCCTGACTAGCCCCAAGCCTCAAGCCACCAGGCTCCTGCCTAGCCACAAGCCCGAAGTCTCCAGCCTCCTGCCTAGCCAGAAGCCCGAAGACTCTAGCGTCCTGCCTAGCCACAAACCCGAAGACTCCAGCCTCCCGCCAACCCCAAGCATGAAGACTCCAGCCTCCTGCCTAGCCCCAAGCCCGCAGCCACCAGTCTCCTGCCTAGCCACAAGCATGAAGACTCCAGCCTCCTGCCTAGCCCCAAATATGAAGACTCTAGCCTCCTGCCTAGCCCCAAGCTCGAAGACTCCAGCCTCCTGCCAAGCTAGAAGCCCGAAGACTCCAGCTTCCTGCCTAGCTACAAGCCCGAAGACTCCAGCCTGCTTCCTAGGCACATGCCGACGTCTCAAGCCTCCTGCCTAGCCGCAAGCCGGAAGACTCCAGCCTCCTGCCTAGCCACAAGCCCGAAGACTCCAGCCTCTTGCCTAGCCCCAAATATGAAGACTCTAGCCTCCTGCCTAGCCCCAATCATGAAGAATACAGCCTCCTGCCTAGCCCAAAGGATGAAGACTCCAGCCTCCTGCCTAGCCTCTAGCCTGCAGACTCCGGCCTCCTGCCTAGCCCCAAGATCGAAGACTCCAACCTCTGGACTAGCCCCAAGCCCTAAGCCACCAGGCTCCTGCCTAGCCGCAAGCCCGAAGACTCCAGCCTCCTGCGTAGCCACAAGCAGGAAGACTCATGTCTCCTGCCTAGCCCCAAGCCCCAAAACTTCAGCCTCCTGCCTAGCCCCAAGATCGAAGACTCCAACCTCCGGCCTAGCCCCAAGACTGAAGACTCCAGCCCCCTGCCAATCCCCAAGTATGAAGACTCCAGCCTCCTGCCTAGCCAGAAGCCCGAAGACTCCAGCCTCCTGCCTAGCCACAAGCATGAAGATTCCAGCCTCTTGCCTAGTCCCAAATATGAAGACTCCAGCCTCCTGCCTAGCCCCAAGCATGAAGAATCCAGCCTCCTGCCTAGCCCTAAGCATGAAGAATCCAGCCTCCTGCTTAGCCTCTAGCCTGCAGACTCCGGCCTCCTGCCTAGCCTCTAGCCTGAAGAATCCAGCCTCCTGCCTTGCCTCTAGCCTAAAGACTCCAGCCTCCTGCCTAGCCCCAAGACTGAAGACTCCAGCCTCTTGCCCAGCCCCAAGCATGAAGACTCCAGCCTCCTGCCTATCCCCAAGCATGAAGACTCCAGCCTCCTTCCTAGCTCCAAGGCTGAAGACTCCATCTACCGGTCTCGCCCGAAGCCTGAGGACTGCAGCCTCCTGCCTAGCTCCAAGCCTGAAGACTCCAGCCTCCTGCCCAGCCTCTAGCCTGAAAACACCAGACTCCTGCCTAGCCTCCAGCCTGAAGAAATCAGCCACCGGGATACCCTCTAGCCTGAAGACTCCAGCCTCCTGCCTCACCCCGAGCCCGAAGACTCCTGCCTCCTGCCTAGCCCCAAGCCGGAAGACTCCAGCCTCCTGCCTAGCCACAAGCCCGAAGACTCCAGCCTCCAAGGCTGAAGACTCCATCTACCGGTCTCTCCCCAAGCCTGAGGACTGCAGCCTCCTGCCCAGAACCCTAGCCTGAAAACACCACCCTCCTGCCTAGCCTCTAGCCTGAAGAATCCAGCCACCGGGATACCCTCTAGCCTGAAGACTCCAGCCTCCTGCCTCACCCCGAGCCCGAAGACTCCTGCCTCCTGCCTAGCCCCAAGCCGGAAGACTGCAGCCTCCTGCCTAGCCACAAGCCCAAAGACTCCAGCCTCCTGCCTAGCTCCAAGGCTGAAGACTCCATCTACCTGTCTCGCCCCAAGCCTGAGGACCGCAGCCTCCTGCCTAGCCCCAAGCTCGAAGACTCTTGCCTCCGGCCTAGCCACAAGCCCGAAGACTCCAGCCTCCTGCCTAGCCAGAAGCCCGAAGACTCCAGCCTCCTGCCTAGCCACAAAGTCGAAGACTCCAGTCTCCTGCCTAGCCACAAGCATTAACACGCCAGCCTCCTGCCTAGCCTGCAGCCTGAAGACTCCAGTCTTTGGCCTGGTCTCTAGCCTGAAGACTCCAACCTTTTGCATAGCCGCTAACCTGAAGACTCCAGTCTCCTGCCTAGACTCAAGCTCGAAGACTCCACCCTCCTGCCTAGCCCCAAGCTCGAAGAGTCTAGCCTCCGGCCTAGCCAGAAGCCCGAAGACTCCAGCCTCCTGCCTAGCCACAAGCTGGAAGCCTCCTGTCTCCTGCCTAGCCACAAGCATTAACACGCCAGCCTCCTGCCTAGCCTGCAGCCTGAAGACTCCAGTCTTTGGCCTGGTCTCTAGCCTGAAGACTCCAACCTTTTGCATAGCCGCTAACCTGAAGACTCCAGTCTCCTGCCTGGACCCAAGCTCGAAGACTCCACCCTCCTGCCTAGCCCCAAGCTCGAAGAGTCTAGCCTCCTGCCTAGCCAGAAGCCCGAAGACTCCAGCCTCCTGCCTAGCCAGAAGCCCGAAGACTCCAGCCTCCTGCCTAGCCACAAGCATGAAGACTCCAGCCTCTGGCCTAGCCCCAAATATGAAGACTCTAGCCTCCTGCCAAGCCCCAAGCTCGAAGACTCCAGCCTCCTGCCTAGCCACAAGCCCGAAGACTCCAGCCTCCTGCCTAGCCACAAGCTGGAAGCCTCCTGTCTCCTGCCTAGCCACAAGCATTAACACTCCAGCCTCCTGCCTAGCCTGCAGCCTGAAAACTCTAGGCTCTGGCCTAGCCACAAGCTAGAAGACTCCAGCCTCCTGCCAAGCCTCTAGCCCGAAGTCTGCAGCCTCCTGCCTAGCCACAAGCCCGAAGACTCCAGCCTCCTGCCTAGCTGCAAGCCCGAAAACTTCAGTCTCCTGCCTAGCCCAAAACCAAAGACTCCAGCCTCCTGCCCAGCCCCAAGACTGAAGACTCCAGCCTCCTGCCTATCCCCAAGCATGAAGACTCCAGCCTCCTGCCTAGCTAGAAGCCTGAAGTCTCCAGCCTCCTGCCTTGCCACAAGTCTGAAGACTCCAGCCTCCTGCCTAGCCCCAAGCCCGAAGACTCCAGCTTCCTGCCTAGCTACAAGCCCGAAGACTCCAGCCTCCTTCCTAGGCACATGCCGAGGTCTCGAGCCTCCTGCCTAGCCACAAGCCCGAAGACTCCAGCCTCCTGCCTAGCCACAAGCCCGAAGACTCCAGCCTCCTGCCTAGCCCCAAGATCGAAGACTCCAGCCTCCTGCCTAGCCCCAAGACTGAAGACTCCAGCCTCTTGCCTAGCCCCAAGGATGAAGACTCCAGCCTCCTGCCTATCCCTAAGCATGAAGACTCCAGCCTCCTGCCTAGCCAGAAGCCCGAAGACTCTAGCCTCCTGCCTAGCCACAAACCCGAAGACTCCAGCCTCCTGCCTAGCCACAAGCATGAAGGCTGCAGCCTCCTGCCTAGCCCCAAATATGAAGGCTCGAGCCTCCTGCCTAGCCCCAAGCATGAAGAATCCAGCCTCCTGCCTAGCCGCAAGCATGAAGACTCCAGCCTCCTGCCTAGCCTCTAGCCTGCAGACTCCGGCCTCCTGCCTAGCCTCTAGCCTGAAGAATCCAGCCTCCTGCCTTGCCTCTAGCCTAAAGATCCAGCCTCCTGCCTAGCCTCTAGCCCGAAGACTCCAGCCTCCTGCCTAGCCACAAGCCCTAAGTCTCCAGACTCCTGCCTAGCCACAACCCTGAAGACTCCAGCCTCCTGCCTAGCCACAAGCCTGAAGACTCGAGCCTCCTGCCTAGCCACAAGCTGGAACACTCCTGTCTCCTGCCTAGCCACAAGCATTAACACGCCAGCCTCCTGCCCAGCCTGCAGCCTGAAGACTCCAGCGTTTGGCCTGGTCTCTAGCCTGAAGACTCCAACCTCCTGCATCACCGCTAACCTGAAGACTCCAGCCACTGAGATATTCTCTAGCCTGAAGACTCCAGCGTCCTGCCTCACCCGAGCCCGAAGACTCCTGCCTCCTGCCTAGCTGCAAGCCCGAAAACTTCAGTCTCCTGCCTAGCCCAAGACCAAAGACTCCAGCCTCTTGCCGAGCCCCAAGCATGAAGACTCCAGCCTCCTGCCTAGCCCCAAATATGAAGACTCTAGCCTCCTGCCTAGCCCCAATCATGAAGACTCCAGCCTCCTGCCTATCCCCAAGCATGAAGACTCCAGCCTCCTGACTAGCCCCAAGCCTCAAGCCACCAGGCTCCTGCCTAGCCACAAGCCCGAAGTCTCCAGCCTCCTGCCTAGCCAGAAGCCCGAAGACTCTAGCGTCCTGCCTAGCCACAAACCCGAAGACTCCAGCCTCCCGCCAACCCCAAGCATGAAGACTCCAGCCTCCTGCCTAGCCCCAAGCCCGCAGCCACCAGTCTCCTGCCTAGCCACAAGCATGAAGACTCCAGCCTCCTGCCTAGCCCCAAATATGAAGACTCTAGCCTCCTGCCTAGCCCCAAGCTCGAAGACTCCAGCCTCCTGCCAAGCTAGAAGCCCGAAGACTCCAGCTTCCTGCCTAGCTACAAGCCCGAAGACTCCAGCCTGCTTCCTAGGCACATGCCGACGTCTCAAGCCTCCTGCCTAGCCGCAAGCCGGAAGACTCCAGCCTCCTGCCTAGCCACAAGCCCGAAGACTCCAGCCTCTTGCCTAGCCCCAAATATGAAGACTCTAGCCTCCTGCCTAGCCCCAATCATGAAGAATACAGCCTCCTGCCTAGCCCAAAGGATGAAGACTCCAGCCTCCTGCCTAGCCTCTAGCCTGCAGACTCCGGCCTCCTGCCTAGCCCCAAGATCGAAGACTCCAACCTCTGGACTAGCCCCAAGCCCTAAGCCACCAGGCTCCTGCCTAGCCGCAAGCCCGAAGACTCCAGCCTCCTGCGTAGCCACAAGCAGGAAGACTCATGTCTCCTGCCTAGCCCCAAGCCCCAAAACTTCAGCCTCCTGCCTAGCCCCAAGATCGAAGACTCCAACCTCCGGCCTAGCCCCAAGACTGAAGACTCCAGCCCCCTGCCAATCCCCAAGTATGAAGACTCCAGCCTCCTGCCTAGCCAGAAGCCCGAAGACTCCAGCCTCCTGCCTAGCCACAAGCATGAAGATTCCAGCCTCTTGCCTAGTCCCAAATATGAAGACTCCAGCCTCCTGCCTAGCCCCAAGCATGAAGAATCCAGCCTCCTGCCTAGCCCTAAGCATGAAGAATCCAGCCTCCTGCTTAGCCTCTAGCCTGCAGACTCCGGCCTCCTGCCTAGCCTCTAGCCTGAAGAATCCAGCCTCCTGCCTTGCCTCTAGCCTAAAGACTCCAGCCTCCTGCCTAGCCCCAAGACTGAAGACTCCAGCCTCTTGCCCAGCCCCAAGCATGAAGACTCCAGCCTCCTGCCTATCCCCAAGCATGAAGACTCCAGCCTCCTTCCTAGCTCCAAGGCTGAAGACTCCATCTACCGGTCTCGCCCGAAGCCTGAGGACTGCAGCCTCCTGCCTAGCTCCAAGCCTGAAGACTCCAGCCTCCTGCCCAGCCTCTAGCCTGAAAACACCAGACTCCTGCCTAGCCTCCAGCCTGAAGAAATCAGCCACCGGGATACCCTCTAGCCTGAAGACTCCAGCCTCCTGCCTCACCCCGAGCCCGAAGACTCCTGCCTCCTGCCTAGCCCCAAGCCGGAAGACTCCAGCCTCCTGCCTAGCCACAAGCCCGAAGACTCCAGCCTCCAAGGCTGAAGACTCCATCTACCGGTCTCTCCCCAAGCCTGAGGACTGCAGCCTCCTGCCCAGAACCCTAGCCTGAAAACACCACCCTCCTGCCTAGCCTCTAGCCTGAAGAATCCAGCCACCGGGATACCCTCTAGCCTGAAGACTCCAGCCTCCTGCCTCACCCCGAGCCCGAAGACTCCTGCCTCCTGCCTAGCCCCAAGCCGGAAGACTGCAGCCTCCTGCCTAGCCACAAGCCCAAAGACTCCAGCCTCCTGCCTAGCTCCAAGGCTGAAGACTCCATCTACCTGTCTCGCCCCAAGCCTGAGGACCGCAGCCTCCTGCCTAGCCCCAAGCTCGAAGACTCTTGCCTCCGGCCTAGCCACAAGCCCGAAGACTCCAGCCTCCTGCCTAGCCAGAAGCCCGAAGACTCCAGCCTCCTGCCTAGCCACAAAGTCGAAGACTCCAGTCTCCTGCCTAGCCACAAGCATTAACACGCCAGCCTCCTGCCTAGCCTGCAGCCTGAAGACTCCAGTCTTTGGCCTGGTCTCTAGCCTGAAGACTCCAACCTTTTGCATAGCCGCTAACCTGAAGACTCCAGTCTCCTGCCTAGACTCAAGCTCGAAGACTCCACCCTCCTGCCTAGCCCCAAGCTCGAAGAGTCTAGCCTCCGGCCTAGCCAGAAGCCCGAAGACTCCAGCCTCCTGCCTAGCCAGAAGCCCGAAGACTCCAGCCTCCTGCCTAGCCACAAGCATGAAGACTCCAGCCTCTGGCCTAGCCCCAAATATGAAGACTCTAGCCTCCTGCCTAGCCCCAAGCTCGAAGACTCCAGCCTCCTGCCTAGCCACAAGCCCGAAGACTCCAGCCTCCTGCCTAGCCACAAGCTGGAAGCCTCCTGTCTCCTGCCTAGCCACAAGCATTAACACGCCAGCCTCCTGCCTAGCCTGCAGCCTGAAGACTCCAGTCTTTGGCCTGGTCTCTAGCCTGAAGACTCCAACCTTTTGCATAGCCGCTAACCTGAAGACTCCAGTCTCCTGCCTAGACCCAAGCTCGAAGACTCCACCCTCCTGCCTAGCCCCAAGCTCGAAGAGTCTAGCCTCCTGCCTAGCCAGAAGCCCGAAGACTCCAGCCTCCTGCCTAGCCAGAAGCCCGAAGACTCCAGCCTCCTGCCTAGCCACAAGCATGAAGACTCCAGCCTCTGGCCTAGCCCCAAATATGAAGACTCTAGCCTCCTGCCTAGCCCCAAGCTCGAAGACTCCAGCCTCCTGCCTAGCCACAAGCCCGAAGACTCCAGCCTCCTGCCTAGCCACAAGCTGGAAGCCTCCTGTCTCCTGCCTAGCCACAAGCATTAACACTCCAGCCTCCTGCCTAGCCTGCAGCCTGAAAACTCTAGGCTCTGGCCTAGCCACAAGCTAGAAGACTCCAGCCTCCTGCCTAGCCTCTAGCCCGAAGTCTGCAGCCTCCTGCCTAGCCACAAGCCCGAAGACTCCAGCCTCCTGCCTAGCCGCAAGCCCGAAAACTTCAGTCTCCTGCCTAGCCCAAAACCAAAGACTCCAGCCTCCTGCCCAGCCCCAAGACTGAAGACTCCAGCCTCCTGCCTATCCCCAAGCATGAAGACTCCAGCCTCCTGCCTAGCTAGAAGCCTGAAGTCTCCAGCCTCCTGCCTTGCCACAAGCCTGAAGACTCCAGCCTCCTGCCTAGCCCCAAGCCCGAAGACTCCAGCTTCCTGCCTAGCTACAAGCCCGAAGACTCCAGCCTCCTTCCTAGGCACATGCCGAGGTCTCGAGCCTCCTGCCTAGCCACAAGCCCGAAGACTCCAGCCTCCTGCCTAGCCACAAGCCCGAAGACTCCAGCCTCCTGCCTAGCCCCAAGATCGAAGACTCCAGCCTCCTGCCTAGCCCCAAGACTGAAGACTCCAGCCTCTTGCCTAGCCCCAAGGATGAAGACTCCAGCCTCCTGCCTATCCCTAAGCATGAAGACTCCAGCCTCCTGCCTAGCCAGAAGCCCGAAGACTCTAGCCTCCTGCCTAGCCACAAACCCGAAGACTCCAGCCTCCTGCCTAGCCACAAGCATGAAGGCTCCAGCCTCCTGCCTAGCCCCAAATATGAAGGCTCGAGCCTCCTGCCTAGCCCCAAGCATGAAGACTCCAGCCTCCTGCCTAGCCTCTAGCCTGCAGACTCCGGCCTCCTGCCTAGCCTCTAGCCTGAAGAATCCAGCCTCCTGCCTTGCCTCTAGCCTAAAGATCCAGCCTCCTGCCTAGCCTCTAGCCCGAAGACTCCAGCCTCCTGCCTAGCCACAAGCCCTAAGTCTCCAGACTCCTGCCTAGCCACAACCCTGAAGACTCCAGCCTCCTGCCTAGCCACAAGCCTGAAGACTCGAGCCTCCTGCCTACCCACAAGCCGGAACACTCCTGTCTCCTGCCTAGCCACAAGCATTAACACGCCAGCCTCCTGCCCAGCCTGCAGCCTGAAGACTCCAGCCTTTGGCCTGGTCCCTAGCCTGAAGACTCCAACCTTCTGCATCGCCGCTAACCTGAAGACTCCAGCCACCGAGATTTTCTCTAGCCTGAAGACTCCAGCGTCCTGCCTCACCCGAGCCCGAAGACTCCTGCCTCCTGCCTAGCTGCAAGCCCGAAAACTTCAGTCTCCTGCCTAGCCCAAGACCGAAGACTCCAGCCTCCTGCCTAGCCCCAAGATCGAAGACTCCAGCCTCCTGCCTAGCCCCAAGACTGAAGACTTCAGCATCTTGCCTAGCCCCAAGCATGAAGACTCCAGCCTCCTGCCTAGCCCCAAGCTCGAAGACTCCAGCCTCCTGCCTATCCCCAAGCATGAAGACTCCAGCCTCCTGCCTAGCCAGAAACCCGAATACTCCAGCCTCCTGCCTAACCACAATCATGAAGACTCCAGTTTCCTGCCTAACCCCAAATATGAAGACTCTAGCCCCTTGCCTAGCCCCAAGCATGAAGACTCCAGCCTCCTGCCTATCCCTAAGCATGAAGACTGCAGCCTCCTGCCTAGCTAGAAGCCCGAAGACTCTAGCCTCCTGTCTAGCCACAAACCCGAAGACTCCAGCCTCCTGCCTAGCCACAAGCATCAAGACTCCAGCCTCCTGCCTAACCCCAAATAAGAAGGCTCCAGCCTCCTGCCTAGCCCCAAGGATGAAGAATCCAGCCTCCTGCCTAGCCCCAAGCATGAAGACTCCAGCCTCCTGCCTAGCCTCTAGCCTGCAGACTCCGGCCTCCTGCCTAGCCTCTAGCCTGAAGAATCCAGCCTCCTGCCTAGCCTCTAGCCCGAAGACTCCAGCCTTCTGCCTAGCCACAAGCCCGAAGTCTCCAGACTCCTGCCTAGCCACAAGCCTGAAGACTGCAGCCTCCTGCCTAGCCACAAGGCTGAAGACTCGAGTCTCCTGCCTAGCCACAAGCCGGAACACTCCTGTCTCCTGCCTAGCCACAAGCATTAACACGCCAGCCTCCTGCCCAGCCTGCAGTCTGAAGACTCCAGCCTCCTTCCTAGGCACATGCCGAGTTCTCGAGCCTCCGGCCTAGCCACAAGCCGGAAGACTGCAGCCTCCTGCCTAGCCACAAGCCCAAAGACTCCAGCCTCCTGCCTAGCTCCAAGGCTGAAGACTCCATCTACCTGTCTCGCCCCAAGCCTGAGGACCGCAGCCTCCTGCCTAGCCCCAAGCTCGAAGACTCTTGCCTCCGGCCTAGCCACAAGCCCGAAGACTCCAGCCTCCTGCCTAGCCAGAAGCCCGAAGACTCCAGCCTCCTGCCTAGCCACAAAGTCGAAGACTCCAGTCTCCTGCCTAGCCACAAGCATTAACACGCCAGCCTCCTGCCTAGCCTGCAGCCTGAAGACTCCAGTCTTTGGCCTGGTCTCTAGCCTGAAGACTCCAACCTTTTGCATAGCCGCTAACCTGAAGACTCCAGTCTCCTGCCTAGACCCAAGCTCGAAGACTCCACCCTCCTGCCTAGCCCCAAGCTCGAAGAGTCTAGCCTCCGGCCTAGCCAGAAGCCCGAAGACTCCAGCCTCCTGCCTAGCCAGAAGCCCGAAGACTCCAGCCTCCTGCCTAGCCACAAGCATGAAGACTCCAGCCTCTGGCCTAGCCCCAAATATGAAGACTCTAGCCTCCTGCCTAGCCCCAAGCTCGAAGACTCCAGCCTCCTGCCTAGCCACAAGCCCGAAGACTCCAGCCTCCTGCCTAGCCACAAGCTGGAAGCCTCCTGTCTCCTGCCTAGCCACAAGCATTAACACGCCAGCCTCCTGCCTAGCCTGCAGCCTGAAGACTCCAGTCTTTGGCCTGGTCTCTAGCCTGAAGACTCCAACCTTTTGCATAGCCGCTAACCTGAAGACTCCAGTCTCCTGCCTGGACCCAAGCTCGAAGACTCCACCCTCCTGCCTAGCCCCAAGCTCGAAGAGTCTAGCCTCCTGCCTAGCCAGAAGCCCGAAGACTCCAGCCTCCTGCCTAGCCAGAAGCCCGAAGACTCCAGCCTCCTGCCTAGCCACAAGCATGAAGACTCCAGCCTCTGGCCTAGCCCCAAATATGAAGACTCTAGCCTCCTGCCTAGCCCCAAGCTCGAAGACTCCAGCCTCCTGCCTAGCCACAAGCCCGAAGACTCCAGCCTCCTGCCTAGCCACAAGCTGGAAGCCTCCTGTCTCCTGCCTAGCCACAAGCATTAACACTCCAGCCTCCTGCCTAGCCTGCAGCCTGAAAACTCTAGGCTCTGGCCTAGCCACAAGCTAGAAGACTCCAGCCTCCTGCCAAGCCTCTAGCCCGAAGTCTGCAGCCTCCTGCCTAGCCACAAGCCCGAAGACTCCAGCCTCCTGCCTAGCTGCAAGCCCGAAAACTTCAGTCTCCTGCCTAGCCCAAAACCAAAGACTCCAGCCTCCTGCCCAGCCCCAAGACTGAAGACTCCAGCCTCCTGCCTATCCCCAAGCATGAAGACTCCAGCCTCCTGCCTAGCTAGAAGCCTGAAGTCTCCAGCCTCCTGCCTTGCCACAAGCCTGAAGACTCCAGCCTCCTGCCTAGCCCCAAGCCCGAAGACTCCAGCTTCCTGCCTAGCTACAAGCCCGAAGACTCCAGCCTCCTTCCTAGGCACATGCCGAGGTCTCGAGCCTCCTGCCTAGCCACAAGCCCGAAGACTCCAGCCTCCTGCCTAGCCACAAGCCCGAAGACTCCAGCCTCCTGCCTAGCCCCAAGATCGAAGACTCCAGCCTCCTGCCTAGCCCCAAGACTGAAGACTCCAGCCTCTTGCCTAGCCCCAAGGATGAAGACTCCAGCCTCCTGCCTATCCCTAAGCATGAAGACTCCAGCCTCCTGCCTAGCCAGAAGCCCGAAGACTCTAGCCTCCTGCCTAGCCACAAACCCGAAGACTCCAGCCTCCTGCCTAGCCACAAGCATGAAGGCTCCAGCTTCCTGCCTAGCCCCAAATATGAAGGCTCGAGCCTCCTGCCTAGCCCCAAGCATGAAGAATCCAGCCTCCTGCCTAGCCCCAAGCATGAAGACTCCAGCCTCCTGCCTAGCCTCTAGCCTGCAGACTCCGGCCTCCTGCCTAGCCTCTAGCCTGAAGAATCCAGCCTCCTGCCTTGCCTCTAGCCTAAAGATCCAGCCTCCTGCCTAGCCTCTAGCCCGAAGACTCCAGCCTCCTGCCTAGCCACAAGCCCTAAGTCTCCAGACTCCTGCCTAGCCACAACCCTGAAGACTCCAGCCTCCTGCCTAGCCACAAGCCTGAAGACTCGAGCCTCCTGCCTAGCCACAAGCTGGAACACTCCTGTCTCCTGCCTAGCCACAAGCATTAACACGCCAGCCTCCTGCCCAGCCTGCAGCCTGAAGACTCCAGCGTTTGGCCTGGTCTCTAGCCTGAAGACTCCAACCTCCTGCATCACCGCTAACCTGAAGACTCCAGCCACTGAGATATTCTCTAGCCTGAAGACTCCAGCGTCCTGCCTCACCCGAGCCCGAAGACTCCTGCCTCCTGCCTAGCTGCAAGCCCGAAAACTTCAGTCTCCTGCCTAGCCCAAGACCAAAGACTCCAGCCTCTTGCCGAGCCCCAAGCATGAAGACTCCAGCCTCCTGCCTAGCCCCAAATATGAAGACTCTAGCCTCCTGCCTAGCCCCAATCATGAAGACTCCAGCCTCCTGCCTATCCCCAAGCATGAAGACTCCAGCCTCCTGACTAGCCCCAAGCCTCAAGCCACCAGGCTCCTGCCTAGCCACAAGCCCGAAGTCTCCAGCCTCCTGCCTAGCCAGAAGCCCGAAGACTCTAGCGTCCTGCCTAGCCACAAACCCGAAGACTCCAGCCTCCCGCCAACCCCAAGCATGAAGACTCCAGCCTCCTGCCTAGCCCCAAGCCCGCAGCCACCAGTCTCCTGCCTAGCCACAAGCATGAAGACTCCAGCCTCCTGCCTAGCCCCAAATATGAAGACTCTAGCCTCCTGCCTAGCCCCAAGCTCGAAGACTCCAGCCTCCTGCCAAGCTAGAAGCCCGAAGACTCCAGCTTCCTGCCTAGCTACAAGCCCGAAGACTCCAGCCTGCTTCCTAGGCACATGCCGACGTCTCAAGCCTCCTGCCTAGCCGCAAGCCGGAAGACTCCAGCCTCCTGCCTAGCCACAAGCCCGAAGACTCCAGCCTCTTGCCTAGCCCCAAATATGAAGACTCTAGCCTCCTGCCTAGCCCCAATCATGAAGAATACAGCCTCCTGCCTAGCCCAAAGCATGAAGACTCCAGCCTCCTGCCTAGCCTCTAGCCTGCAGACTCCGGCCTCCTGCCTAGCCCCAAGATCGAAGACTCCAACCTCTGGCCTAGCCCCAAGCCCTAAGCCACCAGGCTCCTGCCTAGCCGCAAGCCCGAAGACTCCAGCCTCCTGCGTAGCCACAAGCAGGAAGACTCATGTCTCCTGCCTAGCCCCAAGCCCCAAAACTTCAGCCTCCTGCCTAGCCCCAAGATCGAAGACTCCAACCTCCGGCCTAGCCCCAAGACTGAAGACTCCAGCCCCCTGCCAATCCCCAAGTATGAAGACTCCAGCCTCCTGCCTAGCCAGAAGCCCGAAGACTCCAGCCTCCTGCCTAGCCACAAGCATGAAGATTCCAGCCTCTTGCCTAGTCCCAAATATGAAGACTCCAGCCTCCTGCCTAGCCCCAAGCATGAAGAATCCAGCCTCCTGCCTAGCCCTAAGCATGAAGAATCCAGCCTCCTGCTTAGCCTCTAGCCTGCAGACTCCGGCCTCCTGCCTAGCCTCTAGCCTGAAGAATCCAGCCTCCTGCCTTGCCTCCAGCCTAAAGACTCCAGCCTCCTGACTAGCCTCTAGCCCGAAGACTCCAGCCTCCTGTCTAGCCACAAGCATTAACACGCCAGACTCCTGCCTAGCCTGCAGACTGAAGACTCCAGCCTTTGGCCTGGTCTCTAGCCTGAAGACTCCAACCTCCTGCATAGCCGCTAACCTGAAGAATCCAGCCACCGGGATACCCTCTAGCCTGAAGACTCCAGCGTCCTGCCTCACCTGAGCCCGAAGACTCCTGCTTCCTGCCTAGCCGCAAGCCCAAAAACTTCAGTCTCCTGCCTAGCCCAAGACCGAAGACTCCAGCCTCCTGCCTAGGCCCAAGACTGAAGACTCCAACATCTTGCCTAGCCCCAAGCATGAAGACTCCAGCCTCCTGCCTAGCCCCAAGCTCGAAGACTCCAGCCTCCTGCCTATCCCCAAGCATGAAGACTCCAGCCTCCTGCCTAGCCACAAACCCGAATACTCCAGCCTCCTGCCTAGCCACAATCATGAAGACTCCAGTTTCCTGCCTAGCCCCAAATATAAAGACTCTAGCCTCCTGCCTAGCCCCAAGCTCGAAGAGTCTAGCCTCCTGCCTAGCCCCAAGACTGAAGACTCCAGCCCCTTGCCTAGCCCCAAGCATGAAGACTCCAGCCTGCTGCCTAGCTAGAAGCCCGAAGACTCTAGCCTCCTGCCTAGCCACAAACCCGAAGACTCCAGCCTCCTGCCTATCCCTAAGCATGAAGACTCCAGCCTCCTGCCTACCTAGAAGCCCGAAGACTCTAGCCTCCTGCCTAGCCACAAACCCGAAGACTCCAGCCTCCTGCCTAGCCCCAAATATGAAGGCTCCAGCCTCCTGTCTAGCCCCAAGCATGAAGAATCCAGCCTCCTGCCTAGCCCCAAGCATGAAGACTCCAGCTTCCTGCTAGCCTCTAGCCTGCAGACTCTGGCCTCCTGCCTAGCCTCTAGTCTGAAGAATCCAGCCTCCTGCCTTGCCTCTAGCCTAAAGATCCAGCCTCCTGCCTAGCCTCTAGCCCGAAGACTCCAGCCTTCTGCCTAGCCACAAGCCTGAAGACTCCAGCCTCCTGCCTAGCCACAAGCCTGAAGACTCGAGCCTCCTGCCTAGCCACAAGCCGGAACACTCCTGTCTCCTGCCTAGCTACAAGCATTAACACGCCAGCCTCCTGCCCAGCCTGCAGCCTGAAGACTCCAGCCTTTGGCCTGGTCTCTAGCCTGAAGACTCCAACCTCCTGCATCGCCGCTAACCTGAAGACTCCAGCCACCGAGATATTCTCTAGCCTGAAGACTCCAGCCTCCTGCCTCACCCAAGCCCGAAGACTCCTGCCTCCTGCCTAGCTGGAAGCCCGAAAACTTCAGTCTCCTGCCTAGCCCCAAGCCCGATGACTCCAGCTTCCTGCCTAGCTACAAGCCTGAAGACTCCAGCCTCCTTCCTAGGTACATGCCGAGGTCTCGAGCCTCCTGCCTAGCCACAAGCTGGAAGGCTGCTGCCTCCTGCCTAGCCACAAGCCCAAAGACTCCAGCCTCCTGCCTAGCTCCAAGGCTGAAGACTCCATCTACCGGTCTCGCCCCAAGCCTGAGGACTGCAGCCTCCTGCCTAGCTCCAAGCCTGAAGACTCCAGCCTCCTGCCCAGCCTCTAGCCTGAAAACACCAGACTCCTGCCTAGCCTCCAGCCTGAAGAAATCAGCCACCGGGATACCCTCTAGCCTGAAGACTCCAGCCTCCTGCCTCACCCCGAGCCCGAAGACTCCTGCCTCCTGCCTAGCCCCAAGCCGGAAGACTCCAGCCTCCTGCCTAGCCACAAGCCCGAAGACTCCAGCCTCCAAGGCTGAAGACTCCATCTACCGGTCTCTCCCCAAGCCTGAGGACTGCAGCCTCCTGCCCAGCCTCTAGCCTGAAAACACCACCCTCCTGCCTAGCCTCTAGCCTGAAGAATCCAGCCACCGGGATACCCTCTAGCCTGAAGACTCCAGCCTCCTGCCTCACCCCGAGCCCGAAGACTCCTGCCTCCTGCCTAGCCCCAAGCCGGAAGACTCCAGCCTCCTGCCTAGCCACAAGCCCAAAGACTCTAGCCTCCTGCCTAGCCCCATGACCGAAGACTCCAGCCTCCTGCCTAGCCCCAAGACTGAAGACTCCAGCCTCTTGCCCAGCCCCAAGCATGAAGACTCCAGCCTCCTGCCTATCCCCAAGCATGAAGACTCCAGCCTCCTTCCTAGCTCCAAGGCTGAAGACTCCATCTACCGGTCTCGCCCGAAGCCTGAGGACTGCAGCCTCCTGCCTAGCTCCAAGCCTGAAGACTCCAGCCTCCTGCCCAGCCTCTAGCCTGAAAACACCAGACTCCTGCCTAGCCTCCAGCCTGAAGAAATCAGCCACCGGGATACCCTCTAGCCTGAAGACTCCAGCCTCCTGCCTCACCCCGAGCCCGAAGACTCCTGCCTCCTGCCTAGCCCCAAGCCGGAAGACTCCAGCCTCCTGCCTAGCCACAAGCCCGAAGACTCCAGCCTCCAAGGCTGAAGACTCCATCTACCGGTCTCTCCCCAAGCCTGAGGACTGCAGCCTCCTGCCCAGAACCCTAGCCTGAAAACACCACCCTCCTGCCTAGCCTCTAGCCTGAAGAATCCAGCCACCGGGATACCCTCTAGCCTGAAGACTCCAGCCTCCTGCCTCACCCCGAGCCCAAAGACTCCTGCCTCCTGCCTAGCCCCAAGCCGGAAGACTCCAGCCTCCTGCCTAGCCACAAGCCCAAAGACTCTAGCCTCCTGCCTAGCCCCATGACCGAAGACTCCAGCCTCCTGCCTAGCCCCAAGACTGAAGACTCCAGCCTCTTGCCCAGCCCCAAGCATGAAGACTCCAGCCTCCTGCCTATCCCCAAGCATGAAGACTCCAGCCTCTTGCCTAGCCCCAAATATGAAGACTCTAGCCTGCTGCCTAGCCCCTAGCATGAAGAATTCAGCCTCCTGCCTAGCCCCAAGCATGAAGACTCCAGCCTCCTGCCTAGCCTCTAGCCTACAGACTCCGGCCTCCTGCCTAGCCTCTAGCCTGAAGAATCCAGACTCCTGACTTGCCTCTAGCCTGAAGACTCCAGCCTCCTGCCTGACCTCTAGCCTGAAGACTCAAGCCTCCTGCCTAGCCTCTAGCTAGGAGACTGCAGCCTCCTGCCTAGCCATAAGCCCGAAGTCTCCAGACTCCTGCCTAGCCACAAGCCTGAAGACTCCAGCCTCCTGCCTAGCCACAAGCCGGAAGACTCCTGTCTCCTGCCTAGCCACAAGCATTAACACACCAGCCTCCTGCCTCACCTGCAGCCTGAAGACTCCAGCCTCTGTCCTGGCTTCTAGCCTGAAGACTCCAGCCTCCTTCCTAGCCTCTAGCCTGAAAACTCCAGCCTCCTGCATAGCCTCTAACCTGAAGAATCCACCCACCGGGATACCCTCTAGCCTGAAGACTCCAGCGTCCTGCCTCACCCCGAGCCCGAAAACTCCTGCCTAGCCGCAAGCCCGAAAACTTCAGTCTCCTGCCTTGCCCCAAGACCGAAGACTCCAGCCTCCTGCCTAGCCCCAAGACTGAAAACTCCAGCCTCTTCCCTAACCCCAAGCACGAAGACTCCAGCCTCCTGCCTAGCCCCAAGCATGAAGACTCCAGCCGCCTGCCTAGCCCCAAGCCCGAAGCCACCAGGCTCCTGCCTAGCCACAAGCCCGAAGACTCCAGCCTCCTGCCTAGTCACAAGCCCGAAGACTCCAGCCTTCTGCCTAGCTACAAGACCGAAGGCTCCAGCCTCCTTCCTAGGCACATGCCGAGGTCTCGAGCCTCCTGCCTAGCCACAAGCCGGAAGACTCCAGCCTCCTGCCTAGCCACAAGCCCGAAGACTCCAGCCTCCTGCCTAGCCCCAAGATCGAAGACTCCAGCCTCCTGCCTAGCCCCAAGACTGAAGACTCCAGCCTCTTGCCTAGCCCCAAGGATGAAGACTCCAGCCTCCTGCCTATCCCTAAGCATGAAGACTCCAGCCTCCTGCCTAGCCAGAACCCCGAAGACTCTAGCCTCCTGCCTAGCCACAAGCATGAAGGCTCCAGCCTCCTGCCTAGCCACAAGCCCGAAGACTCCAGCCTCCTGCCTAGCCCCAAGCCCGAAGACTCCAGCTTCCTGCGTAGCTACAAGCCCGAAGACTCCAGCCTCCTTCCTAGGCACATGCCGAGGTCTCGAGCCTCCTGGCTAGCCACAAGCTGGAAGACTCCAGCCTCCTGCCTAGCCACAAGCCCGAAGACTCCAGCCTCCTGCCTAGCCACAAGCATTAACACTCCAGCCTCCTGCCTAGCCTGCAGCCTGAAGACTCTAGCCTCTGGCCTAGCCACAAGCCGGAAGACTCCAGCCTCCTGCCTTGCCCCTAGCCCGAAGTCTCCAGCCTCCTGCCTAGTCACAAGCCCGAAGACTCCAGCCTCCTGCCTAGCCCCAAGCCCGAAGACTCCAGCCTCCTGCCTAGCCACAAGCCCGAAGACTCCAGCCTCCTGCCTAGCCCCAAGCCCGACGACTCCAGCTTCCTGCCTGGCTACAAGCCCGAAGACTCCAGCCTCCTTCCTAGGCACATGCCGAGGTCTCGAGCCTCCTGCCTAGCCACAAGCCGGAAGACTCCAGCCTCCTGCCTTGCCCCTAGCCCGAAGTCTCCAGCCTCCTGCCTAGCCACAAGCCCGAAGACTCCAGCCTCTTGCCTAGCCGCAAGCTTGAAGACTCCAGCCTCCTGCCTATCCCTAAGCATGAAGACTCCAGCCTCCTGCCTAGCAAGAAGCCCGAAGACTCTAGCCTCCTGCCTAGCCACAAACCCGAAGACTCCAGCCTCCTGCCTAGCCACAAGCATGAAGGCTCCAGCCTCCTGCCTAGCCACAAGCATGAAGGCTCCAGCCTCCTGCCTAGCCCCAAATATGAAGGCTCCAGCCTCCTGCCTAGCCCCAAGCATGAAGACTCCAGCCTCCTGCCTAGCCTCTAGCCTGCATACTCCGGCCTCCTGCCTAGCCTCTAGCCTGAAGAATCCAGACTCCTGACTTGCCTCTAGCCTAAAGATCCAGCCTCCTGCCTAGCCTCTAGCCCGAAGACTCCAGCCTCCTGCCTAGCCACAAGCCCGAAGTCTCCAGACTCCTGCCTAGCCACAAGCCTGAAGACTCCAGCCTCCTGCCTAGCCACAAGCCTGAAGACTCGAGCCTCCTGCCTAGCCACAAGCCGGAACACTCCTGTCTCTTTCCTAGCCAGAAGCATTAACACGCCAGCCTCCTGCCCAGCCTGCAGCCTGTAGACTCTAGCCTTTGGCCTGGTCTCTAGCCTGAAGACTCCAACCTCCTGCATCGCCGCTAACCTGAAGACTCCAGCCACCGAGATATTCTCTAGCCTGAAGACTCCAGCGTCCTGCCTCACCCGAGCCCGAAGACTCCTGCCTCCTGCCTAGCTGGAAGCCCGAAAACTTCAGTCTCCTGCCTAGCCCCAAGCCCGAAGACTCCAGCTTCCTGCCTAGGCACATGCCCAAAGACTCCAGCCTCCTGCCTAGCCACAAGCCGGAAGACTGCAGCCTCCTGCCTAGCCACAAGCCCAAAGACTCCAGCCTCCTGCCTAGCTCCAAGGCTGAAGACTCCATCTACTGGTCTCGCCCCAAGCCTGAGGACTCCAGCCTCCTGCCTAGCCCCAAGCATGAAGAATTCAGCATCCTGCCTAGCCCCAAGCATGAAGACTCCAGCCTCCTGCCTAGCCTCTAGCCTGCAGACTCCGGCCTCCTGCCTAGCCTCTAGCCTGAAGAATCCAGACTCCTGACTTGCCTCTAGCCTGAAGACTCCAGCCTCCTGCCTGACCTTTAGCCTGAAGATTCCAGCCTCCTGCCTAGCCTCTAGCTAGAAGACTGCAGCCTCCTGCCTAGCCATAAGCCCGAAGTCTCCAGACTCCTGCCTAGCCAGAAGCCTGAAGACTCCAGCCTGCTGCCTAGCCACAAGCCCGAAGACTCCAGCCTCCTGCCTAGCCACAAGCCGGAACACTCCTGTCTCCTGCCTAGCCACAAGCATTAACACACCAGCCTCCTGCCTCACCTGCAGCCTGAAGACTCCAGCCTCTGTCCTGGCTTCTAGCCTGAAGACTCCAGCCTCCTTCCTAGCCTCTAGCCTGAAAACTCCAGCCTCCTGCCTAGCCTCTAGCCTGAAGACTCCAACCTCCTGCATAGCCTCTAACCTGAAGAATCCACCCACCGGGATACCCTCTAGCCTAAGACTCCAGCGTCCTGCCTCACCCCGAGCCCGAAGACTCCTGCCTCCTGCCTAGCCACAAGCCCGTAAACTTCAGTCTCCTGCCTTGCCCCAAGACCGAAGACTCCAGCCTCCTGCCTAGCCCCAAGACTGAAGACTCCAGCCTCTTGCCTAACCCCAAGCACGAAGACTCCAGCCTCCTGCCTAGCCCCAAGCCCGAAGCCACCAGGCTCCTGCCTAGCCACAAGCCCGAAGACTCCAGCCTCCTGCCTAGTCAGAAGCCCGAAGACTCCAGCCTCCTGCCTAGCCACAAACCCGAAGACTCCAGCCTCCTGCCTAGCCACAAGCATGAAGACTGCAGCCTCTAGCCTGCAGACTCCAGCCTCCTGCCTAGCCTCTAGCCTGAAGAATCCAGCCTCCTGCCTAGCCACAAGCCTGACGTCTCCAGACTCCTGCCTTGCCCCAAGTCTGAAGACTCCAACCTCTAGCCACTTGCCAAGCCGAGCCAAGTCTCTAGTCTTTAGCCTCAAGCCTGAAGATTCCAGCTTCGTCCTGCCTGCCTGCCAAGCCTCATCCTTGCCTAGTTCTGGGGTCCGAGCCAGAGGCATGACCCAGGTGCTGTCGCGCGCTCTCTCTCTCTCTCTCTCTCTCACTCACTCACACTCACACAGCTACATCATATTCTGTCTCCCGTTTTTCTTTGCATGATTTACGTGAAGCGTGATCTGTTTGGATGGTATCTCGGTACTTGAGACAAGAATAAACGAATCCGAGTCTGGCCTAACCCGAACACGTTGCTGCTCGTCGCTGTAGGGATGATATCCTATCCTCGCCAACCTCTCTTCCCCAAGCCCGTGTGTAAGGATATCCCGAACGCGAAATAAGAGACCATGCTGCGCTGAATGCATTGGCTTTATTGCAGCGGATCTCGTGTGACGGGTTGCTCTCAGTCAGCTAGAGTTGAATTCATGAAGCAAAGGTGGGGTCGCCAATCTCGAGGACGTGGCCTATCCACCGCCGGCGTCTGCAACATAAGATGCCACGGGGGCAGGAGTCTGGCGTGGCGTACTCGCTGCTTTTGCAGCTCCTCTCTCGGCAGGCTCCCAGTTTCCAGCTGCAGGTATACCTCAGCTCTGCACGGGGAAGTAAACGGAAAGGATTTCATTAACGGTTTTGCCCCCCTTGGCGTGGGGGCAGCCCAACACTGGGCCACATTTCCCACCGCATCCTTCAGCGAGCCCGTGTCGGACTGGGACAAAGGGCTGTAGCCACCAGTACGGAAACCGGTGGTGTTATTGCCGATGGGTGGGTTTGAAAGAGACGGGGAGAGTGGAACACTGGTTCGCTGCATCCAACGACCACAGACGCAACACTCACCCGCTCTTCTATCGAATCTCCGCCCTCAGACGCAACCTCCCGCTTCCCTCCTGGCCCCTCATTTTTTTCTTTCTACCCTCAGGGAACCTCCTTCCTTCCTTGCGACCTGACTCCCCACCACCAAGTCTCACTCCTTCCCGGATCCTCACCTCGCTCTGGAAGCTTCGCTTTCTGCCTCCCGGCGCCTCCTTTCCTCTCCCACCCCCTCTCTCGCCTCCTCACTCACTCCCTCCTCCCTCTCGGCGGCTCACTGGCCCTCCTCCTTCCCTCCAGCCCTCGGGTCGCAGGAGATGACCGTGAAACATCGTCATCACGATGTCGCCCTCGACCCTGCCTTGGTTCGGCTATCCCTCCTGCTTTCACTCACTCCCCTTTTACTTCAACCACAGGCACAGAACCCGGTCCTGCTGAAGAGACTCGAAACGACTGTTTGGTTTCCTCCATAGACGCTGCCTGATCTGCTGAATCCCTCCGGCATTTCGTCCGAGAATCTCAGATCACAGGTTCAAAACTTCGTTTGTACCGTAGTGTCTGATAACTGCGCACCCCTTTAAAGACCTGTAAATCCTTCATACACAGCTCCTTCTGGCCTTGCGTGAATTTTTCGAACACAAACTTTTCAGAAACTGAAAACGCTGCAAAAAAAAATTCAGCGGGTCGGACAGCGTCTGTGGAAGGAGAATCGGAGTTAACATTGACCGTCCACCCGAAATGTGAACTGTTTCTCTGTCTCCATGGAAGGTGCCCGGATCTGACGACTGGTCCCAGCTCTCCGGTGTGGCTGCCTTCCTAAACAACGAACCGGTTGGAACCACTCTAAGCACGTACGGAATTAGTCACCGAGCCTCGCCGCATCTCGGTGTGAGGATAATCTGGAGGAGGGACTCAGCGGAGAGGAAAATTCGGAAATCAGAGAACTTGTGAGTGCGTCAGGGTGAATGTGCGAGAGAGATTCACTCAGTCCAGTTCCCATGCAGGATTTCGACCCAAAATGTCGGCCGTTCTCCCTCCCGGATACTGTTCGACCCGCTGAATTGGTCCATCAGATTCCAGAGTGTACAGTCCCTTGTGTCATCGTGAAGGCGCCTCCTGTGTAGCTCGGCCTGCCATTTCCTTGCCGCGACACCGGACAGTGAAAGGTGGCGAAGACATAATGGTGTTTTCACATAACCAGCACCCTTACAGCCGGTCAGGAAGAGCGGCGGAGTGGCCTCCGTGTGTTGCCCGTTGTACCCTGATCAGAACCTCTGGGTTTAAATTGATCAGTGGTCTGCTCACCACCCGCACCAGTCTCGTCAAACCGGGACTCTCAGACTAAGAAGAAACTACATTAAGACCACTAAGGACCCACCTGTAGGGTGACCGGCAAAAGTACCGACCGGGATTTCCACCGAAATCACCAGTATTCCAAAAGCCAAGAACGACGCGGTCTTCATCTTCCTCAGAAGGACTGGGCTGACTCCGGGATCTTCCCTCAGATTGCTGCCTTTGTACTCACGTCGCTGCTCTCGGGAGATGTGCCGGGCGAGAGACGTCCCTGCTCAGCCCAAGTGTGCACGGTTTGGCGCTCCTCCTTTTCCCCAGCGCCGCACTACATTTAACTGCTTGTGCGGAATGTACCAGAGGTCATTCCCATGATCACCCTCTTGCGCCGCCTTTCTACGCACCACTGATGCCATTACACCTAACATAATTCCAAAACAAGGCTCTACAGAAGTCGCACTACAGCCTGATACCGCAATTTCAAAGTGCATGGACGCAAGAGGCTGCAAGGAACGGTGGACACGGCCGTCCCCATGATTGATAGCTGTGCCGGACCTGGTGTTGGTTAATGATCCTGGCCAGGTGACTGACCTTTCAGTGGGTGAGCAGTTAGGGAACAGTGACCACAATTCCGTAACTCTCAGGATTGCTATTGATAAGGTTAGATGTGGTCCTTGCGGGAGAGTTTTAATTTGGAGTATGGCAAATTATGAGGGCATTAGGCAGGAGCTAAGAAGCGTTAATTGGGAAGAGCTTTTCTCTGGGCAGTCCACATCAGACCATCAGACGGTATTTACAGATCAATTGCACAGAGTAGAGTAAAGGTATGTTCCTATTAGAAGGAAGGACTGAAATGTAAAAGACTTCAATAGATTTCAATAGGTACATTTATTGTCAGGGAAATGTATACAATATACATCCTGAAATTCTTCTTCTTTGCAAACATCCACGAAAACAGAGTGCCCAAAGACCCCACCCTCCAACATATAAGCAGCAGCAAAGCAACAACCCCTCCCCCACCAGCAAAAAAAAAAGCATCGGCAACCCCCACCGAACACTCAAGTGTGCAGCAAAGACACAGACCTGCAGTACCCCAAAGACTACTCATTCACCCGGTATTCGACATACCACAGGCTCTCTCTTTCCCTAATAAGTGAAAAAGTGGTATCCCCGTTTCACAGTGAGAGGGAAGACATAACAAAACAACTTGCTGACTTATGGTGTGAACAAGTCTGTTGCATCGTTTTTCCAGAGCTCTGTGCCCAAAGAACTCGGGTCTCTGGGTACATGGCCAGTAGCCAGCTCATTGCTTACAATATTCCATCTCCCATGACACAATAGTTTTCTGCGACCTCGAGCCCATCCCCCTCCAGAGCCACAAAATCCCAGAACCCTGAGGGTGTGCTAGTCTTCTAGGCTGTGTCCTTGGCATATATCAAATAGCGGCCAGTCATGAGACCCCAAGAGTGGGTCCCATTACCGCAAAGAACCAAACTCCAGGTCAGGGTCTTCGAAAGAAAACCTGAGTGAGGAAAAAGAGAGGTATTAAAGATAGAAATAGAGCTGCTCCCAAAGATGCAAGCAAAGGAGTTGCCATTAGGAACTGTTGCTGACCTCCAACCATCAGAATCCAGTTACTTTTAATGCATCCTTTGAAAAATATCTCATGGACAGGTGAATGAGCTGGCTACCTCAGGATTGGACTATGTCTGGAAATGAATGGACTGGTGATTGAGCCAGGTAGTTCAGGACTGGACTGTGTTGAGAAATGAAAGGAACTGTGAATGAGCCAGAAACCTCAGGAATGGTCTGTTTTCCAAAATGAATGGAACTGTGAATGAGCTGGATATCTCAGGACTGGACTGTGTTCAGAAATGAATGGACGGGTGAGTGACCCGGGTACTGCAGGATTGGACTGTGTTTGGAAATGAATGATACTGTGAATGAGCTGGGTTCCTCAGGACTGGACTGTGTTCAGAATTGAATGGACGAATGAACGAGCCATGAAGCTTGGAAGTGGACTGTGTTTGGAAATGAATGGATGAGTGATTGAGTCAGGTACCGCCGGAATGGTCTGTGTTTGGAAATGAATAGAAACATAGAAAATAGGTGCAGGAGTAGGCCATTCAGCCCTTCGAGCCTGCACCACCATTTATTATGATCATGGCTGATCATCCAACTCAGAACCCCACCCCAGCCTTCCCTCCATACCCCCTGAACCCCATAGCCACAAGGGCCATATCTAACTCCCTCTTAAATATAGCCAATGAACTGGCCTCAACTGTTTCCTGTGGCAGAGAATTCCACAGATTCACCACTCTCTGTGTGAAGAAGTTTTTCCTAATCTCGGTCCTAAAAGGCTTTCCCTCCATCCTCAAACTGTGGCCCCTTGTTCTGGACTTCCCCAACATCGGGAACAATCTTCCTGCATCTAGCCTGTCCAATCCCGTTAGGATCTTATACGTTTCAATCAGATCCCCCCTCAATCTTCTAAATTCCAACGAGTACAAGCCCAGTTCATCCAGTCTTTCTTCATATGAAAGTCCTGCCATCCCAGGAATCAATCTGGTGAACCTTCTTTGTACTCCCTCTATGGCAAGGATGTCTTTCCTCAGATTAGGGGACCAAAACTGCACACAATACTCCAGGCGTGGTCTCACCAAGGCCTTGTACAACTGCAGTAGTACCTCCCTGCTCCTGTACTCGAATCCTCTCGCTATAAATGCCAGCATACCATTCGCCTTTTTCACCGCCTGCTGTACCTGCATGCCCACTTTCAATGACTGTTGTATAATGACACCCAGGTCTCGTTGCACCTCCCCTTTTCCTAATCGGCCACCATTCAGATAATAATCTGTTTTCCTATTTTTGCCACCAAAGTGGATAACTTCACATTTATCCACATTAAATTGCATCTGCCAGGAATTTGCCCACTGACCCAACCTATCCAAGTCACCCTGCGTCCTCTTAGCATCCTCCTCACAGCTAACACTGCCACCCAGCTTCGTGTCATCCGCAAACTTGGAGATGCTGCATTTAATTCCCTCATCCAAGTTATTAATATATATTGTAAACAACTGGGGTCCCAGCACTGAGCCTTGCGGTACCCCACTAGTCACCGCCTGCTTGGGCTGAGCCAGCATGGATTTACCAAGGGCAAATCATGCTTCACTAATCTATTGGAGTTTTTTGAGGATGTAACCAAGAAGATAGACGCGGGAGATCCAGTGGATGTGGTGTACCTTGACTCTCAGAAGGCATTCGATAAGGTACCACATAGGAGATTGGTGGGTAAAATCAAAGCTCATGGCATTGCGGGGAGGATATTGACATGGATAGAAAACTGGTTGGCAGATAGAAAGCAAAGGGAATCAGTGAATGGGTGTTTCTCAGAATGGCAGGTGGTGACTAGTGGGGTGCCACAGGGCTCGGTATTGGGACCACAGTTGTTTACGATTTATGTCAATGATTTAAAGGAAGGCATTGTGAATAACATCAACAAGTTTGCTGATGATACTAAGCTGAGTGGCAGTGTGACATGTGATGAAGATGTTAGGAGAATTCAAGGTGACTTGGATAGGCTGGGTGAGTGGGCAGAAACTTGGCAGATGGCATTTAATGTGAATAAGTGTGAGGTTATTCACTTTGGGAGCAAGAACAGGAAGGCAGATTATTATCTGAATGGTGTGGAGTTAGGTAAGGGAGAAATACAAAGAGATCTAGGAGTACTTGTTCATCAGTCTCTGAAGGTGAATGAGCAAGTGCAGCAGGCAGTGAAGAAGGCTAATGGAATGTTGGCCTTCATTACAAAGGGAATGGAGTAGAAGAGCAAGGAAATCCTTTTGCATTTGTACAGGGCCCTGGTGAGACCACACCTGGAGTATTGTGTACAGTTTTGGTCTCCAGGGTTAAGGAAGGACATCCTGGCTGTGGAGGAGGTGCAGCGTAGGTTCACTAGGTTAATTCCTGGGATGTCCGGACTGTCTTACGCAGAGAGGTTAGAGAGACTGGGCTTGTACACGCTGGAATTAAGGAGATTGAAGGGGGATCTGATTGAAACATATAAGATTATTAAGGAATTGGACAAGATAGAGGCAGGAAATATGTTCCAGATGCTGGGAGAGTCCAGTACCAGAGGGCATGGTTTAAGAATAAGGGGTAGGTCATTTAGGACAGAGTTGAGGAGAAACTTCTTCTCCCAGAGAGTTGTGGAGGTGTGGAGGCCAATTCTCTGGATGCTTTCAAGAAGGAGCTAGATAGGTATCTTATGGATAGGGGAATCAAGGGTTATGGGGACAAGGCAGGAACCGGGTATTGATAGTAGATGATCAGCCATGATCTCAGAATGGCGGTGCAGGCTCAAAGGGCCGAATGGTCTACTTCTGCACCTGTTGTCTATTGTCTATTGTCTATTGTCTAAGAGCAAGGGGTTTAGATGGGGTGGACTTTGTTAGGTGTGTTCAGGTAGGCTTCTTGACACAATATGTAGATAAGCCTACAAGAGGAGAGGCTGTACTTGATTTGGTATTGGGAAATGAACCTGGTCAGGTGTCAGATCTCTCAGTGGGAGAGCATTTTGGTGATAGTGATCATAATTCTATCTCCTTTACAATAGCATTGGAGAGAGATAGGAACAGACAAGTTAGAAAAGCGTATAATTGGAGTAAGGGGAATTATGAGGCTATCAGGCAGGAAATTGGAAGCTTAAATTGGGCTCAGATGTTCTCAGGGAAAAGTACAGAAGAAATGTGGTAAATATCCAGGGATATTTGTGTGGAGTTCTGCATAGGTACGTTCCAATGAGACAGGGAAGTTATGATAGGGTACAGGAACCGTGGTGTACAAAGGCTGTAATAAATCTAGTCAAGAAGAAAAGAAAAGCTTACAAAAGGTTCAGAGAGCTAGGTAATGTTAGAGATCTAGAAGATTATAAGGCTAACAGGAAGGAGCTTAAGAAGGAAATTAGGAGAGCCAGAAGGGGCCATGAGAAGACCTTGGCGGGCAGGATTAAGGAAAACCCCAAGGCATTCTACAAGTATGTGAAGAGCAAGAGGATAAGATGTGAAAGAATAGGACCTATCAAGTGTGATAGTGGGAAAGTACGTATGGAACCCGAGGAAATAGCAGAGATACTTAATGCATACTTTACTTCAGTACTCACTATGGAAAAGGATCTTGGTGATAACTTGCAGCAGACTGAAAAGCTTGGGCATGTAGATATTAAGAAAGAAGATGTGTTGGAGCTTTTGGAAAGCATCGAATTGGATATGTTGCTGGGACCGGATGAGATGTACCCCAGGCTACTGTGGCAGGCGAGGGAGGAGATTGCTGAGCCTCTGGCGATGATCTTTGCATCATCAATGGGGATGGGAGAGGTTCTGGAGGATCGGAGGGCTGCGGGTGTTGTTCCTTTATTCAAGAAAGGGAATAAAGTTAGCCCAGGAAATTATAGACCAGTGAGTCTTACTTCAGTGGTTGCCAAGTTGATGGAGAAGATCCTGAGAGGCAGGATTTATGAACATTTGGAGAGGTATAATATGATTAGGAATAGTCAGCATGGGTTTGTCAAGGGCAGGTCATGCCTTATGAGCCCGATTGAAGTTTTTGAGGATGCGACTAAACACGTTGATGAAGGTAGAGCCATTTATGGATTTCAGCAAGGGATTTCATAAGGTATCCCAGTCAAGGCTTATTGAGAAAGAAAGGAGGCATGGGATCCAAGGGGACATTGCTTTGTGGATCCAGAACTGGCTTGCCCAAAGAAGGCAAAGAGTGGTTGTAGACTGGTCATATTCCACTTGGAGGTTGGTGACCAGTGATGTGCCTCAGGGATCTGTTCTGGGACCCTTACTCTTCGCGATTTTTATAAATGACCGGGATGAGGAAGTGGAGGGATGGGTTGGTAAGTTTGCTGATGACATAAAGGTTGGAGGCATTGGTCGCATTTACTACCTTGTTTGGCAGCTCATTCCATACTCCCACCACTCTCTGTGTGAAGAAGACCCCCTAATGTTCCCTTTAAACTTTTCCCCGCTCACCCTTAACCCATGTCCTCGGGTTTTTTTCTCCCCTTGCCTCAGTGGAAAAAGCCTGCTTGCATTCACTCTATCTATACCCATCATAATTTTATATACCTCTATCAAATCTCCCCTCAATCTTCTACGCTCCGGGAATAAAGTCCTAACCTATTCAACCTTTCTCTGTAACTGAGTTTCTCAAGTCCCGGCAACATCCTTGTAAACCTTCTCTGCACTCTTTCAACCTTATTTATATCCTTCCTGTAATTTGGTGACCAAAACTGAACATGATACTCCAGATTCGGCCTCACCAATGCCTTATACAACCTCATCATAACATTCCAGCTCTTATACTCAATACTTTGATTAATAAAGGCCAATGTACCAAAAGCTCTCTTTACGACCCTATCTACCTGTGACGCCACTTTTAGGGAATTTTGTATCTGTATTCCCAGATCCCTCTGTTCTACTGCACTCCTCAGTGCCCTACCATTAACCCTATATGTTCTATCTTGGTTTGTCCTTCCAACGTGCAATACCTCACACTTGTCTGTATTAAAGTCCATCTGCCATTTTTCAGCCCATTTTTCCAGCTGGTCCAAGTCCCTCTGCAGGCTCTGAAAACCTTCCTCACTGTCTACTACACCTCCAGTCTTTGTATCATCAGCAAATTTGCTGATCCAATTTACCACATTATCATCCAGATCATTGATATAGATGACAAATAACAATGGACCCAGCACTGATCCCTGTGGCACACCACTAGTCACAGGCCTCCACTCGGAGAAGCAATTCTCTACTACCACTCTTTGGCTTCTTCCATTGAGCCAATGTCTAATCCAATTTACCACCTCTCCATGTATACCTAGCGACTGAATTTTCCTAACTAACCTTCCATGCGGGACCTTGTCAAAGGCCTTACTGAAGTCCATGTAGACAATATCCACTGCCTTCCCTTCATCCACTTTCCTGGTAATCTCTTCGAAAAACTCCAATAGATTTGTCAAACATGACCTACCACGCACAAATCCATGATGACTCTCCCTAATAAGTCCCTGTCCACCCAAATGCTTGTAGATTCTGTCTCTTAGTACTCCCTCCAATAACTTACCTACTACCGACGTTAAACTTACCGGCCTATAATTTCCCGGATTATTTTTCGATCCTTTTTTAAACAATGGAACAACATGAGCCACTCTCCAATCCTCCGGCACCTCACCTGTAGACAGCGACATTTTAAATATTTCTGCCAGGGCCCCTGCAATTTCAACACTAGTCTCCTTCAAGGTCAGAGGGAACACCCTATCAGGTCCTGGGGATTTATCCACTTTAATTTTCCTCAAGACAGCAAGCACCTTCTCCTTTTCAATCTGTCCATGATCTCACTACTTGTTTCCCTTAATTCCATAGACTTCATGCCAGTTTCCTTAGTAAACACAGACGCAAAGAACCTATTTAAGATCTCCCCCATTTCCTTTGGTTCCGCACATAGCCGACCACTCTGATCTTCAAGAGGACCAATTTTATCCCTTACAATCCTTTTGCTCTTAATATACCTGTAAAAGCTCTTTGGATTATCCTTCACTTCGACTGCCAAGGCAACCTCATGTCTTCTTTTAGCCCTCCTGATTTCTTTCTTAAGTATTTTCTTGCACTTCTTATACTCCTCAAGCACCTTATTTACTCCCTGTTTCCTATACATGTCGTACAACTCCCTCTTCTTCTTTATCAGAGTTGCAATATCCCTTGAGAACCAAGGTTAATTATTCCTATTCACTTTGCCTTTAATCCTGACAGGAACATACAAACTCTGCACTCTCAAAATTTCTCCTTTGAAGGCTTCCCACCTACCGATCACATCCTTGCCAGAGAACAACCTGTCCCAATCCACGCTTTTTAGATCCTTTCTCATTTCTTCAAATTTGGCCTTCTTCCAGTTCAGAACCTCAACCCTAGGACCAGATCTATCTGAAATTATCACTGGAACCAAAGTGCTCCCCTACACAGACTTTCGTCCCTTGTCCTAACTCATTTCCTAACAGGAGATCCAATATTGCATCCCCTCTGGTTGGTCCTTCTATATATTGATTTAGAAAACTTTCCTGAACACATTTTACAAACTCCAAACCATCTAGACCCCTAACAGTATGGGAGTCCCAATCAATATATGGAAAATTAAAATCCCCTACCACCACAACTTTATGTTTCCTGCAGTTGCCTGCTATCTCCCTGAAGATTTGCTCTTCCAATTCTCGTTGACTATTGGGTGGTCTGTAATACAATCCCACTAATGTGGCCATACATTTCCTGTTTCTCAGCTCCACCCATAAGGACTCAGTAGACAAGCCCTCTAATCTGCCCTGCCTGAGCACTGCTGGAATATTTTCCCTATCAAGCAATGCTATCCCCCCACCTTTCATTCCTCTGCCTCGATCACATCTGAAACATCGGAACCCTGGAATATTAAGCTGCCAGTCCTGCCCCTCCTGTAGCCAAGTTTCACTAATTGCTATAACGTCATAATCATAACGTGTCAATCCACACCCTCAGCTCATCTGCCTTCCCCGCAATACTCCTAGCATTGAAATATATACACCCCAGAAGATTTTTACCACCACTCACAACCTTTCTATTAGCGGATTTGCTTGAACTTTTAACATCATTTATTTTCACCCCAGCCACACTGTCAGCTCTGGCACTCTGGTTCCCATCCCCCTGCAAATCTAGTTTAAAGCCTTCCCAACAGCACTAAGAAACCTCCCTGAAAGGATATTGGTCCCCCTGTAGTTCAAGTGTAACCCGTCTCTCTTGTGCAGGTCCCACCTGCCCCAGAAGAGGTCCCAATGAACCTGAAATCTGAAACCCTGCCCCCTACACCATTTCCTCAGCCACTTGTTCATCCTCCAGAGCATCCTATTCTTACCCTCACTGGCACGTAGCACAGGTAGCAATCCTGAGATTACCACCCTTGAGGTCCTGCTTTTCAACTTCCTACCAAGCTCTCTATACTCACTCTCCAGGACCTCCTCACTCTTCCTTGCTATGTCATGTAAGACTCTTGGAAGTGTGGAGGATCAGAGGGATCTTGGGGTCCGAGTCCATAGGACATTCAAAGCAGCTGCGCAGGTTGACTCTGCGGTTAAGAAGGCATATGGTGTATTGGCCTTCATCAACGTGGAATTGAATTTAGAAGCCGAGAGGTAATGTTGCAGCTATATAGGACCCTGGTCAGACCCCACTTGGAGTACTGTGGTGGGTTCTGGTTGCTCCACTACAGGAAGGATGTGGAAACCATAGAAAGGGTGCAGAGGAGATTTACAAGGATGTTGCCTGGATTAGGGAGCACGCCTTATGAAAACAGGCTGAGTGAACTTGGCCTTTTCTCCTTGGAGTGATGGAGGATGGGAGTTGACCTGATAGAGGTGTATAAGATGATGAGAAGCATTGATAGTGTGGATAGTCAGAGGCTTTTTCCCAGGCCTGAAATGGTTGCCATAAGAGGGCACAGGTTTAAGGTGCTGGCGAGTAGGTACAGAGGAGATGTCAGGGGTAAGTTTTTTTACGAAGAGAGTGGTGAGTGCATGGAATGGGCTGTCGGCAACAGTGGTGGAGACGGATACGATTGGGTCTTTTAAGAGACTTTGGATAGGTACATGGAGCTTAGAAAAATAGAGGGATATGGGTAAGCCTAGTAATTTCTAAGGTAGGGACATGTTTGGCACGACTTTGTGGGCTGAAGGGCCTGTATTGTGCTGTAGGTTTTCTGTGTTTCTATGACTCTGTGAACAATAGACAGTGTGTTTATGTGCCATTCAAATAAGGTTTTGGGATACTTGGAGGGACATCATAAAATAGGCCAAAATCAGCATGGTTTCTTTAAGAGAAAATCTTGCCTGACAAATCCATTTGAATTCTTTGAGGAAATAATAGGCAGGATAGACAAAGGAGAGTAAGTGGATGTTGATTTCTTGGATTTTCAGAAGGTCTTTGAAAGGTGCTGCATGTGAGGCTGCTTAACAAGATAAGGGCACATGATATTAAAGGAAAGATACTTGCATGGATAGAAGATTGGCTGACTGGCAATGGGAATAAAGGGGGCTACTCTGATTTGTTGCTGACTAGTGGTGTTCCACAGGGGTCAGTAGATGGATTGCTTCTTTTCATGTTATATGTTAATAATTTGGATGATGGAATTGATGTATTATAAAGTATATACATGTCATCATATACAACTCTGAGATTCATTTTCTTGTGGGCAATCACAGTAAGTGCAAGAATCATAACAGAATCAACAAAAGACCACACCAACAACCAATGTGAAAAAACAAACTATGCAACTACAAAAAGAAAGAGAAAAAAAAACAAATAATAAATAAGTAAATGTAACGTCCCTGTCCACTAAACAGTCACAGTGCACAGATTATACTTTATTGAATGCATTCACCAGATCTGAAATCATATCCCTGATACAGCTGATAATGTGTAATAGGACTGACAGTGCACTGCAGACCAGACCGGGGTAAGATCAGTGGGTATCCTCTCTCCAGGACAGTAGCGAGCCAGGTGAGTGTTGGAACAACCCACCTTGTAATTATCAACACTTGTTAGTTTACTTAGTGACATAAATTTCAGTTGGAAAGTTGAAGGGATGTCATCTCCAGTCTGAGAATCAAAAGCCTAATCCTTGAGTTATTCATCTTGTGATGCTAAAGTGCCCTGTATTGTTAACATTAACATAATCTCTAAAACTAGATTCATGTTAACACATTCCCAGCAACATAGGCTCAGACATAAAGTCTGCACAAGAATCCTGCCAAATTCTGACAGTATTTATGTGGCTGCACATATTTATAATGAAAGAGAGAAACTTGGTTAACTTTTGTGACGAAAGAGGGTTACAAAAAGTACACATAGATTAAGATGTTAACTGTCCTGTGCTGGCACCAGTGGGATCAACAGTTGATCTGCCACCTGTCGTCAGGAGAAAGAGAGATAAGGAAGACAATGGAGCAGCATTTGGAAATGTTAATGAAGAGACGAGAGAGTTTAACGGAAGGAGACACCGGTCTGAGAACTGTCAAGATCGGCTCCTGTTTGAACCCTGAACTGTTTGAAGTGTGATGGACAGGCAATACCCCAGCAGGGGGATAAAAAGGGACAGGTTCGCTAAGGCAACACACACACACGACACCACGAGGTAACGAGACCCTGGAAGTGGTGCGTCTCCCACAAGTCGGTGGGAGGTTTTGGAGGGCTGGTCATGGGACCAAGCCATAGACGCACAGGGTGGAAAGATACGATCGGCGGGAACCTGGTGTGTGTCTGCCCTTGCCTGGGTGCCAGGTTCACTGCAGAGAAACGATCGTATCTGAAATGGAGGAGTCACAGTCGGTGACCTCAGAAGACATTACAAAGGGCTCGCCCGAAAACTGACTGCGAGGAATATCGAAGGTCTGTGTGGAAGCTGTTTTGAATATTCATTCGCTTTCACCCTCTCTCTCCTCCCCGCCCCTGTCCACCGCCACGGCAGTGATTACTGTGAACTGAACTGAACTCAATTGAACTGAACTTTGCGTCACTTTGAAACTGGTCATTTACCCCTAGACGACGATAGAGCTTGATTGATCCTGTTATCCTAGTTCCGTGTACATGTGTGTTTATCATTGCTGAACTGTTGCATTTATTATCCTCTTGATTAGAGTACTGTGTTGCTTATTTCTTTAATAAAACTTTCTTAGTTCCAGTAATCCAGACTCCAACTGAGTGATCCATTTCTGCTGGTTTGGCAACCCAGTTACGGGTTATGTAACATTTTAAGCACAAAGTAATCTGACGTCAATGCTTCCCCTCCCCCACCCCTTTGCCTTTCAAATTATTGGTCCTTCAACTGAAGCTACAAGCATTCTTCAAATCCTTCCCCATCTTTCATTCTTCAGTTCTGACAAAGGGTTCCGGCCCGAAACGTCGACTCATTGTTTCTGACTGATGCTGCCCGACCTGCTGAGTTCATACTGAAAGTGTTCCTTGGTTAATTTTAACTGAGTCACAGAACATTCTGTACATTGTTAGACTAATTTCTGCACTACTGGTTTCCCACAAATCAAAAATAAATATGGAGCAACATTGTTCAATGTAGTAAATAGTCTGTTATCAGTCCCATAGAACCTAAAGTAAATGCCATACAAACATGTAAACACGTGAGGTATATTTAAATATAATTTCAATCACAGTTGTATGAGTGTATTTGATATACCCAGATCCCCACAAACACCACCCTTCCATTATTTTACTCACTTGAATTGATTTCACCCATCCTCCTCTGTTCCCATGAAAGCAGGGATTGTTCGATAGGACTTCTGTAAGACCGTCTCTCACTGCTTTTCCTTTATGGTCTTTGCTGTTCTCCGACTCTTCAATTCCTAGCTTCTCATTTCGTCGCCCCCCCCACCCCACTTCCCCTTCATCTGGTTTCACCTGTCATCTGCCAGCTTGTTGCATTGTACCTTCTGTCTCCTGCGAACATGTTAGTCAGCGACAGTGGCATGGAATCAGTTCATCCACAGAGCCGCGGGGCCTTACTCCAAATGCATGCATCATCCAGGCCGCATCCTGGGGATATTGAAAATGGCCAGTCAGTGAGCTCTGGGAGCGGGAAGCACCACCTTAAAGAACCACAGTTTGAGTTTGATTGGGTCCCTGCTTCAGATTCTTGATAGATGGTGGGTTTGGAGGTGTGGAGGAGACTGTTCAGGCTCTAAGAAGAAACAACAGCGTGTCTGTAGCAAGGAGCTCAGATTCATAAGTACAAAAGATTCTGCAGATGTGGGAAACCAGAGGCTTCTTCCCTCCTTTCTTTACAGTCCTGTCTTATGTTATGGTTCTGACTGAACAGCGGCAGGCATCCAAGTTTCAGTTCTCCAGTTCCCTGGAGTATGGTTAGCTGTTGCCGTCCCTTTAACACTCAGGCTGCCAACTATTGCCTGTGATGTTCTTTCATGGAAAGTCTGTACTTAAAGGCCTTGTGCTGAGCCCTCAGTTGTAGGTTCCATTCCTAATACTACTGCTTGTGATCTTGCCTTTGGATTTTGCTTGAGTTGTCTTGTTTATTTTGAGTTTGAGTCAATTCTAGACCTTATTCTGCACTTGGGTTCACCACCATCCATAGCTCTCTTGTTAGAGCATATGAACCCAGCGGAGTATGAATGTCTACAGATCCCATTGGCCCACCAGGGAGCAACTGTAGGCAGACATAACAACATGCTTCAGGAGATCTTTGCCACTCTCGTGAAATATTGTGATTCTGGTAGGCAGGTTATGAGTTTTGCCAGAGCAGCTGCCATGTTCAGGTGCATGTTCAAGCTGGAGACTCTGTCAATGCTTGTGTGGGATCGCTGCACCTACCAGATTCTAAGGGGTACAATGGTATCCCCAAAGTGTACTGAGGACTCCTGGTACAATGCTCCTTGGCATTCCAGTTACTGCCATCCAAGTTGGAATCATTAAGGTAGCCTGTATCATCTTGCTCCTTACTGGAAGAGCCCTTGCCTGGGCCACTGCACTCTAGGAGAATGATTTACTTGTCTGTGCCAGTGCAGACCTCTTTTCAGAGGCTTTGAGGAGAGTGTTCTATCACTCTGCTGGAGGACATGGTCTGTGATATAGCTCCTCAACCTGCACCAGGGAAATCAGTCTCTGGCCAATTATTCCATAACATTTCATATCTTGGCTGCAGGGACCGACTGGATTACAGAAGCATGAACCATTTTATTCCATGAGAGATTGATGATGAACTTATAAAGGATGTCCTTGCAGTCGGAGACCTGGTGGAGGATCTGGACAGTCTTATAGACCTAGTGATTTGACTCAATAACCACGTCAAACTGAAAGAAGTAGGGACAGACAAAGATGATTATTCAAAGGAGACTTGTCGTTTGACAATCCTTTGTCTTCTCCAATTCCCTGGTGCAGGACACCTCCTCGACTGCTGTTGATCCCAGGCTCTGAGGAGACTCTGCAAATAGGCTTGACCAACTCTCTCAAACCAAAAGAGAGAGAAGAAGGGAGAGGTGCTGCATTTACTGTGGAGAGGCCAGACATTACTGATCCTCTTCTTCCAAGATGCCAAACACCTGGGAACATCCAGCATAGGGAGGGCTGTGACAGTTGCTAGCATTGCTCCTGGTTCAACTCCCTCTAGAGTGGAGCTTCCAATGTCACTTTCATGGAGAGACAAAAACCATTCCCTAGAAGCCTTTGTTGACTCCGATGCAACTTTTCTGGACTTTGGATTGGCCTGGAGACTGAAAAACCCCGTTTTCATGTCTTGACATATGGCTCAATGCTACAGCCCTGAATGGGAGACCTGAGGTGCCAGGGCAGATCAACCACCTAAACAGGCTGATGGGCCTGTTTCTGTCCTGTAGTTGTCTATGACAATAGGATGTTTGGATGGGCTGATGGACCTGTTTCTGTGCTGTAATGCTTCATGGCTATGATGACAATGGGATGGATGGTTGGGCTGATGGACCTGTTTCTGTGCTGTAGTGTTCTATGATAATTGGATGGATGGATAGATAGGCTGATGGACCTACTGTTTATGGACCTGTTTCTGTGCTGTGAGGAATTCTGTGAAGTAAAAGGGCTAAAACCTAACTGACTTACTGGCAGCTTGACAAGTTGTGTTGTGAGAATAATGTATGAACAAAGAAGTGTTTGTTGCATGAGAAAGCTGCACCGTGTACCCTTATCAAAGTATGTATGTGATAATGGATGTATAACAGCAGCCCCAGACAGTACTTGGGGGCTCACTTGAATTGCAGATTTTCCCAGGCTCTGCAAGTGGGGCTCTGTCGTTCAACTGAGACGCAAGCTTGCTAATAAACAGTATGTAATTTTAAATAAACTGTGTTTGACAATTACTCCCTGAGTCTGAACCAAAACTGAGTAAGTGGATGGACAGATCATTGGTGCGAATCAGAAATGAATGGGCCCACAAGGTATGCTTTAACCTTGGTTCCTCTCTGCTCTCTGAACACTCTGTTTCCTCAGTTTGGTGGGGAAAATCCACTGATGGGACCCAAAGGGAATAAAGAGAAGACGGGTGGTTTGAGTCCCTCAGAAAGAGAAGCTGGGCAGTTTGAGTTCCCCAGAAAGAGGAGATGGGTGGTTCGAGTCCCCCGGCATAATTGAGTCTTCTTGTAAGTCAAGACCGGTGGTTTGAGTCCCCCAGAATACGATAGGTGTGCACTTAGGCAAATGTCATTCCAATTGTCTAAACATTTGGGGAAAGACAAATGGCCTGCAGGAGGTACATTTGATTTAAATTTAATACAGCAGGCGGAACAGGGAATATGGAAAGGGAAGGCAGGGAAGGCAGGGAAAGAGTGTGGTTGCCTGATTGGCCATGGCGAGAAGAGGCAGAAATAAAAGAAAACGGACATAAATTAAGTTGTTGGACAGATAACGCTAAGCAAAGAAGGATAGATGTAACCAGAGGCAATTCTAGGAGTAAGCAAGAGTTGAGAGCGATTTGTGAAGAATGGGATAAGGGACAGAAACAGACAAAGGAGATGGGGAAAGAAATTGTATCAGAGACATAACGTACTGTCCAATGGACGACCGATTAAAGGGAAAAGGGAAACGGAAAATAAAAATAGTTCTGGGGTACCCCGCCTCTATCCAGACATACTGACTGATTTCCCCAAACGATACTGATGATGATTGGAATGGGTAAGGCGACCTTATAATCCCGCCGTACAACCCACAACTGCATCAGCACCTGTTTTACCACAGTCAGGTTCTCCACCCCCATATGGTTCTTGCCTTGGTGCCCCAATCGCCAACTCGATAGTCATTGCGTCACCACCGACCAATGTAGTTTCTCCAGGATGGTTGGGAAGTCCAATGTCTGTACGCACAGTCAGACTGGACCTCTCCAGGACTGGACCCCTGAACAACGGCCATTGGTTTTACCGGGACCGATACAGACTCATTATCAATTGCCCATGAGGACCGTTCCTAACCCATAAGACCATAAGATTTAGGAGCAGAAGTAGGTCATTCAGCCCATTGAGGCTGCTCTGGCATTCAATCATGGGCTGATCCACTTCATCTAGTCATCCCCACTCCCTTGCCTTCTCCCCATACCCTTTGATGCCCTGGCTAATCAAGAACCTATCAATCTCTGCCTTTAAATGCACCCAATGACTTGGCTTCCACAGCTGCTCATGGCAACAAACTCTACAGATTTACCACCCTCTGACTAAAGTAATTTCTCCGCATCTCAGTCCTAAAAGGATGTCCTTCAATCCTGAAGTTGGGCCCTCTTGTCCTAGACTCCCCTACCATGGGAAATAACTTTACCATATCTAATCTGTTCAGGCCTTTTAACATTTTGAATGTTTCTATGAGATCCCTCCTCATTCTCTTGAACTCCAGGGAATACAGCCCAAGAGCAACCAGGCGTTCCTCATACGGTAACCCTTTCGTTCCTGGAATTTTGTGAATCTTCTCTGAACCGTCTCCAATGTCAGTATATCCTTTCTAAAATAAGGAGCCCAAAACTGCACATAATACTCCAAATGTTGTCTCACGAGTGTCTTACAGAGCCTCAACATCACATCCTTGCTCTTGTATTCTATACCTCTAGAAATGAATGTCAACGTTGCATTCGCCTTCTTCACAACTAACTTGACTTGCAGGTTAACCTTTAGAATATCTTGCACAAGGACTCCCAAGTCTGTTTGCATTTTTTCATTTTGAATTCTCTCCCCATCTAAATAATAGTCTGCCCAGTTATTTCCTCCACCAAAGCGTATTTCATTTGCCACTTCTTTGCCCATTCCCCTAAACTATCTAACTCTCTCTGCAGGCTCTCTGTTTCCTCAACACTACTCAATCCTCCACCTATCTTTGTATCATCAGCAAATTTAGCCACAAATCCCTTAATACCGTAGTCCAAATCATTGCCTTACATTGTAAAAAGTAACGGTCCCAACACCGAATCCTGTGGAACTCCACTGGTAACTGGCAGCCAGCCAGAATAGGATCCCTTTATTCCCACACTCTGTTTTCTGCCGACCAGCCAATGCTCCACCCACTCTAGTAACTTCCCTGTAATTCCATGGGCTCTTACCTTGCTAAGCAGCTTTGTGTGTGGCACCTTGTCAAAGGCCTTCTGAAAATTCAAGTACACCACATCTACTGCATCTCCTTTGTCTACCCTGCTTGTAATTTCCTCAAAAAAATTGCAGTAGGTTAGTCAGGCAGGATCTTTCTTTCAGGAAACCATGCTGGCTTTGGCCTATCTTGTCATGTGCCTCCAGGTACTGTGCAATCTCATCCCTAACAATCGATTCCAACAACTTCCCAACCACTGATGTCAGGCTAACAGGTCTATAGTTTCCTTACTGCTGCCTCCCACCCTTCTTAAATAGCAGAGTAACATTTGCCATTTTCCAGTCATCTGGTACAATGCCAGAGTCTATCGATTCTTGAAAGATCATCGTTAACACCTCTGCAATCTCGCCAGCTTCAGAACCCAAGGGTGCATTCCATCAGGTCCAGGAGATTTATCCACCCTCAGACCATTAAGCTTCCTGAGCACCTTCTCAGTCATAATTTTCACTGCACAAACCTCACTTCCCTGAAGCCGGAGTGGCAGAACAAGCACCTACTATGCAAATCTGTAAGACCTGGACCCCTCACGAACTCTCTGGAATACTGAGTGCCGCCGCTGACAAAAAGGTCGACCCCCAAGGGTTCTGTAATTATTCAAGAACTGTCCTGACTATTTATTCTACTAACTCCAGAGATTTGTTCCCTCTGGTTATGGCCGTCCTTACCGCTACTGATCAGCCACAATTCACCACTCGGCTCGGACATGGCAACTACGACAAGTTAAACCGAACTGCGGATGGTTGAAAATATATTGGGAGCCTTGTTCTACGTTTTGGCCCCCTCCATAGATGTAACTATGGTCTTAGAGGGTAAACCCGGGAAAGGTGAGGTCCCTGATGATTTCCTAGAACACTTTAATGCAGTTTATTCTGCACATTCGGGAGATCCGTTGTACGCAGCAGGGAACCAGTCCCTACAGTACTGTGTTCACCTCCTCCAAGCTCTGCCAGCAAGGTGGCACACAGGGTTAAAATCAACAATAAGAGCTGGTTAGAATCCACTCAAGCTTCAAAAAGCCATTTTAAATGGGTTAGTAGCTCACAAAGTCTACTATTTCTAGGAAAGCTGTAAATCAGATAAAGACGTTCATTATTTATTATTGTAGCTGCATTAACAATCTGTGGCCTTGTCAGAAAGAAGCGCCATCGTTCAATCTTTCAAAGCAAACCACAAAGGCCATCTAAAGGGGAAAAAAGTTCATTTAAGTTTTAATACATAACTTTTCAGTGGGTGGCTAGAGCAATCATTTTAATATTTGTTTTCTTTCCTTATGAGGAAAGGTTAATTTTTGATTTTGTCCAATTCTGAACAAATATAAGGACACTACATTATACAAAAAATCTAGTGTGTTTGTTTTTAAAAAGTTTTGTTATCAAGTGCCAATGTAGTACAGATCTTAAAAGACTGGAAGGTACCAGATTCAGCCCTTGACCTGTGCTAATTAACCCCCATTGTTAACACAATACGCCAACTCAGATGTGTAAGTGCCTGGGGCTTGTCAATTCCCGCTGCACTAGATATGAGGTCCTTCTCCTACAGAACCCCCTCCTCCACATTTCCCCCTGTTCTACTGTGAACCCAGCCACCTTCTTAGAACGTCTAGATTCACTGCCCCAAGATTGTGCAACGATAAATCACCAATTGACAGAAGTCCGACCTGACATGACTGACATCCCCCTCGCTAACCCAGACTTAGTCTTCTATGTAGATAGAAGATCCTTTATAGACAACCAAGGCCAGCGCCGTGCCAGCTATGCTGTTGTTTCCGACATAGAAACTGCGGAGTCCATTTCCTTTCTTTCTCCTCACTCGGCGCAGCAAGCCAAATAGAGCATGCATCCTACCCACTGTAAAATTGGCCAACATTTTTACAGACTCTAGATATGCCTTTGGAGTCGCTCATGACTTAGGCTAACTTTGGAAAGCTGGGGGTTATGTCACCTCCTCTGGTCTGCCCCTCACTAATAAAATTTACATCGACAATCTTTTGTCCGCCATTTGTCTTCCTTCACACACTAAAGGTACAACTGAGATTGACTGTGGAGACAACAGAGCTGACTCAGCTGCCCTTACTGGAGCGCTGATTGTTCCCCACATGACCAATTGCCCGGGAAAAACTGAATCCCCCATTTCCAGATCAATGGCTATGCCTGGAATTGAGGATGAGCATGTTTTACAGAGGGACGCCTCTGACAAAGAGAAAGCCACCAGGGAATCGGCCGGATGTTTTTACACACCGACCGAGGACCTTGTGCTTACTCCTGCCCGCCAGGGCTGCGCACCTGAAACTGTACTGGGCTATATTGTAGATTTTGTACATACCAATACTCACCTTGGCAAGAAGGGAATGGTAAGGCAATGTTTAGGATCATGGTGGAGCCCGGAACTGGAGAAAGTAGCAGAGAATGTTGCCAGATGATGTCTGAAATGCCAAGAACATAATCCAGGAAAAGGCACCCCATGCCCAAAGGACATACCCCATTGCCAAGATATACTTTCTGCCAACTACAACTTGAGTTTATCGAATTACTGGGCATGCACTGTTATAAATCTTGTCTTGTGATTCTTGATGTTTTTAGTAGATGGATTGAAGCATATCCCACCACAGATAACAAACCCAATACTGTGGTGCGTATTTTCTTGAAAGAAATCATTCCCAGATTTGGGGTACTGGAGCAAGTTATATCTGACAATGGCCCTCATTTTGTGGGTGAGATTAATACTGAACTATGCCAGGCTCTGGGGATTAAACAGACATTCCATTGCCCCCACAGACTGCAGGCCGCTGGCTTGATTGAAAGGGCTAATGGGATGCTGAAAAACAAATTGGCTAAACTAGGTCAAGAAACCGGTCAAAATTGGCTCAAAATGCTACCAATAGTCTTGTTCCAGATGAGAACTCATTATCAGACCAAACATGGTCTGTCGGCTGCTGAAATAATATATGGCAGACCATTAAGAACCCCTTTGGAAGGCTGTCTTGCTGACCCCAAAATTACCTGAGATGGACCTGAATGAAATGTCGAATGAAATTATTGGGTTTATCTTGGCACTAACCAAACCTGTCCAGGTCTTGCATTCACAGGTGAAGGAGGCCCACTGGGAAGGAGAAGAACTGGAGAATGAACATTGAGTCTGCCCAGGAGACTGTGTTCTCTTAAAGAACCATCTTAGAAAGAGGCTTGATCCTCATTGGAAAGGACCCTACCAAGTGTTACTGACCACTCCGACGGCAGTCAAATTACAAAGGCTTCCGAAATGGACATACTGAGGACACGTCAAACATGTACATTCATGATTGAGCTATTACTGTCTATACTTGTAATCTTAAACACTTGTATTGAGGTAACCAAGCCAAACACCTTCTTATTACTTTGCTACAGTTAAGCCGTGAAATCTAACTCATCTGCCTGCTGGGTGTGTGCTGTGATTCCTCCCCATGGGAAGATAGGGGTTCCCCTAATAGCCATGCTGCTGAACAGCAGTAAACAATGGTCAGTCAGGGTCTTTTCTAATGACACTCAGACTAGTGAGGCCCAAAATTGCGCCAGTGATGCAATTGGAGACCGTCGGTGCTGCTGCTTTGATGGTTGGAACATTTGTCCCCCCCCGAAACAGCCATTCGATGACGAAGGTCAGACATCATGGCTCTCCACCATTGTCAGATCTGACCAATCAGCGAATACTATCTACTACTGTAATTTCAAAGGTAAGGGGTCTCACTTTCTGGGTAATAGCACCTGTACCATTTATACAATGGCCGAACCACCAAGCCCCCCTGAACAGAACTCAATGGGTTTGTGTGGAAACGGACTACTTGTGGCTCCCAAAAGAGACAGCGAGCCAATGGGACACCCAACAAGAGGGCAGAAATTAGACTGGATGCTGCTTCCTGACTTACCTTGTACCCCACATGTGAATGCTGAAAATCCTGGACCATCACCCTTCCCTACGGCAAAAGCAAGGTATCTCACAACGGGAGCACTTCTGGATGATAGCTTTCCCCTTCTATGGGGTGGCCTGCAATTCAAGGGAAATCACCAACCTGGCCACAGTTTTGCAGATGTCCAATGGTACAGCTAAGGCCAGGGATGGCGTCCAGGATCAGGTGAGGGCCATCACCGCTGAAATGATGGTGCTAGACAGACGGCTTGACAGAAACAAATAGCCCTTGATTTTGTCCAGGCTGAAAAAGGAGGTGCATGTGCCGTTATAGGACAAGAATGCTGCACTAACATCCCATATGAATCAGAGAACATTACCTCTCTCTCCATTCACATTCAAGAGGAGGTAAATAAAATCCGGAAAATCGGGGCCGACCTACATGGCTTTAGCTCAAAAGGGGGATGGTGGCCCTTCAGTGGCATCGTCGCAGGATGGAGCGGTATAACGCTGCATTACGCTATGATCATCGCAGGAGTACTCATACTTATTGCACTTTTCTGATTTTTCTGGCCCCTTGTCAGCCGGTGCTTTTGCCCTGTACCCACAGAGGTGTTTATACAAAGAGTCCCCCGAGAAGGAAGGGGATCTCAGAGAGACCGAGGTGCAAATGAAGAGAATGAAGACTACAATGATGCAGAAAGTCCTTCGGCTTATCCCAAGGGTTACAATCCTACCTTCTTACACGAATATGAAAATTAAGATGTACAACAACCCTAACATTGATAATCCTAGTTGTCATGGAATGGCATAAAGAGGGAATGAAGAATTATATCCAGAATTAAAAGGGCTAAAACCTAACTGACCTATTGGCAGCTTGACAAGTCGTGCTGTGAGAATAATGTATGAACAAAAGAGTGTTTGTTGCATGAGAAAGCTGCACTGTGTACCCTTATCAAAGTATGTATGTGATAACTGATGTATAACAGCAACCCCAGACAGTACTCGGGGGCTCAGATGATTTGCAGATTTTCCCATGCTCTGTGAGTGGGCCTCTGTAGTTCAACTGAGACACAAGTTTACTAATACACAGTATGTAAATTTAAGTAAACTGTGTTTGACAAAGGTCCCTAGTCCTGACGAAGGGTCGCGGCCTGAAATGTCGCCTGTACCTCTTCTTAGAGATGCTGCCTGACCTGCTGCGTTCACCAGCAACCTTGATGTGCGTTTCTTGAATTTCCAGCATCTGCAGAATTCCTCATGTTTGACAATTATTCCCTGGGTCTGAACCTAAATTCCTCTGATAGAGAGGCAGATCAGCATCTGTAGTGCTCCATGGCTATGAAGGCAATTTGATGAATGGATGGTCAGATAGACCTGCTGCTGTGTTGTAGTGATCTGGGGCAATGAGATGGATGGATTGTCTGATGGACTGATTCGTGTGCGGTAGTACTCAGTGACAGTGGGATGAAAGGATGGACAGATGGACCTGTTTCAATGCTGTAGTGTTCTATGTCAATGGGATAGATGGAAGGACAGAGGGACTTGATTCTGTGCTGTAGTGTTCGATACCAATGGGATGGAAGGATGTGATGATGGACCTGTTTTTGTGTGATAATTTTTGATGACAATGGAATGGATGGAAGGACTGATGGACCTGTTTGAGTTCTGTAGTGTTCTATGACATCAGATGAATGGATGGGGTGATGGACCAGTTTCTGTGCTGTATTGTTCTTTGATAATGGGATAGATGGATCGGCTGATAGACCTGTTTCTCTGTTGTAGTGTTCCATGATGAATACAGCAACGGGAGGGATGGATGGCCTTATGGACCTGTTCCTTTGCCATAGAGTTCTATCACAATGGGATGTATAGTAGGGCTGAACGAATTGCTTCTGTGCTGTAGTGCTCTATGACAATGCGTTGATGGACCAGGTTTCTGTGCTGCAGAGCACTATGACAATGGGATGGATGGACTGATAGACCTGTTTCTATGTGATATTGCTCTATGACAATGGGATGGATGGATGGATGGGCTGATGCACCTGTTTCTGTGTGATATTGCTCTATGACAATGGGATGGATGGGCTGATGGACCTATTTCAGTGATATTGCTCTGTAACAATGGGATGGATGGACTGATGGACATTTTTCTCTTTGATACTGCTCTAAGATAATGGGCTGGATGGGCTGACAGACCTGTGTCTGTGTGATATTGCTCCATAATAATGGGATGGATGGATGGACTGATGGACCTGTTTCTGTGTCATATTGCTCTATGACAATGGGATGGATGGACTGATAGACCTGTTTCTGTGTGGTATTGCTCTCTGAAAATGGGATGGATAGATGGACAGATGGACATGTTTCTGCCTGATATTGCTCTATGACAATGGGATTGATGGATGGGCTGATGTGCCTGTTTCTGTGTGATAGTGCTGTATGACAATGGGATGGATGGATGGATGGTTGGATGGATGGACTGATGGACCTGTATCTCTGTGATGGTGTTCTATGTCAATTGGATGGATGGGTGGATGGGCTGATGGACCTGTTTCTGTGTGATATTTCTCTATGTCAATGGGATGAATGGACTGATGGACCTGTATCTCTGTGATGGTGTTCTATGTCAATGGGATGGATGGATGGACTGCTCGTCCTGTTTATCTGTGATATTGCTCCATGACAATGGGATGGATAGATGAGCTGATGGACCTGTTTTTGTGTGACATTGCTCTTTTAGAATGGGATGGATGGTTGGACTGATGGACCTGTTTCTCTGTGATATTTCTCTATGACAATGGGATGGATGGATGGACTGATGGACCTGTTTTTATGTGATATTGCTTTATCAATAGGATGGATGGACGGACTATTGGACCTGTTTCTGTGTGATAGTGCTCTATAGCAACAAGATGGATGGATGGTTGGACGGTTGTGTACAGGCCACCTAACAGTAGTAGTGAGGTTGGGGATGGTATTAAACAGGAAATTAGAAATATGTGCAATAAAGGAACAGCAGTTATAATGGGTGACTTCAATCTACATATAGATTGGGTGAACCAAATTGGTAAGGGTGCTGAGGAAGAGGATTTCTTCAAATGTATGCGGGCTGGTTTTTTGAACCAACATGTCAAGGAACCAACTAGAGAGCAGGCTATTCTAGACTGGGTATTGAGCAATGAGGAAGAGTTAATTAGCAATCTTGTCGTGAGAGGCCCCTTGGGTAAGAGTGACCATAATATGGTGGAATTCTTTATTAAGATGGAGAGTGACATAATTAGTTCAGAAACAAAGGTTCTGAACTTAAAGAAGGGTAACTTTGAAGGTATGAGATGTGAATTAGCTAAGATAGACCGGCAAATGACACTTAAAGGGTTGAAGGTGGATATGCAATGGCAAGCATTTAAAGATCGCACGGATGAACTACAACAATAGTTCATTTCAGTTTGGCAAAAGAATTAATCAAAGAAGGTAGTGCACCCGTGGCTGACAAGGGATATTAGGGATAGTATCAATTCCAAAGAAGAAGCATACAAATTAGCCAGAAAAAGTGGCTCACCTGAGGACTGGGAGAAATTCAGAGTCCAGCAGAGGAGGACAAAGGGCTTAATTAGGAAGGGGAAAAAGATTATGAGAGAAAACTGGCAGAGAACATAAAAACTGACTGTAAAAGCTTTTATAGATATGTGAAAAGAAAAAGATTGGTTAAGACAAATGTTGGTCCCCTACAGACAGAAACAGGTGAATTGATTATGGGGAGCAAGGACATGGCAGACCGATTAAATAACTACTTTGGTTCTGCCTTCACTAAGGAGGACATAAATAATCTTCCGGAAATTGTAGGGGACAGAGGGTCCAGTGAGATGGAGGAACTGAGCGAAATACTTGTTAGTAGGGAAGTGGTGTTAGGTAAATTGAAGGGATTAAAGGCAGATAAATCCCCAGGGTTAGATGGTCTTCATCCTAGAGTGCTTAAGGAAGTAGCCCAAGAAATAGTGGATGCATTAGTGATAATTTTTCAAAATTCTTCAGATTCTGGACTAGTTCCTGAGGATTGGAGGGTGGCTAATGTAACCCCACTTTTTAAAAAAGGAGGGAGAGAGAAACCGGGGAATTATAGACCAGTTAGCCTGACATCGGTGGTGGGGAAAATGCTAGAGTCAGTTATCAAAGATGTGATAATAGCACATTTGGAAAGCGGTGAAATCATCAGACAAAGTCAGCATGGATTTGTGAAAGGAAAATCATGTCTGACGAATCTCATAGAATTTTTTGAGGATGTAACTAGTAGAGTGGATAGGGAAGAACCAGTGGATGTGGTATATTTGGATTTTCAAAAGGCTTTTGACAAGGTCCCACACAGGAGATTAGTGTGCAAACTTAAAGCACACGGTATTGGTGGTAAGGTATTGATGTGGATAGAGAATTGGTTGGCAGACAGGAAGCAAGGAGTGGGAATAAAGGGGACCTTTTCAGAATGGCAGGCAGTGATTAGTGGGGTACCGCAAGGCTCAGTGCTGGGACCCCAGTTGTTTACAATATATATTAATGACTTAGATGAGGGAATTAAATGCAGCATCTCCAAGTTTGCAGATGACACAAAGCTGGGTGGCAGTGTTTGCTGTGAGGAGGATGCTAAGAGGATGCAGGGTGACTTGGATAGGGTAGGTGAGTGGGCAAGTTCATGGCAGATGCAATTTAATGTGGATAAATCTGAGGTTATCCACTTTGGTGGCAAAAACAGGAAAACAGATTATTATGTGAATGCTGGCCGATTAGGAAAAGGGGAGGTGCAATGAGACCTGGGTGTCATTATACAACAGCCATTGAAAGTGGGCATGCAGGTACAGCAGGCGGTGAAAAAGGCGAATGGTATGCTGGCATTCATAGCAAAAGGATTCGAGTGCAGGAGCAGGGAGGTACGACTGCAGTTGTACAAGGCCTTGGTGAGACCACACCTGGAGTATTGTGTACAATTTTGGTCCCCTAATCTGAGGAAAGACATCCTTGCCATAGAGGGAGTACAAAGAAGGTTCACCAGATTGATTCCTAGGATGGCAGGACTTTCATATGATGAAAGACTGGATCGACTAGGCTGATACTCATTGGAATTTAGAAGATTGAGGGGGATCTTATTGAAACATATAAAATTCTAAAGGGGATGGACAGGCTAGATGCAGAAAGATTGTTCCCGATGTTAGGGAAGTCCAGAACGAGGGGTCACAGTTTGAGGATAAAGGGGAAGCCTTTTAGAACCGAGATTAAGAAAAACTTCTTCACACAGAGAGTGGTGAATCTGTGGAATTCGCTACCACAGGAAACAGTTGAGGCCAGTTCATTGGCAATATTTAAGAGGGAGTTAGATATGGCCCTTGTGGCTAAAGGGATCAGGGGGTATGGGGGGGGAAGGCTGGTACAGGGTTCTGAGTTGGATGATCAGCCATGATCATACTGAATGGCGGTGCAGGCTCGAAGGGCCGAATGGCCTACTCCTGTACCTATTTTCTGTGTTTCTATGATTCTATGACAATGGGATGGATGAATGCATGGATGGACTTGTTTTTCTGTGATAGTGTTCTCTGACAATGGGATGGATGGATGGGCTGATGGATCAGTTTCTGTGTGATATTGTTCTATGACAATGGGATAGATGGATGGATGGCCTGATAGACCTGCTTCTATGTGATAGTGCTCTATGAGAATGGGATGGATGGATAGACTGATGGACCTGTTTCTCATGACATTTCTCTATGACAATGCAATGGATGGATGGATGGACTTGTTTGGCTGTGCTAGTGTTCTCTGACAATGGGGTGGATGGATGTGCTGATGGGCCTCTTTCTCTGTGATACTGCTCCATGACAATGGGATGGATGGATGGGCTGATGGACCTCTTTCTCTGTGATATTGCTCTATGACAATGGGATGGAAGGATGGGCTGATGGCCCTGTTTTTGAGTGATATTGCTCTATAAGAATGGGATAGATGGATGGACTGATGGACTTGATTCTCTGTGATATTGCTCTATGACAATGGGATGGATGGATGGACAGATGGAGTTATTTGTCTGTGATATTGCTCTATCACAATGGGATGGATGGACTGATGGACCTGTTTCTATCTGATATTGTTCTATGACAATGGGATGGATGGATGGATGGATGGATGGATTGATGGACCTGTTATCTGTGATAGTGCTCGATGACAAAGGGATGGATGGATGGACTTGTTTCTCTGTGCTAGTGCTCTCTGATAATGGGATGGATGGATGTGCTGATGAACCTGTTTCTCTGTGCTAGTGTTCTCTGGCAATGGGATGGATGGATTTGCTGATGGACCTGTTTCTCTGTGATATTGCTGTATGACAATGGGATGGATGAACTGATGGACCTGTTTATCTGTGATAATGCTCTATGAGAATGGGATGGATGGGTGGGTTGATGGACCTATTTCTTTGTGATAGTTCTCTATGACAATGGAATGGATGGGCTGATAGACCTGTTTCTGTGTGATAATGCTCTATCAGAATGGGATGGATACTTGGATTGATGGACCCGTTTCTCAGCAATATTTCTCTATGACAATGGGATGGATGGATGGGCTGATGGACCAGTTTCTGTGTGATATTGTTCTATGACAATGGGATAGATGGATGGATGGCCTGATGTACCTGATTCTCTGTGATATTGCTCTATGACAATGGGATGGATGGGGGGATGGACCTGTTTCTTTGTGATATTGCTCTATGATAATGGGATAGATGGATAGACTGATGGATCTGCTTCTATGTGATAGTGCTCTATGAGAATGGGATGGATGGATAGACTGATGGACCTGTTTCTCATGATATTGCTCTATGACAATGCAATGGATGGATGGATGGACTTGTTTGGCTGTGCTAGTGTTCTCTGACAATGGGGTGGATGGATGTGCTGATGGACCTGTTTCTCTGTGATATTGCTCTATGACAATGGTATAGATGGATGGACTGATGGACCTCTTTCTCTGTGATATTGCTCCATGACAATGGGATGGATGGATGGGCTGATGGACCTCTTTTCTGTGATATTGCTCTATGACAATGGGATGGAAGGATGGGCTGATGGCCCTGTTTTTGAGTGATATTGCTCTATAAGAATGGGATAGATGGATGGACTGATGGACCTGATTCTCTGTGATATTGCTCTATGACAATGGGATGGATGGATGGACAGATGGAGCTATTTGTCTGTGATATTGCTCTATCACAATGGGATAGATGGACTGATGGACCTGTTTCTCTCTTATCATGCTCTAGGAGAATGGGATGGATGGATGGATGGACTGATGGACCTGTTTCTATCTGATATTGCTCTATGACAATGGGATGGATGGATGGATGGATGGATTGATGGACCTGTTATCTGTGATAGTGCTCTACGACAAAGGGATGGATGGATGGACTTGTTTCTCTGGGCTAGTGCTCTCTGATAATGGGATGGATGGATGTGCTGATGAACCTGTTTCTCTGTGCTAGTGTTCTCTGGCAATGGGATGGATGGATTTGCTGATGGACCTGTTTCTCTGTGATATTGCTGTATGACAATGGGATGGACGGACTGATGGACCTGTTTCTATCTGATATTGCTCTTGACGATGGGATGGTTGGATAGATTGATGGACCTGTTTATCTGTGATAGTGCTCTATGAGAATGGGATGGATGGATGGGTTGATGGACCTATTTCTTTATGGTAGTGCTCTATGACAATGGAATGGATGGGCTGATAGACCTGTTTCTGTGTGATAATGCTCTATCAGAATGGGATGGATGCATGGACTGATGGACCCGTTTCTCAGCAATATTTCTCTATGACAATGGGATGGATGGATGGGCTATGGACCCGTTTTTGTGTGACATTGCTCTTTTAGAATGGGATGGATGGATGCATGGATGGACTTGTCTTTCTGTGATCGTGTTCTCTGACAATGGGTTGGATGTACGGCTGATGGACCAGTTTCTGTGTAATATCATTCCATGACAATGGGGTGGATGGATGGATGTCCCAATGGACCTGATTCTCTGTGATATTGCTCTATGACAATGGGATGGATGGATGGATAGTTGGAACTGTTTCTCTACGATAATGCTCTATTTCAATGGAATGGATGGACTGATGAACCTGTTTTTCTGTGATAGTGCTCTATGACAATGGGATGGATGGTCTGATGGACCTGTTTCTTTCTGATATTGCTTCATGACAATGGCATAGATGGATGTATAGATCGATGGACCTGTTTCTCTGTGACTGTGCTCCATGAGAACTGGATGGATGGATCGATGAGTTGTATGACCTGTTTTTCTATGATAGTGCTCTATGACAATGGCATAGATGGAGGGTTGGACATGTTTCTGTGTGATATTGTTTTATGACAATGGGATGGATGGATGCATGGGCCGATAGACTTGTTTCTCTGTGATATTGCTCCATGAAAATGGGATGGATGGATGGACTGATGAACCTTTTTCTCTGTGACATTTCTCTATGAGAGTGGGATGGATGGATTGGCTGATTCACTTGTTTCGCTGTGATATTGCTCTATGACAATGGGATGGATGGATGGGTGGATGGACCTGTTTCTCTGTGACACTGCTCTATGGGGATGGGTGGATGGACTGATGGACCTTTTTCTTTGTGATATTGCTGTATGATAATGGGATGGGTGGGTGGACTGATGGATTTGTTTCTGTGTGATATTGTTCTATGACAATGGGATGGATGGTTGGACCGATAGATCTGTTGTTCTGTGATATTGCTCTATGAAAATGGGATGGATTGATAGACTGATGGATCTGTTTCTATGTGATAGTGCTCTATGAGAATGGGATGGATGGACTTATGGACCTGTTTCTCGTGATATTGCTCTATGACAATGCGATGAATAGATGGATGGATAGATGGAGCTGTTTCTCTATGATAATGCTCTATTTCAATGGAATGGATGGACTGATGAACCTGTTTCTCTGTGATAGTGCTCTATGACAATGGGATAGATGGTCTGATGGACCTGTTTCTCTCTGATATTGCTTTATGACAATGGTATGGATGGATGTATAGGTTGATGGACCTGTTTCTCTGTGACTGTGCTCCATGAGAACTGGATGGATGGATCTGTCAGTGGGATAGATGGATGGGCTGATGGACTTATTTTTGTGTGATATTGCTCTATTAGATTGGGATAGATGGATGGACTGATGGACCTGATTCTCTGTGATATAGCTCTATGACAATGGAATGGATGGACAGATGGACCTGTTTCTCTGTGCCATTACTCTATGGGAGTGTGATTGATGGTCTGATGGATCTGTTACTGTGCGATATTGGTCTATGACAATGGGATAGTTGGATTGATGGGCTGATAGACCTGTTTCTTTGTGATATTGCTGCATGAAAATGGGATGGATGGATGTGCTGATGGACTTGTTTCTCTGTGCTAGCGTTCTCTAACAATAGGATGGATGGATGCGTTGCTGGACCTGTTTCTCTGTGATATTGCTCTATGACAATGGGATGGATGGACTGATGGGCCTGTTTCTATCTGATATTGCTCTATGACAATGGGATGGATGGATGGATGGATAGATGTGTTGATGTACCTGTTTCTTTGTGATATTGCTCAATGAAACTGGAATGGATGGATGGACTGATGAACCTGTTTCTCTGCGATATTTCTCTATGACAATGGGGAGGATGGATAAGCTGATGATCCTGTTTCTCTGTGATATTGCTCCATGACAATGAGATGGATGGATAGGCTGATGGATCTGTTTGTCTGTGATATTGCTCTATGACAATGGGATCGATGGAGCTGTTTCTCTATGATATTGCTCTATTTCAATGGAATGGATGGACTGATGAACCTGTTTCTCTGTGATAGTGCTGTATGGGGATGGGTGGATGGACAGATGGAACTTTTTCTGTGTGATATTGCTCTACGACAATGGGATGGATGTGGGATGGACCTGTTTCTGTGTGATATTGCTGTATGATAATGGGATGGATGGGTGGACTGATGGATTTGTTTCTGTGTGATATTGTTCTTTGACAATGGGATGGATAGATGGACTGATAGATCTGTTGTTCTGTGATATTGCTCTATGAAAATGGGATGGATTGATAGACTGCTGGATCTGTTTCTATGTTCTAGTGCTCTATGAGAATGGGATGGATGGACTGATGGACCTGTTTCTCGTGATATTGCTCTATGACAATGCGATGGATAGATGGATGGACTTGTTTCACCATGCTAGTGTTCTCTGACAGTGGGATGGATGGATGTGCTGATGGACCTGTTTCTCTGTGATATTGATCTATGACAATGGGATGGATGGACTGATGGATCTGTTTCTATCTGTTATTGCTGAATGACAATGGGATGGATGGATGGATGGTGTGATGGACCTGTTAGTGCTCTATGACAATGGAATGGATTGACAGATGGACCTGTTTCTCTGTGATACTGCTCCATGACAATGGGATGGACAGATGGGTTGATGGACCTGTTTTTGTGTGATATTGCTCTATTAGAATGAGATGGCTGGATGGGCTGATGAACCTGTTTCTCTGTGATATTGCTCCATCACAATGGGTTGGATGGATGGGCTGAATGGCATGGGTGGATGGACTGATAGAACTGTTTCTCTGTGATATTTCTCTATGACAATGGGATGGAAGGATGGGCTGATGGACTTGTTTTTGTGTGATATTGCTCTATAAGAATGGGATAGATGGATGGACTGATGGACCTGATTCTCTGTGGTATTGCTGTATGACAATGGGATGGATGGATGAATGGGTGGACTGATGACCTGTTTCTCTGTGATAGTGCTGTATGGGGATGGGTGGATGGACAGATGGAACTTTTTCTGTGTGATATTGCTCTACGACAATGGGATGGATGTGGGATGGACCTGTTTCTGTGTGATATTGCTGTATGATAATGGGATGGATGGGTGGACTGATGGATTTGTTTCTGTGTGATATTGTTCTTTGACAATGGGATGGATAGATGGACTGATAGATCTGTTGTTCTGTGATATTGCTCTATGAAAATGGGATGGATTGATAGACTGATGGATCTGTTTCTATGTTCTAGTGCTCTATGAGAATGGGATGGATGGACCGATGGATCTGTTTCTCGTGATATTGCTCTATGACAATGCGATGGATGGATGGATGGACTTGTTTTACCGTGTTAGTGTTCTCTGACAGTGGGATGGATGGATGTGCTGATGGACCTGTTTCTCTGTGATATTGATCTATGACAATGGGATGGATGGACTGATGGATCTGTTTGTATCTGTTATTGCTGAATAACAATGGGATGGATGGATGGATGGTGTGATGGACCTGTTTCTTTGTGATAGTGCTCTATGACAATGGAATGGATGAACAGATAGACCTGTTTCTCTGTGATTTTGCTCCATGACAATGGGATGGACGGATGGGCTGATGGACCTGTTTTTGTGTGATATTGCTCTATTAGAATGGGATGGATGGATGCATGGGCTGAAAGACTTGTTTCTCTGTGACATTGCTCCATGAAAATGGGATGGATGGATGGACTGATGAACCTGTTTCTCTGTGATATTTCTCTATGAGAGTGGGATGGATGGATTGGCTGATTCACTTGTTTCGCTGTGATATTGCTCTATGACTTGGGTTGGATGGATGGGCGGATGGACCTGTTTTTGAGTGATATTGCTCTATAAGAATGGGATAGATGGATGGACTGATGGACCTGATTCTCTGTGATATTGCTCTATGACAATGGGATGGATGGATGGACAGATGGAGTTATTTGTCTGTGATATTGCTCTATCACAATGGGATGGATGGACTGATGGACCTGTTTCTATCTGATATTGTTCTATGACAATGGGATGGATGGATGGATGGATGGATGGATTGATGGACCTGTTATCTGTGATAGTGCTCGATGACAAAGGGATGGATGGATGGACTTGTTTCTCTGTGCTAGTGCTCTCTGATAATGGGATGGATGGATGTGCTGATGAACCTGTTTCTCTGTGCTAGTGTTCTCTGGCAATGGGATGGATGGATTTGCTGATGGACCTGTTTCTCTGTGATATTGCTGTATGACAATGGGATGGATGGACTGATGGACCTGTTTATCTGTGATAATGCTCTATGAGAATGGGATGGATGGATGGGTTGATGGACCTATTTCTTTGTGATAGTTCTCTATGACAATGGAATGGATGGGCTGATAGACCTGTTTCTGTGTGATAATGCTCTATCAGAATGGGATGGATGCTTGGATTGATGGACCCGTTTCTCAGCAATATTTCTCTATGACAATGGGGTGGATGGATGGGCTGATGGACCAGTTTCTGTGTGATATTGTTCTATGACAATGGGATAGATGGATGGATGGCCTGATGTACCTGATTCTCTGTGATATTGCTCTATGACAATGGGATGGATGGGGGGATGGACCTGTTTCTTTGTGATATTGCTCTATGATAATGGGATAGATGGATAGACTGATGGATCTGCTTCTATGTGATAGTGCTCTATGAGAATGGGATGGATGGATAGACTGATGGACCTGTTTCTCATGATATTGCTCTATGACAATGCAATGGATGGATGGATGGACTTGTTTGGCTGTGCTAGTGTTCTCTGACAATGGGGTGGATGGATGTGCTGATGGACCTGTTTCTCTGTGATATTGCTCTATGACAATGGTATAGATGGATGGACTGATGGACCTCTTTCTCTGTGATATTGCTCCATGACAATGGGATGGATGGATGGGCTGATGGACCTCTTTTCTGTGATATTGCTCTATGACAATGGGATGGAAGGATGGGCTGATGGCCCTGTTTTTGAGTGATATTGCTCTATAAGAATGGGATAGATGGATGGACTGATGGACCTGATTCTCTGTGATATTGCTCTATGACAATGGGATGGATGGATGGACAGATGGAGCTATTTGTCTGTGATATTGCTCTATCACAATGGGATAGATGGACTGATGGACTTGTTTCTCTCTTATCATGCTCTAGGAGAATGGGATGGATGGATGGATGGACTGATGGACCTGTTTCTATCTGATATTGCTCTATGACAATGGGATGGATGGATGGATGGATGGATTGATGGACCTGTTATCTGTGATAGTGCTCTACGACAAAGGGATGGATGGATGGACTTGTTTCTCTGGGCTAGTGCTCTCTGATAATGGGATGGATGGATGTGCTGATGAACCTGTTTCTCTGTGCTAGTGTTCTCTGGCAATGGGATGGATGGATTTGCTGATGGACCTGTTTCTCTGTGATATTGCTGTATGACAATGGGATGGACGGACTGATGGACCTGTTTCTATCTGATATTGCTCTTGACGATGGGATGGTTGGATAGATTGATGGACCTGTTTATCTGTGATAGTGCTCTATGAGAATGGGATGGATGGATGGGTTGATGGACCTATTTCTTTATGGTAGTGCTCTATGACAATGGAATGGATGGGCTGATAGACCTGTTTCTGTGTGATAATGCTCTATCAGAATGGGATGGATGCATGGACTGATGGACCCGTTTCTCAGCAATATTTCTCTATGACAATGGGATGGATGGATGGGCTATGGACCCGTTTTTGTGTGACATTGCTCTTTTAGAATGGGATGGATGGATGCATGGATGGACTTGTCTTTCTGTGATCGTGTTCTCTGACAATGGGTTGGATGTACGGCTGATGGACCAGTTTCTGTGTAATATCATTCCATGACAATGGGGTGGATGGATGGATGTCCCAATGGACCTGATTCTCTGTGATATTGCTCTATGACAATGGGATGGATGGATGGATAGTTGGAACTGTTTCTCTACGATAATGCTCTATTTCAATGGAATGGATGGACTGATGAACCTGTTTTTCTGTGATAGTGCTCTATGACAATGGGATGGATGGTCTGATGGACCTGTTTCTTTCTGATATTGCTTCATGACAATGGCATAGATGGATGTATAGATCGATGGACCTGTTTCTCTGTGACTGTGCTCCATGAGAACTGGATGGATGGATCGATGAGTTGTATGACCTGTTTTTCTATGATAGTGCTCTATGACAATGGCATAGATGGAGGGTTGGACATGTTTCTGTGTGATATTGTTTTATGACAATGGGATGGATGGATGCATGGGCCGATAGACTTGTTTCTCTGTGATATTGCTCCATGAAAATGGGATGGATGGATGGACTGATGAACCTTTTTCTCTGTGACATTTCTCTATGAGAGTGGGATGGATGGATTGGCTGATTCACTTGTTTCGCTGTGATATTGCTCTATGACAATGGGATGGATGGATGGGTGGATGGACCTGTTTCTCTGTGACACTGCTCTATGGGGATGGGTGGATGGACTGATGGACCTTTTTCTTTGTGATATTGCTGTATGATAATGGGATGGGTGGGTGGACTGATGGATTTGTTTCTGTGTGATATTGTTCTATGACAATGGGATGGATGGTTGGACCGATAGATCTGTTGTTCTGTGATATTGCTCTATGAAAATGGGATGGATTGATAGACTGATGGATCTGTTTCTATGTGATAGTGCTCTATGAGAATGGGATGGATGGACTTATGGACCTGTTTCTCGTGATATTGCTCTATGACAATGCGATGAATAGATGGATGGATAGATGGAGCTGTTTCTCTATGATAATGCTCTATTTCAATGGAATGGATGGACTGATGAACCTGTTTCTCTCTGATATTGCTTTATGACAATGGTATGGATGGATGTATAGGTTGATGGACCTGTTTCTCTGTGACTGTGCTCCATGAGAACTGGATGGATGGATCTGTCAGTGGAATAGATGGATGGGCTGATGGACTTATTTTTGTGTGATATTGCTCTATTAGATTGGGATAGATGGATGGACTGATGGACCTGATTCTCTGTGATATAGCTCTATGACAATGGAATGGATGGACAGATGGACCTGTTTCTCTGTGCCATTACTCTATGGGAGTGTGATTGATGGTCTGATGGATCTGTTACTGTGCGATATTGGTCTATGACAATGGGATAGTTGGATTGATGGGCTGATAGACCTGTTTCTTTGTGATATTGCTGCATGAAAATGGGATGGATGGATGTGCTGATGGACTTGTTTCTCTGTGCTAGCGTTCTCTAACAATAGGATGGATGGATGCGTTGCTGGACCTGTTTCTCTGTGATATTGCTCTATGACAATGGGATGGATGGACTGATGGACCTGTTTCTATCTGATATTGCTCTATGACAATGGGATGGATGGATGGATGGATGGATGTGTTGATGTACCTGTTTCTTTGTGATATTGCTCAATGAAACTGGAATGGATGGATGGACTGATGATCCTGTTTCTCTGTGATATTGCTCCATGACAATGAGATGGATGGATAGGCTGATGGATCTGTTTGTCTGTGATATTGCTCTATGACAATGGGATCGATGGAGCTGTTTCTCTATGATATTGCTCTATTTCAATGGAATGGATGGACTGATGAACCTGTTTCTCTGTGATAGTGCTGTATGGGGATGGGTGGATGGACAGATGGAACTTTTTCTGTGTGATATTGCTCTACGACAATGGGATGGATGTGGGATGGACCTGTTTCTGTGTGATATTGCTGTATGATAATGGGATGGATGGGTGGACTGATGGATTTGTTTCTGTGTGATATTGTTCTTTGACAATGGGATGGATAGATGGACTGATAGATCTGTTGTTCTGTGATATTGCTCTATGAAAATGGGATGGATTGATAGACTGCTGGATCTGTTTCTATGTTCTAGTGCTCTATGAGAATGGGATGGATGGACTGATGGACCTGTTTCTCGTGATATTGCTCTATGACAATGCGATGGATAGATGGATGGACTTGTTTCACCATGCTAGTGTTCTCTGACAGTGGGATGGATGGATGTGCTGATGGACCTGTTTCTCTGTGATATTGATCTATGACAATGGGATGGATGGACTGATGGATCTGTTTCTATCTGTTATTGCTGAATGACCATTGGATGGATGGATGGATGGTGTGATGGACCTGTTAGTGCTCTATGACAATGGAATGGATTGACAGATGGACCTGTTTCTCTGTGATACTGCTCCATGACAATGGGATGGACAGATGGGTTGATGGACCTGTTTTTGTGTGATATTGCTCTATTAGAATGAGATGGCTGGATGGGCTGATGAACCTGTTTCTCTGTGATATTGCTCCATCACAATGGGTTGGATGGATGGGCTGAATGGCATGGGTGGATGGACTGATAGAACTGTTTCTCTGTGATATTTCTCTATGACAATGGGATGGAAGGATGGGCTGATGGACTTGTTTTTGTGTGATATTGCTCTATAAGAATGGGATAGATGGATGGACTGATGGACCTGATTCTCTGTGGTATTGCTGTATGACAATGGAATGGATGGATGAATGGGTGGACTGATGACCTGTTTCTCTGTGATATTGCTCAGTGACAATGGGATGGATGGATGGACTGATGGACCTGTTTTTGTGTGATATTGTTCCATGACAATGGGATGGATGGATGGGTTGATAGACCTGTTTCTTTGTGAAATTGCTCTATGGCAATGGGATGGATGGGTGGATAGATGGAGCTGTTTCTCTATGATATTCCTCTATTTCAATGGAATGGATGGACTGATGGGCATGTTTCACTGTTATAGTTCTCTAGGAGAATGGGATTGATGGATGGATGGACTGATGGACCTGTTTCTCTGTGATAGTGCTGTATGGGGATGGGTGGATGGTCTGATGGACCTTTTTCTGTGTGATATTGCTCTATGACAATGGGATGGATGGGGGATGGACCTGTTTCTTTGTGATATTACTGTATGATAATGGGATGGATGGGTGAACTAATGGATTTGTTTCTGTGTGATATTGTTCTATGAGAATGGGATGGATGGACGGACCGATAGCTCTGTTGGTCTGTGATATTGCTCTATGAAAATGGGATGGATTGATAGACTGATGGATCTGTTTCTATGTTCTAGTGCTCTATGTGAATGGGATGGATGGACCGATGGACCTGTTTCTCGTGATATTGCTCTATGACAATGCGATGGATAGATGGATGGACTTGTTTCACCATGCTAGTGTTCTCTGACAATGGGATGGATGGATGTGCTGATGGACCTGTTTCTCTGTGATATTGATCTATGATAATGGGATGGATGGACTGATGGATCTGTTTGTATCTGTTATTGCTGAATAACAATGGGATGGATGGATGGATGGTGTGATGGACCTGTTTCTTTGTGATAGTGCTCTATGACAATGGAATGGATGAACAGATAGACCTGTTTCTCTGTGATTTTGCTCCATGACAATGGGATGGACGGATGGGCTGATGGACCTGTTTTTGTGTGATATTGCTCTATTAGAATGGGATGGATGGATGCATGGGCTGAAAGACTTGTTTCTCTGTGACATTGCTCCATGAAAATGGGATGGATGGATGGACTGATGAACCTGTTTCTCTGTGATATTTCTCTATGAGAGTGGGATGGATGGATTGGCTGATTCACTTGTTTCGCTGTGATATTGCTCTATGACTTGGGTTGGATGGATGGGCGGATGGACCTGTTTTTCTGTGATAGTTCTCTATGGGGATGGGTGGATGGACTGATGGACCTTTTTCTTTGTGATATTGCTATATGATAATGGGATGGATGGGTGGACTGATGGATTTGTTTCTGTGTGATATTATTCTATGACAATGGGATGGATCAATAGATCTGTTGTTCTGTGATATTCCTCTATGAAAATGGGATGGATTGATAGACTGATGGATCTGTTTCTATGTGATAGTGCTCTATGAGAATGGGATGGATGGACTGATGGACCTCTTTCTTGTGATATTGCTCTATGACAATGCGATGGATAGATGGATGGACTTGTTTCACCATGCTAGTGTTCTCTGACAGTGAGATGGATGGATGTGCTGATAGACCTGTTTCTCTGTGATATTGATCTATGACAATGGGATGAATGGATTGACGGATCTGTTTTTATCTGTTGCTGAATGACCATGGGATGGATTGATGGATGGTGTGATGGAGCTGTTTCTTTGTGATAGTGCTCTATGACAATGGAATGGATGGACAGATGGACCTGTTTCTCTGTGATATTGCTCCATAACAATGGGATGGACGGATGGGCTGATGGACCTGTTTCTCTGTGACATCGCTCCATGACAATGGGATGGACGGATGGGCTGATGGACCTCTTTCTCTGCGATATTGCTCTATGACAATGGGATAGATGGATTGATGGACCTGTTTCTTTGTGATAGTGCTCCATTACATGGGATGGATGACTGGATAGATGGAGCTGTTTCTCTATGATAATGCTCTATTTCAATGGAATGGATGGACTGATGAGCCTGTTTTTCTTTGATAGTGCTCTATGACAATGGGATGGATGGTCTGATGGACCTGTTTCTCTCTGATATTGCTTTATGACAATGGCATGGATGGATGTATAGGTTGATGGACCTGTTTCTCTTTGACTGTGCTCCATGAGAACTGGATGGATGGATATGTCAGTGGGATAGATGGATGGACTGATGAACCTGATTCTCTGTGATATAGCTCTATGACAATGGAATGGATGGACAGATGGACCTGTTTCTCTGTGCTATTACTCTATGGGAGTGTGATTGATGGTCTGATGGACCTGTTTGTGTGTGATATTGCTCTATGACAATGGGATAGATGGATGGATGGGCTGATAGACCTGTTTCTCTGTGATATCGCTGCATGAAAATCGGATGGATGGATGTGCTGATGGACTTGTTTTACCGTGCTAGTGTTCTATAACAACGGGATGGATGGATGTGCTGCTGGACCTGTTTCTCTGTGATATTGCTCTATGACAATGGGATGGATGGATGGATTGATGGACCTGTTTATCTGTGATAGTGCTCTATGAGAATGGGATGGATGGATGGATGGACTGATGGACCTGTTTCTCTGTGATAGTGTTCTATGAGAATGGGATGGATGGACTAATGGAACTGTTTCTCTGTGATATTTTACAATGACAATGGGATGCATTGATGGACTGATGGACCTGTTTGTCTGTGATACTGCTCTATGAGAACGGGATGGAAGGATGGGCTGATAGACTTGTTTTTGTGTGATATTGCTCTATTAGAATGGGATAGATGGATGGACTCATGGTCCTGATTCTGTGTGATATTGCTCTATGACAATGGGATGGAACTATTTGTCTGTTGTACTGCTCTATGAGAATGGGATAGATGGACTGATGGACCTGCTTCTCTGTGAGAGTGCTTTATGACAATGGGATTGATGGTCTGATGGACCTGTTACTGTGCGATATTGGTCTATGACAATGAGATGGTTGGGCTGATGAACCTGGTTGTCTGTGAAATTGCTCTATGACAATGGGATGGATGGACAGATGGACCTGTGTCTCTGTGATATTGCTTATTGACAATGTGTTGGATTGAGGGGCTGATGGACCAATTTTTTTGTGATATTGATGTATTAGAATGGGATGGATGGAAGGACTGATGGAACTGTTTCTCTGTGATATTTCTCTATGACAATGGGATAGAGGGACTGATGGACCTGCTTCTCTGTGATAGTGCTCTATGAGAATGGGATGGGTGGATGGACTGATGGACCTTTTTCTGTGTGATAGTGCTCTATGACAATGGGTGGATGGGGGGTGTGGACCTGTTTCTTTGTGATATTGTGCTATGATAATGGGATGGATGGATAGACTGATGGACCTGTTTCTCGTGCTATTGCTCGATGACAATGCAATGGATCGATGGATGTAAACACGAGGAATTCTGCAGATGCTGAAAATTCAAGCAACACACATCAAAGTTGCTGGTGAAAGCAGCAGGCCAGGCAGCATCTCTAGAAAGAGGTACAGTCGACGTTTCGGGACGAGACCCTTCGGCAGGACTAACTGAAGGAAGAGCTATTAAGAGATTTGAAAGTGGCAGGTTGAGGGGAGATCCAAAATGATAGGAGAAGGCAGAATGGGAAGGGATTGAGCCAAGAGCTGGACAGGTGATTGGCAAAAGGGATATCAGAGGATAATGGAACAGGAGGCTCAGGGAGAAGGAAAAGGGGGAGAGGGGGGAAACCCAAAGGATACGCAAGAGGTATAGTCAGAGGGACAGAGGGAGGAAAAGGAGAGACAGAGAGAAAGAATGTCTGTATACAAATAAATAACGGATGGGGTACGAGGGGGAGTTGGGGCATTAGCAGAAGTTAGAGAAGTTAATGTCCGTGCCATCAGGTTGTAGGCTACCCAGATGGATGGATGGATTTGTTTCTCTGTGCTAGTGTTCTCTGACAATGGAGTGGATGGACGTGCTGATGGACCTGTTTCTCTGTGATACTGCTCTATTTCAATGGGATGGATGGACTGATGGACCTGATTCTCTGTGATATTGCTCTATGACAACGGGATAGATGGTTGGACTAATGGACCTGTTTCTGTATGATCGTGTTCCATGACAATGGGATGGATGGATGGACTGATGGACCTGTTTCGCTGTGATATTGCCCCATGACAATGGGATGTATGGATGGGCTGATGGACCTGTTTTTGTGTGATATTGTTCTATTGGAATGGAATGGATGAATGGACTGATGAACCTGTTTCTCTGTGATATTGCTCCATGGCAATGCATTGGATGGATGGGCTGATGGACCAGTTTTTGTGTGATATTGCTGTATTAGAATGGGATGGATGGAAGGGCTGATGGAACTGGTTCTCTGTGATATCTCTCTATGACAGTGGGATGGATGGATGGACTGATGGAGCTGTTTGCCTGTGATATTGCTCTATGACAATGGGATGGATGGATGGATTGATGGACCTGTTTATCTGTGATAGTGCTCTATGAGAATGGGATGGATGGATGGATGGATGGATGTGTTGCTGTACCTGTTTCATTGTGATATTGCTCAATGAAAATGGGATGGATGGATGGATGGACTGATGAACTTGTTTCTCTCTGATATTTCTCCATGACAATGGGATGGATGGATGGGCTGATGGATCTGCTTTTGTATGATATTGCTGTATTAGAATGGGATGGATGGATGGACTGATGGACCTGTTTCTCTGCGATATTTCTCTATGACAATGGGGAGGATGGATAAGCTGATGATCCTGTTTCTCTGTGATATTGCTCCACGGCAATGGGATGGATGGATAGGCTGATGGACCTGTTTGTCTGTGATATTGCTCTATGACAATAGTATAGATGGACGGGCTGATGGACTTGTTTTTGTGTGATATTGCTCTATTAGAATGGGATAGATGGATGGACTGATGGACCTGATTCTCTGTGATATTGCTCTATGGCAAAGGGATGGATGGATGGATGGATGGACTTGTTTCTCTGTACTAGTGTTCTCTGACAATGGGATGGATGGATGGGTTGATAGACCTGTTTCTTTGTGAAATTGCTCTATGACAATGGGATGGATGGATGGACTGATGGACCTGATTCTCTGTGATATTGCTCTATGTCAATGGGATGACTGGACTGATGAACTTGTATCTCTGTGATGGTGTTCTAAGTCAATGGGATGAATGGATGGACTGATGACCTGTTTCTCTGTGATATTGCTCAATGGCAATGGGATGGATGGATGGACTGATGGACCTGTTTCTGTGTGATATTGCTCTATGAGAATGGGATGGACGGATGAGCTGATGGACCTGTTTTTGTGTGATATTGCTCAATTAGAATGGGATGGATAGATGGACTGCTGGACCTATTTCGATGTGGTAGTGCTCTACGACAATGGGATTGATGGTCTGATGGAACTGTTACTGGGCGATATTGGTCTATGACAATTGGATGGTTGGGCTGATGGACCTGTTTCAATGGAATGGATGGACTGATGAACCTGTTTCTCTGTGATATTGCTCTATGAGAAATGGATAGATGGACCGATGGACCTGTTTCACTGTTATAGTGCTCTAGGAGAATGGGATGGATGGATGGATGGACTGATGGACCTGTTTGTCTGTGATATTGCTCTATTAGAATGGGATGGATGGATGGACTGATGGACCTGATTCTCTGTGATATTGCTCGATGTCAATGGGATGAATGGACTGATGGACTTGTATCTCTGTGATGGTGTTCTAAGTCAATGGGATGAATGGATGGACTGATGACCTGTTTCTGTGTGATATTGCTCTATGACAATGGGATGGAAGGATGGGCTGATGGACCTGTTTTTGTGTGATATTGCTCTATGACAATGATATGCATGGACTGATAGATCTGTTTGTATCTGTTATGGCTCAATGATAATGGGATGGATGAATGGATGGTGTGATGGACCTGTTTCTTTGTTATAGTGCTCTATGACAATGGAATGGATGGACAGATGGACCTGTTTCTCTGTGATATTGCTCTATGAGAATGGGATGGATAGGTGGACTGCTGGACCTATTTCGATGTGGTAGTGCTCTACGACAATGGGATTGATGGTCTGATGGACCTGTTACTGTACGATATTGGTCTATGACAATTGGATGGTTGGGCTGATGGACCTGGTTGTCTGTCAAATTGCTCTATGACAATGGGATGGATGGATGGTTGGGCTGATGGACCTGTTTTTCTGTGATATTGCTCTATGAGACTGGGGTGGATGGACAGATGGACCTGTGTCTCTGTGAGATTGCTCCATGACATTGTGTTGGATTGATGGGCTGATGGACCAGTTTTTGTGTGATATTGCTGTATTAGAATGGGATGGATGGAAGGACTGATGGACCTCTTTCTGTGTGATATTGCTCTATGACAATGGGATGGATGGGGGATGGACCTGTTTCTTTCTGATATTACTGTATGATAATGGGATGGATGGAGGGACTGATGGATCTGTTTCTGTGTGATATTGATCTATGACAATGGGATGGATGGATGGATCGATAGATCATGTGTTCTGTGCTATTGCTCTATGAAAATAGGATGGATGGATAGACTGATGGACCTGTTTCTCGTGATATTGCTCGATGACAATGCGATGGATCGATGGATGTAAACACGAGGAATTCTGCAGATGCTGAAAATTCAAGCAACACACATCAAAGTTGAGGGGAGATCCAAAATGATAGGAGAAGGTAGAACGGGGAGGGATTGAGCCAAGAGCTGGACAGGTGATTGGCAAAAGGGATATCAGAGGATAATGGGACAGGAGGCTCAGGGAGAAGGAAAAGGGGGAGAGGGGGGAAACCCAAAGGATACGCAAGAGGTATAGTCAGAGGGACAGAGGGAGGAAAAGGAGAGACAGAGAGAAAGAATGTCTGTATACAAATAAATAACGGATGGGGTACGAGGGGGAGTTGGGGCATTAGCAGAAGTTAGAGAAGTTAATGTCCGTGCCATCAGGTTGTAGGCTACCCAGATGGATGGATGGATTTGTTTCTCTGTGCTAGTGTTCTCTGACAATGGAGTGGATGGACGTGCTGATGGACCTGTTTCTCTGTGATACTGCTCTATTTCAATGGGATGGATGGACTGATGGACCTGTTTGTGTCTGATGTTGCTCTATGACAATGTGATGGATTGATGGATGGGTTGATGGACCTGTTTCCCTGCGATAGTGCTCTATGAGAATAGGATGGATGGACAGATGGACCTGTTTCTCTGTGATATTGCTCCATGACAATGGGTTGGATGGATGGGCTGATGGGCCTGTTTTTGTGTGATATTGCTGTATTAGAATGAGACGGACGGATAGACTAATAGAACTGTTTCTCTGCGATATTTCTCGATGACAATGGGATAGATTGATGGACTGATGGACCTGTTTGTCTGTGATACTGCTCTATGACAATGGGATGGAAGGATGGGCTGATGGACCTGTTTCTGTGTGATCGTGGTCCATGACAATGGGATGGATGGATGGACTGATGGACCTGTTTCGCTGTGATATTGCCCCATGACAATGGGACGTATGGATGGGCTGATGGAACTGCTTTTGTGTGATATTGCTCTATTGGAATGGAATGGATGAATGGGCTGATGAACGTGTTTCTCTGTGATATTGCTCCAATGTAATGCGTTGGATGGATGGGCTGATGGACCAGTTTTTGTGTGATATTGCTCTATGACAATGGGATGCACAGACTGATGGATCTGTTTGTATCTGTTATTGCTCAATGACAATGGGATGGATGGATGGATGGTGCGATGGACCTGTTTCTTTTTGATAGTGCTCTATGAGAATGGGATGGATGGGCTGATGGACCTGTTTTTGTGTGATATTGCTGTATTAGAATGGGACGGACGGATGGACTAATAGAACTGTTTCTCTGCGATATTTCTCAATGACAATGGGATGGATTGATGGACTGATGGACCTGTTTGTCTGTGATACTGCTCTATGACAATGGGATGGAAGGATGGGCTGATGGACTTTTTTTTGTGTGATATTGCTCTATAAGAATGGGATAGAAGGATGGACTGATGGACCTGATTAATTGTAATATTGCTCTATGACAACGGAATGGAACTATTTGTCTGTGATATTGCTCTATGACAATGGGATAGATGGACTGATGGACCTGTTTCTCTGTGAAAGTGCTTTATGACAATGGGATGGATGGATGGATGGGTTGATGGACCTGTTTCTCTATAATAGTGCTGTAGGAGAATAGGATGGATGGATGGATGGATGGACTGATGGACCTGTTTCTCTGTGATATTGCTCTATGACAATGGGATAGATGGTTGGACTAATGGACCTGTTTCTGTGTGATCGTGGTCCATGACAATGGGATGGATGGATGGACTGATGGACCTGTTTCGCTGTGATATTGCCCCATGACAATGGGACGTATGGATGGACTGATGGAACTGCTTTTGTGTGATATTGCTGTATTGGAATGGAATGGATAAATGGGCTGATGAACCTGTTTCTCTGTGATATTGCTCCAATGTAATGCGTTGGATGGACGGGCTGATGGACCAGTTTTGTGTGATATTGCTCTATGACAATGGGATGCATGGACTGATGGATCTGTTTGTATCTGTTATTGCTCAATGACAATGGGATGGATGGATGGATGGATGGTGTGACGGACCTGTTTGTTTTTGATAGTGCTCTATGAGAATGGGATGGATGGGCTGATGGACCTGTTTTTCTGTGATATTGCTCTATTAGAATGGGATGGATGGATGGGCTGATGGACCTATTTCTCTGTGATATTGCTCCATCAGAATGGGTTGGATGGATGGCCTGCGGACCTGTTTGTCGGCGGTATTGCTCTATGACAATGGGATGGAAGGATGGGCTGATGGACCTGTTTTTGTATGATACAGCTCTATTAGAATGGGATCGATGGATGGACTGATTGTCCTGTTTCTCTGCGATATTTCTCTATGACAATGGGATGGATGGATGGACTGACGGACCTGTTTGTCTGTGATATTGCTCTATGACAATGGGATGGAAGGATGGGCTGATGGACCTGTTTTTGTATGATATTGCTCTATTAGAATGGGATGGATAGATGGACTGATCGACCTGTTTCTCTGCGATATTTCTCTATGACAATGGGGTGGATGGATAGGCTGATGAACCTGTTTCTCTGTGATATTGCTCCATGACAATGGGATGGATGGATAGGTTGATGGACCTGTCTTTCTGTGGCTTGGCTCTTTTAGAATGGGATGGATGGATGGACCGATGGACCTGTTTCTTTGTGACATTTTTCTATGTCAATGGGATGGATGGATGGACTGATGGACCTGTTTGTCTGTGATATTGCTCAATGACAATAGGATAGACGGATGGGCTGATGGTCCTGTTTCTCTGTGATATTGCTGTATGACAATTGGATGGATGGATGGACTGATCGACCTGTTTCTGTGTGATATTGTTCCATGACAATGGGATGGATGGATGGACTGATGGACCTGTTTGTCTGTGATATTGCTCTATTAGAATGGGATAGACGGATGGACTGATGAACCTGATTCTCCGTGATATTGCTCTATGACAATGGGATGGATGGATGCATGGATGGACTTGTTTTTCTGTGATAGTGTTCGCTGCCAATGGGATGGATGAATGGGCCGATGGACCAGTTTCATTGTGATATTGTTCTATAACAATGGGATAGTTGGATGGATGGCCAGATGGACCTGTTTCTCTGTGATATTACTCTATGACAATTGGATGGTTGGATGGACTATCGACCTGTTTCTGTGTGCTATTGTTCCATGACAATGGGATGGATGGATGGATGGATGGACTGATGGACCTGTTTCTGTGTGATATTGCTCTATGTCAATGGGATGAATGGACTGATGGACTTGTATCTCTGTGATGGTGTTCTAAGTCAATGGGATGAATGGATGGACTGATGACCTGTTTCTGTGTGATATTGCTCTATGACAATGGGATGGAAGGATGGGCTGATGGACCTGTTTTTGTATGATATTGCTCTATTAGAATGGGATGGATGGATGGACTGCTCGTCCTGTTTCTCTGCGATATTTCTCTATGACAATGGGATGGATGGATGGAATGACGATCCTGTTTGTCTGTGATATTGCTCGATGGCAATGGGATGGAAGGATGGGCTGATGGACCTGTCTTTCTGTGACTTGGCTCTTTTAGAATGGGATGGATGGATGGACCGATGGACCTGTTTCTTTGTGACATTTTTCTATGTCAATGGAATGGATGGATGGACTGATGGACCTGTTTGTCTGTGATATTGCTCAATGACAATAGGATAGATGAATGGGCTGATGGTCCTGTTTCTCTGTGATATTGCTCTATGACAATTGGATGGATGGATGGACTGATCGACCTGTTTCTGTGTGATATTGTTCCATGACAATGGGATGGATGGATGGACTGATGGACCTGTTTGTCTGTGATATTGCTCTATTAGAATGGGATAGACGGATGGACTGATGAACCTGATTCTCCGTGATATTGCTCTATGACAATGGGATGGATGGATGCATGGATGGACTTGTTTTTCTGTGATAGTGTTCGCTGCCAATGGGATGGATGAATGGCCTGATGGACCAGTTTCGGTGTGATATTGTTCTATAACAATGGGATAGTTGGATGGATGTCCTGATGGTCCTGTTTCTCTGTGATATTTCTCTATGACAATTGGATGGATGGATGGACTATCGACCTGTTTCTGTGTGATATTGTCCCATGACAATGGGATGGAAGGATGGATGGATGGACTGATGGACCTGTTTCTGTGTGATATTGCTCTATGTCAATGGGATGAATGGACTGATGGACTTGTATCTCTGTGATGGTGTTCTAAGTCAATGGGATGAATGGATGGACTGATGACCTGTTTCTGTGTGATATTGCTCAATGACAATAGGATGGAAAGATGGATGGACTGATGGACCTGTTTCTGCGTGATATTGCTCTATGAGAATGGGATGGGTGGATGTACTAATGGACCTGTTTCTCTGTGATATTTCTCTATGACAATGGGATGGATGGATGGATTAATGGAATGATGGACCTGTTTGTCTGTGATACTGCTCTATGACAATGGGATGGAAGGATGGGCTGATGGACTTATTTTTATGTGATATTGCTCTATAAGAATGGAATAGATGGATGGACTGATGGACCTGATTCTTTGTGATATTGCTCTAGGACAATGGGATGGAACTATTTGTCTGTTGTACTGCTCTATGACAATGGGATAGATGGACTGATGGACCCGTTTCTCTGTGATAGTGCTCTAGGAAAATGGGATGGATGGATGGATGGAGTGACGGACCCGATTCTCTGTGATATTGCTCTATGACAATGGGATAGATGGTTGGACTGATGGACCTGTTTCTGTGTGATCGTGTTCCATGACAATGGGATGGGTGGATGGACTGATGGACCTGTTTTTGTGTGATATTTCTCTATTGGAATGGAATGGATCAATGGGCTGATGAACCTGTTTCTCTGTGATATTGCTCCTTGGCAATGCGTTGGATGGATGGGCTGATGGAGCAGTTTTTGTGTGATATTGCTGTATTAGAATGGGATGGATGGAAGGACTGATGGAACTGTTTCTCTGTGATAGTGCTCTATGACAATGGGATAGATGGACTGATGGACCTGCTTCTCTGTGATAGTGCTCTAGGAAAATGGGATGGATGGATGGACGGACTGATGGACCTGATTCTCTGTGATATTGCTCTATGACAATGGGATAGATGGTTGGACTGATGGACCTGTTTCTGTGTGATCGTGTTCCATGACAATGGGATGTATGGATGGGCTGATGGACGTGTTTTTGTGTGATATTGCTCTATTGGAATAGAATGGAATGGATGGATGGTCTGATGAACCTGTTTCTCTGTGATATCACTCCATGACAATGCGTTGGATGGATGGGATTATGGAGCAGTTTTTGTGTGATTTTGCTGTATTAGAATGGGATGGATGGAAGGACTGATGGAACTGTTTCTCTGTGATATTTCTCTATGACAATGGGATGGATGGATGGACTAATGGACCTGTTTCTCTGTGATATTGCTCAATGACAATGGGATGGATGGATGGATTAATGGACTGATGGACCTGTTTGTCTGTGATACTGCTCTATGACATGAGATGGAAGGATGGGCTGATGGACTTATTTTTGTGTGATATTGCTCTATAAGAATGGAATAGATGGATGGACTGAGGGACCTGATTCTTTGTGATATTGCTCTATGGCAATGGGATGGAATTATTTGTCTGTTGTACTGCTCTATGACAATGGGATAGATGGACTGATGGACCTGTTTCTCTGTGATAGTGCTTTATGAAAATGGGATGGATGGATGGTTGGAGTGACGGACCCGATTCTCTGTGATATTGCTCTATGACAATGGGATAGATGGTTGGACTGATGGACCTGTTTCTGTGTGATCGTGTTCCATGACAATGGAATGTATGGATAGGCTGATGGACTTGTTTTTGTGTGATATTGCACTATTGGAATGGAATGGAATGGATGGATGGTCTGATGAACCTGTTTCTCAGTGATATTACTCCATGAGAATGCGTTGGATGGATGGGATGATGGAGCAGTTTTTGTGTGATATTGCTGTATTAGAATGGGATAGATGGAAGGACTGATGGAACTGTTTCTCTGTGATGTTTCTCTATGACAATGGGATGGATGGGGGGAATGATGGACCTGTTTTTGTGTGATATTGCTCTATGACAATGGGACGCATGGACTGATGGACCTGTTTGTATCTGTTATTGCTCAATGACAATGGGATGGATGGATCGATCGATGGGTTGATGGACCTGTTTCTCTATGATAGTGCTCTAGGAGAATGGGATGGATGGATGGATGGATGGACTGATGGACCTGATTCTCTGTGATATTGCTCTATGACAATGGGATGCATGGACTGGTGGAACTGTTTGTATCTGTTCTTGCTCAATGACAATGGGATGGATGGATGAATGGTGTGATGGACCTGTTTCTTTGTGATAGTGCTCTATGACAATGGGACGGATGGGCTGATGGGCCTGGTTGTTTGTGATATTGCTCTATTAGTATGGGATGGATGGATGGGCTGATGAACCTGTTTCTCTGTGATATTGCTCTATGGGAATGGGATGGAAGGATGGGCTGATGGACCTGTTTCTCTGCGATATTTCTCTATGACAATGGGGTGGATGGATAGGCTGATGAACCTGTTTCTCTGTGATATTGCTCCATGACAATGGGATAGATGGATGGGCTGATGGACTTGTTTTTGTGTGATATTGCTCTATTAGAATGGGATAGATGGATGGACTGATAGACCTGATTCTCTGTGATATTGCTCTATGACAATGGGATGGATGTATGCATGGATGGACTTGTTTTTTTCTGATAGTGTTCGCTGCCAATGGGATGGATGAATGGGCTGATGGACCAGTTTCTCTGTGATATTGCTCAATGACAATGGGATGGATGGATGGACTGATAGAGCTGTTTCTGTGTGATATTGCGCTATGAACATGGGATGGATGGATGGATTAATGGACTCATGGAATCTGTTTCTGTGTGATATTGCTCTATGTCATTGGGAAGGATGGATGGGTTGATGGGCCTGTTTCCCTGTGATATTGCTCTATGAGAATAGGATGGATGAATGGACTAATGGACCTGATTCTGTGTGATAGTGCTCCATAACAACAGGATGGATGGATGGATGGACTGATGGACCTGTTTCTCTGTCATAGTGTTCTCTGACAACGGGATGGATGGATGGACACATGGAGCTATTTGTCTATGATATTGCTCTATGTCAATGCGATAGATGGACTGATGGACCTGTTTCTCTGTGATAGTGCTCCATGACAATGGGATGGATGGGTGGGTTGATGGAGCTGTTTCTCTGTGATAGTGCTCTATGAGAATGGGATGGATGGATGGATGGTTTGATGGACCTGTTTCTCAGTGATAGTGATCTATGACAAAGGGATGGATGGACTGATGGACCTGTTTCTCTGTGATATTGCTCTGTGGCATAGGGATGGATGGATGGACTTGTTTCTATGTACTAGTGTTCTCTGACAATGGGATGGATGGATGTGCTCATGGACCTGTTTCTTTGTGAAATTTCTCCATGACAATGGGATGGATGTATTGATAGATGGAGCTGTTTCTCTATGATATTGTTCCATTTCAATGGAATGGATGGACTGATGAACCTGTTTCTCTGTGATATTGCTCTATGAGAAAGGGATAGATGGACCGATGGACCTGTTTCACTGTTATAGTGCTCTAGGAGAATGGGATGGATGGATGGATGGACTGATGGACCTGTTTCTCTGTGATAATGCTCTATGAGAATGGGATGGATGGACTAATGGAACTGTTTCTCTGCGATATTTCTCAATGACAATGGGATGGATTGATGGACTGATAGACCTGTTTGTCTGTGATACTGATCTATGACAATGGGATGGAAGGATGGGCTGATGGACTTATTTTTGTGTGATTTTGCTCTATGAGAATGGGATAGATGGATGGACTGATGGTACTGTTTCTCTGTGATATTTCTCTATGACAATGGGATGGATGGGGGGAATGATGGACCTGTTTCTCTGTGATATTGCTCTATGACAATGGGACGCATAGACTGATGGATCTGTTTGTATCTGTTATTGCTCAATGACAATGGGATGGATGGATGGATGGGTTGATGGACCTGTTTCTCTGTTATAGTGCTCTAGGAGAATGGGATGGATGGATGGATGGATGGACTGATGGACCTGATTCTCTCTGATATTGCTCTATGACAATGGGATAGATGGTTGGACTAATGGACCTGTTTCTGTGTGATCGTGTTCCATGACAATGGGATGCATGGATGGACTGATGGACCTGTTTCGCTGTGATATTGCCCCATGACAATGGGATGTATGGATGGGCTGATGGACCTGTTTTTGTGTGATACTGCTCTGTGAAAATGGGCTGGATGGACTGATGGACCGGTTTGTATCTGATACTGCTCTATGACAATGGGATGGATTGATGCATGGGTTGATGAACCTGTGATATTGCTCTATGACAGTGGGATGGATGGGCTGAATGGCCTGTTACTGTGTGATATTGATGTATGACAAATGGGATGGATGGATGGATGGACTGATGGACCTGTTTTTGTGTGATATTGATCTCTTGGAATGGAATGGATGAATGGGCTGATGAACCTGTTTCTCTGTGATATTGCTCCTTGGCAATGCGTTGGATGGATGGGCTGATGGACCAGTTTTTGTGTGATATTGCTCTATGTCAATGGGATGGATGGAAGGACTGATGGAACTGTTTCTCTGTGATAGTGCTCTATGACAATGGGATAGATGGACTGATAGACCTGCTTCTCTGTGATAGTGCTTTATGACAATGGGATGGATGGATGGATGGGTTGATGGACCTGTTTCTCTGTGATATTGCTTTATGACAATGGGATAGGTGGTTGGACTGATGGACCTGTTTCTGTGTGATCGTGTTGCATGAGAATTGGATGTATGGATGGGCTGATGGACGTGTTTCTCTATGATATTACTCCATGACAATGCGTTGGATGGATGGGTTGATGGAGCAGTTTTTGTGTGATATTGCTGTATTAGAATGGGATGGATGGAAGGACTGATGGAACTGTTTCTCTGTGATAGTACTCTATGACAATGGGATGGATGGGGGGAATGATGGACCTGTTTTTGTGTGATATTGCTCTATGACAATGGGACGCATGAACTAATGGACCTGTTTGTATCTGTTATTGCTCAATGACAATGATATGGATGGATGAATGGATGGGTTGATGGACCTGTTTCTCTGTTATAGTGTTCTAGGAGAATGGGATGGATGGACTGATGGAACTGTTTGTATCTGTTACTGCTCAATGACAATGGGATGGATGGATGGATGGTGTGATGGACATGTTTCTTTGTGATAGTGCTCTATGACAATGGAATGGATGGACAGATGGACCTGTTTCTCTGTGATATTGCTCTATGAGAATGGGATGGATGGGCTGATGGGCCTGGTTGTTTGTGAAATTGCTCTATGACAATGTAATGGATGGATGGTTGGGCTGATGGACCTGTTTCTCTGTGATATTGCTCCATCACAATGGGTTGGATGGATGGACTGACGGACCTGTTTGTCTGTGATATTGCTCTATGACAATGGGATGTAAGGATGGGCTGATGGACCTGTTTTTGTATGATATTGCTCTATTAGAATGGGATGGATGGATGGACTGATCGTCCTGTTTCTCTGCGATATTTTTCTGTGACAATGGAGTGGATGGATTCGCTGATGAACCTGTTTCCCTGTGATATTGCTCCATGAAAAAAGGATGGATGGATGGACCGTTGGACCTGGTTCTCTGTGACATTTTTCTATGACAATGGGATGGATGGATAGACTGATGGACCTGTATGTCTGTGATATTGTTCTATGACAATAGGATAGATGGATGGGCTGCTGGATTTGTGTTTGTGTGATATTGCTCTATTAGAATGGGATAGATGGATGGACTGGTGGACCTGATTCTCTGTGATATTGCTCTATGACAATGGGATGGATGGATGCATGGATGGACTTGTTTTTCTGTGATAGTGCTCGCTGCCAATGGGATGGATGAATGGGCCGATGGACCAGTTTCAGTGTGATATTGTTCTATGACAATGGGATAGGTGGATTGGTGGCCTGATGGACCTGTTTCTCTGTGAGATTGCTCTATGACAATTGGATGGATGGATGGATGGATGGACTGATCGACCTGTTTCTGTGTGATATTGTTCCATGACAATGGGATGGATGGATGGATGGACTGATGGACCTGTTTCTGTGTGATATTGCTCTATGAAAATGGGATGGATGGATGGATGGACAGATGGAGCTATTTGTCTATGATATTGCTCTATGACAATGCGATAGATGGACTGATGGACCTGTTTCTCTGTGATAGTGCTCCATGACAATGGGATGGATGGATGGGTTGATGTAGCTGTTTCTCTGTGATACTGCTCTATAAGAATGGGATAGATGGATGGATGGATGGATGGTTTGATGAACCTGTTTCTCTGTGATATTGCTCTATGGCAATGGGATGGATGGATGGACTTGTTTCTATGTACTAGTGTTCTCTGACAATGGGATGGATGGATGTGCTGATGGTCCTGTTTCTCTGTGCTAGTGTTTTCTAACAATGGGATGGATGGATGTGCTCATGGACCTGTTTCTTTGTGAAATTTCTCCATGACAATGGGATGGATGGATGGATAGACGGACCTGTTTCTCTGTGATATTGCTCTATGAGAAAGGGATAAATGGACTGATGGACCTGTTTCACTGTTATAGTGCTCTAGGAGAATGGGATGGATGGATGGATGGACTGATGGACTTGTTTCTCTGTGACAGTGTTCTATGAGAATGGGATGGATGGACTAATGGAACTGTTTCTCTGCGATATTTCTCAATGACAATGTGATGGATTGATGGACTGATGGACCTGTTTGTGATACTGCTCTATGACAATGGGATGGGAGGATGGGATGATGGACTTATTTTTGTGTGATATTGCTCTATAAGAATGGGATAGATGGATGGACTGATGGACCTGATTCTGTGTGATATTGCTCTATGACAATGGGATGGAACTATTTGTCTGTTGTACTGCTCTATGAGAATGGGATAGATAGACTGATGGATCTGCTTCTCTGTGATAGTGCTTTATGGCATTGGGATGGATGGGTTGATGGACCTGTTTCTGTGTTATAGCGCTCTAGGAAAATGGGATGGATGGATGGACTGATGGACCTGATTCTCTGTGATATTGCTCTATGACAATGGGATAGATGGTTGGACTGATGGACATCTTTCTGTGTGATAGTGTTCCATGACAATGGGATGTATGGATGGGCTGATGGACGTGTTTTTGTGTGATATTTCTCTATTGGAATGGAATGGAATGGATGGATAGGCTGATGAACCTGTTTCTCTGTGATATTACTCCATAACAATGCGTTGGATGGATGGGATGATGGAGCAATTTTTGTGTGATATTGCTGTATTAAAATGGGATGGATGGAAGGATTGAGGGAACAGTTTCTCTGTGATATTTCTCTATGACAATGGGATGGATGGGGGCAATGATGGACCTGTTTGTCTGTGATATTGCTCTATGACAATGGGATGCATGGACTGATGGATCTGTTTGTATCTGTTATTGCTCAATGACAATGGGATGGATGGATGGGTGGTGTGATGGACCTGATTCTTTGTGATAGTGCTCTATGACAATGGAATGGATGGTCAGATGGACCTGTTTCCCTGTGATATTGCTCTATGAGAATGGGATGGAATGATGGACTGATGGACCTATTTCTATGCGGTAGTGCTCTATGACAATGGGATTGATGGTCTGATGGACCTGTTACTGTGCGATGTTGGTCTATGACAATCGGATGGATGGGCTGATGGACCTGTTTCTCTGTGATATTGCTCTATGACAATGGTACAGATGGATGGGCTGATGGACCTGTTTCTGTGTGATATTGCTCCATCACAATGGGTTGGATGGATGGACTGATAGAACTGTTTCTCTGTGTTATTTCTGTATGACAATGGGATGGATAGATGGATGGACTGACGGACCTGTTTGTCTGTGATATTGCTCTATGACAATGGGATAGAAGGATGGGCTGATGGAGCTATTTGTCTGTGATATTGCTGTATGACAATAGGATAGATGGACTGATGGTCCTGTTTCTCTGTGATAGTGCTCTATGATAATGGGATGGATGGATGGATGGGTTGATGGACCTGTTTCTCTGTTATCATGCTGTAGGAGAATGGGATGGATGGATGCATGGACTGATAGACCTGTTTCTCTGTGATAGTGCTCTATCAGAATGGGATGTATGGATGGACTGATGGACCTTTTTCTGTGTGATAGTGCTCTATGACAATGGGTGGATGGGGGGATGGACCTGTTTCTTTGTGATATTGCTCTATGATAATGGGATAGATGGATGGACTGATGGGTCTGTTTCTGTGTGATATTGGTCTATGACAATGGGATGGATGAATGGACCGATAGATCTGTTGTTCTGTGATATTGCTCTATGAAAATGGGTTGGATGGATGGGCTGATTGACCTGTTTTTCTGTGATATTGCTCTATTAGAATGGGATGGATGGAAGGACTGATGGAACTGTTTCTCTGTGATATTTCTCTGTGACAATGGGATGGATGGATGGACTGATGGACCTGTTTCTTTGTTATAGTACTCTATGACAATGAGATGCATGGACTGATGGATCTGTTTGTATCTGTTATTGCTCAATGATAATGGGATTAATGGATGGACTGATGGACCTATTTCTATGTGGTAGTGCTCTATTACAATGGGATTGATGGTCTGATGGACCTGTTACTGTGTGATATTGGTCTATGACAATGGCATGGTTGGGCTGATGGACCTGGTTGTCTGTGAAATTGCTCTATGACAATGGGATGGATGGATGGTTGGGCTGATGGACCTGTTTTTCTGTGATATTGCTCTATGAGAATGGGATGGATGGATGGGCTGATGGACCAGATTTTGTGTGATATTGCTGTATTAGAATGGGATGGATGGAAGGACTGATGGAACTGTTTCTCTGTGATATTTCTCTATGACAATGGGATGGAAGGATGGGCTGATGGACTTGTTTTTGTGTGATACTGCTCTATGACAATGGGATGGATGGATGGACAGATGGAGCTATTTGTCTGTAATATTGCTCTATGACAATGGGATAGATGGACTGATGGACCTGTTTCTCTGTGATAGTGCTCTATGAGAATGGGATGGGTGGATGGCCTGATGGACCTTTTCTGTGTGATAGTGCTCTATGAAAATGGGATGGATGGGGGGCTGGTGTCATGGTCCCGTCTGGCAATCCCCCACCTTGCCATTTGCCTCAAGATTTGGGCCTCGATCACCTCATTTAGATTCCAATCATTCCCAGGTATCACTAACTACACGCACCTGCTTCCCATCAAATGGCAGGATAAAAACCCTGTGACCACAGCAAGAAGCCGCCAGTTCGTTGGTCGACTCTTGTGAGAGTAAACCTTGTTTCTTATTTCTGAGAACTGTTAGTTATAAGCTTGTCATCATCTCCTGGATATTGGCTCCCCGTTTGCGGAGGTGCTACGCCTAACGACTCTGCCTCAGCCTCTATGTCCTGTACGTGGGTTCGTCCCCACCCACGTCCTTGCAACAGAACGAACTGGCCAACATTAACCCAGCGGACACGAATCCTCTGCAACAAGCCCTCGCCAGCCAGGGCTCCCTACTGGTCTTGCACGATGAGCTGCTCCGGGAAGTCTTAGAAAACCTCCGTTGCCTGTCAGTAGACGGAAGAAACATCACTGAACAGGTCGACCGTGTATCCACCCACCTTACCCCGTCGTCTCCGGGAACTCCATCTGACCAGCCCAGACAGTCTGTGGTGGCGACGCCCGAGGCGTCAATAACACGTCCGCTAAGGGAGCCGCGCGTCCCTGAACTAGAACCCTACGCCGGATATCTGGAGAAATGCCGGGCTTTTCTGCTACAATGCTCCCTGATGTTCGAGCAGCAGCCATCCACATACGCCACGGACAGATCTAAAATAGCTTACATTATGGGGTTGTTACGAGGAAATGCTTTAGCGTGGGCCACCGCGGTTTGGAATAATCAGCCAGAGACCCGCTCTTCCTTCCCCACCTTCATCTCAGAAATAAGGAAGATTTTTGACCATCCCGTCTGCGGTAAGGATGCCGCTAAGCGGCTACTCGCCCTCCATTAAGGCTCACATAGTGTTGCAGAATACTCCGTGGAGTTCCGGACGCTAGCGGCCGACTTGGGCTAGAATGATGAGGCACTCCAGGAGGTATTCCGGCAAGGCCTCTGTGACAAGGTAAAAGACGAGTTGGCGGCTATGGATGACACTAACAGCTTGGATTCATTGGTCTCCTGAGCCACCAGGCTGGACAACCGACTCCGAGAATGACAGAGGGAGAGAACCGGTCGTCCTTTGGCCACCCCACGGCATGCTTTACCATCTACTCCCAGCCCTAACCTCTCTCCTCCTTCCACTCCTAGAATGGCATCCGGCCCGGCCGTTTCCACCACCCAGGAGAGGAACCAATGCAGCTGGGACGGAGCCGTTTTTCTCCCTCCAAGCGGCTCCGGAGATTAAGAGCAGGGGATTGTTTCCATTGCGGTCAGTCTGGCCATTTTCGTGACACCTGTTCCCTTCGGCCAAAAGGGGAGGGCTCATCAGTACAAAGGGAGACCCTGGTGAGTCAGACCACATTCCCTTGTATCCCCCAATCCCGGATGCAAGTCCAAGCCACTGTAAGCTACAACCAACAGTCCCTGTCCTTGTCTGCCTTGATAGACTCCGGTGCGGAGGAGAATCTGTTGGATGAAGATATAGCAACCCAGGCTGGAATTCTTCGAGAGCCGTTGACTACCCCTCTGGAAGCCCGGGCACTGGGGACGGAAGACTTCTGGCCCGAATCACTCAGTTTTTTATTCTCTCGGGGAACCCATCGGGAACAGGTACAATTTAACTTGATCTCCTCCCACGCCACCTGTCTGCAGTCGGCCTTTCCCCCCGTGAAAACCACCTCGACCTCACCTGCAGTTGAACCCCCTAACTTGTCCAGGATTCTAGAGGAGTACCACGACCTGGGACACGTGTTTAGTAAACAACGCGCCCTTTCCCTGCCTCCACAGCAACCATACGATTGTGCTATCGACCTTCTCCCCGGAGCTCCTCTGCCCACAGTCGGCTGTATAACTTCCTGCATCGACTACCAAGACCTAAATCATATAACCATAAAGAACAAGTACCCACTGCCTGTAAGTTCTGCGTTCGAGCCACTTCACGGAGCCACCATCTTCTCGAAGCTAGACCAACGAAGCGCCTACCATCTGGTCTGAATAAGGGAGGGGGACGAGTGGAAGACGGCAATCAATACCCTTTTAGGCCACTTCGAGTACTTGGTCATGCCTTTTGGCCTCACCAATGCCCCTGCAGTGTTTCAAGCCTTGATTAACGATGTACTAAGAGACTTTATTAACTGCTTTGTGTTTGTCTATCTGGATGACATCCTAATCTTTTCCAGCAGTCCCCAGCAACACGTTTTTCATGTCCGTCAAGTGCTGCAGAGACTGGGGGAGAATAAGTTATTCGTAAAGGCGGAGAAGTGCGAATTCCACGTCCCCTCGGTCAGCTTCTTAGGTTATATCATCGAGAGCGGACAGGTGAGAGCTGATCCCGAGAAGATCCGGGCGGTGACGGAGTGGCCCAGACCCACGGACCGCAAGCAACTCCAACGGTTCCTGCGGTTTGCGAACTTCTGTCGCCGGTTCATCAGAAACTACAGTCAGATGGCGGCTCCTCTGACCCGACTTGCCTCACCTGCCACACCTTTCCTTTGGAACTCTAAGGCGGACTCAGCATTCGCGGAACTGAAGAGGCGCTTCACGTCTGCTCCTGTTCTGATTCAACAGGACCCCTCCTGTCAATTCATTGTGGAGGTTGACCCCTCCGACTCCGGGGTGGGAGCGGTACTGTCCCAACGTTCGGGCCCGGATCAGAAACTACATCCCTGTGCCTTCTCTCGCTGACTGTCTCCCGCTGAACGGAATTACGACGTGGGGAACCGGGAGCTACTGGCGGTCAAACTGGCGTTGGAAGAATGGAGACACTGGTTGGAGGGGGCGGAACACCCGTTCATCATCTGGACAGACCATAAGAACCTTGAATATATCCAGACCGCCAAACGCCTGAATTCTCGCCAGGCCCGTTGGGCATTATTCTTTGGCCGGTTCGGGTTTACCCTCACGTACCGTCCAGGATCCAAGAACGGGAAGCCGGACACGCTGTCCCGCCAGCATGACGCCAAGGATGACACCTCCGGTCCCGAGACCATCCTCCCACCTTCCTGCGTGTTTGCCACCCTCACTTGGGAGATCGAGACTGAAGTAAAGGAAGCCCAGCGGGACGACCCCGACCCGGGCAATGGACCCGGCGATCGCCTATACGTGCCCACCTCCGTCAGGTCCCAGGTTCTCCAATGGGGGCACACATCCCGGTTTGCCTGTCACCCCGGGAGTGATCGGACCCTGGCTCTCCTGAGGAAGCACTTTTGGTGGCCGTCCATGGAGGGGGACACCCCTTATGTCTCAGCTTGTTCTACCTGTGCCCGGGGAAAAGTCTCCCATCGACCACCTGCGGGGCTACTTCGTCCTCTACCTGTCCCTGGTCGCCCCTGGTCACACATCGCCTTAGACTTCGTCACCGGTCTACTCCCTTCCCACGGAAACCCCACAGTCCTCACCGTGGTAGACCGATTCTCTAAAGCCATGCACTTTGTGGCCCTCTCTAAACCTCCTTCCTCTCAGGAAACCGCAGATCTTCTTGTCCGCTACGTCTTCCGCCTCCACGGAATCCCCGCGGACATCGTCTCCGATCGAGGTCCCCAGTTTGTCTCGCAAGTATGGAAGGCCTTCTGCCAAGCCGTGGGCGCATCGGTCAGCCAGTCATCCGGCTTCCACCCCCAGACGAATGGGCAGACGGAACGGGCAAACCAAGACCTGGAGGCGACGCTTCGTTGCGTGACGGCAAACAACCCATCGACCTGGAGCTACCACCTCCCGTGGGTTGAGTACGCCCACAACTCCCTGGTGAGCTCTGCCATTGGGAGGTCTCCGTTCGAGTGCTCTCTTGGGTACTAACCCCCGCTGTTTCCCGCGCAAGAAGAGATTGCAGTACTGTCGGTTCAGGACCATATTAATGGTGCCTTAAGATTTGGGAGGAGACGCGCACGGCCCTACTCAAATCAACAAAACGAAATAAGACAGCCGACCGACGCCGCATCCCGGCGCCGGAGTACCAACCTGGGCAGATGGTGTGGCTGGCCTACAAGGACATCCCGCTCAGAACGAATATAGAAAACTCGCCCCTCGCTTCCTGGGACCATTCAAGGTGGAAAGGGTAATCAATTCCACAGTGATCCGCCAAAAGCTGCCTAGATCCATGCGCATCCACCCAACCTTTCATGTCTCAGTTAAAGCCAGTTTCCATCAGCCCTGCCGAGACTCCCCCCACCTGTCCGTATCATCGACAACCATCCGGCATACACCATCCGACGTCTACTAGATGTGCGCCGTCGGGGCAGGGGTCTCCAATATTTGGTAGACTGGGAAGGGTATGGTTCAGAAGAGCGTTCCTGGGTCCCCCGCTCCTTCATCCTCGACCCTTCCCTTATCCAGGATTTTCATCGGGACCATCCGGACAGGCCAGGAGGATCGCCTAGAGGCTCCAATTGAGGTTGGGGGGGGGGGTACTGTCATGGTCCCGTCTGGCAATCCACCACCTTGCCATTTGCCTCAAGATTTGGGCATCGATCACCTCATTTGGATTCCAATCATTCCCAGGTATCACTAACCACATGCACCTGCTTCCCATCAAACAGCAGGATTTAAAAACTGTGACCACAAGAAGCCGCCAGTTCGTTGGTCGACTCTTGTAAGAGTAAATCTTGTTTCCTATTCCTGAGAACTGTTAGTTCTAAGATTCGCATCGTCTCCTGGATATCGGCTCCCCGTTCGCGGAGGTGCTACGCCTAACGCCTCAGCCTTTGTGTCCTGCACGTGGGTTCGTCCCCAGCCACGTCCTTGCAACAGATGGATCTGTTTCTTTGTGATGTTGCTCTATGATAATGGGATGGATGGGTGGACTGATGGATTTTTTTCTATGTGATGGTGCTCTGAGAGTGGGATGGATGGACTGATGGACATGTTTCTTGGAATATTGCTCTATGACAATGGGATGGATGGATTTGTTTCTCTCTGCTAGTGTTCTCTGACAATGGGGTGGATGGATGTGCTGATGGACCTGTTTCTCTGATACTGCTCTGTGAAAATGGGATGGATGAACTGATGGGCCGGTTTGTATCTGATACCGCTCTATGACAATGGGATGGATTGATGCATGGGTTGATGAACCTGTGATAGTGCTCTATGACAATGGGATGGATGGGCTGATGGACCTGTTTTTGTGAGATAGTGTTCTATGACAATGGAATGGGTGGACGGACTGATGGACCTGTTTGTGTATGATAGTGCTCTGACAGTAGGATGGATGGGCTGAATGGCCTGTTACTGTGTGATATTGATGTATGACAAATGGGATGGATGGACTGATGGACCTGTTTCTTTGTGATATTGCTCTATGACAATGGGATGGACGGATAGTTGGGCTGATGGACCTGTTTCTCTGTGATATAGCTCTATGACAATGGGATAGATGGATGGACTGATGGACCTGTATCTGTGTGATAGTGTTCCATGATAATGGGATGGATGGATTGGCTGATTCATCTGTTTCTGTGATATTTCTCTATTAGAATGGGATGGATGAATGATGGAACTGTTTCTCTGCGATATTTCTCAGTGACAATGGCATGGACTGATGGACCTGTTTCTGTTATCGTGCTCTAGGAAATTGGGATGGATGGACTAGTTTCTCTGTGCTAGTGTTCTGACAATGGGGTGGATGGACGTGCTGATGGACATGTTTCTCTGTGATACTGCTCTATGACATTGGGATGGATGGACTGATGGACCTGTTTCTGTTATCGTGCTCTAAGAATGGTATGGATGGACGGATGGATCTGTTTCTCTGTGATAGTGCTGTATGAGAATGGGATGGGTGGATGGATTGATGGACCTTTTTCTGTGATATTGTTCTATGACAATGGGATGGATGGACCGATAGATCTGTTCTGTGATATTGCTCTATGAAAGTCAGTCATACTTTATTGATCCTGGGGAAAATTGGTTTTTGTTACAGTTGCACCATAAATAATAAATAGTAATATAATGATAAATAGTTAAATAGTAATATGTAAATTATGCCAGTAAATTATGAAATAAGTCCAGGATCAGCCTGGAGGAGCTGCCGGATCGATGACCACAGGCAGGAATGACTTCCTATGACGCTCTGTGCTGCATCTCGGTGGAATGAGTCTCTGGCTGAATGTACTCCTGTGCGCACGCAGTACATTATGTAGTGGATGGGAGACATTGACCAAGACGGCATGCAACGTAGACAGCATCCTCTTTTCAGAAACCACCGTCAGAGTCCAGTTCCATCCCCACAACATCATTGGCCTTATGAATGAGTTTGTTGATTCTGTTGTTGTCTACTACCCTCAGCCTGCTGCCCCAGCACACAACAGCAAACATGATCGCACTGGCCACCACAGACTCGTAGAACATCCTCAGCAACATCCAGCAGATGTTAAAGGACCTCAGTCTCCTCAGGAAATAGAGATGGCTCTGACCCTTCTAGATGGCCTCAGTGTCCTTTGACCAGTCCAGTTTATTGTTAATTCGTATCCCCAGGTATTTGTAATCCTCCACCATGTCCACACTGACCCCCTGGATGGAAACAGGGGTCACCGGTACCTTAGCTCTCCTCAGGTCTACCACCAGCTCCTTAGACTTTTTCACATTAAGCTGCAGATAGTTCTGCTCACACCATGTGACAAAGTTTCCTACCGTAGCCCTGTACTCAGCCTCGTCTCCCTTGCTGTTGCATCCAACTATGGCAGAGTCATCCGAAAACTTCTGAAGATGACAAGACTCTGTGCAGTAGTTGAAGTCCAAGGTGTAAATGGTGAAGAGAAAGGGAGACAAGACAGTCCCCTATGGAGCCCCAGTGCTGCTGATCACTCTGTCGGACACAGTGTTGCAAGCACATGTACTGTGATCTGCCAGTCAGGTAATCAAGAATCCATGATACCAGGGAAGCATCCATCTACATCGCTGTCTGCTTCTCCCCCAGCAGAGCAGGGTGGATGGTGTTTAACGCACTGGAGAAGTCAAAACATGACCCTCAGTGCTCGCTGGCTTGTCGAGGTGGGCGTAGACACGGTCCAGCACGATGGCATCCTCAACTCCTAGTCGGGGCTGGTAGGCGAACTGGAGGGGATCTAAGTGTGGCCTGACCATAGGCTGGAGCAGCTCTAGAACAAGTCTCTCCAGGGTCTTCATGATGTGGGAGGTCAATGCCACCGGTCTGTAGTCATTGAGGCCGCTGGGGCATGGTGTCTTCTGCACAGGGACGAGGCAGGATGTCTTCCACAGTACAGGAACCCTCCGGAGCCTCAGGCTCAGGTTGAATACATGGCAAAGTACTTCACATAGCTGAGGGGCACAGGCTTTGATCACCCTGGTACTGAAACCATCTGGTCCTGCAGCCTTGCTTGGGTTGAGACATTTCAGCTGTCTTTTCAGCTGTGAAGCCCACTGTGGTGGTTTTGTGTGGGGAAGGGGTATAGTCATGAGAGCAGGGTGGGGGACTGTGAGGAGGGGTAGGAGGGGAGAGTGGAATATATGTTGGTTGGGGGCTGACAAGATGACTCGTGGGGGATGGGCAGGGGCCACAATATCAATTCTGTTAAAGAACAGGTTAAGTTCGTTGGCCCTGTCCACACTGCCTTCAGCTCCTCTGTTTCTAGTTTGCCGGAACCCAGTGATGGTCCTCACCCCACTCCAGACTACTTGTTGTTCTGCTGGAGTTTCCACTCAAGCTTCCTCCTGTACCTGTCTTTAGCCTCCCTGATCCTGGCTTTCAGGTCCATCTGCATTGCCCTCAGCTCCTCCCTATTTCCATCTCTAAACGCCCTCTTTTTAGCATTCAGGATGTCCTTAATGGGACAATAGATGGATGGATAGACTGATGGATCTGTTTCTATGTGATGGTGCTCTATGAGAATGGGATGGATGCACTGATGGACTTGTTTCTCTGTGCTAGTGTTCTCTGACAGTGGGGTGGATGGACTGATAGAAACATAGAAAATAGTTGCAAGTGTAGGCCTTTCAGCCCTGTGAGCCTGCACCACCACTCATTATGATCATGGCTGATTATCCAACTCAGAACCCTATACCTGTCTTTTCTCCATACCCCTCTTGATCCCTTTTGCCACAAGGGCCTTATCTAACTCCCTCTTAAATATAGCCAATGAACTGGCCTCAACTGTTTCCTGTGGCAGAGAATTCCACAGATTCACCACTCTGTGAAGAAGTTTTTCCTAATCTCGGTCCTAAAAAGGCATCCCCTTTATCCTCAAACGGTGGCCCCTCGTTCTGGACTTCTCCAACATCGGGAGCAATCTTCCTGCATCTAGCCTGTCCAATCCCTTTAGAATTTCATACGTTTCAATCAGGATTCCCCCCTCAATCTTCTAAATTCCAGAGAGAATAAGCCAGTCGTGCATGCAGCCTGGTACAGCCGTTCCGATCTACTCTTACTTTCTTATTACTTTTTAATTTACGTTATTTTTTGTACTTTTTTTCTCACGGTAACATTTCGAAGCTGCACCCTCTCTAATATGCTGGTAGCGAGAGTTTTATTTGGGTTTTCTTCAGCGCTGGAAATGGTTACATCCTGCCACGCGGGACAGAAGCAAGGTCACATTGGGTATTCCACGGACCAGCAAATTCCGGTCGGTTTAGCGAACAAAGCAGCAGACACCCCTGCTGAAATCCGGAGGAAAACACAGAGGGGGATCACAAAGCCGAGGGAAGAGGACCGGGTCGAGACAACAGACTTTTGGAGAAGAGGAGTTCAGTGGGTAATACCGTTCCGGTTGACCGGAAGTGCACCGAGAGCGGTAAGCGGCGTGAAGGAGTGGGGTGCTTACTGATCTGGCTAACAACGGATGGTGCAATCCGGGGTATATTACGATCGAGGAACGTGTTTGCAGTCTGGATATTGAACTTTTTACTGTTGGACTTCGGCCACATTCCACCGTGATACAACACTTGTCGGCACGGGAGGTCATTCCTGCCTGTGGCCATCGAACGGGCAGCTCCTCCCGTGGAGGGTCAGACACCCTGAGCCAACAGACTGGTCCTGGACTTATTTTCCACCTGGCATTGTTTTGCATTTTGTTGTTTGATTGTTGGGATTTTTTGTATTGCTATATTTACGCTCTATTCTTGGTTGGTGCGGCTGTAACGAAACCAAACTTCCCTCGGGATTAATAAAGTGTCTGTCTGGTCAATCCAGTCTTTCATCATATGAAAGTCCTGCCATCCCAGGAATCAATCTGGTGAACCTTCTTTGTACCCACTCTATGGCAAGAATGTCTTTCCTCAGATTAGTGGACCAAAACTGCACACAATACTCTAGGTGTGGTCTCACCCAGGCCTAGTAGAACCTCCCTGCTCCTGTACTCAAATCCTCTTGCTCTGAATGCCAGCATACCATTCGCCTTTTTCACTGCCTGCTGGATTTGTATCTGATATTGCTCTATGACAATGGGATGGATTGATGGATGGGTTGATGGACCTGTTTCTCTGTGCTAGTGCTCTGAGAATGGGATGGATGGACAGATGGATGTTTCTCTGTGATATTGCTCGATGAAAATGGGATGGATAGGAGGACTGATGAACCTGTTTCTCTGTGATATTGCTCTGACAATCGGATAGATGGACTGACGGACCTGTTTCTGTGACAGTGTTTTATGACAATGGGATGAATGGATGGGTTGATGGACTTGTTTCTCTGTTATAGTGCTCTAGGAGAATGGGATGGATGGACTGATGGACCTGTTTCTGTGTGATATTGGTCCATGACAATGGGTTGGATGGATGGGCTGATGGACCTGTTTCTCTCTGATATTGCTCGATGACAATGGGATGGAAGACTGATGGACCTGTTTGTGTATGATAGTGATCTATGGCAATGGGATGGATGGACTGATGGACCTGTTTCTGTGTGATATTGGTCCATGACAATGGGTTGGATGGATGGGCTGATGGACCTGTTTCTGTCTGATATTGTTCTATGATGATGGGATGGACAGACTGATAGAAACATAGAAAATAGGTGTAAGAGTAGGGCTTTTGGCCCTTTGAGCCTGCACCGCCATTCATTACAATCATGGCTAACCATCCAACTCAGAACCCTATACCTGCTGTTTCTCCATACCCCATGATCCCTTTAGCCACAAGGGCCTTATCTAACTCCCTCAAATATAGCCAATAAACTGGCCTCAACTGTTTCCTGTGGCAGAGACTTCCACAGATTCACCACTCTCTGTGAAGAAGTTTTTCCTAATCTCGGTCCTAAAAGGCTTCCCCTTTATCTTCATACTGTGACCCCTCGTTCTGGACTTCCCCAACATCGGGAACAATCTTCCTGCATCTGTCTGTCCAATCCCTTTAGGATTTTATGTTTCAATAAGATCCCCCCTCAATCTTCTAAATTCCAATGAGTATCAGCCTAGTCAATCCAGTCTTTAGTCCTGCTATCCCAGGAATCAATCTAGTGAACCTTCTTTGTACCCCCTCTATGGCAAGAATGTCTTTCCTCAGATTAGGGGACCAAAACTTCACACAATACTCTAGGTGTGGTCTCACCAAGGCCTTGTAGAACTGCAGTAGAACCTTCCTGCTCCTGTACTCAAATCCTCGTGCTATGAATGCCAGCATACAATTTGCCTTTTTCATCGACTGCTGGACCTGTTTGTATCTGATATTGCTCTATGACAATGGGATGGATTGATGGATGGGTTGATGGACCTGTTTCTCTGTGATGTTGCTCTGAGAATGGGATAGATGGACTGCTGTACCTGTTTCTCTGTGATATTGCTCTATGACAGTGGGATAGATGGACTGATAGTCCTGTTTCTGTGATAGTGCTCTGACAATGGGTTGGATGGACAGATGGACCTGTTTCTGTGTGATATTGCTGTATGATAGTGGGATGGATGGACTGATGGATCTGTTTCTCTGTGATAGTGCTCTGAGAATGGGATGGGTGGATGGACTGATGGACCTGTGTCTGTGTGATAGTGTTCCATGACAATGGGATGGATGGATTGGCTGATTCACTTGTTTCTCTGCGATATTTCTCAATGACAATGGTATGGATTGATGGACTGATGGACCTATTTGTCTGTGATACTGATCAATGATAATGGGATGGGAGGATGGGCTGATGGACTTGTTTTTGTGTGATATTGCTCCATGACAATGGGATGGATGGACTGATGAACCTGATTCTCTGTGATAGTGCTCTGAGAATGGGCTGGGCGGATGGACAGATGGACCTGTTTCCCTGTGATATTGCTCTGAAAATTGGATGGATGGACCAATGGACCTGATAGTACTTTATGACAATGGGATTGATGGTCTGATGGACCTGTTACTGTGGGATATTGCTCTATGACAATGGGTTGGATGGACTGATGGACCTGTTTCCCTGTGATAGTGCTCTATGACAATGGGATGGATGGATAGATAGACTTGTTTCTCTGTGCTAGTCTTCTCTGACAATGGGATGGATGGGTGGGTTGATGGACCTGTTTCCCTGTGATTGTGCTCTGAGAATGGGATGGGCAGATGGACTAATGGACCTGTTTCTGTGTGATATTGTGCTAGGAGAATGGGATGGATGGACTGATGGACCTGTTTCTCGTGATATTGCTCTGTGACAATGGGATGGATTGATGGATGGGTTGATGGACCTGATTATCTGTGATAGTGCTCTATGACAATGGAATAGATGGACAGATGGACCTGTTTCTCTGTAATATTGCTCTATGAAAATAGGCTGAATCCATCATGTTCTCTCCACTTTCCGCAGCGATCGATCCCTCCGTGACTCACTTATCCACACGTCCATCCCCACGGATCTCCCACCCGGCACTTATCCCTGTAAGCGTAAGTGCTACACCTGTCCCTACACCTCCTCTCTTGCCATCATTCAGGGCCCCAAACAGTCCTTCCAGGTGAGGCAGCACTTCACTTGCGGATCTGTTGGGGTCATCTATTGTATCTAGTGGTCCCAGTGTGGCTGCCTCTACATTGGTGAAACCCGACGCAGATTGGGGGACTGCTTCGTCGAGCACCTCCACTCAGTCCGCCACAACAGACAGGATCTCCTGGTAGCCACCCACTTCAACTCTGCTTCCCATTCCCATGCAGGTATGTCCATATATGGCCTCCTCTACTACCATGATGAGGCTAAACTCAGGTTGGAGGAGCAACACCTAATATACCGTCTAGGTAGTCTCTAGCCCCTTGGTATGAACATAGAATTCTCCAGCTTCCAGTAATTCCCTCCCCCTCCCTTCTATCCCTATTTCACATCACCTCCCTCATAGTTCCGCCTCCTTCTACTACTGCGCATTATTCTCCTGCCAATCACCTCCCTGCTTCCCCTCCCCCACCCCTTTGTCTTTCAAATTACTGTTTATTTTTTTTCAACTACCAGCATTCTTCAAACCCTCACCAAAGTTCTTCCTTCAGTCGTGACAAAGGGTTTCGGCCCGAAACGTCGACTGATCTTTTCCCCTGATGCTGACTGACCTGCTGAGTTCCTCCAGCACATTGAGTGTTCCTTTGACCCCAGCATCTGCAGAGTATTTTGTCTGTGATATTGCTCTATGTCAATGGGATTGATGGTATGATGGACCTGTTTCTATGTGACAGTGCTCTGTTAATGGGATGGATGGATAGGTAGATGGCCCTGTTTCTGAGTGATAGTGCTGTATGACAATAGGATGGATGGAGAGATGAACCTGTTTCTGTGTGATGTTCTACGATAGGATGGATGAATGGGCTGATATACCTGTTTCTGTGGAATATTTCTCGATGACAATAGGATGAATGGATGGGCTGATGGATCTATTTCTGTGTTGTATTGCTCTATGATAATTGGATGGAGGGATGGACTTGTTTCTGTGCGATGTTCTATGACAATAGGATGGATGGTTGGACTGGTGGACCTGTTTCTCTGTGATATTGCTCTATGATAGTGGGATGGATGGATGGACTGATGTGATAAAGTTTAAGGGAAGGGGTATTCTCAAGATTCTGTAAACAATGGATTCAATACTGACTGTCTGACTGCAGTGTGTTTGGATACTGTCTCACAGCTGCCGCCTTTGGAGCAAGATAATTAAAGTTTGCCCATATCCACATCAGATGTCTCTGGGCTTTTCACACTTTTTGGTTTTGACAAAAAGCAGTACCTGATGGAAATTAGACAGAACATTCCTTTCTTAAATCATAAATTTGACGGATGTTCTTGTCTTTGTCATTAAGTTGTGGCTCCAGCAAACCAGGTGGCTGGAGTGGTTATCAAACTGATTGTTCTTCTGTATCGATAATCCATTGACTTGACCGGAGTGGTTATCAAACTGATTGTTCTTCTGTATCAATAATCCATTGACTTGGCTGGAGTGGTTATCAAACTGATTGTTCTTCTGTATCGGTGGCCTTATAACTTCTGACATTGGGCAGTGAACTTGTAGAAACGCTGGGGAGATGAGAAGGGGTCTCTCCCTGATGTGGGGTCCGAGTTCACTTGCTAGCTGAGCTCGAAGAAATAAACGGGTGAAAAGATGAGGAACAATCTTTTTGTGCTGTCGTTTTTTGATCTAGCAAAGTTAAGTTTATAGATGAACCTGTTTCTATGTAATGTTGCTCTATGACAATTGGGCAGATGGATGGGCTGATGGACCTGTTTCTGTGACAGTGCTCTGTTAATGGGATGGATGGACAGATGGACCTGGATCTATGTGACATGGCTCTATGACAATGGGATGGATGGACTGATGGACCTGTTTTTGTGTGATAGTGCTCCAGGAGAATGGGATGGATGGACTAATGGAACTGTTTCTCTGCAATATTTCTCAATGACAATGGGATGGATGGACTGATGGCCCTGTTTGAGTGATAGTGCTCTTATGACATTAGGATGGATGGAGGGATGGACCTGTTTCTGTGTGATGTTGTTCTATGACAATTGGATGGATGGACCGATAGATCTGCTGTTCTGTGATACTGCTCTATGAAAATGGGATGGATAGACTGATCGATCTGTTTCTATGTGATAGTGTTCTACGAGTATGGGATGGATGGACTAATGAACCTGTTTCTCTTGATATTGCTCTGACAATGGGATGGTTGGGCCGATGGACCTCGTTCTCTGATAGTGTTCTTTGACAATGGGATAGACGCTTGGGGTAATGGACAAGTTTCTGTGTGATATTGTTCCATGACAATGGGATGGGTGGATTGGTTGATGGACCCGTTTCTCTGTGGTAGACTTCTGTGACAATGGGATGGATGTATGAACAGATAGTACTCTGCAGCACAGAAACTGGTCTATGACAATGGGATGGATGGACTGATGGGCCTGTTTCTGTGCAATATTGCTCTATGAAAATGGGATGGATGGATAGACTGATGGACCTGTTTCTATGTGACAGTGCTCTGTTAATGGGATGGATGGACTGATGATCCTGTTTCATTGTGATATTGCTCTGTGACAATGGTATGGATGGATGGACTAATGGACCAGTTTCTCTCTGATATTGCTCTGTGATAATGGCATGGATGGGTCGATAAACCTGATTCTCTGTGATGGTGTCTATGACAATGGATGGATGGACTGATGGAACTATTTCTAAGTGATAGTGCTCTGACAACGAGATGGATGGAGGGATCGTCTGTTTCTGTGTGATGTTCTATGAGAATGTGATGGATGAATGGGCTGATATACCTGTTTCTGTAGAATATTGCTCTATGACAAGAGGATGGATGGAAGGACTGATGGATCTGTTTCTCTGTGGTATTGGTCTATGACAATAGGATGGATGGGCTGATAGACCTGTTTCTGTGGTATTGCTGTATAACAGTGGGATTGATGGGTGGACTGATAAACCTGTTTTTATGTGATATTGCTGTATGAAAATGGGTTAGATGGATGGACTGATGGACCTGTTTCTGTGTGATATTTCTCTCCGAGTATAGGATGGATAGACTGATGGTTGTGTTTCTCTGTGATATTGCTCTATGACAATGGGATGGATGGACTAACAGACCTGTTTGTCATGGTTCTGTTTAGTTGTTCCCCTTTAACGCTCCTTTTTCCCTGATTATGCCCTAATTTCAGCCATTATATTTCCAATTGCTGCTAGTTTTCTTTTTAAATCTTATTATTGTTGAAAATCAACAACAGAAAAATACATCAAAATAATCAAGATTACATATCCATATGTAGAGTAAGAGTTAAACTATCAACCAAGCTGAACAGTATATCAATAATAATCAAAAAACAAAGTATTAAAGCTTTTATGGAAAAAAGGAAAAAGAAAAAGAACCCCTACTAACTAAAGCAAAGAAAACCCCTAATAACTAAAAGGGGGGAAAAACCCTATTTGGAGCACAAACCCGGAGCTATGCGCCATACAAGCTTCCATTTATATAAAAAAAAAAGACATCAAACCGCCAACCAAACCCATATACCCAAGCATCAGAAAAGGACCATCTTTAACTCAAGTCAAATGGTAATCACAGGAAAAAGAACCCCACCTTTTCTCGAAGTCAAATTTAGGATCAAAAGTTTGACTTCTAATTTTTTCCAAACTAAGACATAACATCACCTGAGAGAACCATTTTATCAAAGTGAGAGCAGAAGCATCTTTCCATTTTAATAAAGTAGCTCTTCTAGCCAATAATGTGACAAATGCTATTATGCATTGGTCAGATATAGAAATACCATGAATATGTTGAGGAATTATACCAAACAAAACTGTCCATTTAGGTTGTAAATTGATTTTTAAAGCTTTTGAGTGAAAAAATAGATTTCCAAAATTGTTTCAATACAGAACATGACAAAAACATGTGTCAATGTAGCTATCTCAGTTTTGCATCTATCACACTGACTATTTACATTAGGAAATATTTTGGACAATCTCTCCTTTGTCAAATAATAACGATGTACAATTTTAAATTGAATTGGAGAATGACTGGCACAAATCGAAGAAGAGTTAACCAGCTTCAAAATTTGCAACCAATCCTGTTATCAAGGTCATGTTAAGCTCTCTTTCCCAATCTTGCTTAATCTTAAGTAAAGGATAATTATCCTGTTTTAATAAACTATAAATTTTCCAATAAATTTTCCCAATAAACCTTTCACTAAAGGGTTCATTTCTAAAATGTCTAACAGGTCAGTCTTGTATATATGGAAAATTACTTAGATATTCTTGTAAGAGATGTCTGACCTGAAGATATTGCAAAAAATGTGAATGAGAGAGTATTTAGTTACTAATTTCTCAAAGGACATCAATCAACCACCTTGAAACAAGTCCATAAAGGAAAAAATTCCTTTATTCCTCCAAAGATAAAAGGTAGGATCACTAAGTGAAGGTTTAAATAAATAGTTTCATTAAATTAAACTAAGAAGGTTAAATTTTTTAAGATTTAAAAAAAAACTTACGGAACTGGTACCAGATTCGTAATGATTGATTAATCATAGGATTTATATTTAGAATAGAAATTTTCACTTTTTGTACAGGTAAAGGAGCTCCTAATAACGAAGTTGAAGGAAATTGTTTCACAATTTTCAATTCCAAATCAACCCAAGATGGTCGTTCCTTTTCATCAGTCCAATATAACCAAGAACACACATAACTATATTAACTGCCCAATAATACATTCTTAAATTAGGCAAAGTAAGACCTCCATCCTTTTTCAATTTTTGTAAATGACATTTTCCAATTCTTGGTCTTTTATTATTCCAAACAAAAGATGAAATAATAGTCAACCTGATCAAAAAAACTTCTTAGTTAGAAAAATAGGAATGTTTTGAAATACATAAAATTTTTGGTAAAATCATCATTTTAACTGCATGAATTTGACCTACTAATGAAGGTGTAAGTGGATTCCATCTAGAGGAAAAAATTGCTTCATAAAATCCACTAAGGGAACTAAATTAGCTCTATAAAGATCTCCATAATTTTTAGTGATGATAATACTTAAATATTTAATAAAATCTGTAACTTTTAGAGGAATGTCATATATAGAAGTGGAATCATTTAAAAGAAATAATTCACTTTCATGTAGGTTTAATTTATATCCTGAAAACAATCCAAACTTATTTAATAATTTCAATAAGCTAGGAATAGATTCTTTAGGATTCAAAACATAAACCAAAAGATCATCTGCATAAAGGGAGATCTTATGAATAGTCCCATTTATAGAAATTCCTTTAGTATTTTTAGCTTCACGAAGTGCAATAGCCAAGGGTTCCAACATCAAGTTAAATAACAGAGGACTTAACGGACATCCTTGTCTTGTACCCCGGGAAAGTTGGAAAAAGGGGAATCTACAGTTATTAGTGGCAATAGGGCTTTTATATATCAATTTAATCCATTTATTAAAATTAGTACCAAAGCTAAATTTCTCTAAAACTTTAAATAGATATTTCCATTCATCTCTATCAAATGCCTTTTCAGCATCTAGAGAAACAACACATTGGAGAGTCTTAGAGGGATGAGTATATAATATTTAACAATCTCCGAGCATTAGAAAAAGAATAATGTCCTTTTATAAAACCCATTTGATCCTGAGAAATAATTTTAGCTAGTATATTCTCCATCCGGTTAGCCATTAGTTTTGAAAGAATTTTGTCATCTACATTTAATAATGAAATAGGTCTATATGAAGCACAACCAGTAGGGTCTTCATCTTTATCTTAAGAATTAAAGAAATAGAAGCTTCATAAAACGTGGAAGATAACTCTCCTAACAGAAAAGAATCTTTAAGCATTTCCAACATATAAGGAGTAAGCAAATGTTCAATTTTTTAAATAAAATCCTACAGTAAAATCATCCAATCCAGGAGCTTTACCAGATTGCATTGAAAGAATAGCTTTCTGAATTTCTCTTTCAGTAAAAGGGGCATCAAGAATTTGCTGATCTTCAACAGATATTCTAGGAAAATCAATCTTTTGTAAAAAGGCATACATATTAGAAGGGTCAGCTGGAAACAGATTTATAGAGTTCACTGTAATAGTCCTGAGAATTTTTATTAATATCTTCATAATTACAAGCTAAACTACCATCTCCCTTACGAATTTTTAAAATGTCTTTTAGCTCTAACTGCTTTAAGTTGAGATGCTAATAGCTGGTTACTTTTATCTCCAAACGTATAAAATTTACTTTTTAATTTAAGCAAATTTCTTTCAATAGGATAAGTTAATAGTAAATTATATTGTGATTGAAGTTCAACCCTGTGTTTAAATAAATCAACATTAGGAGAAACTGCATAAGTATTATCCAGATCTTTAATTAGTTTGGAAATTCTATCTAACTCTATTTTTGTCTGTTTCTTGAGTTTAGCCAAATAAGATATTATCTGACCTCGCAAATATGCTTTGAGTGTATCCCATATAATCAATTTCGAGACATCTCCCGTATTATTAAAAAGAAACTCTTTTATCTGAATTTCTATAAATTTAACAAAGTCCGAACTTTGTAATAAATTTTCTGGAAAGCGCCAAGGCAAGTTTACATTATTAACATCATTTAACTCAAAAGTTAAGCTTAAAGGCGCATGGTCCGAGACTGCAATAGCATCATATTCACACTTCTGGACTTTGGACAAAAATCGGAAATCAGCTATAAAATCAATTCTCGAATATTTATTATGAACATGTGAATGAAAATAATCTCTGTCATTAGGATATAAATTTCTCCAGTTTTCTATCAAACCATAATCAATTAAAAAGGAATTAATAAGTGTTGCCGAGCGACTCGGAAGCTGCTGATTGGTTGAACTTCTGTCAATCAAAGGGTTTAAACAACAGTTGAAGTCACCTCCCATCAGCAGCATATATTCATTTGAGTTTGGTAATAAACCAAATACTTTTTTAAAAAAAGTATCATCTGCATTAGGTCCGTATAGATTAACCAGGGCAACTTTTCTATTACAAATTGTTCCTTTAATAATTAAAAATCTACCATTGTTATCTGAAACAATGTCTTGAATAAATAAAATATTAGATTTCATAAAAATAGTTGCTCCCTTTGTTTTATTTTGACAAGTAGCATGGCCCTTCCATGTTTTTAAAAAATCTATTTTGATCGCTTGTTCTGATATGCGTTTCTTGAGCAAAAATTATATCGGGCTGGAATCGATTAATAACTTTAAATGTTAATAGGGTGAGTCTAGCCACGTACATTCCAACTAATAACGTTTGGCTGTTTAAGTACCATTGGATATTATTGTTAAACACGACAATATACGCATACCGTCGCGGGCTAGTCAAAGATGGCGGTGATGAATATAACCAAATAGAAAATGCGCAAAAAGTGTGTGTGGGGGGAAAAAAACCCACAATAAACACTAAAATACAAAAATACCCCCAAACCTCCCACCATCCCCCAAAGAAGGAAATCCGGCAAAAGAAAGCAAAAGCCGGAACGCATCCCCAAGAAAAGAAATGAGGACGGAATTCCGCGTGCCGCTCAATTTAAATAATGACTAAGTTTTTTTTCCTCCCAATTCCCCCCTCCCCCTTACAAAGAGAATACGTAACCTTAAGATAAGAGAGCCTAGCAAAGAAAAAAAATGTTTATACTTAATCATTGAAAATAAACTAAGGGAATGCGAAGACAGTCTCCAAAGACGCCAAAACAATACTATTAACCCAGTTTAATCTCTAAAGAGAGAAAAGCAGCGCCATTATTCTTTAACTTACTGCCTTATTTAACAAAAAAAGCTAATTATCTATTACTAAACACTCAATAAGAAAAAATTCTATATAAACTGCAAGCAAACTATCACTTAATAAAGAAAAATAGGAACCGTTAAATTTAAAATCTTTGTTTTCTTGCACATTTTATGATTTGGTCTTTAACTTTAAAGCGAAGAAAGTTGACTAAAATTTGTCGAGCTTTATCTGACGAAGTGAAAAAAGAAATAATCAAACCAGTTCACAATCTATCCACTGTATTAATTCACTCCCTACACTAAACAGTTTTCAAAAGGTCATTCTTTAGTCAAACCAAGAAGATCACCTCTTCCTTAAGTAATCCATCGCTCAAAAGATCTCTTCAGCATACTGAAATCTTTAAAACCTGTTTTCTTTCAGAAAATTATTCAGAAACTCTAATATCCTTCATACATCAGCCGATTCCACAATAGAATTGACAAAATCAGATGCCGCTTGGGGATCCAAGAAGACACGAGGGGTAGAATCTTTAGGAAATAACTTTAGTCTCGCTGGATATCTCAAGGACAGAAAAAGTCTTTTTTTCATGAGCGATCTTCATGACCGATATGAATTTGATCCGTTTTTCCATAATTTCCTGTGGATAATCTTCATAAAAACGGATATCGGAACCGTTAAATTTAAAATCTTTCTGTTTTCTTGCACATTTTATGATTTGGTCTTTAACTTTAAAGAGAAGAAAGTTGACTAAAATTGGTCGAGCTTTATCTGACGAAGTGAAAATTCTGTGAGCTCTTTCAATATCGGGAGGCTGAGACAGAATATCCAGGAACAGAGATTGAAACAGATTGGCAAAATAATCAAATAAATTCCCATTTTCGGAGCCTTCCTGAAGACCCAGAATACGAATGTTATTCCGACGAGACTTTGCCTCTAAATCGACAATTTTGCGTTGAGCCTGTTCCAATCGGGTTGAAATATCCGCAATCTGACGTTTCGATTAATTAAACTCAGTATTCAAGGAAAGAATATTTTCTCCAATAGTCTGTAAACTCTGTCGGAACGACTTCAACTCAGAAGTGTTATTGTCCATTTTGTTATCGAGACCCATCAACGCACGTTCCAAACGCTCAGCCCAGACAGGCATATCTTCTGATTTTTCTTTCGAAGTTTTTCCCTTTCCATTGCTGGGTTCAAAAAGCAGTTTTCCACTTAAAGGATACGACATAATGATCACTATTTCCCTCCAAGATCCAAAAAATTCAAGGTTTAGACTGGGGGAAAAGGGGGAATTAAAGGCAGCCACAAAATTTATGTGTTACTCCATTGAGCTACAGGCGGAAGTCCTGCAATTGCTGCTAGTTTACATAATTACGGTACACCTGGTTTGCATCAGAGACTGTGAAATAAGTACGATGGCGTCACTACACAGGTTGCCACTTTGTTGGTCTATTCTTGTCTGATACTTTGTTCTCTCGTTTGCTTAGAACCGTTATTTCTAAGTTTAGTTCCAAGTTCTGCTCTAGTTTCAAGATAGTCCCTGTAGATCCTGTCTCCTTGTCAAGATTCCACCGGTTTGCGGTTCTACGTTCGTGTCTGTGTCAGCATTCCCAACTGGACACGCCGATGTCCTGCACTTGGGTTCTCCTCAGTCGCCCCGTGCAACACTGTTCCTCTGTAACATTGTTCTATGACAATGGGATGGATGGACTGATGGACCTGTTTCTCTGTGATATTGTTCTATGACAATGGGATGGATGGATGGGCTGATGGACGTGTTTCTCTGTGATATTGTTCTATGACAATGGGATGGATGGATGGGCTGATGGACGTGTTTCTCTGTGATATTGCTCTATGACAATGGGATCGATGGGCTGATGAACCTGTTTATGTGTGATACTGGTCTATGACAACTGGATGGATGGGTAATGAACCCGTTTCTCTGTGATATTGCTCTATGACAATGGGATGGATGGATGGACACATGGACCTGTTTCTCCGTGATATTGCTCTATGATAATGGGGTCGATTCGTGGAGTGATGGACCTGTTTCGGTGTGATATTTTCCTATGAGAATGGTATGGGTATATGGGCTGATGGACTTGTTTCTCTGTGATATTTCTCTATGACATGGGAAGGATAGATGGACTGATGGACCTTCTTCTGTGTGATATTGCTCTCTGAGTATGGGATGGATGGATTGATTGATGGAACTGTTTCCCTGTGATATTGCTCTATGACAATGGGATGGATGGATGGACTAATGGACCAGTTTCTCTGTGATATTGCTCTATGGCAAGGTGATGGATGGGCTGATGGAGCTGTTTCTCTGTGATCGTGCTCTATGACAATGGGATGGATGCATGGAGTGATAGACCTGTTTCGGTGTAATGTTGCTCCATGATAATAGGATCAACGGATGGGCTGATGGACCTGTTTCTCTGTGATATTGCTCTATGACAATGGGATGGATAGATGGATGGGCTGATGGACCTGTTTCTGTGTGATAGTGCTCTATAGCAATGGGATGGATGGACAGATGGACATGTTTCTGTGTGATATTGCTCTATGACAATGGAGTGGAAGACTGATGGACCTGTTTCTCTGTGATATTTCTCTATGACAATGGGATGGATGGACTGAAGGACCTGTTTGTGTGATACTTCTCTGACAATAGGATGGATAGATGGACTGATGGACCTGTTTCTGTGTGATATTGCTCTATGACAAAGGGATGGATGGATGGCTGATGGACCTTTTCCTCTGTGATATTGCCCGTTCACAATGGGATAGATGGAATGATGGTCCTGTTTCTGTGTGATATTTCTCTATGACAATGGGATAGATAGTTGGATTGATGGACCTGCTTCTGTGTGATATTGCTCTCTGAGTATGGGATTGATAGATGATGGAGGTGTTTCTCTGTGATATTGCTCTATGATAATCGGATGGCTGGATGGAAAGATGGATCTGTTTCTCTGTGATATTGCTCTGTCAATGGGTTGAATGGATGTATTGTTGTACCTGTTTCTGTGTGATAGTGCTCCATGGCAAAGGGATGGATAGGCTGATGGAGCAGTTTCTCTGTGATAGTGCACTATGACAATGGGATGGATGGATGGATGGTGTGATGGACCAGTTTCTGTCTGATATTGGTCAATGACAATGGGATGAATGGATGGGTTGATGGACATGTTTCTATGTGATATTGATCTATGACAATGGGATGGATATCACCATATAACAATTACAGCATGGAAACAGGCCATCTCAGCCCTTCTAGTCCGTGCCGAACTCTTAGTCTCACCTAGTCCCACCGACCTGCACTCAGTCCGTAACCCTCCATTCCTTTCCTGTCCACAGCTGTCCAATTTAACTTTAAACAACAACATCGAACCTGCCTCAACCACTTCTGCTGGAAGCTCATTCCACACAGCTACCACTCTCTGAGTAAAGAAGTTCCCCCTCATGTTACCCCTAAACTTTTGCCCTTTAACTCTCAACTCACGTCCTCTTGTTTGAATCTCCCCCATTCTCAATGGAAAAAGCCTATCCACATCAACTCTATTAATCCCCCTCATAATTTTAAACACCTCAATCAAGTCCCCCCCTCAACCTTCTATGCTCCAAAGAATAAAGACCCAACTGGTTCAACCTTTCTCTGTAACTTAGGAGATGAAACCCAGGCAACATTCTAGTAAATCTCCTCTGTACTCTCTCAATTTTATTGACGTCTTTTCTGTAAGTCGGTGACCAGAACTGTACACAATACTCCAAATTTGACCTCACCAATGCCTTACACAATTTCAACATTACATCCCAACTCCTATACTCAATGCTCTGATTAATAAAGGCCAGCATACCAAAAGCTTTCTTCACCACCCTATCCACATGAGATTCCACCTTCAGGGAACTATGCACCATTATTCTGAGATCCCCCTGTTCTATAGCATTCTTCAATGCCCTACCATTTACCATGTATGTCCTATTTTGATTAGTCCTACCAAAATGTAGCACCACACATTTTTCAGTATTAAACTCCATCTGCCATCTTTCAGCCCACTCTTCTAACTGGCTTAAATCTCTCTGCAAGCTTTGAAAACCTACTTCATTATCCACAATGCCACATATCTTAGTATCATCTGCATACTTATCCAATTTACCACCCTATCATCCAAATCATTAATATATATGACAAACAACATTGGACCCAGTACAGATCCCTGAGGCACACCGCTACACACCCTCCTCCAATATGACACACAGTTATCCACCACTACTCTCTGGCATCTCCCATCTAGCCACTGATGAATCCATTTTACTACTTCCATATTAATGCCTAACGATTGAACCTTTCTAACTAACCTTTCGTGTGGAACCTTGTCAAAGGCCTTACTGAAGTCCATATAGACAACATCCGCGCTTTACCCTCGTCAACTTTCTTAGTAACCTGATCAAAAAATTCAATAAGTTTTGTCAAACATGACCTTCCACCCACAAATCCATGTTGACTGTTCCTAATCAGACCCTGTCTATCCAGAAAATTATACATACCATCTCTGAGAATACCTTACGTCAATTTACCCACCACTGATGTCAAACTCACAGGCTGATAATTGCTAGGCTAGGTTTACTCTTGGAACCCTTTTTAAACAATGGAACCACATGAGCAATATGCCTATCCTCTGGCACCATCCCTGTTTCTAATGACATTTGAAATATTTCTGTCAGTGCCCCTGCTATTTCCACACTAACTTCCCTCAAGATCCTAGGAAATAACTTGTCTGGACCTGGAGACTAATCCACTTTTATATTCCTTAAAAGCGCCAGTACTTCCTCTTCGTTAATTGTCAGACTTTCCATAACTACCCTTCTTGTTTCCTTTACCTTACCCAATTCAATATCCTTCTCCTTAGTGAATACTGAAGAAAAGAAATTGTTCAAAATCTCCCCCATCTCTTTTGGCTCTGCACATAGCCGTCCACTCTGATTCTCTAAGGGACCAATTTTATCCCTCACTATCCTTTTGCTATCAACATAACTGTAGAAACCCTTTGGATTTATTTTCACCTTACTTGCCAAAGCAGCCTTGTATCTTTCAGCTTTTCTAATTTCTTTCTTAAGTTTCTTTATATTCCTCGAGCACCTCATTAACTCCAAGCTGTCTATATTTGTTGTAGATCCCTCTCTTTTTCCGAACCAAGTTTCCAATATCCCTTTAAAACCATGGCTCTCTCAAACTTTTAACCTTTCCTTTTAACCTAACAGGAACATAAAGATCCTGTACCCTCAAAATTTCACCTTTAAATGACCTCCATTTCTCTATTACATCCTTCCCATAAAACAAATTGTCCCAATCCACTCCTTCTAAATCCTTTCACATCTCCTCAAAGTTAGCCTTTCTCCAATTAGAAACCTCAACCCTGGGTCCAGTCCTATCCTTCTACATAATTATATTGAAACTAATGATATTGTATTCACTGGACCCAAAGTGCTCCCCAACACATACCTCCGTCACCTGCCCTATCTCATTCCCTAACAGGAGAACCAACACTGCCTCTTCTCTAGTTGGTACCTCTATGTATTGTTCCAAAAAACTATCTTGCCCACATTTGACAAACTCCAAACCATCCAGCCTTTTTACAGAATGGGCATCCCAGTCGATGTGTGGAAAATTAAAATCTCCCACAATCACAACCTTGTGTTTACTACAAATATCTGCTACCTCCTTACAAATTTGCTCCTCCAGTTCTCGGTCCCCATTAGGTGGTTTATAATATACCCCTATAAGCGTCACAACACCTTTCCTATTCCTCAATTCCACCCAAATAGCCTCCCTAGACGAGTCCACTAATCTATCCTGCCAGAGCACCGCTGTTATATTTTCTCTGACAAGCAATGCAACACCTCCCCCTCTTGCCCCTCCTATTCTATCACACCTGAAGCAACGAAATCCTGGAATATTTAGTTGCCAATCACACCCCTCCTACGACCACGTTTCACTAATAGCTACAACATCATATTTCCAGGTATCAATCCATGCTCTAAGCTCATCCACCTTTCTTACAATGCTCCTAGCATTAAAATAGATGCATTTAAGAAACTCTCCACCTCCTACTCTCTGTTTATCCTTAATAGAGCAAACAACTTTTTAATCTTTTTCTTCCTTATCCCCTACGTTTTTGGTCTGAGTGCTCCTGATCGCTGTTCCCTGCCTGGCCTCCCTCACACACTGTCTACCTGCTTTCTCTATTTGTGAACTAACCTCCTCTCTCCTAGTCTCTTTAATTTAATTCCCTCCCCCCTACCATTCTAGTTTAAAGTCACCTCAGTAGCCCTCGCAAATCTCCCCGCCGGGATATTGGACCCCTAGGATTCAAGTGTAACCCTTCCTTTTTGTACAGATCACGCCTGCGCAGAAAGAGGTCCCAATGATCCAAAAACTTGAATCCCTGCCCCTGCTCCAATCCCTCAGCCACGCATTTATCCTCCACCTCATCGCATTCCTACTCTCACTGTCGCGTGGCACAGGCAGTAATCCCGAGATTCCTACCTTTGCTGTCCTTTTTCTCAACTCCCTATATTCTTCTTTCAGGACCTCTCCCCTTTTCCAACCTATGTCATTGGTACCTATATGTACCACGACCTCTGGCTCCTCTCCCTCCCACTTCAGGATCTCTTGGACGCGATCAGAAACATCCCGGACCCTGGCACCAGGGAGGCAAACTACCATCCTGGTCTCTGGACTGCGTCCACAGAATCGTCTATCTGACCCCTAACTATAGAGTCCCCTATTACTACTGCCCTCCTCTTCCTTTCCCTACCCTTCTGAGCTACAGGGCCGGACTCTGTGCCGGAGGCTCGGCCACTGTTGCTTCCCCTAGGTATGCTGTTCCCCCCCCCCCCCCCCGCCAACAGTACTCAAACAGGAGTACTTATTGTTAAGGGACACAACCACAGGGGTACTCTCTAGTACCTGATTCTTCCTATTCCCCCTCCTAACCGTGACGCACTTGTCTGCCTCCCGTGTCCCTGGTGTGACCACCTGCCTGTGACACCTCTCTATCAACTCCCCACTCTCCCTGACAAGACGAAGATCATCGAGCTGCAGCTCCAGTTCCCTAACGCAGTCTCTTTGGAGCTGCATATCGACGCACCCGGTGCAGATGTGGACGTCCGGGAGGCTGGGAGACTCCACGACCTCCCACATCCGGCACTGAGAACAACAAGCTGCCCTCACACTCATACTTACCCCTCTCCTCAAATAACAACAAAAATGAATACCAAACCTTCCTCGCCTCGCCCGTATCCGCCAAAGCCCTTAAGCCTTCACTCTGCTCCCGGCTCCCTCCGCCACCGGCAAAACTACTCTGCCTGCTGTATAAGGCTGTATAACGGTGGATGAGCTGGCGGACCTGTTTCTCTGTGATGTTGTTCTTTGACAATGGGATGGATAGATGGATGGTCTGATGGATCTGTTGCTGTGATATTGCTCTATGGCAATGGGATGGATGGACTGATGGACCTGTTTCTGTGTGATATCGTTCTATGACAATTTGTTGGATGGATGGACTAATGGAGCTGTTTCTCTGTGATATTGCTCTGTGACAATGTGATGGATGGATGGGTTGATGGACATGTTTCTATGTGATATTGCTCTATGCTAAGGGGATGGATGGACTGATGGACCTGTTTCTGTGTGATATTGCTCTATGACAATGGGATGGATGGATGGATGGATGGGCTGATCTGTTTCTCTGTTATATTGCTCTATGACAATGGGATGGATGGACGGACTGATGGATCTGTTGCTGTGTGGTATTGCTCTATGACAATGGGATGGATGGAAGGACTGATGTTTCTGTTTCTCTGCGATATTGCTCTATCGCAATGGGATGGATGGACTGATGGACCTGTTTCTCTGTGATGTTGCACTATGACAATTAGATGGCTAGACTGATGGAGCTGTTGCTCTGTGATATTGTTCTATGACAATGGGATGGATGGAATGATTGACCTATTTCTCTGTGATTGTGTTCTATAACAATGGGATGGATGGATGGACGGACTGATGGATCTGTTTCTATGGGATATTGCTCTATGATAATGGGATGGATGAAGGGACTGACGGACCTGTTTCTGTGTGATATTTCTCTATGACAATGAGATGGATAGATGGGTCGATGGACCTGTTTCTGTGTGATATTGCTCTATGACAATGGGATGTATGTATGAATGGGCTGATTGACCTGTTTCTGTGATAGCGCTGTATGGCAAGGGGATGGATGGGCTAATGGAGCTGTTTCTCTGTGATATTGTTCTATGACAATGGGATGGATGGAATGATGGACCTGTTTCTCTGTGATATTGTTCAATGATAATGGGACGGATGGATGGGCTGATCTCTGGGAGTGAAAGGGTTATAGATGGGGCGGGGGGGTTACAGGGGAAATAGATTGGGTGTGGGGAGTGACTGGGGTAATAGATGGGGTGAGTGAGGAGCTACTGGGGTAATAGATGAGGGGTGACATTGGTAAGAGACGGGGTTGATGGATAATTGACGGGGATGGGGGATTGACAGGATAATAGATCGCGGTGGGGTGTCAAGGGTAATAGATGGGTGTGGGCGTGATAGATGGGGGTGGGGAGAGTGAGGTAATAGATGGGGGTGCATTTACAGGAGTAATAGATGGGGTGGGTGTACAGGGGTAATAGATGGTGAGGTGGGGAGTGGCGTGTATCATATGGGTGTGGAAGTGACAGGGGTAATAGATGGGGTAAGAGTCACAGGGGTAATAGTTGAGGGGTGGGGAAGTGGCAGAGGTAATAGATAGGGTGGAGAGTGACAGTGGTAATAGATTGGGGGTTGGGGAATGACGGTAGAAATAGATGGGAGTAGGGGATGACAGGGGTAATAGATGGTGGTGGGGTCTGATGGGTATTATATGTATGGTGGGTGAATGAGGGGTAATAGATGGGGGTGGGGACGACAGGGGTAATTGATGGGGGTGGGTTGACAGGGGTAATAGATGGGGTGGGGAGTGACGGGGGTAATAGATGGGGTGGGGAGTGACGGGGTAATACATGGGGGGGGTAGTGACGGGTAGGAGATGGGAATGGGGAGCTAACTAGAATGGTTGATAAGATTAACAGCCTGGTGCAATTCAAGATCAAGATGGTCATCTGACTGTAGATATATACACCCAAATGAACAACGTTCCTCCGGACCACAGTACACCCATCATACACAGCACATAGAGTAAAACAAAATATTACCACAAAAACAGTTAATAAAATATAATTCAAATGCATTTGGAGTGCACAACACAGGTAAACAGTAAACAGCTCCATGTGCTAGTGACGAGACCCGGTGGTGGCAGGGAATTTTTTTAGTCTCTCAGCCTGAGGGAAGAAGCTGTTACTCAGTCTGGCAGTCCTTGTCCTGATGTTCCTCTACCTCCTTCCTGACAGTAGTGGGTCAATGAGATTGTGGAATGGGTGGTTGAGATCCTCAACAATGCCTCTGGCCCTTCACATACAGCACTTCTGGTAAAAGTCACAAGTATGGGGGAGGGATACCCTTGTTAACCTCTTGGCAGTTTTTACTATCCTTGTTAGGGTCTTGCAGCTTCTGTACCACACTGGACAGGGCACCCTCAATGATGATCCTGTCGAAAGTTGTTAGTTTAGGGCAGGGAGCCTTGCACACCTCAATCTCCTCAAAATGTAGACACTGCTCTGCCTTCTTGAATAGTGAGGAGATGTTGTGTGTCTAAGTTAGATTGTCCATTATATGCACACTAAGGGACGTTCTGCTATTCACTCTCTCCACTGCAGAGCCATTAAGGTGCAATGGAGTGTGGTCGACCTGCGTGTTCTTGAAGTCCTCAATCATCTCTTCTGTCTTGTCTATATTGAGACTGTTGTTGTTGTTGTTCTCACATCATTTGACAAAGCCTCTCAACTTCCTCTCTGTATGCCATCATTGTTGTTGATGAGGCCAAACACTGTTGTGTCATCAGCGACTTAATGATACCAGTTGAGTTGAATTTGCTGGTGCAGTCATGAGTCAGCAGCAGACTGAACATACAGTCCTGGGAGCACCAGTGTTCAGTGTGATGGAGCTTGAGATGTTGCTGCCAACTCAGACTGACCGGGGTCTTTCCGTCAAGAAGTCCAAGATCCAGGGGTATTGAGTCCCAGTGAAGTCAGTTTACCTACCAACCTCTGAGGGATGACTGTTTAAACACTGAACTGAAGTCGATGAGCAATATCTATGCACGTGAGGCATCATTTCGAGGTGGGACAGGATGGAGTGGATGGCTGAGGCAATGGCATCATCAGTGGACCAGTTTGAGTGGTAGGCAAGCTGGAAAGGGTCCAGTGTGGATGGAAGGTGGGATTTTATCTGATCCAATACCGGATGCTCAAAGCATTTTGTGATTGTTGAGGACAATGACACTGGGCAGTACTCAATTAGGCCAGTTACCATTGTTTTCTTGAGCACTGGAATGAAAGTGGCTGCCTTGAAACCTGCAGGGTTTAACCTGGCTAGGATCCTCATCATCTTGGCTGCAGCCAGAGAGGATGCCTGTCCCTCAGGGGGAGAAGGGGCTTTCCTCAATGTCATATTATTCATTGCATCAAAGGCCTTCAGCCTGTCAGGAAGTGAGGTGTAGCTGTCATTGATGTGCAGTGTGTACTTGTAATCTGTTAAAGTTTGTATACCTTGCAACATGTTCTGCGTGTTCCTGGTGTCACAAAGGTGTCTGTTTATTTTCCGTGAGTACTCTGGCTTTTTCTTCCCAATGGCAAGGGAGAAACCACAGTCACTCCTCATAACTAAGAAGTACCCTGATCAAAATTTTTTGCTTGACTTGTAAGAGAAAATCTGCATATGCTGGAAATCCAAGCAACACACAGAAAATGCTGGAGGAACTCAGCAGGCCAGGCAACAATTATGGAAAAGTCTACAGGTCTGACGTTACCTCCAAGGTCATATGTTGAAAACCTTAGTTTGCAAATGCTTGCCTTTTAAAGTCTTTTCTTGATCTGTGGACAAACACCCCAAGTTCCTTCTGCCTCACCATACCGTTTGATACCTTCCCATTAGTTGTGTATTCCTTTTCTTTGTTGCAGCTCTTCATTCTGCAGACCCTCTGTATCAGTTCAATCACAAACAAGAGAAACTCTGCAGATGCTGGAAAGCCACACACACAAAATGCTGGAGGAACTCAGCAGGCCAGGCATCATCTATGGAAAAGAGTAAACAGTTGTCGTTTTAGGCTGAGATACTTCATCAGGTTCCTCCAGCATTTCGTGTGTGTTGCTTGTCTTTGCTGGACTCCATTTGTGTCCATTTCAAGTTTTACAACATTTCAATATAACCTCTCTGTTGTCATATGTTGCACTTTATTTATGATATACATGATCTTAGACTTTACTATAAAATGAACTGCTGCTCTCAGTCCCTCTGAATCCCTGCACTCTATAGGACAGAGAAATTTAACCTATTTTGTCTCTAGTTGTTCCTTCTGTCAAAAATACCAATTTGCAGTTTACTTTAATTAAATTTCATGTGTTACTTGTCTGTTCAATCTATCAGCCTACCTGTAAACAAACTGTAGAATAATGTAATTGGAGGAAATGTACGTAACTCACAACCACCGACATTGAGTTGGGATTCTGGCATGGTTCCGGAGGACTGGAAGACTGCAAATGTCACTCCGCTATTTAAGAAGGGGGCAAGGAAGCAAAAAGGAAATTATAGACCTGTTAGCTTGACATTGGTGGTTGGGAAGTTGTTGGGAGTCGATTGTCAAGGATGAGGTTACGGAGTACCTGGAGGCATATGGCAAGATAGGCAGAACTTAGCATGGATTCCTTAAAGGAAAATCCTGCCTGACAAACCTATTACAATTTTGTGAGGAAATTACAAGTAGGCTAGACAAAGGAGATGCAGTGGATGCTGTATATTTGGATTTTCAGAAGGCCTTTGACAAGGTGCCACACATGAGGCTACTTAACAAGATAAGAGCCCATGGAATTACAGGAAAGTTACATACGTGGATAGAGCATTGGCTGATTGGCAGGAAACAGAGTGGGAATAATGGGATACTGTTCCGGTTGTCTGCCGGTTACCAGTGGTGTTCCACAGGGGTCCGTGTTGGGGCTGCTTCTTTTTACATTGTACATCAACGATTTGGATTATGGAATAGGTGGCTTTGTGGCTAAATTTGATGATGATACGAAGATAGGTGGAGGGGCCGGTAGTGCTGAGGAAACGGAGAGTCTGCAGAGAGATTTGGATAGATTGGAAGAATGGGAAAAGAAGTGGCAAATGAAATACAATGTTGGAAAGTGTATGGTTATGCACTTTGGCAGAAAAAATAAACGGGCAGACTATTATTTAAATGGGGAAAGAATTCAAAGTTCTGAAATGCAATGGGACTTGGGAGTCCTCGTACAGGATACCCTTAAGGTTAACCTCCAGGTTGAGTCAGTGGTGAAGGCGGCGAATGCAATGTTGGCATTCATTTCTAGAGGAATAGAGTATAGGAGCAGGGATGTGATGTTGAGGCGCTGGTGAGACCTCACTTGGAGTACTGTGGGCAGTTTTGGTCTCCTTATTTAAGAAAGGATGTGCTGACGTTGGAGAGGGTACAGAGAAGATTCACTAGAATGATTCCAGGAATGAGAGGGTTAACATATGAGGAACGTTTGTCCGGTCTTGGACTGTATTCCTTGGAGTTTAGAAGAATGAGGGGAGACCTCATAGAAACATTTCCAATGTTGAAAGGCATGGACAGAGTGGATGTGGCAAAGTTGTTTCCCATGATGGGGGAGTCTAGTACAAGAGGGCATGACTTAAGGATTGAAGGGCGCCCATTCAGAACAGAAATGCGAGGAAATTTCTTTAGTCAGAGGGTGGTGAATCTATGGAATTTGTTGCCACGGGCAGCAGTGGAGGCCAAGTCATTGGGTGTATTTAAGGCAGAGATTGATAGGTATCTGAGTAGCCAGGGCATCAAAGGTTATGGTGAGAAGGCAGGGCAGGGGACTAAATGGGAGAATGGATCAGCTCATGATAAAATGGTGGAGCAGACTCAATGGGCTGAATGGCCGACTTCTGCTCCTTTGTCTTATGGTCTTATGGTCTTTAAGAGGCTGGACTGATGTGATGAGGTAATTACATAATAGGTTTTTTAGTGCACTTTGTGTTCAGTTTTTGATTCAATAAATGAGTTGCTATGGCTGTTCTGAAACATAAAATGCCTCACTTCATTTTATTTGCGAAAACCTCCATTGGTGATCTCGGATGATTCCGGAGTTATTGAACATGTCGACCACTGCAGTTGCTTTGAAACTGCTGGAGTTTTGGGAGCAAAATGCTGTTGCTTGATTCATACAAATGGAGGATCAATTCGTGCTTCGAGAAATCTCAGCCAACACCACCAAATATTTTTACTTGATAGTGTCACTCAGCATTTCCATGGCAATAAGAGTGGCGAGTCTGTCTGAATACAATAGATACCGATCTCTAAAAACTCACTTTGTACAGACTTTTGAACTATCAAGAGTCTGAGCACGCCAAACAGTTGTTCTCCTTACCCAGTTTTGGCAATGCTAAATTGTCAGAGCTAATGGACCATATGCCGTCTCTCCTGGGGAAATTACCATCCTTGTTTCATTTTTAAAGAACTCTTCGCGCAGCAAATGCCTGATCCAGTTCACATAGCCCTCACTAAGGCACCCATGAAAGACTATAGGTAGCTTGATAAAATGGCTGATGGTCTACACTCAGCTAGGCAGTGGTGCATCATTCCTCCTCTTTTCTCTACCTTAATGAGCCTGGTCAGCAAGGCCCCCAACATGAGTTGGATATGGCCCTTGTGGCTATGGGGGTCAGGGGGTATGGAGGGAAGGCTGGGGCGGGGTTCTGAGTTGGATGATCAGCCATGATCATAATAAATGGCGGTGCAGGCTCGAAGGGCCGAATGGCCTACTCCTGCACCTATTTTCTATGTTTTTCTATGTTTCTATAAGGACAGCCGCACCTATGAAATAGACAATGCCGGGCCTGTGCTTTTACCATGCATGCTTTGGTATGAATGTGAGGAAGTGCTGACCACCTTGCAGCTTCGACAGAGCCAACACATTGGGACATCAGAGGTCTGTGAACACCATAGGTTTCAGCTGCCAGGATCATCTACAGTTCATTACAGACACCCTTTCAGGGCGACGTTTCTTGTGTGCTGCGGGTGCTCAAGAGAGTGTGCTACCAGTATTGCCTATGATGAGAAGGCAAAGAGTGATGAAACCTCACTGGAGGCTGCCGATGGCGGCAGCCGCAGTAGGATCCAGACTTTTGGACACGACGGCTGACGTTCTGCTTCAGTGGGCAACGCTACATGTGGGATTTCATCCTGGCTGAAGTGGCTAGACCTCTGCTCAGTGCAGATTTCCTGTGTGCCAAAGGACTGTTAGTCAATCTCAAGAACTGATGTCAAGGACTTTGGGTGGTTACGCTGCTCCCCCAGTAAGTTCCCCACAACAACTCTGTCAAACACATGCAACCACTGCGTGTGAGTTTACTCGACCGTTGGGCGAATTCCCAAACTTCACCAAGCCCACATTCTCCACTACAGTCACAAAACATGGGGTCGAGCACCACATTCCCACAAATGGCTCACCAGTCCATGTCCATGTGCATAGACTGGACCTGAAAACCTGGCAATCGTGAAGGCTGAGTCTGCCAACATTGAAAGACTTGACATTGTGCGCCGGTCAAATAGCTCCTGGGCTTCACCCCTCCATATGGTCCCTAAGTCCAATAGTGGTTGCTGCCCATGTGATGATTACTGATGCCTTAATGAGGCCACTGCCCGCGATCGTTACTTGGTCCCATACATCCAAGACTTTCGACACATTTAGATGGAAAGTCAATTTTTTCCAAAGTCAGTTTAGTTAGGGGCTACCAAAAGGTTCCTGTGTGCTTGGAGGACATTCCCAAACAACTGTGATAACCCCATTTGGCCTCTTTGAGTTTCTGCACATACTGTTTGGGCTGAAAAATGCAGTACAGACTTTCCAATGGCTGATGGACTCTGTATTAAAAGACTTAAGTTTTTTTTTGTTTACCTGGATGACTTATTTGTCACCAGTGCATCCAAACCTGAGCACGTTTCTCATCTCTGCACACTTTTCGAGCGCTTAAGTCAACACAGATTGATTATTAACCCTGCTAAATGCCAGTTTGGGTTGTCAACCATTGACTTCCTCAGCTATCGCATCTCCGCAGAAGCTGTGAAACCTCCCCCATTAAAGGTTGCCACTATTATGGGTTTCCCACCACCCGACACTACACAAAAACAACAGGAGTTTTTAGGTGTGGTGAATTTCTATCACTGCTTCATTGCACGAGCTCCTGAACTTATGCTTACCCTGTGAGTGCGCTTAAAGACTACATCCCGAGTCAAGTGCATGACTAGTCAGCGGGCATGACCAGGGCATTTGATGATACGGAGCAAGCTCTTTCCAGCGTGACCCTACTGGCACCCATAGCCGTTACTACTGATGCTTCAGACTACGCTGTGGATGCTGTGCTCAAACGGTAGGTTGGAGGTGTGTGGCAGCCGCTGACTGTCTACAGCCGGCAGCTCCCTTCCCCCGAAAGGAAGTTCAGTACATTTGACTGTGAGCTTCTTGGTTCCTAGCTGGCTGGCTGCCATTTTCATTTTCTTTTAGGAGGTTGCCATTTCACAAACCCCTCGTGCACATGATGGCCAAAATATCAGACTTTTGGTCTGCATGGCAGCAACACCGCCTGGCCTACATATCAGAGTTCACGACGGATATACAACATATCAAGGGAAAAATAATGCCATGACTGATTGCCTCTGATGGCCAGGTTTTGAGGCCATACACAGAAGGGTTGACTATGCCAGCATGGCAGCTAACCATGTTATAGACCGAGAGGTTCAGGCTTACTGAACAGTAGTCACAGACCTGCAGCTTTTTTTTTCTGTGCCATACTCTGCCAGACCCTCGGCAACCACTTTTTCAAGTGGTTGCCTTGGAGGAAAGATTTTGTGAGTGGTCCCCCACGTCCTTCTCACAGCGCAGTCCTTTTTTTTTTAATGAGGCTGAATTGTGAGCTCGACACTCAACCTGGCATGGATGGAAAGCGTGCTGGGAGCGGCCTGACTGGGTTGGAACTCGGGAACCTTCGCTCCGGAGTCCAGCGCTGATGTCACTGTGCCACCAGCAGGCCTGCGGCTAGCTGACATTAATTCCAGGGAAGCTGGGGCTTCTCTCCTGTGTGAAGTCTCAACTGGTTGCCCTCACCCCATTGTGACCACAAACTGGAGGCTGACTATTTTGGACTCCATACATGGCCTCTCGCACCTGGGCTGGAACACCTCACAGAAACTGGTTGCACTGAAGTTTGTTTGGCATGGCCCCAGAAAGGATGTGCAAGATTGGAGTGCCAGCAGGCAAAATCTGACCGCCATGTTCAGGTGCCATTGGCACCTTTTGAGGTCCCAAGTGACTGTTTGACCACGTTAATGTGAATCTTGTTGATCCTCTCTAAACCCCCCCCCACCCCGTGGTTTCACACACCTCTTTACTGGATGGCCAGAGGTCGTCGCCCTAGCATTGATGACTGCCACAGATGTGGCTTGGGCGATCATCAGCAGCTGGGTTGCTTGGTTTGGCACCCTGTCTGATATTTCCTCTGACCGCGGTCCCCTATTCATTTCAGGCCTCTGGGCTGCGATGGCTAGAACCTCGGGATTATGCTACATCACACCATGGCGTATCACCCAGAGTCCAATGGCCTATGTGAACGGTTTCACTGCTCCTTAAAGGCTGCTCTGAGAGCTTCCCTGATAGACGAGTGGTGGCATGATCATCTCCCATAGGTCCTTCTGGGGCTCAGAACAACCCCAAAAGAGGACCTGCAGTCACCCACAGCTGAGTTGGTATATGGGCACCCATTGCAAGTGCCAGGTGATTTCATTCCTGACGCTAAGGCCACCTGGTCGGCCTCTCATCAGCGTTCCGCCCTCCTCAGTAAATTCAATTCCTTTTCGCTGATCCCTACTTCCCACCATGGTTACAGCACTCCTGGGTTCCTGTTGACCCACGTTCTGCCTCATTTGTTTTCGTCTGCCATGGTGCACACCAACATCCCCTGAGACCCCATTCTGGAACAGGGAGAAAAGACTTTTATTATAGATAAGAGGGTAAACCTGAATGTATTTCAGTAGATCGCCTTAAACCAGCCCACCAGAATTTGGAGAATTCCGCTACCATGCCCCTGGTGTCACGACATGATCATGTGAGTGGTTTCCCCACTCCTTTAAGGTTTCCCTGATAATGATCACCACACTTCTGGACCAGCCAGAGGCATCTGCTGTACCTCCACCCATGGAGCACAGGATCTGAGCCGGGCGACTTGTCCGAGCTCCAGATCGGCTCACAATGCTGGCTTTAGTGAATTCTAGGCAGGGTTGCTGTGTCAGGCGACATAATTCACAATCACCGACATTGAGTTGGGGTTTCACTGTTTCACTTTAAAAGGCTGCTCTGATGTGATGAGGTAATTAGGTTTTTAGCACATTTGGTGCTCAGTTCTTTGGTGTTCAGTAAATGAGTTGCTACAGTTTTCTGAAACATAATGTGCCTCACACTGTTTTACTTGCAAAAACCTACAAATCACAGAAATCTACTTTTTGACCCAGCATCAGATAGTCTACCTGATCCGTCTTGGGATGTTTCTGTTGGGTTACAATGATCTGCACAAGTAGTTAATGCTGACCAGTAGTGAAGTGGCCTAGCTCAGGCTGAGGTGGGTCTTAGAGCGACATTTGAGCCTCATCCATCGGGAAGTTGCTGCAGACTTGTTGGAATTGGTTTATTGTAGTCAAATGTACCAAGGTATAGTGAAAAACTTTGTCTTGCATACTGTTCATACAGATCAGATGATTGCACAGTGCATTGAGGTAGAACAACTTACTGCCCATTACGCCGCTGGTGCCTAGGGCAGCAGTGAAGGTCACCACCTCCGACTGTCTACTCTCATGTGCCCTGGGATCCTCATTTCGCGCCTTCTTGATTGTGATGTCTTTATGGTTACACCAGGACAGACTATTGGTGATATTCAATCAACAAGATGTCAACCGTCTCATCTTCATCAACGTTGATGTAGACACGAGGAAATCTGCAGATGCTGGAAATTCAAGCAACACTCACAAAATGCGTGGGCACATGGCCAAGTGGTTAGGGCACTGGACTAGCTACCTGAAAGTTGTGAGTTCGAGCTGCAGCCGAGGGAATGTGTTGTGTCCTTGAGCAGACATCCCACCCTGCAAAAACTCATTTCAGGGAGGTAGCACCATCAACTTGCAGGAGACTTCCGGGAGAGGTGGGATGTCTGCAAAAGAGTAGCTCCTTAGCAGCTGGCCAGCTAGTTTAAATAACGTTAGCTATGCTAATGGACGAATGACACCTGTTAAACTCACCTCAACATGTCTTTTACAGTTTTAACCCACCACGGGCAATAGAAAAGTCACTGTTGCAAACAGTGCAGCGAGCAACACTGTCATTATTTTGACCCCTATTAGGCAGGGGTACACTTTAGTGTAGTCTGGGGTGATGTACGTTTTATATATTTTTTGGAACACTCTGCCATGGCGCGCTCTCTCGCTCTCGTGCTCTCACCTTCTCTCTCTCTCTCGCTTGCTTGCTCCTGCTCTCGCTCTCTCTCACTCATGCTCTCTTGCTTTCTCTCTCTCTCTCACTTGCTTGCTCCTGCTCTCGCTCTCTCTCGCGTGCGCTCTCTCTTGCTCTCAAAAAAATTGATTTCCGTGATATTGTATATAATTTGCGGGCATCAGGGAGCCACTATTAACATGTGGTAGACTCCCGGAACTTCCGGGAGAGGTGGGATGTCTGCCTTGAGCAAGGCACTGAATCACACATTGCTCTGCGACGATACTGGTGCCAAGCTGTATGGGTCCTAATGCCCTTCCCTTGGACAACTGCTGGTCTTCCATACAACCTTGCACAGGCCTGTGCCCTGGAGAGTGAAGACTTTCCAGGCGCAGATCCATGGTCTTGCAAGTCTAACGGATGCCTTTACTCACAAAATGCTGGTGGAACGCAGCAGGCGTTTTCTGTGTGTTGCTTGATATAGACAACTCTTTTGCGTTTCTGACGTTGAGGGAAAGGTTGTTGTTATGGCACCATGTTATTCCAATGAATACAACAGTGGTTATAACTCTCCCAAAGTACAGAGAAGGGGTTTGGAAACTCGATTGCCGGCACAAAGGCTCCTCCTGCCGGCCTAAAGTCTCCCGCAACCGCCGCCGCCCGCCGGCGCCATCTCCAGGTCACGTGAAGGAGAATCGATTTGGATCACGTGAGGGAGAGCGGGCGGCCGGAACCATTTTGCCCGGAAACTGTTGGATGCCGTACTGATGTGCCCCTGAACAGACCTCCGGAGTGATACAGGCTGCGCTAGCCGGCTGCCAGAATGAGAACCAACAGGGTCTACAAACTGTGGATTCACAAAAAGGGATTCGCAGGCAGTGGTGAGAATGGAGTTGGTGGGATTGCAATGCAAGAGGGGGAAAGAAGGGGAAGGGAAAGAGTGATCAGGAGGGGCTGACCGGGTGGGGATGGAGAACAGGAGAGAGGCCGAGGAAAGGATACAGATCTGAGAGGAGTGTTTGGAGTTGAGAAGGAGGAAGTGTGAAAAGGATGGTTATACGGCGCACTATCTTGGGCTAGAAACACATGTGGCCCTGTTCGTCTGCCCCCTCCAGATTCTTGGATTTGTTTTTCATTAACTGTTATTGCCCAATATACCCCACTGCTCAGCATCCTGTGTACTGTCACCAATCTGCCTGGCTGCCAATCCTATCAGATAGCTCTGTGGACCCTTCTAGTCACTGCTGACAACACTAGAATTTTTACTTCGCAAAACTGACAATGTAGTTTAGCCACCTACGCTGCTCCCAGTGATACTGCTTCTTCTTTACCTCTGACTCTATATCAAAATAAACTCTAAAACTTGAAGCATATGTAACCCCAAGGACAGTGTGAGTGCAGATCCCAGCCTCCACTTACTTTAGAATTCATGGTTCCTCACCGGGCAATAACTCCACAGCACATCTGATACCTGTTCAGCTGAAGGGATGAATGCCAGAAGACAATTTCACTATGGAGACTCTTACCATTCAGCTTTATCTGTTCAATTCCTCTGAGGTGCTGAGTGATTTTCTTTTCATCTCTTTTACCGTGGAGCTAAATGCAAATAAGATCACAGTTTGAAGGTTGGATAACATTACAGTGAACTGTAATCAAGAGCCATTTTGCTTACCTTTTGGCACTTGCGAAAAGATGGGGAGTGGTGGTAGTTGTGGGCCAGGGTTGGTGTCAGGAGATAGTTACAGAACTATTCCTCTCCAAACAAAAAAAATAAAATATGGAAGATGATTGTTTGCTATGTGTGGGAAAAGTGTGATGAATGGACAGATGACTTGTTTCATGTTGTCGTGCGTTTTTGGGAAAAGTGAGGAAGGTGCAGGTCATGTGTATTCCAAAAATGAAGAAATACTTAAATAGTAGAATAGTACAGCAGTGGTTGACAAGGGAAGTCAAGGCTATTGTAAAAGCAAAAGAAAGTGCAATTAGTGGGAAGATAGAGGATTAGGGAAGTTTTTAAAAACCTACAGAGAGCAACTAAAAAAATCATTAGAAGAGAAAAAATGAAATTTGAAAGCAAGCTAGCAAATAATATCGAAGTGGATAGTAAAAGTCTTTTCAAGTATGTTAAAAATATAAGAGAAATGAGAGTGGATATAGGACCACTAGAAAATTAGGCAGGAGAAGTAATAATGGGGGACAAGAAGATGGCTGATGAACAAAATGAGTATTTGGCGTCATTCTTCACTGTGGAAGACACTAGCAGTTTGCCTGATGTCATAGTGTGTGAAGGAAGAGAAGCTGGTGCAATTGCTGTTACAAGAGAGAGGGTGCTAAAAAAAATCTGAAAGACTTAAAGGTAGTTAAGTCACCCGGACCAGAAGAACGGCACCCTAGGGTTCTGAAAGATATAGTGTTAGAGATTGTGGTGGCATTAGAAATGATCTTTCAAAAATCATTGGACTCTGGCATGGTGCCAGAGGACTGGAAAATTACAAATGTTACTCCACTTTTTAAGAAAGTAGGAAGGCAGCAGAAAGGAAGTTATAGACCAGTTAGCCTGACCTCAGTGGTTGGGAAAATGTTAGAGTCAATTGTTAAGGTAATGGAATACTTGGTGACACAAGATAAGATAGGGCAAAGTCAGCATGGTTTCCTTCAGGGAAAATCCTGCCTGAAGAACCTGTTGTAATTCTTTGAGGAGATTACAGGTAGGATAGATGAAGGGGTTGCAGTGGAGGTTGTGTATTGGACTTTCAGAAGGCCTTTGACAAGGTGCCATACATGAGGCTGCTTACCAAGTTAAAAGCCCATGGTATTACAGGGAAGTTACTAACATGGTTAGAGTATTGGCTGATTGGTAGGAGGCAGCGATTGTGATTAAAAGGATCTTTTTCCAGTTGGCTGCCAGTGACTAGTGGTGTTCCACAGGGGTTGGTGTTGGGACCACTTCTTTTTATGCTGTATATAAATGATTTAGATGATGGAATAGATGGCTTTATTGCCAAGCTTGCAGATGATATAAAGATTGGTGGAGAGGCAGGTAATGTTGAGGAAACAGGGAGGATGCAGAAGGACTGAGACAGATTAGGAGAATGGACAAGAAAGTGGCAAATGAAATACAATGGTGGAAAATGCATGGACATGCACTTTGGTAGTAGAAATAAATCTGTGGACTATTTTCTAAATGGGGAGAAAATCCAGGAATCTGAGATGCAGAGGGACTTGGGAGTCCTTGTGCCGAACACCCTGAAGGTTAACTTGCAGTTTGAGTAGGTAGTGAGGAAGGCGAATGCCATGTTAGGATCCATTTCAGGAGGTCTAGAATATAAGAGCAAGGATGTGATGCTGAGGCTTTATAAGGCACTGGTGAGGCCTCACCTTGAGTATTGTGAACGTTTTTGGGCCCCTCATCTTAGAAAAGATGTGCTGGTATTGGAGAGGGTCCAGAGGAGGTTCACAGGATGATTCCAGGAATGAAAGGGTATCATATGAGGAATGTTTGATGGCAACACACATCAAAGTTGCTGGTGAAAGCAATTTCCAGCATCTGCAGAATTCCTTGTGTTAATGTTTGATGGCTCTGGGTCTGTACTCACTGGAATTCAGAAGGATGAGGGGGGATCTCGTTGAAACCTTTTGAATGTTGAAAGGCCTAGACAGAGTAGATGTGGAAAGGATGTTTCCCATGGTGGGAGAGTCTAGGACAAGAGGGCACAGCTTCAGGATAGAGGGGTGCCCTTTCAAAACAGAGATGCAGAGAAATTTCTTTAGCCAAAGGCTGGTGAATTTGTGGAACTTGTTGCTACATGCAGCTGTGGAGGCCAAGTCGTTGGGTGTATTTAAGGCAGAGATTGATAGGTTCTTGATTGGACATGGCATCAAAGGTTACAGGCAGAAGGCCGGGAACTGGGGTTGAAGAGGAGATAGAAAAATACGATCAGCCGTGATTGAATGGTGGAGCAGACTTGATGGGCCAGATCGTCTAATTCTGCTCCTATGTCTTATTGTCTTATGTTGTCTTTCTGTTTCTCGTAGACTATGAACTGATGGTGAACCCCAAGGTCTTTCCCCAGGTGAGACTTGGTGACATTGTGGAGATTGCATATGTCAATGACGAATACAGGTTGGTACCATTTTAAAGAACTGTTATAAACGGTTTAAAGAGTTAATTTAGTTTTGGCATCCATGAGACAACAAGATATTGCCAACGCATGGCGGTGTGGCGGCCTGCAGATGGCGGTGCGGCGGTGGTGTTTCGTGTGGCTGCTGCCTGTGTCCTTTGTGGTGATGAAGGTTGCAGATTCGGGGGCTGCTGGGTCAGTGCACAGTGATGTACAGGGTCTGCTTTCTCCTGGCTAGTGACGAGCTTCGTCAGTGTGGTGGAAGCCACACTCCCCCAGCCAAGTAGAGAGTGTTCCATCGCACCCCTGACTTGTACCTGTGGAGTTTCTGACTCCCAAGCTGTTGGTGGCAGGAGGCTCTGTAATAGTAATACATTGTTTACCAAGGATCGATGATCAAATTCACTCCTGTTGGAGATCAAGATGGTCATTGTCAGGCACTTTTCCCATGATAGCCCATTCTTGAATGTTGTCCAGTCTGGATGCATATCGGTGTGAGTGCTAGAGTCATAGAGCATTACAGTACATAAACAGACCCTTTGCCCATCTTGTTCATGCTGAACTACCATTCTGTCTACTCCCATTGACCTGCATCTGGACCATAGTCCTCCATACCTCTCCCAGCCATGTACCTGTCTGAATTTCTCTTAAATGTTGAAATTGAACCTGCATCCACCTCTTCCGCTGGCAACTCATTCCACACTGGCACTGTCCTCTGAGTGAAGAAGTTGCCCCTTTAAACATTTCACCTTTCACCCTTAACTTATGACCTCTAGTTCTGGTCTCACTCGACCTTGGTGGAAAAAGCCTGCTTATAGTTATGCTATCTATACCCCTCATAATTTTGTATGGCTCTACCAAATCTTCCCTCATTCTCCTATAATCTAGGGAATAAAGTTCTAACCTATTCAACCTTTTCCTATAACTCAGATCCTCAGGTTACAGCAACATCCTTGAAAATTTTCTCTGCACTCTTTCAATCTTATTGGTATTTTTCTTATAGGCAGGTGACCAGAGCTGCACAGAATACTCCAAATGTGTTTAATTTGTGCTGTATCTCTAAATAAAAATAAATAAATAAATCTGCTCTACAATGCCAACAGGGATCATTTGTGAAACTTGTTAAAGTGGAAGACTTCATAATCTCACTGAAATAGGAGTCAGGCTGCATTAAAATCTCCAAAATTTCTGTCAGCAGAGCTTCTCTCTGGGGAAATCACTGAGTCCTCATTCCTGATGTCATCTCCTGGTAAACACTCCTCCCTCAGCCAATGTCACCAGGAGATTTTGTAGGGATTATATTAGTGGGAGCTTGAGTAGAAACTGGCTGCTGTATTTCCTGTCTCACAACAGAGGCTGCACTTTCAAAACGCATTTTTGCCAGAGAAACGTTTCAGTTAAAAAATTTACTTCCATTAACTTGGCCTGCAGACTGTGAGATGAATTTCTAAATGTTGACAGAATTGAGGATGACACGGACAAGATTGGGGAAGAGTTGCAGCTACTTTTATTAATTGCAGTAATTCGCAGAGAATGCATTGCTGGTGCATTATGGTCCATTGCAATCATCTGGTAGGGGGCTGGGATTGATTTGGGTTTTGGGGTCTGCTGCAGGAACATGTGATATTGGATCTAACATACAGCCTTAGGAGGGCAAGGCCAGGGACCCCAGAGGGGTCAGAGGAGTTTAAATGAAACTGAATCTGATATTGTAGAGTCTACAATTTCCACAGTATGACATGTCTGGGGCGGTGGGGGGGGGGTTGACATTTGACATCCTTCTTCGTTCTCTGCTTGTTGCTCAATACTCTTGTGATCTCCCTTTGCAGCCCTCTTCTTCTGCAGGTGAAGTCATTGAGAGAAGATCTGCAGAAAGGTAATGGCTTGATTTCCTTTGCGTGGTTGTAGTAGTGGTTGGAATGGTGGGATTTTAGTTTGAGAACAGTGTTTAAAGGTGGGATAATCATTATTAAAACTGAGTGTAACATGTATCTGACCCGCTAACAGTCATAAGGCAATAAGATGTAGGGGCAGAATTAGGCCATTCAGCCCATTGAGTCTGCTCTGCCATTCCATCATGGCTGATTTATTTTCCCTCTCAACCCCACTCTCCTGTCTTGTCTACGTAACCCATAATGCCTTTACAGACCAAGAACATATCAACCTCCGCTTTAAATATATCTAATAATTTGGTGTCCACAGCCATATTAGGAAATGAATTCCACTGATTCACTAATCTCTGACTAAAGAAATTCCTCCTAATCTCCACAAGACATAGGAACAGAATTTGGCCATTTGGCCCATCAAGTCTGGTCCGCCATTTGATCACGGGTGATTTATTATCCCTCTCAACCCCATTCTCCTGTCTTCTCTCCGTAATCATTGACACCCTTACTAATCAAAAACCTATCAGTTCTAAAGGGACTGAGGCTGTGCCCTCTGGTCATGGACTCTCCCACTACTGGAAAATCCTCTCCATGTCCTTTCATGGCCTTTCAATATTTGATGGGTTTCAATGAGATTCCCCCCTCATTCTCTTAATTCCAGTGAGTACTGGTGCAGGGCCATCAGTTTTTTCTCCTTTCATTCCTGGATCATTCTCATGAACCTCCTCTGGACCTTCTCCATTGCCAGCATGTCTTTTCTCAGATAAGAGGCCCAAAACTGCTCAAAATACTCCAAGTGTGGTCTGAGCGATGCTTTATAAAGCCTCAACATTACATTTTTGCTTTCATATTCTGATCCTCTCAAAATGGATGCTAACATTGCATTTGCCTTCCTCACCACAGACTCAACCTGCAAGTTAACCTTCAGGGAATCCTGCACAAGAATTCCCAAGACCCCTTATACCTCTTTCTGGATTTACTCCCATTTTAGAAAATAGTGTACACCTTTATTCCTTCTGCCAAAGTGCATGACCTTACACTTCCTTGTGCTGATCGCTATCGGTCACTTTGCCAATTCTGGCATTCCTATAACATGAGTATTACTCACCAGGTACTGACACATAGCTGAAGGCTTATTGGTATTGATTTATTATTGTCACATGTACATTCAGTGAAAAGTTAGCCTTGGATAATGTTCATACTGATCAAATCGTTACATGGCTTCCCTTAAATATTTCATCTTTCACCCTTAATCTATGACCTATTGTTCTTGTCTCAGTCAACCTCAGTAGAAAAAAGCTTGCTTGCATTTTCTCTATCTATATCCTCATAATTTGGTATTTCTTCTCATTCCTAGGTAGTCATCCCGAGGCTACAGGGGTCAGAAAACTGGGTCACTGTCAAGAGAGGGAAGGGAAATGCCCGGATAGTGGAGAGCACACCTGTGGCTGTCCCCCTCAGCAACAAATATCTTGTTCTAGATGCTGTTGAGGGGGATGACCTGTCAGGGGACGCCCACGGTGACCGGGTCTCTGGCACTGAGCCTGGCGCTGTTGTGCAGGAGAGAAGGAGGGAGAAGAGGAATGCGGTAGTCATAGGGGATTCCATAGTCAGGGGAACGGACAGGAGATTCTGTGAGCCTGATAGAGATACCCGCATGGTGTGTTGCCTCCCAGGTGCCAGGGTACGGGATGTCTCAGATCGGGTCCAGAATATTCTGAAGGGGGAGGGTGAGCAGCCAGTTGTCTTGGTACATGTTGGTACCAATGACATAGATAGGACAAAGGAGGAGGTCCTGAAGAGAGATTTCTGGGAGTTAGGAAGGAAGCTGAGAAGCAGGACCTCCAGGGTAGTAATCTCCATGTGCTAGTGAGGGCAAGAATAGTAGGATCAGGCAGACGAATGCGTGGCTGAGAGACTGGTGCAGGGGGCAGGGCTTCAGATTCTTGGATAATTGGGATCTCTTCTGGGGGAAGTATGACCTGTTCAAAATGGACAGGTTGCACCTGAACCCGAAGGGGACCAGTATCCTGGTGGGAAAGTTTAATAGAGCTGTTAGGGAGGGTTTAAGCTAATTTGGCAGGGAGATGGGAACTGAAATGATAGAACGGAGGAAGGGGAAAACAGAAATAAATCTAAGATATTGAGCAGTAAAGATGTCAGGAAAGACAGGCAGGTGATGGGGCAAATTTGTAGCCATTGGGATGAATTGCAGTGCAATAAAGTCGCAGTGAAATCAAAGCGAGAAGTACCAAATACTGGTCTTGAGATATTATACTTAAATGCACGCAGCATAAGGAATAAGGTGGATGATCTTGTCGTACAGCTACAGATTGGCAGGTATGATATTGTGGCCATCACTGAGACCTGGCTAAAGGATGCATGTCTCTGGGAGCTGAACGTCCAAAGTTACACGGAGTATCGGAAGGATAGGAAGGTAGGCAGTGGGGAGGTGTGGCTTTATTGGTAATAAATGATATTAAATCATTAAAAAGAGGTGATATAGGATTGGGAGGTGCAGAATCTTTATGGGTTGAGCTAAGAAATCGCAGGGGTAAAAGGATGGCAGTTATTTATAGGCCTCCAAACAGCTGCAGTGATGTGGACTACAAATTACAACAGGAAATAGAAAAGGCTTGCCAGAAGGGCAGTGTTATGATAATTGTGGGGGATTTTAACATGCGAGTGGATTGGGAAAATCAGGTCAGCACTGGATCTCAAGAGAGAGAATTTGTAGAATGTCTACAAGATGGCTTTGTAGAACAGCTTGTTATTGAGCCTACTAGGGGATCGGCTGTACTGGATTGGGTATTGTGTAATGAACCGGAGGTGATTAGAGAGATTGAGGTGAAGGAACCCTTAGGAACAGTGATCATAACATGATTGAGTTCACTGTGAAATTTGAAAAAGAGAAGCTGAAATCTGATATGTTGGTATTTCAGTGGAGTAAAGGAAATTACAGTGTTATGAGAGAGGAACTGGCCAAAGTTGACTGGAAGGGGACACTGGCGGGAAAGGCGGCAGAGCAGCAGTGGCTGGAGTTTATGCGAGAAGTGAGGAAGGTGCAAGACAGGTATATTCCAAAAAAGAAGAAATTTTCGAATGGAAAAAGGATGCAACTGTGGTTGACAAGAGAAGTCAAAGCCAAAGTTAAAGCAAAGGAGAGGGCATACAAGGAAGCAAAAATTAGTGGGAAGGCAGAGGATTGGGAAGCTTTTAAAAGCTTACAAAAGGAAACCAAGAAGGTCATTAAGAGGGAAAAGATTAACTATGAAAGGAAACTAGCAAATAATATCAAAGAAGATACTAAAAGCTTTTTCAAGTATATAAAGAGTAAAAGACAGGTGAGAGTAGATATAGGACCGTTAGAAAATGATGCTGGAGAAATTGTAATGGGAGATAAAGAGATGGCGGAAGAACTGAACGAGTGTTTTGCATTAGTCTTCACTGAGGAAGACATCAGCAATATACCGGACACTCAAGGGTGGCAGGGAAGAGAAGTGTGCGCAGTCACAATTATGACAGAGAAAGTACTCAGGAAGCTGAATAGTCTAAAGGTAGATAAATCTCCTGGACCAGATGGAATGCACCCTCGTGTTCTCAAGGAAGTAGCTGTGGAGATTGCAGAGGCATTAGCAATGATCTTTCAAAAGTCGATAGATTCTGGCATGGTTCCGGAGGACTGGAAGATTTCAAATGTCACTCCGCTATTTAAGAAGGGCACAAGGAAGCAAAAAGCAAATTATAGACCTGTTAGCTTGACATCGGTGGTTGGGAAGTTGTTGGAGTTGATTGTCAAGGATGAGGTTACAGAGTACCTGGAGGCATATGACAAGATAGGCAGAACTCAGCATGGATTCCTTAAAGGAAAATCCTGCCTGACAAACCTATTACAATTTTTTGAGGAAATTACAAGTAGGCTAGACAAGGGAGATGTAGTGGATGTTGTATATTTGGATTTTCAGAAGGCCTTTGACAAGGTGCCAGACATGAGGCTACTTAACAAGATAAGAGTCCATTGAATTACGGGAAAGTTACATACGTGGATAGAGCATTGGCTGATTGGCAGGAAACAGAGAGTGGGAATAAAGGGATCTTATTCTGGTTGGCTGCTGGTTACCAGTGGTGTTCCACAGGGGTCCGTGTTGGGGCAGCTTCTTTTTACATTGTACATCAACGATTTGGATTATGGAATAGATGGCTTTGTGGCTAAGTTTGCTGACGATACGAAGATAGGTGGAGGGGCCGGTAGTGCTGAGGAAACGGAGAGTCTGTAGAGAGACTTGGATAGATTGGAAGAATGGGCAAAGAAGTGGCAAATGAAATACAATGTTGGAAAGTGTATGGTTATGCACTTTGGCAGAAGAAATAAATGGGCAGACTATTATTTAAATGGGGAAAGAATTCAAAGTTCTGAGATGCAACGGGACTTGGGAGTCCTCGTACAGGATACCCTTAAGGTTAACGGCCAGGTTGAGTCGGTGGTGAAGAAGGCGAATGCAATATTGGCATTCATTTCTAGAGGAATAGAGCAGGGATGTGATGTTGAGGCGCTGGTGAGACCTCACTTGGAGTACTGTGGGCAGTTTTGGTCTCCTTATTTAAGATAGGATGTGCTGACGTTGGAGAGGGTACAGAGAAGATTCACTAGAATGATTCCGGGAATGAGAGGGTTAACATATGAGGAACGTTTGTCTGCTCTTGGACTGTATTCCTTGGAGTTTAGAAGAATGAGGGGAGACCTCATAGAAACATTTCGAATGTTAAAAGGCATGGACAGAGTGGATGTGGCAAAGTTGTTTCCTATGATGGGGGAGGCATGACTTAAGGATTGAAGGGCACCCATTCAGAACAGAAATGCGAAGAAATTTTTTTAGCCAGAGGGTGGTGAATCTATGGAATTTGTTGCCACGGGCAGCAGTGGAGGCCAAGTCATTGGGTGTATTTAAGGCAGAGATTGATAGGTATCTGAGTAGCCAGGGCATCAAAGGTTATTTTGAGAAGGCGGGGGAGTGGGACTAAATGGGAGAATGGATCAGCTCATGATAAAGTGGTGGAGCAGACTCGATGGGCCGAATGGCTGGCTTCTGCTCCTTTGTCTTATGGTCATTCTCCTGTGCTCTAGGAAATAAAGTCTTAACCTCTTCCTGCTGTTGTGATGCCACTTTATAAATCTTGTACTTTGTCTGTCCTTTTAAAAAGAACATTTCATATCCTAGCCAGCCTGTAGTGAGCTCTCCAGTTGTTGTCCCCTAAGTTATTTTACATGAATTATTTTGCTGCTTCTGCTCTGGAGTATTTAAAATATTTCCCCAAATCCTGCTTTTCCAGAAAACCCTCTTGTCACTCTGATATTTGCTCTCCCTGACATTGGTTAGGGATTGATTTGCTGCCCGACCTCTGACCTTAGACCCGTGCCTAAATGCAGAAGGTCAGCTCGTGTAGAGTAGTTTGGGATAATGTCACTGAATGATAGATCTGTGTTCAAAATCATATTGTTGTAGTCGTTTCTGAACAATGTTAGAGAAAGAGAAACACACAAAATGCTGGAGGAACTCAGCAGACCAGGCAGCATCTACGGGAAAAAGCACAATTGACATTTTGGGCTGAAACACTTTGGCAGGACTGGAGAAAAAAAGTGGAGGAGTAGTTTTAAAAGGTAGGAGGAGGGGAGAGAGAAACGCCAGGCGATAGGTGAAATTTGGAGGGGGAAGGATGAAGCAAAGAGCTGGGAAGTTGATTTGTGAAAGAAACAGTAGGCCATGGAAGAAGGGAAAAAAAGGGGAGGAGAGCGGGAGGAGCACCATGAGAAGGCGATGGGTAGGCAAGGAGGTAAGGTGAGGGAGGGAAAAGGGAATGGGAAAGGGTGAGCGGGGGATTGTTGGAGGCATTACCTGAAGTTCGAGTTATCGATGCTCATGCCATCAGGTTGGTTGCTACCCAAAGGGATTATAAGGTGGTGTTCCCCCAACCTAAGTGTGGCCTCATCTTGACAATGGAGGAGGCCAAGGATGGACATATTGGAATGGGAACTGGAATTAAAATGGGTGGCCCTGGCCTTGGCCACCCATTTTAATTCCACTTCCCATTTTAATTCCATTCTCATATGTTCATACTCCAGCATTTTGTGTGTGATGCTCAGATTTTCAGCATCTGCAGAATTTCTCTTGTTTGTGATTAGAAAAAAAGAAATCTTTTTTTCTGCCAGATAAAATTGAATTGACATTAAATGTAAAATTAAATTTATATTAATTATCCTTTTTGTCTTTGTTTTTCCCTTCAGAAACTATCAGTGTGGACCAGACTGTTGCCCAGGTATTTAAACTCCGAGCTTACCAGGATGTCTATGTAAACATTGTGGATCCCAAGGTAAGGCTCATCTTGGATTTTTGTTTTCATATTTTTTTTGTATTTTCTTACAACGTAGAAGCATGCTCTTCAACCATTCAAGTCTATGCCTGCTCTTGAAATAATGCTGGTAGCCCCATTCCCTGTTGAATTCAGCATTCCAATTCAGATTTATTTATCATGTGTAGATCAAACCATACAGTGAAATGTGTTGTTCGTGCTAACAACCAACAGAACCTAAGGGTATGTTGGGGGCAGCCCACAAGTGTCGCTACACGTTCCAACACCAATATAGCATGGCCACAATGCTTGTTAGAATGACACAGAATACAACAACAACAAAACAAGCCCCTTTACTCCCTTCCACCCACCTACACACTCACACACATACACACATCAACCCCACGGCAGGTTGTCTTTCACTTCCCATGGTCTCAAGGATCCGCAGATTTTGGGCTTTGACTTTCCTAGCGGATTCACAGACTTGAGCTTTTGCAGACTTCTGTACTTCTAGGCAGAAAATGGTTTGGCACAGCCAAGAAGGGCCAAAGGGCCTGTTTCTGTGCTGTAGTTTCTATGGTTCTATGGTTCTGATTGACCATTGAGGTTTGATCTTTGGTATTGACTCCAGGAATTGCCAGTGATGAAAAATGAGGATTCTGAACACCAGTCCTCAAACTCTGGACTCTCTGCTCACAGGAACCTGAACATGAGGCCTCAAACTCCGGATTCTCTGCTAACAGGACTCTGAACACTAGGTTTCAAACTCCAGACTCGCTAGTAACAGACATCCCCCACTGCAAAAACTCATTTCACGGAGGTAGCATCATCAATTTGCCAGAGACTTCCAGGAGAGGTGGGATGTCTGCAATAGAGTAGCTCCTTAGCAGGGAGCCAGCTAGTTTAAATAACGTTAGCTATGCTAATGAACAAATGACAGCTGTTAAACTCACCTCAACATGTCTTTTACAGTCTTAACCCACCACGGGCAATAGAAAACTCACTGTTGCAAACAGTGCAGCGAGCAACACTGTCATTATTTTGACCCCTATTAGACAGGGGACAGGGGTACACTTTAGTGTAGTCTGGGGTGACGTATGTTTTATATTTTTTTGGAACACTCTGCCATGGCGCGCGCGCTCTCGCTTGCTTTCGCTCTTGTTTTCTCTCGTGCTCTCTCTCGCCCTCTCTCCCTCTCACCCGCCCCCTCTCTCTCGCGTGCTCCCGCTCTCTCTCTCTTGCTCTCTATCGCGCTCTTGCTTGCTTTCTCGCTCTCTTGCGCGCGCTCTCTTGTGGTCGCTGTCGCGCTCCCTCTTGCTTTCTCTCGCTCGCTCGCTCTCAAAAAAATTGATTTCCGTGATATTGTATATAATTTGCGGGCATCAGGGAGCCACTATTCATATGCGGGAGACTCCCGGAATTTCTGGGAGAGATGGGATGTCTGTGGTAACAGGACTCTGAACACTAGGCCTCAAACTCCATTCTTGACAATTCGCGTACCTAAAGGCCCACCAGCCCTTCGTGCCTCTTGGCCGCAGGAACTGTGATTCTGGAATCCATCGATGACCGAAGGGTGGAGAGGTGTACTGCTCCTTGTCCTAGCTGATCTGTCGGCTGACAGTAGAACATGGATGTCCCATGTCTGTGTCACTGTCCTTTGAACGTGCAGCAGAGTACTGCATGTTTAAAGGACTAGACACTGGCCTGTCTACTATTCCCTCCCCACATTCCTGTCACTAAATCCTAGCCTGACCCCTAACTCTCCTCTCTGTCCCCAAAGCCATCCCAGCGATCAAGAAAACAGCCAGTGCCTCTTCCCCAGGGCACCACTGCTCAATACAAGAGGACATGGCTTTAAGGTAAGGGTTGGGAAGTTCAAGGGGGATATTAGAGGAAGGTTTTATACTCAGAGTGGTTGGTGCGTGGAATGCACTGCCTGAGTTAGTGGTGGAGGCAGATACACTAGTGAAATTTAAGAGACTACTAGATAGGTATATGGAGGAATATAAGGTGGGGGGGGCATTATATGGGAGGCAGGGTTTAAGGGTAGGCACAGCATTGTGGGCCGAAGGGCCTGTACTGTGCTGTACTGTTCTATGTTCTAAGACTGAGCCACCACCTCAATGGAGACCATAACATGGCACCATCTTGTTTCTTGTGAACTGTTCTCTTTTCAATCCCCAGTTTCTACAACTCAGCACACAGTGGTTAATTAACTTACCAACCTGCACTTGTTTGGAATGTGGGAGGAAACCGGAGCACCCTGGGGAAACCCACGCAGTCTCATTCAAACTCCTTGTGGACAGTGGCAGGAATTGAACACGGCTGCTTCCAGCACATCCTTGGGTGTGTTAGTCCTTATAAGCGGCACATTTCATGGTCTAGAACGTAGAAATCTACAGTACATTACAGGCCCTACTCTAGAAGCTGCCTAGAACTTCCTTGGCGCATAGCCCTCTATTTTTCTAAGCTCCGTGTACCTATCCAAGAGACTTTTAAAAGACCCTATTGTATCCGCTTCCACCACTGCACCAGCAGTGCATTCCATGCACCCACCATTCTCTGTGTGGAAAAACTTACCCCAACATCCCCTCGGTACCTTTTTCCAACACCTTAAAACTATGCCCCTCATGTTAGCCATTTCAGCCCTGGGAAAAAGCCTCTGACAATCCACATGATCAATGCCACTCATCATCTTATACACCTCTTTCAAGTCACCTCTCATCCTCCATTGCTCCAAGGAGCAAAGGCCAAGTAAGGCATGACTTCCAATCCAGGCAACATCCTTCCTGTGGTGAGGTGACCAGGACTGAGCACAGTAATCCAAGAGAGGTCTAACTAAGGTCATATATAGCTGTAACATTACCTCACGGCTCTTGAACTCAATCCCATGGTTGATGAATTCTAACACACCATATATCTTCTTAGCAAAACTGTCAACCTGCGCAGCAGCTTTGAGTGTCTTCTGGACCCCGACCTCGAGATCCTTCTGATCTTCCCCACTGCCAAGAGTCTTACCATTAATACTGTATTCTGTCCTCACATTTGATCTTCCAAAATGAACCAGCTCACACTTATCTGGGTTGAACTCCATCTGCCACTTCTCAGCCCAGTTCTACATGTTAAATGTTGAAAGTATACTGTTGATGGCCAGTTTCTGATCTGAATGTTACTAGCCAGTTACTGGCCAATAAATGAAGGTTTATTCAAATTGGTTTATTATTGTCACATGTACCAAGATCCAGTGAAAAGCTTTCCTTGCACACTATTCATCCAGACCAAATCACTACACAGTACATTGAGTAGAACAAGGTAAAACAATGCAGAATGAAGTGTAAACGCTACAGAGAAAGAGCAGTGCGGATTATCAATCAATGCTGGATCGTAATGACGGGGATTGCGAGGTCAAGAGCCTAACTTATTGGACAAGGGGTTCTGTTCTGTTAACAATGGGGTTAAACTGTCCTTGAGCCTGTGGGTGTGTGCTTTCAGGCAATTTTTTGTTCTTCTGCCCAATAGAAGAGGGGAGAAGACAGAATGGGGTCATTGGTTATGCTGGCTGCTGTACTGAGACAGTGAGAAGTATAGACGGAGTCCATGGAAGGGAGGCTGGTTTGGTTTCTTATTACAGAGCAGTTGCCATCCAGGCTGTTATGCATCCAGAAAGAATGCATTCTATGTTGTATTGATAAAAATTGGTAGGGCTCGATGTCAATGTGCCAAATTTCTTTATTCTCCTGAGGAAGTAGAGGCACTACTGGGCCGTGGTCGGATCAGGACAACGTGTTGTAGCTGCGTGTAAGTGTGGTCTTTTACACTCGCTGAGGAATTGTAAATGAAACATAGAAACATAGAAAACATACAGCACAATACAGGCCCTTCGGCCTACAAGGCTGTGCCGAACATGTGCCTACCTTAGAATTACCAAGGCTTTACCCATAGCCCTCTATTATTCTAAATTCCATGTAGCCATCCAGGAGTCTCTTAAAAGACCCTATCGTTTCCGCCTCCACCACCACCGCCCGCTGCCCATTCCACACACTCACCACTCTCTGCTTAAAAAAAACTTATCCCTGACATCTCCTCTGTACCTGCTTCCAAGCACTTTAAAACTATGCCCTCTCGTGCTACCCGTTTCAGCCCTGGGGAGAAGCCTCTGACTATCCATATGATCAATACCTCTCATCATCTTATACACCTCTATCAGGTCACCTCTCATCCTCCGTCACTTCAAGGAGGAAAGGCCAAGTTCACTCAACCTATTCTCATAATGCATGCTCCCCAATCCAGGCAACATGCTTGTAAATCTCCTCTGCACCCTTTCTATGGTTTCCACGTCCTTCCTGTAGTGAGGTAACCAGAATTGAGCATAGTACTCCAAGTGGGGTCTGATCAGGGTCCTATATAACTGCAACATTACCTCTCGGCTCTTAAACTCAATCCCATGGTTGATGAAGGCCAATGCACCGTATGCCTTCTTAACCACAGAGTCAACCTGTGTAGCAGCTTTGAGTGTCCTATGGACTCGGACCCTAAGATCCCTCTGATCGTCCACACTGCCAAGAGTCTTACCATTAATGCTATATTCTGCTATCATAAAATTGAATCATCAGTGAATATTTTGATTTCTGAAGATAATTCGGTTTTACCAGGGCTCCTTGACACCAAATACAGCTTTGATGTAATGGGCAATTATTCTCACCTCATCCCTGAAACTTAGCTCTTTGTTCCATGTTGAGATCAAGGCTGTGATGAGGGCTCGAGTGTAGTTGTCCTAGCAAACCCAAACTAGGATCAGTGAGCAGGTTAATGACACTTCATGGCAAGACTGATGATGCCTTCCATAACTGCAGGGCATTGATCATAGACTGACATAGATGGACCAGATTAGATCTGTCTTGCTTCTAGTGAACAGAAACACAGATAATTTTCCTTCTTTATAGGTGGGTGGCTGTGTTGTAACTTACTGAATGGCTTGAACAGAGGTTCAGCACGTACTGCAACACAGTTGTGATAGTGTCTAGTCCCTTTGCATGCCCTAAACTGTCGACCAGTTCTCAAAATCTTATGAAATCTTATGAAATGAATCGAATTGACAGAATATTGGGTTCTCTTATGGGAGTGATCTTGGGAGGAATCTGAGGTGGATTATCCACTCTGGTTTTGGCTAAAGATGGATGACCATAAGATATAAGAGCAGAAGCAGGCCATTCGGCCCATTGAGTCTGGCCCGCCATTCAATCATGGGCTGATCCAATTCTTCCAGTCATCCCCACTCCCCTGCCTTCTCCCCGTGCCCTTTGTGCCCTGGCTAATCAAGAGCCTATCTATCTTTGCCTTAAATGATTTGGCCTCCATTGCCTCTCATGGCAACAAATTCCACAGATTTACCACCCTCTGTTCTAAATGGACGTCCTTCAATACTGAAGTCGTGCCCTCTTGTCCTAGGCTCCCCTACCGTGGGAAATAACTTTGCCATCTCTAATCTGTTCAGGCCTTTTAACATTCGGACTGTTTCTATGAGATCCGCCCCTAATTCTCCTGAACTCCAGGGAATACAGCCCAAGAGCTGCCAGACGCTCTTCATATATTAACTTTCAATCTTGGAATCATTCACGGGAATCTCCTCTGAACCCCCTCCAATGTCAGTATATCCTTTCTAAAATAAGGAGCCCCAAACTGCACATAATACTCCAAGTGTGGTCTCACGAGTGCCTTACAGAGCCTCAACATCACGTCCCTGCTCTTGTATTCTATACCTTTAGAAATGAATGGCAACATTGCATTCGCCTTCTGCATCACCGACTCAACCTGGAGGTTAACCTTTAGGGTATCCTGCACAAGGGCTCTCAAATTCCTTTGAATTTTGAATTCTCTCTCTATCGAAGTAATAGTCTGCCCGTTTATTTTTTCCACCAAAGTGCATGACCATTCACTTTCCAACATTGTATTTCATTTGCCACTTCTTTGCCCATTCCCTATAACTATCTAAGTCTCTCTGCAGGCTCTCTGTTTCCTCAACACAACCTGCTTCTCTACCTATCTTTGTATCATTGGCAAATGTAGCCACATCCATTAATACTATAGTCCAAATCATTGACATGCATCATAAAAAGCAGCGGTCCCAACACCGACCCCTGTAGAACTCCACTGGTAACTGGCAGCCAGCCAGAATAGGATCCCTTTATTCCCACACTCTGTTTTCTGCTGATCAACCAATACTCCACCCATGCTAGTAACTTCCCTGTAATTCCATGGGCTCTTATCTTGCTAAGCAGCCTCATGTGCGGCACCTTGTCAAAGGCCTTCCGAAAATCTAAGTACACCATATCTACTGCATATCCTTTGTCTACCCTGCTTGTAATTTCCTCAAAAAATTGCAGTAGGTTTGTCAGGCAGGACTTTCCTTTCAGGAAACCATGCTGGCTTTGGCCTATCTTATCATGTTTCTCCAGTTATTCTGTAATCTCATCTCTAACAATTGATTCCAACAACTTCCCAACCACTGATGTCAGGCTAACAGGTCTATAGTTTCCTTTCTGCTGCCTCCCACCCTTCTTAAATAGCGGAGTAACATTTGCAATTTTCCAGTCATCCGGTACAATGCCAGAGTCTATCGATTCTTGAAAGATCATTGTTAATGCCTCCACAATTTCTCCAGCTACTTCCTTCAGAACCTGAGGGTGCATTCCATCAGATCCAGGAGATTTATCAGACCATTAAGCTTCCTGAGCACCTTCTCAGTCATAATTTTTACTGCACATGCTTCACTTCCCTGACACTCTTGAATGTTTGATATACTGCAGATATCTTCCACTGTGAAGACTGATGCAAACTACGCATTCAGTTCCTCTGTCATCTCTGCATCTCTCATTACAATATTTCCAGTGTCATTTTCTATTAGTCCTATATCTATCCTTGATTCTCTTTTACCCTTTATATACCTTAAAGAGCTTTTAGTATCTTCTTTGATATTAGTCATAAGCTTCCTTTCATAATTCATCTTTTCATTCCTAATGACCTTCTTAGTTTCCTTTTGCAAGTTTTTAAAAGCTTCCCAGTCCTTTGTCTTCCCACTAGCTTTGGCTTCCTTGTATGCCCTCTCTTTTGCTTTTACTTTGGCTCTGACTTCACTTGTCAGCCATGATAGTGTCCTTCTTCCATTCAAAAATTTCTTCTTATTTGGAATATATATGTCCTTCACTTCCCTCAATTTTTGCAGAAACTCCAGCCATTGCTGCTCTGCTGTCATTCCTGCTAGTGTCTCTTTCCAGTCAACTTTGGCCAGTTTCCCTTCTAATGCCATTGTGATTTCCTTTATTCTACTGGAATACTGACACATTGAATTTTAGTTTCTCCTTCTCAAACTTCAAAGTGAACTCGATCACATTGTGATCACTGTTCCTTAAGGATTCCTTAACGTTAAGCCCTCTTATCACCTCCGGATCATTGCACAACACCCAATCTAGCACAGCCGATCCCCTAGTGGGCTCAATAACACGCTGTTATAAAAAGTCATACCTTAGACATTCTACAAATTCTCTCTCTTGAGGTCCAGTACTGCCCTGGTTTTCCCAGTCCACTTTCATAATAAAATCCCCTAACTATTATCATGACATTGCCCTTCTTTTCTTTCTTTTTCAATCTTTTTATTAGTTTCAACATCATACACATTACAAAAAAATAAGTACAGAGTGATTGGGATTGTATTAATTATTAATAATTATATTATAGAAGTATACAGTCAAGTAACACATAGCTAGTAAACCTCCCAAAGTCTCACCAATTAACAATAAAATATATAAAGGGTATACATAAAATACAAAATACCGTAAAAAAAAAAACAGAAAAAGAAAAAAAAAATCCCCTTTTTTAAAAAAAAAACTAATCTACCCAAACTAAAAGAAAACTAAAGAAAAGAAAAGGAAAGGGCTATTATGATACCTCAGATAGAATCAATAGTGTCGTCACTTCCACTCCTTTCCCCACATATTAAAATCACAAAATAGATTTGGCAAGGGTCAAATTATATCATGTGGAAATGTTGAATAAATGGTCTCCAAGTCTCATCAAATTTAATAAATGGGTCATAAATGACACTTCTGATTTTTTCTAGATTTAAACAAGATATAGTTTGAGAAAACCAATGAAATGTAGTTGGAGGATTAATCTCTTTCCAATTCAATAGTATAGATCTTCTAGCCATTAGAGCAACAAAAGCAATCATCTGACAAGCTGAAGAGGTCAAATGATGATAGCAGTAATAGGATGAGGTTGTAAATCAATATTCAAGACAGTTGAAATAATATCAAAAATATCGTCCCAATATTTCTTCAATAAAGGACAAGACCAAAACATGTGAGTTAATGAGGCTATTTCAGAATGACATCTATCACATACAGTAGGGGTCGCCAACCCGTCAATCGCGATCGACTGGTCGACCTTTGAGACTTTCCCAGTTGATCCCAAAAAAAAAGAAAAATAAATGCACAAATACTGTTGTAATGTGAGCATTATAAAAATAAGTAATACTAATTAGGATAATGGCAATATAGCAATATTTTCACTATTGAAAACTATTTGTAAAGAGAGATTGTTTCTGGGTTGCGGGGTTTTTCTTTCTGCATGTGTGTATAGCTCCCCCGCCATGCAGCGCATTTTCAGCGTAGCTTGTGCTGCATCAAAGTAACCAATTAGAATAGATAAGATTACAGACTGTCGCAAACATCAATATACGGCACTCACTCGTGATATCCTGCAAGGTAGCTAGCTAGCATGGCGGAGGCTCCACGAAAGAAGGCGAAAATGTACAACTTCCATCCAAAATGGGAAGAGGAATTTCTATTTACCTTGGTGAAAGACAAGTGTGTATGTATGTTGTGCCACCAAACACAAGCACCGTCTAAAAGAGGGAATCTGGAGCGGCACCACAACACCAGGAATTTAAAGACACCTACCCCACAAACAGTGCAATTCATGCCAGGAAAGTTGAGGAGCTGAAATCGGGGTTGAAGGCCCAGCAATCCTTTTTCACAAAACATGCTGCTGAAAATAAGGCTGCTATTGAAGCTTCATTTCGTGTAAGTCACCTTTTGGCTAAACACAAGAAGCCTTTTACAGATGGCGATTTATTCAAGGAAGCAATGGTCATTATCGCAGAGACTGTTTTTAATGACTTTAAAAGCAAAAACGACATCAACCTGCAATATGTAATACACCGCTTGGCCCTGCAACAGTGACAAGGAGGGTGGAGTCACTGTCAGAGGACGTGGATCGACAAGTGTTAAAGGACTTGTCACTCTGTGAATATTTTTCACTGCGGTTCGATGAATCCCTGGATGTAATGCAAACAGCTCAGCTTGTTGTATTTATCAGAATGGCTTTCCAGGATTTTACAACAAAGGAGGACTTCCTCACTCTTTTGCAATTAAAGGAGAGAACAAGAGGTGAGGATATTTACAATGAGTTTAAAAAATATATCCGTGAAAATGACATCCCCGTTCATAAACTGGTGGCAATCACTACTGATGGGGCTCCAGCAATGTGCGGTGTGCGCGTTGGTTTTATAGCACTGTGCTGTAATGACCCTGATTTTCCCGGCTTCCTAGATTATCACTGTGTGATTCATCAGCAGGCCTTGGCTGTGAAGGTCGTGGACTTTTCTCATGTAATGACACTGGTGGTTAAACTGATAAACTTGATTCGAGCAAAAGTGCTTCAGCACCGCTTATTCAAGGCGTTATTGGATGAGCTCGATGCTGCTTACGGAGAAGTAATTCTTCATGCTGATGTTCGGTGGTTGAGTCGCGGCAAAGTGCTGCAACGATTTCTTGACTTGCTGCCTGAGATAAAGACTTTCCTGTCAACAAGAAATGAGGAGCACGGGGAGCTACTGGATTTAGATGATGTGTGGCTACTGGATTTAGCGTTTCTGACAGACATTATGGCTAAATTAAATGCACTTAATAACGAGCTCATGGGAAAAGACCAACACCTAACCCACATAATAAGCACGTAAATGCGTTTTAAGGCCAAGCTTGGTGTTTGGATTTCAAATTTAAAGAAAGAGAGGCTGACACACTTTCCCAACTTGGAAAAAATGCAGCCATCACGGAAAAAAATGCTTTTCGCCCTGAGCAGTACTGTGCTCACTTAGACAAACTGGCAATAGAGTTGGATCGGCGTTTTGGGGAGTTAAACATCATGCAAGGTATTGTTGCATTTATTTCAAACCCATTTCTGCCGATTGATATAGAGCAGATAGCAGCCAAACTCCAGCAAGTATTTGGTGTGCCAAGTGATTCTGAAATGGAAATAATTGATTTACAAAATGACATCAAGCTTAAAGCAAGATCAGGGGACGGTGACTTTTGGGGGCTTGTCAGCAGGGAGAAGTTTCCTTATCTCACTGCATGTGCACTAAAAGTCAGTGCCTACTTTGGGTCAACTTATCTGTGTGAAATTACATTTTCACAGATGAAAATTATTAAATCTAAGTGCAGGAGCTCTCTTACTGACAGACACCTCACAGACTGTCTCAGACTGGCTGTCTGTAGTTATTTTTCAGGGAACTAACAGAAAGTATTCAGCCCCAGTCATCACACTGAGTGCAACAGTCAATTTTTATTCATTTATTTTTCATGTTGAAATAAAACTAAATAATGAAACTTAGAATTAAAGGTGTGAAGTATTGTAATATTCTTAAAGAAAGACAGCTATGGCCTGTTTGATATGCCAGTTACAGTGTTTTCTTGTTTGAACTAATTTGAAAGTTTGACGAAAGTATTTTGTGTAATTCAAATACATTTAGCCCAAATAAAAGGCCTCAAATTGGAAGTACAATCTGAGCTGTGTTTTCTCTGAACGATTTAGTAGGTAATCTTGCCTTTCACTAAGGTCGAGGTAGGTGATCTTGAGCTTAAAAAGGTTGGTGACCACTAACATACAGGGTTTATATGAGAGTAATAATGAGCTAATTTATCTTTAGACATATGAGCCCAATGTAAATAGAGGAAGGGTTAACTAGTTGGAAAATTTTTTGCCATTTCTCAGTAGGTAAGGTAAGCTTAAGTTCCCTTTCCCAGTCATTCTTAATTGTATTGGAAACATCTGGATTTATTTTCCTTATCATATTATAAATAATTGCTATTGAACGTTTCTGAAAAAGGTTTAAATCCAAAATTTTTTCCATTATATCAGTAGAATATTAAATCGGAAAGGTTGTTTAAAAAGATTCTAATCTGTTAATATCTAAAAAATGTGATCTAGGTAAATTATATTTATCAGATAATTGTTCAAAAGACATAAAACAATTACCTAAAAATAAATCAGAAAAAGTATTATACCTTTTGTTTTCCAGACCAGATATGCTTGATCCAAAAATGAGGGATGAAAGAGAAAGTTAGATATAATAGGGCTTGCTAAAATAAATTGATTCAATCCAAAAAATTTTTGGAACTGAAGCCATATTCGAAGAGTATATTTAACTGTTGGGTTATCCATAACACCATAACACAAAGGAGCAGAAGTTGGCCATTCAGCCCATTTGTTTGTCCAATTTAGAAAAGTCAAAAGGAAGTGGGGTCCCTAGAATAGACCCCAATGAAAGTCCTGAAACCGAATTACATTCAAGATGAACCCATTGTGGACTTAAAACTGTGTCCCAATTCCATGTCCAAAATTTTAAATAACGAGTATTAATCGCCCAATAGTAGAATCTAAAGTTTGGCAATGCTAAGCCACCCTCCTTTTTGGGCTTTTGTAAGTATCTTTTACCCAGTCTAGATTTTTATTCTGTCATATGTATGAAGACATTTTTGAATCCACATTATCAAAAAAAGATTTTGTAATTAAAAATTGGCAGTGCTTGAAATAAATATGGAAACTTCGGTAAAATAATCATCTTAACAGCGTTGATCCGACCAATTAATGACAAAAACATTGGTGACCATTTAGTAATCAAACCTTTAATCTGGTCAAGTAAGGGTATAAAATTAACCTTTAATAAATCCTTATGCTTCTTAGTAATTTTAACTCCTAAACGGGTAAATTGATCAGTAACTAATCTAAAATGGTAAACCTTTATAGTTTAGAACCATCATATTTAACGGAAAAAGTTCACTCTTATTAAGATTCAGTTTGTAACCAGAAAATTTACTAAACTTATCCAACAAGGATGAAGTTGCAGGAATGGATTTTTCTGGGTCAGAAATATATAATATTAAATCATCTGCATTTTATGATAACTTATGTATCTCTTTCCCACGAGTAATACCAGAAATATTTGGTGAATCTCAAATAGCAATTGCTAAAGGTTCTAAAGCAATATCAAATAATAAAAGACTTAAAGGACAACCCTACCTAATGCCACGAAATAATCGAAAAAAGGGAGATCTTTGATTATTAGTGAAAACCGAAGCTAGGGGAGTATGATATATCAATTTAATCAAGGATATAGACATCGGGCTAAAATTAAACTTCTCAAGCGTGGTAAATAAATATGGCCATTCAACTCTGTCAAAAGCTTTCTCAGTATCTAATGAAATAACACATTCTGGAGTTCTCAGTGAGGGAGTATAAATAATATTTATTAATCTCCTAATATTAAAAGATGAATAACGATTTTTAATAAATCCAGTTTGATCTGCAGAAATAATTTGAGGTAAGACCTTTTCTAACCTAAATACAAGTTTTTGAATCAACATTCAATAAGAATATCGGTCTATATGATGCACATTCAGTCGGATCCTTTTTTTTTAAATTAAGGAAATAGGGGCTCCATAAAATGATTGTGGTAGTTTACCTATAATAATTGCATCTCTAAAAACTCTGCACAGCTGGGGAGAAAGAATAGAAGAAATGACATTGCCCTTCTGACATGCCTTTTCCATCTCCTGCTGTAATTTGTAATCCACATCCCGGCTGCTGTTTGGAGGCCTGTATACAACTGCCATTAGGGTTATCTTACCCTTGCCCTTTCTTAACTCAACCTTTAGAGACTCTACACCTTCCGAACTGTCATCCCTTTCTGATGATTTAATATTATTTCTGAAACACAGGGCAACACCACTCCCTCTGCCTACTAACCTAGCTTTTCGATACATTGTATATTCTTGGACGTTCAACTCCCAATGGCAGCTATCCTTTAGCCAAGTTTCAGAGATGGCCACAACGTCATACTTGTCAATCTGTAGCTGAATTTCAAGATCGTCCATTTTATTTCCTGTGCTGTGTGCATTCAAATATAACACTTTCAGTCCAGTATTTGTTGCTTTCTGTTTTAACTGCACCATGCCTCGATTGCCCTGTAACTCATACCACTGGCTGTGATTATGCCTCACATCGTGCCTGTCCTTTCTATCATCTCTGTTGCCCGCTATCTTTGATTTATTTCTGTTTTCCCCTTCCTCAGTCCTGTCACTCCAGTTCCCATCCCCCTGCCAAATTAGTTTAAACTTTCCCTAACAGCTCTATGAAACCTACCTGCTAGGATATTGGACCCCTTTGGGTTCAGGTGTAACCCGTCTTTTTGTAATTGCTTTAGCCTCGTCTTTGGCACCAAGATATTTGGCTCTCTATTGTGTAGTTTACTGATGGTACTGCGGCCAGCACCGCTCAGTGGCTGTTTCATTATCCAAACCATTCCCAGCCAGATGTGGCAGAACAGCAGAGCTTTGATCTCATCTATAGGTTGTCGGGTTGATTATTCCTGTCTTTTGCACTGATGTAATTTGCTGAACTTTTACAAAGTGTTTCTGCTTGGATTTGCCCTTTCTGTTAATATTTCCCTGTGTTTTTTCTCTGAACATTTAACAGGACATCACTCTTGATTTGGTGGAGCTGACCTTCAAGGATCAGTACATTGGGCGCAGCGACATGTGGCGGCTGAAGAAAAACCTGGTGAGTTGTGGGAAATTTGAAATTCAGTGGAGTGTAATGAGCACCTTTTCCGAATAATCGAAGCTTTATCGAGGCCACTCAGCCCCTGGAATTTCAGCTGTCATTCAGTTCATTCCTGCTGTTGTGTATTTTATCAGCTTTGGTCGCATAGTCTTTGGTATCTGCACCTAATAGCTCTGGGATGTCCAGCTGATTTCCCCCAGCCTCATCGTTTCTTTGGGGGAGTGATTCCAGGTTTCCGGGGTTTGGCTGTGTGCAGGCTCGCTGCAGGACTCGGTGTGATCGTTCCATCCCCTTGTTTTGCTGATCTCTCTGCTTCATGGAGCTCAGCTTCCATGTGTTTGGATGGTTCTGAGGGTGAAGGTCTCTGTAGATGCATTGGAGGTGGTAGTGACGGAATACTCTTTGCTGGATGATCTGTGTTAGGAAATGAAGTGTGAATTGGAAGGAGACCCCCCACGGCCACTTCTTCAAACTGTTATTGTCCTGTTTCAGTAACTGTTGCCTGTAAGAAACCAGTGAGGTACAGTTATTATTCAGTCTGAACTCTGTGCAGTGAGGATTTCAGTTCATTGGATTGTGGTATTGGTTTGAGAGCACAACAGTGAGAGACATTCAGCTGGGATTGTAAATTAGATTCAAGATCAAGGTTCGTTTATTTCTCACGTGTACATTAAAACACCCAGTGAAATCTGTTGTTTGCGTTAACAGCTAACACACCTGAGGGTGTGCTGGGGGCAGTCCGCAAGTGTCGCCAAACATTATGGCGCCAACATAGCATACCCATGATGCTCAGTAGGACAACACAGAACATGAAGCGAGAAAAGAATAATAGTACTCATTGCTCCCTCCCACCCATACATATACATTCCTCTAAATCCAAAATGGCCAAAATGATGTTCCTTGAGTGAATTCATGGGGCTCTGGGTGTTGGGGCCAATACCACAATGTGTTTAGTGTTGAGGTTTGGTTGTTTGTACTTAACAACACAGCACTGCGCAAATACAGTGTGGCCACTTAATTAGCTGCCTCCTGTACGTAATAAAGTGGCCACTGAGTGTGCTTCTGTTACTGCAGCCTACCCACTTCAAGGTTTGACATCTGTGCGTTCAGGAATGCTCTTCTGCACACCACTGTCATAACGCGTGTTATTTGAATTACTGTCGCCTTCCTGAAGGCTTGATCCAGTCTCGCCATTCTCCTCTGACCTCTCTCATTAACAAGGCATTTTTGTTTTTTGTTTCTCACACCATTCTCCATAAGCTCTAAACAGTGTGGCACCATGGTAACATAGTACAATGCTATTACAGCTTGGGGTCTCAGAGTTTGGAGTTCAATCCCGGCATCCTCTAAAGAGTCTTTACATCCTCCCCATGGAATGCATGGGTTTTCCTCAGCGCTGCAGTTTCCACCCACAGTCCAAAAACATGCCAGTCAGTAGATTAATTGGTCATTGTACATTATGTAATTAGGATAGGGTTAAATCTGGGTTTGTGGGGATTTCCTGAGTGGCCTGGTTTGAAGAATCTATTCCATGCTATATCTCAAAATAGATAAAAATAAAATCCCAGTAGATCAGCGGTTTCTGAGATGCTCAAATTACCCAGATTGGCACCAATGATCATTCCACGGTCAGAGTTACCTGGATCACATTTCTGCCCATTCTGATGTTTGGTAACCTCTTGCAATACATACAAAATGTTGAAGGGAATTCAGTAAGCTAGGCAGCATCTATGGAAAAGAATAAACAGTTGATGTTTGGGGCCAAGACTCTGCCTCAGAACTGGAAAAAATAATGAGAAGTCAGAGTAAGACGGTTGGGAGAGGCGAGGAAGAAATACAAGGTAGTAGGTGATAGGTCTAATTGGAGCAGGTAGAAAGCCATGGAAGAAAGGGAAGCGGGAGGAACACTAGAGGGAGATGATGGGCAGATAAGGTGAGAGAGGGAAATGGGAATGGTTAAAAAGAGTGGGTGGGCATTACCAGAAGTTTGAGAAATCGATTTTCATGCCTTCATCGATTTCTTGAACTTCTGGTAATGAGCTGCCCCCGCACCATTCCTTTTTCCTTCTCACTTTATTTCCTTACCTGCCGATCACCTCCCTCTGGTGCTCCTCCCCCTTCCCTTTCTTCCATGACCTTGTGTCCTCTCCAATTAGATTGTCCCTTCTCCAGCCCTTTATCTCTTTCACCAATCAACTCCCCAGCTCTTCACTTCACCCCTCCCCCTCTCCCAGTTTCACCTATCACCTACTACCTTGCATTTCTTCCTCCTCTTCCACCACCTTCTTACTCTGATTTCTCATCTTTTTTTCTCCAGTTATGATGAAGGGTCTCAGCCTGAAATGTCAACTGTTTACACTTTTCCATAGATGATGCCTGGCCTGCTGAGTTCCTCCAGCATTTTTTTTGTGTGTATTGCTTGGATTTTCCAACATCTACAGATTTTTCTCTTGTTTTTAACTGAACCTCTTGACCATGTCTCTATGCTTTTCTGCATTAAGTTACTGCCACATGATTAACTGATTAGATATTAGCATTAACGAGCAGGTGTACCTAATAAAGTGGCCACTGAGTGAACTGGAAGCAGGTGAATGCCTAGATATTTGCGATACATTTAAGTGCATGAGGTAATTATTTATGAAGTGGAACAATTGTGACTGCTCATTGAAAACCCTGTACATTTCTTCTAGGTTAATACCTGTGCTTACATTACACAGAAAGTGGAATTTGCTGGAGTAAGGTCAGATTTGAAGCTTTATTTACATCAGCTCTCCTATATACACCCATGATTATTTGGCTTCAAGTTTTTCTGTATTATGTTTTAAATTGTCTGTTATTTTGTCCAATAAGTTTATCTCTCCTTTTCTGAACATCTTACCCATGGCAAAAAAAGAACAATATTTCGAATGTCTGGTGTGTCTTTGAGCAATGAGGGTAGGTGGTCTTGGTGCTCACTAGTCCTGGTGCATCTCCTCCCTGCCAACTCATAGTGACATCGTTCAAGGAAAAGGGACGTGAAGCTTCAGTCCTTGGTCTTTGTGCAGGGTGCAGTTCCTCTTACATACACCTCATACCCCTGGGTACTCTACTTGTTTCCCTTCATCTACCTACTCCATCTGCCTATCACTGATGCCCTCCTCCCACTGGGTCCCCTCCCCCTACTGTTCCCATCTGCCACCCCACCTCCATGTCCAACCCTCCTCTTATTACATTCCATTAGCCTCTTGAACAAAGCAGAATATCTACACTCATCTATTGATTCCCACAACCAATGATCTCACTTTAAGGGACTTTTTGTCTTGTTATTTATTGCTGTTTATATATATATATATTTGCATTTGCAGTTTGTTGTCTTCAATGGTTTTGCTCTTTCACTTTTTACAGTTCTATAGATTTACTGAGTATATCTCCAGGAAAAATAATGTCAGGAATGTCATGTGGTGACATGTATATACTCTGATACTTTGAACTGTCATCTGCAGTTCTTTGTTGCCTCCACCTGTCACCTCCCAGCCTCTGTCACTATATCTTCCGTTCCTCCATCTGCCATCACCTCTCCTCACCTGGATCCACCCATCACCTGCCAGTTTTTGCTCCACCTCTACACTGTCCATCTGATCTTTCAGTCCAGGTGAAGGGTCTTGACCCAGAACATCGATTGTCTGTTTCCCTCTGCGGATGCTGGCTGAGCTGCTGAGTGTCTTCCACAGTTAGTCTGTGGCTGCAGTTCTGATTTCCTTAACTGAGGGCAAGAATGAAGGCCTTCAGTTCATGCTGAAGCTGAGCTTGCTCTGATGGAAGAGCAGCTTATGGAGAGATTGAAAATTATGAAGGCTTTTCTTAACGTAAATAAAACAAAGCCAGATTAGTTGTTACGTAATTGGTTCAAATTTCAGAATCAGGTTTATTGTCATTGACATGTCATGAAATTTGTTTTGTGTCAGCAGTATGGTGTCATAAAATATCCTGCGCTAATAAGAAACATACAAAAAATTAAACAAGCAGGGCCAGAAGATAGCAAACACAGTAAGGTAGTGCATATGGGTTCACTGACCATTTGGAAGTCTGATGGAGGAGGGGAAGAAGCTGTTCCTAAGGCGTTACATGTGTGTCTTTAGTCTCCGAATAGCAGTAATGAGAAGAGGGTATGTCCTGGGTGGTGGCAGTGCTTGATAATGGATGTCGCCTTGAGGCATCACTGTTTTGAAGATGTCCTTAGTGGTGGAGAGGCTAGTGTCCATGATGGAGCTGGATTTGTAGAGGAACTGGAAGATTGGAAGGGTTTTATTTATGTACCGAATGGTTGACCTTGAGTTTCACCAAGCATCTGGCTGCCTGCACTTGCTGATCAGGTGCCCAACGAACAACTGCTCCCTTGAACTATCCCCAGACGTGAGCTTCATTTGGAAGCTAACAGTGATGCTCAGATGGCCTTGCCATCGTATGAAAAAGCCCCACCCAAAGAACATAATTGGCAGCTGGGTCACCCCCCCTCCCCCGGCTGAGGCAGTTCTCAATCTTGTGATTGAAAAATGACTCAATTGACAAATACTCAATATATATTAAATTAAATATATGATTACATGTTTCAGATTTTTAAGCAAACAAAAATGTAAAATGAATACAAGGAATATTTAAACTAAATTGGGGAAAATAGTCTTTGATACTGAACTTTCTCCCTTGCTGATATTCTGCTCCATTTCACTGAATGGGCTTGCTGTTTGAGTGTAAGGTGTAACTGGGCAGAGGTGCTGAGAAACTCTGGATGCCTGTAGAATGATTGTGTCTGAGAAAGTTCAGTACCCTGTGAACCCTTATCTGGATCCTGGCAGAGGACACACATTGTTTCTTTTGTACTTGTTGAGAATTCTTCAGTGATTACTATGATACTAATATTCCTAGCTAATCCCGGTTATTTTGCTCCTCTAGGGCACAAGCAAGTGAACTTTGGGTTAAGGGTGAAAAAGTCACGTGTGGATACATTGGTGAAGATACAAGGGTAAGCATTGATCTGTGACCCTGGTGCATGATCTTTCCAGTGAGCTGAAATTCAGTTGCGGCAGTTCCTGCCACCGTGTTCATCATTACTGGGATCAGGCCATGGAAACTTTTATCCACCCCTAATTAGTCTGATGTGGGACTGCTGCCTTGTATTGTTGTGAGATGCTTGGTACCAGTGACTGGCTTGCTGGCCTGTGTGACTCAAGAGGCAGTTAAGAGTGAAGATATAGAGATTCATTTTATTTGTCTTAAATACTTTGAAACATACTGTAAAATGTGTCGTTTGCGTCAAATCAAATCAGCAAGTACTTTGCTGGGCAACCCGCAGGTGTCACCACATTTTTGGTGCCAATATAACATGCCCACGACTCACTAACCCTAACCTGTATATCTTTAGGATGTTAGAGGAAATCTGAGTGGTCACGGGGGTAATGTACAAACTCCTTGTACTGTAATTTTTTTACAGTTCAGGAATTAAACCCTGATCATACAGCTAGCTGCAGTACAGCATAGAGCTAACTGATGTATGACCGCGCCACCCAGATCAACCATATTGCTCTGGGATTGGAATTAACTGCAAGGTTGAGCAAATAAGGGCATTGGGTCTCTTGCCTTAAAGACTGTTGAGGAACTTATAGCAGGTCAGCTGATTTAAACCTGGAAGCAATTGATCTGTGTAAGAACTGTATTGTGTGCGGTGCCTTCAGCTGCTGACCAAAGAAAGTGATTTAAAAAAAAATGATTCTTTTTTATAAAAGTCTTGTTATTTTTTTTAAAGATGACATACCTTTAATGGGAGGAAGGCAGCAGGAGATATCATAGAGATGCACTTGAAGTGTGCTTGGCCTCCCCAAGTCATCCACGTTTGGTTTGGTGTGCAAGGTGTAACCTGGTTCTGTTGCAATGGCGTCTGAAATAGCCTGAGGGTGTTGACATTTAGGAGGAGTGGTCCATAGGATGGAAGCTTCCAATAAGACCAAAGGGAGATATTTAGTAGAACATTTGAGAAGAATCGGAGATTATGCTAAATTTTAGAAGATGTAGAAATGAGAGAGCCATGTCAATGTCTGAGAAACATAAATGGGATGAATGAGCGTTTTTGTTGGCTTTTGAAACAAATGGATTTCGCTTGCATGATTCGGTCAATGAGAGCTTTCTGGAAACTGCTGGGAGAAATCCTTCGGGGTGAGCTCTGCACAATGACTGTGTCTTCTATATCATTGGTTAAGCCTTGGACATAGAAACCATAGAAAACTACAGCACAGAAACAGGCCTTTTGGCCCTTCTTGGCTGTGCCGAACCATTTTCTGCCTAGTCCCACTGACCTGCACACGGACCATATCCCTACATATACCTCCCATCCATGTATCTGTCCAATTTATTCTTAAATGTTAAAAAAGAACCCACATTTACCACCTCATCTGGCAACTCATTCCATATTCCCACCACTCTCTGTGTGAAGAAGCCCCCCCGAATGTTCCCTTTAAACTTCCCCCCCCCTCACCCTTAACCCATGTCCTCTGGTTTCTTTCTCCCCTTGCCTCAGTGGAAAAAGCCTGCTTGCATTCACTCTATCTATACCCATCATAATTTTATATACCTCTATCAAATCTCCCCTCATTCTTCTACGCTCCAGGGAATAAAGTCCTAACCTATTCAACCTTTCTCTGTAACTGAGTTTCTCAAGTCCTGGCAACATCCTTGTAAACCTTCTCTGCACTCTTTCAACCTTATTTATATCCTTCCTGTAATTTGGTGACCAAAACTGAACACAATACTCCAGATTCGGCCTCACCAATGCCTTATACAACCTCATCATAACATTCCAGCTCTTCTACTCAATACTTTGATTAATAAAGGCCAATGTACCAAAAGCTCTCTTTACGACTCTATCTACCTGTGACGCCACTTTTAGGGAATTTTGTATCTGTATTCCCAGATCCCTCTGATCTACTCCACTCCTCAGTGCCTTACCATTAACCCTATATGTTCTACCTTGGTTTGTCCTTCCAACATGCAATACCTCACACTTGTCTGTATTAAAGTCCATCTGCCATTTTTCAACCCATTTTTCCAGCTGGTCCAAGTCCCTCTGCAGGCTCTGAAAACCTTCCTCACTGTCTACTACACCTCCAATCTTTGTATCATCAGTAAATTTGCTGATCCAATTTACCACATTATCATCCAGATCATTGATATAGATGACAAATAACAATGGACCCAGCACTCTTCCCTGTGGCACACCACTAGTCACAGGCCTCCGCTTGGAGAAGCAATTCTCTACTACCACTCTTTGGCTTCTTCCATTGAGCCAATGTCTAATCCAATTTACCACCTCTCCATGTATACCTAGCGACTGAATTTTCCTAACTAACCTCCCGTGCGGGACCTTGTCAAAGACCTTACTGAAGTCCATGCAGACAATATCCGCTGCCTTCCCTTCATCCACTTTCCTGGTAACCTCCTCGAAAAACTCCAATAGATTTGTCAAACATGACCTACCACGCACAAAGCCATGTTGACTCTCCCTAATAAGTCCCTGTCTATCCAAATGCTTGTAGATTCTGTCTCTTAGTACTCCCTCCAATAACTTACCTACTACCGACATTAAACTTACTGGTCTATAATTTCCCGGATTACTTTTCGATCCTTTTTTAAACAACGGAACAACATGAGTCACTCTCCAGTCCTCCGGCACCTCACCTGTAGACAGCAACATTTTAAATATTTCTGCCAGGGCCCCCGCAATTTCAACACTAGTCTCCTTCAAGGTCCGAAGGAACACCCTATCAGGTCCCGGGGATTTATCCACTTTAATTTTCCTCAAGACAGCAAGCACCTCCTCCCTTTCAATCTGTAGTTTCCATGATCTCACTACTTTATTCCCTTAATTCCATAGACTTTATGCCAGTTTCCTTAGTAAATACAGACGCAAAAAACCTATTTAAGATCTCCCCCATTTCCTTTGGTTCCGCACATAGCCGACCACTCTGATCTTCAAGAGGACCAATTTTATCCCTTACAATCCTTTTGCTCTTAATATACCTGTAAAAATTCTTTGGATTATCCTTCACTTTGACTGCCAAGGCAACCTCATGTCTTCTTTTAGCCCTCCTGATTACTTTCTTAAGTATTTTCTTGCACTTCTTGTACTCCTCAAGCACCTGATTTACTCTCTATTTCCTATACATTTCATACAACTCCCTCTTCTTCTTATTTATCAGAGTTGCAATATCCCTGGAGAACCAAGGTTCCTTATTCCTATTCACTTTGCCTTTAATTCTGACAGGAACATACAGACTCTGCACTCTCAAAATTTCTCCTTTGAAGGCTTCCGACCTACCGATCACATCTTTGCCAGAGAACAACCTGTCCCAATCCACGCTTTTTAGATCCTTTCTCATTTCTTCAAATTTGGCCTTCTTCCAGTTCAGAACTTCAACCCTAGGACCAGATCTATCCTTGTCCATGATCAAATTGAAACTAATGGTGCTATGATCACTGGAACCAAAGTGGTCCCCTACACAGACTTCCATCACTTGTCCTAACTCGTTTCCTGACAGGAGATCCAATATTGCATCCCCTCTAGTTGGTCCCTCTATATATTGATTTAGAAAACTTTCCTGAACACACTTTACAAACTCTAAACTATCTAGACCCCTAACAGTATGGGAGTCCCAATCAATATATGGAAAATTAAAATCCCCTACCACCACAACTTTATGTTTCCTGCAGTTGCCTGCTATCTCTCTGCAGATTTGCTCTTCCAATTCTCGTTGACTATTGGGTAGTCTGTAATACAATCCCACTGATGTGGCCATACCTTTCCTGTTTCTCAGCTCCACCCATAAGGACTCAGTAGACAAGCCCTCTAATCTGTCCTGTCTGAGCACTGCTGTAATATTTTCCCTAACAAGCAATGCTACTCCCCCACCTTTCATTCCTCTGCCTCGATCACATCTGAAACATCGGAACCCTGGAATATTAAGCTGCCAGTCCTGCCCCTCCTGTAACCAAGTTCCACTAATTGCTATAACGTCATAATTCCACGTGTCAATCCACGCCCTGAACTCATCCGCCTTCCCCGCAATACTCCTAGCATTGAAATATATACACCTCAGAAGATTTTTACCACCACTCACAACCTTTCTATTAGCGGATTTGCTTGAACTTTTAACATCATTTATTTTCACCCCAGCCACACTGTCAGCTCTGGCACTCTGGTCCGATCCCCCTGCAAATCTAGTTTAAAGCCTCCCCAACAGCACTAAGAAACCTCCCTGAAAGGATATTGGTCCCCCTGTAGTTCAAGTGTAACCTGTCTCTCTTGTACAGGTCCCACCTGCCCCAGAAGAGGTCCCAATGAACCTGAAATTTGAAACCCTGCCCCCTACACCAGTTCCTCAGCCACTTGTTCATCCTCCAGAGCATCCTATTCTTACCCTCACTGGCACGTAGCACAGGTAGCAATCCTGAGATTACCACCCTCGAGGTCCTGCTTTTCAACTTCCTACCAAGCTCTCTATACTCACTCTCCAGGACCTCCTCACTCGTCCTTGCTATGTCATTGGTACCGATGTGCACCACGACATCTGGCTGATCACCCTCCCACTTCAGAATGTCATGCAAGCGATCAGAGACATCCTTGACCCTGGCACCCGGGAGGCAACAAACCATCCTGGATTCTCTGTCACGACCACAGAACCTCCTATCTGTACCTCTAACTATCGAGTCCCCTATCACTACTCCTCTCCTCTTTTTCCACCCTCCCTCTGCACTGCAGAACCAGACTGTGCCAGAGATCTAGCTGCTGCAGCTTGTCCCAGGTAAGTCATCCCCCCGAACAGTATCCAATGTGGTATACTTGTTGTTGACAGGAATGGCCACAGGGGAACCCTGCTCTGCTTGTCCTTTCCTCTTCCCTCACCTGACAGTGACCCAATTTCCTGTGCTCTGCTCCTTTGGCGTAACTACCTCCCTGTAGCTACTATCTATACTCTCCTCATTCTCCCGAATGATCTGGAGGTCATCCAGCTCCTGCTTCAGTTCCCTAACGCGGTTTGTTAGGAGCTGCAGCTGGATGCACTTCTTGCAAGTGTCGTTGTCAGTAAATGCAGTAAATCAATAAAAGCCATAGCCTGCTAGGTCACACCCTCATACTTGGTCAGTGACAAAGATACTGCTGCTTGTGCAGGTAATGTCAGCACATTCTGGCAGTAACACCAATATTTCCCTGCAAAGTTCTTGTGTTTGATTGGGGAAAGGAATATTCTGACAAAATTCTGTTCATGGGGAAAATGTTTAAATTATAATTGTAACATTATTGGTGTCCATTTCAAAGGTGGTGTTTCGATCTACTTCTGCCATGGTCTACATTTTCATCCAAATGAGTTGTGAGATGTGGGACTTCGACATCTACGGTGAGGAAAACGTACACTGTGGTGGGAAAGAAAAGCCTGGCAGCATCTGTACAGAAGCTAGGATCTTTGTTTAATTATTTGTACATCTGTACAGAAGCTAGGATCTTTGTTTAATTATTTGTACATCTATACAGAAGCTAGGATCTTCTAGCTTCTACAATAATAATTGTTCAGTGCAGGTTGGAATCACTCTTATTCTCTGACCACACCGGCAGTGTGGGGACTCTTGCTTCAAAATAATGAGTAGGCCAAGAGTTGGGAAGTAAGGCTTCAACCATTCAGATGGAAAATTTCTTCATCCTGTGGCTGGCTAGTGAATCTTTGGAATTCTCCACCCAGGAGAACAAGAGGTTCACTTGCTGAGAATGTTTAAGAGGGAGATCATAGAAACAGAATATAAAACATTACACTACAGTACAACCCCTTTGGCCCGTAATGTTGTACTGGCCTTTTAAAATACTCCTCTAATGTGTCTTCTATCACCACCCTTGGCAGGATGTTCCATGCATTCATCACTCTACATAAGAAAAAAGAGAAAAGCTTACCTATGACCTTCCCCTGTGCTTTCCTCCCCTCACCTCTGTATTGAAATGTTCTTCTAATCAGTGAATAAAAATGGGCCAAGAGTTGGATGGCTGTCTCAGCAGCATTGCTGTTGGACCATTGACCTTGATTTGGCAAACTTTTCACTTCTCATTTCTGACTGGAGAAACACTTTGAGTAAGTTGCAGATGTTTGCACTAACATTTTGCTTTCTTAACCATTCTGTCATATTTTTCCCTCATTTAGGTGACTTGTACTTTGAGAAGGCTGTAAATGGTTTCCTTGCTGACTTCTTTGCCAAATGGAAGGTAAATAAAATAAGAAAATGACTGGCAACTGATTGTGGAAGGTTTTGTTAAGTTTGGAATGCAGTATGCTGAATTCAATGCAGTACTGGATGGCTGCTGACAATATGGCACTTATGAGTTATTTAATTCCTACCATAGTCTTCCCACACAGGGACAAAACACTGAAAAAGAAAAGGTAGAGAATATTCTTTGGGTGTGGACTTCAAGAGAGAGTTGTACAAGTGCAGAAGGACATGCTGCCATACTGTGTCTGGGGTAGGCAGTGGGCAAACCAACACAGGGTTACCTGACCTCGGGTTCACCAACCTATCTGTTGCAGATGCACCTGTCCAATGATTATTCATGGTGGCCACCGTATTTGTGGAGATAAAGACCTGTTTTCACACTGAGGACACTTTCTGTCGTGTTGGACTACAAGCAGGCTAAATGGAATAAACTCAGAGCAGATCTGGCAGCTCAAAAACTGGGCACCCATGAGGCACTATGGACCATCAGCAACACTACTAGTATGCACCACCAGCATCTGTGACCTTGTGATACAGTATAATGTTTGGTATTCTCTTGCTGTGCCATTGCTAACAAGCCAGGGGTCAGCAGTAGATAGAGTTAAAAATGAGATTCAAACCCAGTGAAGTTACAAAGCAGGACCTAGTGTTCAACAACAAATACAGATTGAGCTGAGCACTCTTGCCATCATATCAGGTCAAAGCTCTGCAGTCCTGCACTATCGTTCTAAAAGGTCCCAGGAACTTAAATTGCAAGGTTCCTGGAAAGGTGGGACACAGGATGCAGGTGCTGAAGACAAGGTTAGGGTATTTGCAGTGCTGTTGGACCCAGTGATGCTCCACTGTGGTTTCTTTTTGAGATTCAAACCATCAAATAAACCATTCTACGGCCTATTTGACTCAGTCCATGTAATGTCAAGAAATGGCCGTGAGCACCGAACATGGTATAAACTTGGGACAGAGAACATCCCAGTTCTACTCCAGAACTAGCTGGTCCAAAACAGTTCCAACATGGGCATGCACCCAACAATGGGGACAGTTCCAGGCTCATCTTATTGTGGAAATGCAAGTGGACCAACTGCAAACTCAGGTCAGGTTGACAAATCTGTTGCAAAGATCTTATCTCCTGACATCCCATCACCTTTCTACTGTTGACATGTCACATTTCTTTCCACTGCAATGTGTTGCTTCAATGACACTTACAAAGCTTCAGTAAGCATTCAGTCCTCTGCTACCAATACACAGTATGTATCATCTTTAAAATACACTAAAGTTGCTTGGTCAGTTTATTCTCTAAGTTCTTCTCCAAATTCAAAGTAAGTTTATTGTTGAAGTATGTGTACATCATCAATGACTACCCTGAGATTCATTTTCTCTCAGGCATTCACAAGGAAATAAAGAAATGCAATAGAATTTGTGAAAATACTAAGCAAAGACTGACAAACAGCTAATGTGCAAAATAAGACAAATTGTGCAAGTAAATAAAGGAATGAATACCGTGATACTGAGAATATGACTTGTAGAGTCCTTGAAAGTGAGTGAAGTTGTCCACGCTGGTTCAGGAGCCCGATGGTTAGAAACACAGAAAACCTACAGCATGATATAGGCCCACAAAACTGTGCCGAACATGGCCTTACCTTAGAAATTACCCAGCGTTACCCATAGCCCTCTATTTTTCGAAGCTCCATGTATCTATCCAGGAGTCTCTTAAAAGACCCTATCGTATCTGCCGGCTCCACCGTCGCCGGCAGCCCATTCCACACACTCACCACTCTCTGCGTTAAAATAAAAAAAAAAAAAAAAAACTTAACCCTGACATCTCCTCTGTACCTACTTCCAAGCTCCTTAAAACTGTGCCCTCTTGTGTTAGCCATCTCAGCCCTGGGAAAAAGCCTCTAACTATCCACATGATCAATGCCTCTCATCATCTTATACACCTCTGTCAGGTCACCTCTCATCCACTGTTGCTCCAAGGAGAAAAGGTTGAGTTCACTCAACCTATTCTCATAAGGCATGCTCCCCCAATCCAGGCAACATCCTTGCAAATCTTCTCTGCACCTTTTCTATGATTTTCACATCCTTCCTGTAATGAGGTGATCAGGGTTCTATATAGCTGCAACATTACCTCTTGGCTCCTAAACTTAATCCCATGATTGATGAAGGCCAGTGCACCGTATGCTTTCTTAACCACGGAGTCAACCTGCGCAGCAGCTTTGAGTGTCCTATGGACTCGGACCCCAAGATCCCCCTGATCCTCCACACTGTAAAGAGTCTTACCATTAATACTATATTCTGCCTTCTTATTTGACTTACCAAAATAAACCACCTCACACTTATCTGGGTTGAACTCCATCTGCCACTTCTCAGCCCAGTTTTGCATCCTATCAATGTCCCACTGAAACTTCTGACAGCCCTCCAAACTATCCACAGCACCCCCAATCGTTGTGTCATCAGCAGATTTACTAACCCATCCCTCCACTTCCTCATCCAGGTCATGAAGAGTAGGAGTCTCAGAACAGATCCCTGAGGCACACCACTGGTCACCAACCTCAATGCAGAATATGATCTGTCTTTAACCACTCTTTGCCTTCTGTGGGCAAGCCAGTTCTGAATCCACAAAGCAATGTCACCTTGGATCCCATGCCTCCTTACTTTCTCAATAAGCCTTGCATGGGGTACCTTGTCAAATGCCCTGCTGAAATCTATATACAATACGCCTATGGCTGTACCTTCATCAATGTGTTCAGTCGCATCCTCAAAAAATTCAATCCTGCTAATAAGGCATGACCTGCCTTTGACAAATCCATGCTGACAATTCCTAATCATATTATGCCTCTCCAAGTGTTCATAAATCCTGCCTCTCAGCATCTTCTCCATTAATTTACTAACCACCTGAAGTAAGACTCACTGGTCTATAATTTCCTGGGCTATAATCTCTACTCCCTTTCTTGAATAAGGGAATAACACCCGCAACCCTCCAATTCTCCAGAGCCTCTCCCGTCCCCATTGATGATGCAAAGATCATTGCCAGAGACGCAGCAATCTCCTCCCTCACCTGCCACAGTAGCCTGGGGTACATCTCATCCAGTTCCGGTGACTTATCCAACTTGATGCTTTCCAAAAGCTTCAGCACATCCTCTTTCTTAATATTTACGTGCTCAAGCTTTTCAGTCCACTGTAAGTCATCCCTACAATCACCAAGATCCTTTTCCGTAATGAATATTGAGCAAAGTATTCACTAAGTACCTCTGCTATCTTCTCTGGTTCCATACACACTTTTCCACTGTCACACGTGATTGGTCCTATTCTCTCATGTCTTATCCTCTTGGACTTGACATACTTGTAGAATGCGTTGCAGTTTTTCCTTAATCCTGTCCGCCAAGGCCTTCTCACGGCCCCTTCTGGTTCTCCTAATTTCATTCTTAAGCTCCATCCTGCTAGCCTTATAATTTTCTAAATCTCTATTATTACCTAGTTTTTTGAACCTTTCGTAAGCTCTTCTATTCTTCTTGACTAGATTTACAACAGCCTTTCTATACGACAGTTCCTGTACCCTACCATCCTTTCCCTGTCTCATTGGAGTTCTGTCTCTATGCAGAACTCCACACAAATATCCCCTGAACGTTTGCCACATTTCTCCCATACATTTCTCTGAGAAACTGTTCCCAATTTATGCTTCCAAGTTCCTGCCTGATAGTCTCATATTTCCCCTTACTCCAATTAAACACTTTCCTAACTTGTCTGTTCCTATCCCTCTGCAATGCTATGGTAAAGGAGATAGAATTGTGATCACTATCTCCAAAATGCTCTTCCACTGAGAGATTTGACATCTGACAAGGTTCATTTCCCAATACCAGATCAAGTACAGCCTCTCCTTTTGTAGGCTTATCTACATATTGTGTCAAGGAACCTTCCTGAACACACCTAACAAACACCACCCCATCTAAACCCCTCGCCCAAGGGAGATTCAATCAATATTTGGGAAATTAAAATCTCCCATCACGACAACCCTGTTATGATTACACTTTTCCAGAATCTGTCTCCCTATCTGCACCTTGATGTCCCTGTTACTTTTGGGTGGTATATATAAAAAAAAACACCCAGTGGAGTTATTGACCCCTCCCAGTTCCCAACTTCCACCCACAGACGGCAGCCGTGACACTATCTCTGATCAACAGTGCCACCTCCCCCCCATTTTGCCTCCTTCCCTGTCCTTTGTGAAACATAAAGCCTGGCATTCTAAGTAATCATTCCTGCCCTTCAGCCATCCAAGTCACTGTAATGGCCACAACATCATAGCTTCAAGAACTGATCCGTGCTCTAAGCTCATCTGCTTTGTTCATGATACTCCTTGCATTAAAATAGACACATCTAAAACCATCGGTCTGAGCGTGTCCCTTCTTTATCACCTGCCTATTCTCCCTCTTGCACTGTCTCCAAGCTTTCTCCATTTGTGAACCAATTGCCTCTTCCTCTGTCTCTTCAGTTCAGTTCCCACCCCCCAGCAATTTTATTTAAACTCTCCCCAGTAGCCTTCGCAAACCTTCCCACCAGGATATTGGTGCCACTGGGATTCAAGTGCAAACCCATCCTTTTTGTACAGGTGACACCTGCCCCATAAGAGTTCCCAATGATCCAGAAATCTGAATTCCTGCCCCCTGCTCCAATCCCTCAGCCACACATTTATCCTCCACCTTACTCTATACACTTGTCACATGACACAGGCAGTAATCCCGAGGTTACTACCTTTCTGGTCCTGCTTCTCACCTTTCTTCCTGACTCCCTGTAGTTTGTTTTTAGGACCTCCTCCCTTTACCTACCTATGTCATTGGTACCAATATGCATCACGACCTCTGGCTGTAGGATAATAACTATTCCTGAACCTGGTGGTGTGGGACCTGAGGCTTCTGTATCTTCTGCCTGATAGTAGTAATGAGAAGAGAGCATGGCCTGGGTGGTGGGGACCCTTGATAATGGGTGCTCGTTGTAAATGTGCTCGATGATGTGAGGGCTTTGCCTGTGTTGGACTGGGCTGAATCCACCACTCCATCCAGTGGATATCATTGATTACTCTCAATTGCACAACTCCCTTTCCAACAGCACTGAGGGAATACCTTCAGCAGAGGGACAACATTTCAAGAAACCAGTTCACCACTATCTCAGGGGTAATTGGGTCATCACTGATGCTTAGATCTCAAAAACTGAATAAATATAACAAATTTTCATTATATTTCTTCTCTCCTTTAGCAAGAAAAACACTTTCTTTTGATCTCATAATCTGATACTAAGAGGAGAAAATAAATATATTGCAATATAAATTTATGCCACAATTAGAGTCTTATCAAAGGAGATATTATAATTTAATTTTTTTCCACTGTCCTTTAATTTTAGGAGAAGAATTGCAGCCATGAAGTGACGGTTGTTCTGTTTTCTAGAACTTTCTATGATACCAAGTCCGCAGGTAAGTTTGTCTTTTAAGCTGGGACTTTGTCCAGAAGGGACTTGTGATCACCTCAGTTGGAGTGGTTGAAAATGAAAATGGAGGCTGTTCAGCCTGTTGTGTCTGAAGTTGGAGAAGAGCCTCCAGCACTTAAATTACACAAATGCGGAGGAGCTCAGCGGGTCTGCTGAAGGGCCTCCGCCCTAAACGTCAACTGTACTCTTTTCCATAAATGCTGTCTGGCCTGCTGAATTCTTCCAGCATCTTAAGTGTGTTGTTGGGATTTCCAGCATCTGCAGAGTTTGTTGTATTTGTGTTCCGCGGTAAATCCCACCTTCCAAGGGAAGGTCTGTAGCCCAGCAGGTTACTGCATTTCAAGTAGTTATCCATGTTTCTGTCAGTTCCTGTCCCTGTCTCTGTCTTGGTCTCTGTCCCAGGGTGTTCAAGACTACCAACCATATTGTGGGAGAAAACATTTTCCTCTTGTCCCCTCTAATTCTTGTTTCTTTTTTAATCACTCAGCTGAAGGAAATGTGTTGTTCCATTGGGCATGTATCAGCAGGCACAAGGACAGCTTTTGACTTACTATTATAGCACTGTTGAATGGTCCTTCGTACGATAACATTTCGTTCTGCTTTCTGTTATTGTTTTTCCACTGGTGAGACTCAATACACTGGTGAGATTGAATAACTTGTATGGATGGCATGCAAAACAAATTTCATACTCTACCTTGGCACATATGATGTTATTAAACCAATTTATAGTAATCTACATTGACAGCTCATTGCTTATTGCATTTCGTTTAAGTTTCCAGTTCAATCTTCCTCATACCTGGCAATATCTTCGTAAATCCTGAGTGCATTTACACCTTTCTTGTAGTTTGGTGATCGGAACTGTGTGTGCAGTATTCACACTTTCGTCTCACTCATTGTACACAGTTATATGGGAACCTCCCTGCTCATAATCAAAACCTTGGTTGATAAAGTAAATCTTTTTAAAATGATGTTAATGATCAATCCCGCCACCGTTTAAGGACATACACTCTAAGGTTCCCTTGTATTTGCTCATGACGGAGAAACGATGGTTGGAGATTCTTTAACAGCCTGAGATGTATTCCATCTTGGCCTGGTGACGTATCCGCTTTCAGACATTCTGAGAACCTTCATAATTCTCCTTTAACTATGTTTCTCACACTTTGGGGTGGCAAGGTAGTGCAGTGGTTAGCACAATGCTTTACAGTGTTAACAACCTGGAGTCAGGTCTCGCCTCTGTTTGTAAGGAGTTTGTACATTCTCCCCGTGACTGTGTGGGTTTCCTCTAGCTGCTCCAATTTCCTCCCACATTCCAAAATGCATGTGGATTAATGGGTTATTGGTCACGTGGATATAATTGGGTGGTGCAGCAAGTTGGGCCATAAGGGCCTGTTACTGTGCTGTATCTCTAAATAATTAAATTAAAATGCTTTCTCCTGAACTGCAGTATCAGCATTACCGCTCCCCCCTCCCGCCGTAACCACCAACATTCATAAACGCAGCTGTGAAGTATTCACCCATACTACCTTCTTTCCTCAGCTATCAGCTTGCTCATTATAAACTTTGGTGCCCTCTCTTTCCTCTTCTTCTTTCCCCTTCTTTTCTCCCACCTCCCCCACCCCCCCCACCTCTTCTCCCCCCTTCCTCCCCCCCCCCCCCCCCATGCTTGGCTTTCTGCCATTTTGTAGCTTGATTCACCTTGTCATCCTTTGGGACTGTGGATTGACAGTGAAACAGCTGGTGGGACATTTTTATCCTGCAGTCCCACGAGTGCCATCAAGGTGTTGGTCCCTGTGCATTTCTACTGAATCATTCCTCAGCTGAGTGCAATAGGCCTTACTCCAGTCTGGAACTTTAACTCCTATTTTATCTTTGTCCTTTTCTGCACTGATGCTCTTGCTGGTGGACTCTATAAAACAGTTTAGCTTGGAAATCTGCATTAATTGTGCTGCTGCCTATAGTTTGTTGCTGTTTTGGGTGTTAGCTGTTGAGAAATACATCACTGACTCAAGTTAATTTGCTTACATTTATATAAAATTAATGGTCACATGTAAGGCCCAAGTCTGAAGTCGATGTGCTTTAATTCATATTCAGATTTACTTATCAGATATACATTGAAACGTGGTGAAATACATCATCTGGGTTGACAACCAACACACCCAACGTTGTGTTTTCTTTAATTATGTGTCATATTTGTACCAACGACCTAGGTAGGAAAAGGGAGGAAGTCTTGAAGAAAGAATATAGTGAGTTAGGTAGAAAACTGAAAAACATGACCTCCAGGGTAGTAATCTCTGGATTGCCTGTGCCATGTGCAAGGGAGGGTAAGAATAGGATGATTTGGCCGATAAATGCTTGGCTGAGGAATTGGTACAGGGAGGCTTGCTTTCAGATTTCTGAATCTTTGGGATCTCTTCTGAGGAAGGTATGGCCTGCACGAAAAGGATGGGTATCAACATTGTAGCAGGCAGTTTGCCACAGCTGTTGGGGAGGGTTTAAACTCAGATGTCAGGGGGATGGGAACCAAAGTGATAGGGCTGAGGATGGGGTAAGGACATCCAAGGGCACAAATTGTCTCAAAAGGACAGGCAGAGGGGATAGTGTGGCTCTGTTGGTAAAATATGAAATCAAATCATTAAAAAGAAGTGATGTAAGATAGGAAGATGTAGAATCCTTTTGGGTAGAGTTAAGAAACTGCAAAGGTAAAAAGACCCTGATGGGTGTTGAACACAGACCTCCAAACAGTAGCCAATATGTGGGGTTCAAATTATAATAGCAGATAGAAAAAAAAGGCATGTAAAAAGGGCAATGTCATGGAGGACTTCAATATGCAGGTTGATTGGGGAAAATCAGGTTGGTGCTGGATCCTAAGAGAGAACTTGTAGAATACCTAAGAGATGGCTTTTGAGAGGTTTGTGGTTAAACCCACTGGGAAAGACAATTTTGGATTGGTTTCCACATCCTTCCTGTAGTGAGGTAACCAGAACTAAGCACAGTACTCCAAGTAGGGTCTGACCAGGGTCAAACATAGCTGCAACATTACCTCTCAGCTCTTAAACTCAATCCCATGATCGATGAAGGCCAATGTACCATATGCCTCCTTAACTACAGAGACAACCTGTGCAGCAGCTTTGAGTGTCTAATGGGCTTGGACCCCAAGATCCCTCTGATCCTCCACACTGCCAAGAGTCTTACCATTAATACTATATTCTGTCATCATATTTGACCTACCAAAATGAACCAGTTCACACTTATCTGGGTTGAATTCCATCTGTCACTTCTCAGCCCAGTTTTGCATCCTATCAATGTCCCGCTGTAACCTCTGACAGTCCTCCACACTATCCACAACACCTCCAACCTTTGTGTCTTCATAGTCAGGATGTCAAAGGTTACACAGAGAAGGCAGGAGAATGTTGGTGAGCCATGATGGAATGTGGAGTATGGAGTAGTCCTGATGGACCAAATGGCCTAATTCTGCTCCATTCTGTTATGGTCTTATTTAAAGGATTTTTTTGGGAGGAAAAGTCTGTGACTTCATGTATTCCCTCACTGACTGTAATATCTTTTTCTTTAATGAATGTCCTTGCTGCATATGGTTCTTTGGCCTTCTCACCAGCTCATCACTGGCATCCTGCACCTCTGCTCACGGAACTGAACAGGTGCTGAGAGTCATGATGTCCCACACTGTTTTTTTTTGGATTCATGCTCTTTGTTATCCCCATACACTTTCCCCAGTAACATTACCTGACCTTCTGATGCACATCAAGTTACTTTACCACCACCTTACAGATCCTGCTGCATGGCCCGATGTTTTTATACTTTTCATTGTTGTTAACGTTGTTTCCATCTCAAGAGTAAATTCCAATGTCCAGTTCCTTTTAGTCAAATCATCTGATAACTGAGCTCCACAAGAAACCCTGGGGTTCAGCTCTCCAAACCTTCACTTTCAGCCACTCCCTGCTTTCCATTGCTCTGTGAGTGCTTTTGTCAACAAAATCTCATCTGCTTATCATCCTGATAACTGCCCTGCCGTTGATGTTGGCCGCTTCAGTGGGACAGATATTGAACTGGTTCTTCTCACTGCAAGGCAGAACTGCTGAACAAGTAGTGTATCGTGTGCCTGTGCGCAGCCCTGGCCGCCTCCGCCCCTCCCCCGCAGCCCTGGCCGCCTAGTGGTTAGCACAAAACAGCGTTTCTGATCACCATTTGGGGTTTGATTTCAGCCATGCCTGTAAGGAGTTTGTACGTTCTCTCTATGATCGTGTGGGTTTCCTATGGTTCTGGGAATGCTACGTTGGTGCTTGAATCATGGCGGCACCTGCAGGCTGCCCAGCACATTCTCTGACTGTGTTAGTTGTTGACCCAAACAATGCATTTCACTGTATATTTTAGTATTTCCATGTAAACATGACAAATTTAGCTAATCTAATCTAATATCTATGATCCTATCCTCCTGCTTTCACATGTATACCTGTTGTGTTGGTTCCAGATGAATTTCCTGAGAGTCACCGATCCTCTATTCAGCAGGACCATGAGGGAAGATTCTATGAAGACTTTTATAAGTAAGTTTTTAATAAAATTGACTTGGTTTGTCCTGACGAAGGGTCTTGGCCCGAAATGTCGACTGTACCTCTTCCTAGAGATGCTGCCTGGCCTGCTGCATTCACCAGCAACTCTGATGTGTGTTGCTTGAATTTCCAGCATCTGCAGATTTCCTTGTGTTTGGTTTTTCCTTGTCTTCCACTCTGTGAGGCATGTGTTTCCCTGAGTGATATCAAACTAACTCTAAGTCATGGAAGGAAGTGATTCACTGGGGCCCAAAGTTTTAACTGAACATCAGGGTTATGTTTCTGCCTTTGGTTTACTACGTGTGAGATTCATAACAAAATTTTATCCTTGGACTGTCTTTAATGTTGGTTTAGTCTTTGATGTTATTTGGGAAAATATCCCAAGGGAGGCAGCAGGGTGTCAGGTTAGTTATAATAAGCAGCTGGAGCAGCTAGTGAATTGTTCATCTTGAGATGCTGTTTCTACCAAACAATTTTGATCCTTAGAACTATTTATCATGTTGTCAGTTGTTTGCTCTCACTTTCAACTTCCACCACTGGCTATCAGTCTCACGAAGAGAGCCGAGTGTGTAAGCCTCATGTAGTGGCTCCTCACTGGCAACACATGGGAACTGAACTCCTTTCAGACTCAGATAAAGCTACAGAGGGCAGGGAGGAGGCCTGGCCCCTGTGCACATAACACGCAAGCCCACTGGTCTGCAGAAACACCCTGGTGCTTGTAAACCAGATCCCTAGCTATAGGTAAATAGTCCCACTGCCTTATGGGTAGCCTCAGGAGAGATGAGGAGTAAACCCAGACAGCAAATCCAGAGTGGAGCCCCTCAGGCAGATGGATGTCATTGAACATCCTTCCAGCAGCTCCTGCAGCCAAGCTGTTGCCAAAAGTATTGCTTCATAAGCTTTGCTTTAGACTTCACTGGTGAGGCGAAGAGGGCGATCTTGACAACTGGGCATCTCAGGATCTCCATACCTTCCACCCAGGCTTGTGCTGATGATGATCACACATTGTCCTTCAAGACCGACAGATGCTAACCAACCATACAAACTCATTATCCCCAACTCCATGCATCCTTATCTAATTGATAAGTCTTTCTTATCCATTGCAGCAACTTATCGAATGTCTTTTGGAAATCGAAATTTCCTGTTGCCTGTATCCACCCCACTCATTATATCCTCAAAGAACTCCAGTAAGTTTACCAAACAGGACCTACCTCTTCATGAATCCATGCTGTGTCTGTGTGAAGGAACCACTTCTATCCAGATATCTCATTTTTTCTTCCTTATTTCCCGAATACAGACATTAAACTGTTATAGTTGCCCACCTTTTACCTACACATCATTTTTTAAACAATGCAGTGACATTCACTGCCTACCAATCCACCATGACACTCCTAGAGTGCAGAGAATTTTGGTAAATTATCACAAACCCATCTGCTATATCTTTCGCCATTTCTTTAGTACCTGGGATGCAACTCGTCAGGACCAAGAGACTTGTCTACCTTTACACCCTCTAGTTTTCTCATCACAACCCCTTAGTGATGGTGTTAATCTGTCTTCCTGTTTTTGCCAAAAAGTGGATAACCTCACAATTATTGATTTAAACTGCATCTGCCAAGCATTTACCCACTCAACCTGCCCAAATCACATTAAACCTGCATTCCCCACTCAACCTGCCCAAATCAACCTGTCCAAATCATATTAAACCTGTATTCCCCACTCAACCTATCCAAATCACATTAAACCTGTATTCTCCACTCAATTTGTCCAAATCACATGAAACCTGCATTCCCCACTCAACCTGACCAAGTCACATTAAACCTGTATTCTCCACTCAACGTGTCCAAATCACATTAAACTTGCATTACCCACTCAATCTGCCCAAATCACATTAAACCTGTATTCCTCTTGCAGCTTGTACTCCCCACCAGCTTCATGTTGTCTGCAAACATGGAGACATGACATTTCACTTCCCCATCCAAATTACTGATACATATTAGGAATAGCTGGTGCTCCAGCACTGATCTCAATGCACCTTATCAGTCACTGGCTGCTGCTCAGAATAAGACCCATTAATTCTTGTTTCTTTTTGCTTTGTTTTGTTTTCTGTCAGCTCTTTGGTCACAACAGCACAACCAATCTTACTAATTTCACCTGCAGTAGCTTCTTCTCCCCAGCCACATCACTTTTTGAGTCTGTGCAACCATTTATCACAGCAGCAGCTTGTTGCAGCTTGTGTCTTCTGTTTCGTACCCCGTAACTGGGTTGCCAAACCAGCAGAAATGGACACATAGTTGGAGTCTGGTTTAACAGAAGCTAATAAAGTTTTATTAAAGAAGTAAGTAACACAGTACTCCAATTGTAAGGATATAAATGCAACAGGTTAGCAATGATAAAACACACACGTACACAGAACTAGGGTAATAGGAATCAACCAAGCTCTATCGCAGTCTAGGGGTAAAATGATCAGTCTCAAGTGACGCAGAGTTCAGTTCAGCTTAGTACTGTTCGCAGTAATGGGTGTTGTGCTGTTGGAGAGAGAGAGAGAAAGAGATAGAGATATGCAAATCTGATTCAGCAGACCTTTGATGTTCTTCGCAGTTGGCTTTCGGGTGGACCCTTTGTTATGTCTTCTGTGGTCACCGACTGTGACCCCTCCGCTCCGGATACGACCGTTCTTCCGCAGTGAACCTGGCACCCAGGCAAGGGCGGACACACACACCAGGTTCCCGCCGATCGTACCCTTTCGCCCTGTGCATCTATGGTCGGTTCCCACGACCAGACCACCAAACTTGCACCAACTTGTGGGGGCACACCGCTCTTCCAGGGTCTCGTTATCTTGTGATCTCGTGGTGTGTGTTGTGCCTTAGCGAACCTGTTATTTTTATCCCCCTGCTGGGGTATCGCCTGTCCATCAAACTTCAAACAGTTCAGTTTCAAAGCAACCGGTCTGTCAATATTCTGAAATGTGTTTCTTTCTCGTTAGTCTCTCTCTTCTCTCTTATTAGCATTTTGAATGTTTCTCCATTGTCTCCCTTATCTCTCTCGTCAGCGTCAATCTTCTGATAGCTTGGTTTGTCATCACACCCCTATCCTTCAAAGGATTTTTACTGGGGTAAAAATTATGAGCATGAATACGTTATTAGATACACACTAATATACAGGGTCATCAGCTATTTGGCTAATACAGAGAACTTTATGTTGTCAACACCTTGACAGACAGTCAGCAATCACATTTTCCATTCCTTTTATATGTGTTATTTTAATATCCTCTAAGACCAGACTCCAACTTAGCAACCTTTTGTTTTTATCCTTTATAGTGGCCAAAAGCACTAATGGGTTGTGATCAATGTAAATTCTCAGTGGTTTCCATCCCGGACGAATATAACAAAGGTCGTCCCAGACAAACTTAGCATTCTTTGGCAAGAGCTCAGTAAGAGGGAGGGTAATACCCGCAAAGTTTTTCCAAAACTTCCGATAGTACCCCATTATCCCCAAGAACCTTCTCAGGGCTCTCTTGCCTGTCGGGGTGGGGACTTCCGAGATAGCCCGCACTTTAGCCTGCATCGGTGCCAGCTGCCCCTGTCCTACCACAGATCCCAGATAAGTGACCTTCACGTGGCCGAATTCACTTTTTGCGAGGTTCACTGTCAGGCTGGCTTCAGCCAGCTTTTTAAACAGTTCTTCTACTGCCACAATGTGCTCCTCCCACGTGTCACTCCAGACCACTAAATCGTCAATATACGCTTCTGCATTCCTTAGCCCTTTTGTCACTGAATTAATCATCCTATAGGGGTGTTGCTTACTAGGCTGACCTGATGTGACAACAACACCATGTCCCACTTCTTTGCATCACCTCAGGACATCCGGACATACGTCTGCGTGCCGGTTAGTTAGCTTTTTCAGCGGCTCGCCCTGTTCGGGGGTTAAGTGAGAGAACTCATCAGCAAAGTTGGCCAAAACAATAGAGTTCTCCCATCTGGTCGGCACCATACTTATCTTTTCAAAATGGGTTTTCCCCTTATCAGGTGGCACCCTAGACTCATTAATTTTCGTGATAACACCAACTAGATCTGTTTTCTGATCGTGGTAAGCTTTTAACATGTTAATAGCCTGTAACTGTGTTAGCTCATGTCTACAATAGTCAATAGCATCCTTCCTCCTGTGCGGCCAGTAAAACTCTTTCATGATTCTATCGACTGTTTTCCTCACCCCAAAATGTCCACCGGTGGGTATCTTGTGGGCCAGGTTAAAAATCTCATCCCCATAAATTTTCGGCACTGTCACCTGGTGTACCACCCCCCCTTCCTCGTCTGCGGGCATGGTACTTGGTCTCCATTTCCTCATTAGTACTCCCTCCTTCACATAATAGCCCACTGGCTCCCTTTTTAATTCTGCTTCAGAGAGAGCTGTCTCCGCCAAAACCATCAGCTCCTCGTCTCGCTCCTGTGCCTGTATAAATTCCTTCCTTGCTAATGATAAGTCTACCTCAGCTTCCGTTTCACTACGCCCCTTCTCACTTTCTAACCCCTCCTGGTACAAGGCTGGTGAAAACGTCTCAGCTAAATCTACATTCGCTTTGGCAGCCTTTCTGGACATGCGCCGAGTCACTGCGCAAACGGGATAAACCTGTGAGTCCATGGGTGGGGCCTCAATGCTGGCAGGCTGGCTTGTCAGTTTTACTGCTGAGAACACATTTCCGCCGGCGAGGTCATTACCAAGTAAGACCTCCACGTCTTCCATCGGTAATTCAGGCCTCACCCCTATCGTGACCGGTCCGGAGACCAAGTCGCTTTTTAGGTGTATCTGGTGCAAAGGTACTGCTTCAGTCCCTTTCCCAATGCCTTTTATGACCCTGACCTCCCCAGTCTGGGTCTTTGAACTAAAGTCTAACACACTCTTTAAGATCAATGACTGACAAGCTCCAGTGTCTCTCCAGATCCGCACTGGAACCGGGTTTAACCCCTCCTTCACCGACACCAATCTGGCCGAAATAAACCGTGCGCCCTTCCTGAGCTTTATCAGACCTCTTCTCCCCTAGCGGTTTGTTTCCAGCTCAATACAGCCAGTCGGAACCGTCATTTTTCCTTTCCCTGTCCCCTTCTTTGAGGCAAAGCACCTGGACGCAAAGTGACTGGCTTTCCCACAATTATAGCATACAACCCCAGGAGACTTCCTACCAAACTGCTCCTGGTCTTCCTTATCCTTCTCACTAATCCCCGGCTTACTTTCTGACTTTTCTGGCGGACTCTCTCCGCCCTCTTGACTACCCTTCTGGTAGCTTTTACTTGGGGTAAACTTCGCCTTGTGCGTCAACGCGTACTCATCTGCTAACTTAGCAGTTGCGGCTAAGGTTTCTGCCTCTCTCTCATCTAGGTAGGGCCTCATACCTTCAGGGACACAACCTTTAAACTGCTCACTCAGGATTAGCTGTAGCAGTCTGTCATAATCCCCATTGACCCCTTTCGAGGCGCACCAACGCTCACAATACATCTGCATCTCACGGGCTAACTCTAAATACATGCGGCCCCACTGCTTCCTCGCATTCCGGAACCTCTGCCGGTATGCCTCCGGGACCAACTCATAAATCCTGAGTATAGCCTCTTTCACCACATCATACCTCTGGGCATCTTCTGCGGACAAAGCTGAGTAAGCTTGTTGAGCTTTTCCTTTAAGTACGCTCTGAAGCAAAACAGCCCACTTATCCCTTGGCCAGTCCTGACTTGCAGCGACTTTTTCAAAATGTAGAAAGTACCGATGAACAGTGGCCTCCTCAAATGGGGGAACCAGCCTAACCTCCTGGGTCGCCCTGAACCCTCCACCTTGGTTCGGCATGGGCCCCTGCGCTAGCGTCATCCTTAACTTCTCCAGCTCAAATTCCCTTTCCCTCTGTTTCTCTCTCTCTTGCCGTTCTAACTGTTTCTCTTCTTGTTCTAGCTGCCTTACCCGGAACTCGTGCTGGAGTCTCAGTTTTTCTATCTGCAGCTGTACCGCCTCTCCACCAGGTTTGACCATAGATACCACCTCCAGCTCCCCTTGGGGAAACACACCTTTAGATACATAATGCTCTATGATAGCTCTGTGCATCTCTGCTCTCCTCATTGTCGACTTCCCCTTAAAAAGTTTCAATCGTTTGGCCACAGTTGCCAATTCTGATTTCCTGGCATCCTCTAATGCCTCCAAGGTTGGCGCCTTTAGAAATTCATCAATCTCCATTTCTGCTGTTTGCCCTTTCTTTCTTTTGGGAATTTTAACCCAATCAATTTACCCAGTCCCAAATTTGGCGTTCAAAATCCCAGACGAGATCCCCACTTATGTTACGTACCCCGTAACTGGGTTGCCAAACTAGCAGAAATGGACCACTTAGTTGGAGTCTGGTTTAACAGAAGCTAATAAGGTTTTATTAAAGAAGTAAGTAACACAGTACTCTAATCGTAAGGATATAAATGCAACAGGTTAGCAATGATAAAACACACATGTACATAGAACTAGGGTAATAGGAATCAACCAAGCTCTATCGCAGTCTAGGGGTAAAATGATCAGTCTCAAGTGACGCAGAGTTCAGTTCAGCTTAGTACTGTTTGCAGTAATTGCTGTTGTGCCGTTGGAGAGAGAGAGAGAGAGAGAGAGAGATATGCAAATCTGATTCAGCAGACCTTTGATGTTCTTCGCAGTTGGCTTTCGGGCGGACCCTTTGTTATGTCTTCTGTGGTCACCGACTGTGACCCCTCCACTCCAGATACGACCGTTCTTCCGCGGTGAACCTGGCACCCAGGCAAGGGCGGACACACACACCAGGTTCCCGCCGATCGTACCCTTTCACCCTGTGCGTCTATGGTCGGTTCCCGCGACCAGACCTCCAAACTTGCACCAACTTGTGGGGGCACACTGCTCTTCCAGGGTCTCGTTATCTTGTGATCTCGTGGTGTGTGCTGTGCCTTAGCGAACCTGTTCTTTTTATCCCCCTGCTGGGGTATCGCCTGTCCATCAAACTTCAAACAGTTCAGTTTCAAAGCAACCGGTCTGTCAATATTCTGAAATGTGTTTCTTTCTCGTTAATCTCTCTCTTCTCTCTTATTAGCATTTTGAATGTTTCTCCATTGTCTCCCTTATCTCTCTCATCAGCATCAATCTTCTGATAATTTGGTTTGTCGTCACACTTCATTCAGAACAGCGCTGAGATGAGCCAAATCAGAACATCCCCCTTAGGAAGGAGCTTCTAATTCACATAGTCAAAGCATTTCTTACATGCAACCTTATGGAAAGCCATCTAAAAATCCAAATACACAACATCTACCAGTTCTCCACCCACTCTACTAGCTGTATCTTCAAAAAAAAAATTGCAAGGTCATCCACACACCTCCAGAACAAGAACGAGCTTCATAAGAAAATTACACAAGCCACCAAAAAACATGCAAAGAGAAACAGACGAATAGAAGGACAGCAGGAAGGAAGGAATTGTGAGGTCAGTCTTGGATCTGTGTCTTGTGAGAAAGGAGTTGTGAGGTCGGTGTTGGATCTGTGTCTTGTGAGGTCAGTCTCGGATCTGTGTCTTGTGATAACTGCCCTGCCGTTGATGTTGGCTGCTTCAGTGGGACGGATATTGAACTGGTTCTTCTCACTGCAAGGCAGAACTGCTGAACAAGTAGTGTATCGTGTGCCTGTTCGCAGACTTGGCCGCCTCCGCCCCTCCCCCGCAGCCCTGGCCACCTGCGCCCCTCCCCCGCAGCCCTCGCCACCTAGTGGTTAGCACAAAACAGTGTTTCTGATCACCAGTTGGGGTTTGATTTCAGCCATGGCCTATAAGGAGTTTGTACGTTCTCTCCATGATCGTGTGGTTTTCCTGTGGTTCTGGGAATGCTACGTTGTAGATACATGCTAGTATTTATGCATGTTTTATTCCATATCTGTACTTTAACCTCTAGCTTTATATATAATTTTTTATAAAAGTTGAATTTTGTTGATTTATGTTGCCCCCTGACCAACACACCTCAACAAATTCCTAATACAAGTAAATGTATATGATGAATAAAGTTGGTACTTAAATCTTTATATTTCCATTGGTTTAAGAGACCAAGAGATGTGGCAAGAAAGCAGAAACAGGGAATTAAATTTGAATGATCAGTAGTGATGACATTGAATGACGGAGCAGGCACAACAGGCTGCTCCTAATTTATATGTCTGATGTGTTCACTTAGCACAGCCAGATGCTGAGTTCCCACTGGATTGATTGCTGGATGTGAGGCTTTTTCTGTAAGGAGAAGCTGAGGGTGACTGGCCTGTTCTGAAGTTTAGAAGAACATGAGAGAATCTCATTGAGATGTACAAGACTCCGATAAAGTGAGATCCACAATGAACAGGTCACTGCAGAACACCATTTCAGCTGGAGCTTTGAAGTGCTGCTGGTCTGGGAGTGTAGACTTCAACTGATGGCTGATGATAATCTTGCAAGTCTATCGTTGGTTAATCACTGTCTCTTCATTTGTTTCTTTGAACTGTGATATTATTTATGCTATAAATTTGTTTTTTATACAAATAACACAGCTATGCACCAAATTTGGCAATGATCTCATCAACTTATAGGGTTGTTTTTGGTTTATCATTGTCCCTTCATTTGTTTTCTAACCATTGCTTTTGTATTTTCTCAAGAGTTGTAGCACAGAATGAAAGACGGGAGGAGTGGACTTCAGTACTGACAACAATTAAAAAGCTCTTCATCCAGTACCCAGTGTTGGTGCGGTTGCAAGAAACAGGTAATAATTGGAAGTGGGGTCAATAAACAACACAATTGCTGCTTGCAGTAGAAACACCTCTCAAGTAACCAGATCCATGCAGTCAAGTCTCTAAAGTGCATGCTATTAGAACAGCCGTGACTCGAACTCGGAAACTTTTCCATTTACATAGAACCTAGAATATAGGACAATACAACACAGTACAGGCCCCTTGGCCCACAATGTTATGCCATTCTTTTAACCTACTCTGGGATCAATCTAATCCTTCCCTCCTATATAGCCTCCATTTTTTACTATCATCTGTGTGCCTGTCTAAGAGTTTCTTAAATGCCTCTAATGTATCTGCCTCTACCACTAGCACTTGCACCGAACACTCTGTGTGGTGAGTGCATGGAGAAGAAAAAAAACTAACCTCTGACATCCACTCTTTCCTCCAATCACCTTAAAATTGCCCCTGTGTAAAAAGTTTGTGGTTACCCACACAATCTATACCTCATCATCTTGTACACCACTATCAAGTTGCCTGTCATCCTCCTTTGCTTCAACAGAAAAGCCCTAGCTTGCTCAACCATTCCTCATGAGACATGCTGTCTAATCGAGGCAGCATCCTGGTAAATCTCCTCTGCACATTCTCTAAAGCTTCTACATCCTTCCTAGAATGAGGTGACTAGAACTGAACACAATATTCCAAGTGTGGTCTAACCAGTCTTTTATAGAGCTGCAACATTACTTCATGGCTCTTGAACTCAATCCTCTGACTAACGAAGGCCAACACAGCTTACAGCATCTTAATAATCCTATCAACAAAAGTATTTACTAAGAAAATTAGCAGTCATTACTTGCACTACCTACCAGGTAAACCTACCATGCCTTTTCCAAAAAAACCTTTCTGGAAAAGTTCTGTAAGGCTATTAAAACAAGAGAACTTCCTTCTTTTGTTCAGTTGGGTTCACCCATTTTCAGTTCAGTAGACGAAGTCCTGACGAAGAGTCTCAGGCCGGAATGTTGACTGTACCTCTTCAATAGATGTTGCCTGGCCTGCTGCGTTCCACCAGCATTTTGTGTGTGTTGCTTGAATTTCCAGCATCTGCAGATTTCCTCATGTTCAGTAGGGTTTACGTTCCACCCATGGGGTTGGTGAGGGAACTGTAATGTGTTAAACCCTTACTCATTCTACCATTTGGACCGCTGCTTTCTTTTTCTCCTTAGATGGTTTTCCACGTGCTCAGAACTCTACAGCAGCCCAAGGGAACTACTTAGAGGCCATCAACCTTTCCTTTAATGGTGTGTATTTACATGCTCTTTGGCTTTGTTTATTGCGGACTGAACTGACTAATTAAGTCAACAATCAGCTGGAGGACTCAGTGGGTTGAGCAGCATCTGTGAAGGGTAAAGATGTTTCAGGGTGAGACCTGGTATCAGGACTATGACTTTGATGCAGCGTCACTTGTGTCTCCTGACTTGGTAGGTAAATGGATGGAGGCACCAGAAGATGAGATGGTAACCCAGTTAAAATAGGAATGGCCAATTAGTTATTTCTTGATCTGTGAACGCTGGTCAGGATTGTAGTTACACACCACACCAGATAGGAGAGGAAGAGATGACCCAGTAATCCCATCTCCCATTTGCTATCATAGAGATCCTATTGGAGTGAATCTGGATAAAGTTTCAAATTCAGATTTATTTATCATACCTACGTTGAAACATGCAGTGAAATCTGTTGTTGCGTTAACGACCAACACACCTAACGATGTGCTGGGGGTAACCCACAAGTTTCTCCACACATTCTGATGCCAACATAGCATGCCCACAATGCTCAACAGACCATAACAAAACAACATATCAAGTGACAAAGCAGCAGCTGTGAAATAAGCTCTTGAGTACCTTTTGGGTGTATTTGGGGTCAAGTGTAATTCACACTGCAGAGGTTCACATGGCTATTAATGGGTTCTGTAAATGGGGTGCTATAGAGACAAGAATACAGGGTGGCTGCTAAGGGTCTCAACCTGAAATGTCGACTGTTTATTCCTCTCTATAGATGCTGCCTGACCTGTTGAGTTCCTCCAGCATTTGTGTGTTGCTCTGGATTTCCAGAAACTGCATATGCTCTTGTGTTTATGACTGAAATGCTCAGTAATGAGTGAGCATTTCCACGGTGCTAGAGTCTAACCTGGTGAATACGGTGGACCATGAGAGAGTGCAGGCAGTCTCTTACAACCTCTTGTTGGTAGAAGATTTATTTATAACAGTCTTAACTGTTTATTGGATCCTATGCAAGATGGCCTGGCCCTGAATGTGAGGGGTTTCTTGATTGCTTTGTACTTAATAGTGTAAAGTGTCTGTGCTAAAGATTTGTTGTGTTTGAACACTGCCCTGTTAATTGGGATGCCTCCTCTGAATGTGTAGAATTTGTGCAAGGTTACTTGCACTCGTTCAACAGGCACAAGGTGTTTCCATGGTACCAGGATATGCTCTGATCCTGAGTATTGCAGCATCCTGCAGTAATCCAGTGAAATGCCACTACTATGGAAAACAGCATTCAAGCAACTGATTTAATATGTTGCCTCATATTATTTGTTCTTTACTTCTGTTCAGTAGATTTTCAATAAAATCTTGCCTCTTCTCATTTAGTGTTTGACAAGCATTACATAAACAGAAACTTTGACCGCACGGGACAAATGTCTGTTGTCATCACGCCGGGGGTAGGAGTGTTTGAAGTTGACCGGCTGCTGATGATTCTTACCAAACAGCGGATGATTGACAATGGTGAGGTTTGGGATTACTGAAAACCTGTGTTTCCTTTGATGGCGTAGTGTATAAAAGGACCAAATAATGGGAACATTTGAAAATGTCACGTCTTCTAATATTTTGATCTATATTTTGCATTTTAAGCAAAACAGTTTGGTTCATGTTTAGTATACGAGCAATTCACCACTTGATAACAGTATGTAAAAGCTGATCCCAGGATGTTTCATCACCTCGAGTAGTTTATTGAGGTATCAAAATATAAAAAATGTTTAACACTGAGGGAGGCCATGCTCCTGCTAAGGTAACGATGTCCTATCTCTTTACTCTATCTAGGCTCCCCATAACTGTATACACCACAGCTAGGTTTCTCCCCCGCCTCTTCCAAATGAAATAACCCTCCCATCCAACACTTCCAAAGTTCAAAGTAAATTTATTGTCAAAGTATATATGTCACCACATACAACCCCGAGGTTCATGTTCTTGTGGGCATTCGTAATAAAGAAAAAGGAACACAATAGAATCAATGAAGACACACACAACAAAGATGGACAAACAACCAGTGGGCGAAAGACAATAAACTATGCAAATACAAAAGGGGGAAAATTTATAATATAAATAAAAAAGCCATAAATATTGAGAACATGATCTGTAGATTCCTTAAAAGTGTGTCCATAGGTTATGGAATCAGTCCAGTATTGGGGTGAGTGTAGTTATCCCTTCTGGTTCAAGAGGCTGATGATTGAGGGGAAATAACTGTTCCTATACCTGAAGGTGTGAGTCCTGTACCTGATGGCGGCAGCAAGAAGGGAATACAGCATTACAGTCCATGTAATACAATATTCCAGTCCTGGTAACATCCTGTACATCTTCTCTGCAACTGTTCCACAACTTCCCTGCAATGACATTGTGCAAAAGTGTATGCAGTACTCAAGCAGTCATTGGGTATATTTAAAACAGAGGTTGATAGGTTCTTGATTAATTGGGGCATCAAAGGTCATGGGCAGAAGAATGAGGTTGAGAGGGATAATAAATCAGCTATGATTGAAAGGTGAAGCAGAGTCAAAGGGCGGAATGACCTAATTCTGTTCCTATGTCTCATGGTTATGGTCCGTAGTCCAGCTAGTGTAGTCTACAGGTCTGACATCACCTCCAAGGTCATGTGTTCAAAAGCTTGGTTCAGAAATGCTTGCCTTTTAAAGTCTTTTCTTGATCTGTGGACAAACACCCCAGGTTCCTTCTGCCTCACCACGCTGCTTGATACCTTCCCAATAATTGTGTATTCCTTTTTTTTTGTTACTCCTCTTCATTCTGCAGACCCTCTGTATAAGTTCAATCACAAACAAGAGAGAATCTGCAGATGCAAGAAATCCAAGCAACACGCACAATATTCCACTTTCTGTGTCATGTAAGCACAGGTATTAACTTAGAAGAAATAGACAAGGTTTTCAATGAGCAGTCACAATTGTTCCACTTCATAAATAATTACCTCATGCACTAAAATGTATCGCAAATATCTAGGCATTCACCTGCTTCCAGTCCACTAAGTGTGGATTACACTCAGTGGCCACTTTATTAGGTACACCTGCTCGTTAATGCAAATATTTAATCAGCTAATCATGTAGCAGCAACTTAATGCATAGAAGTATGCAGACATGGTCAAGAGGTTCAGTTACAAGCAACAGAAAATCTGCAGATGTTGGAAAATCCAAGCAATACATACAAAAAATGTTGGAGGTACTCAGCAAGCCAGGCAGCATCTATGGAAAAGAGTAGACAGTTGATGTTTTGGACTGAGTCCCTTCATCAGATGAAATGTCGACTGTTTATTCTTTTTCATAGAAGCTGCCTGGCCTGCTGAGTTCCTCCAGCATTTTGTGTGTAATCCTCTGTACCTTCTTGCCAGCTAAAGCTTTCTTCCTTACACTACCCAATTGTATCAATTTTAAAGGTGTTTTTAGTCACGTTCCCTCTATTCAAGTCTAAGTTAATAATGAATACTACAACTAACAACTAACTATAACTAAGCCCTATGGAACCCAGTCAAGCACTGAGTCACTCAAAGAGCCATCCACCATTAACAGAGGTGCATACACAGGGTAGCATGATAGTCATAGTCATACTTTATTGATCCCAGGGGGAAATTGGTTTTCGTTACAGTTGCACCATAAATAATAAATAGTAATAGAACCAGAAATAGTTAAATAGTAATATGTAAAATTATGCCAGTAAATTATGAAATAAGTCCAGGACCAGCCTATCGGCACAGGGTGTCTGACCCTCCAAGGGAGGAATTGTAAAGTTTGATGACCACAGGCAGGAATAACTTCCTATCACGCTCTGTGCTGCATCTTGGAGGAATGAGTCTCTGGCTTAATGTACTCCTGTGCCCACCCAGTACATTATGTAGTGGATGTGAGACATCGACCAAGATGGCATGCAACTTAGACGGCATCCTCTTTTCAGACACCACCGTGAGAGAGTCCAGTTCCATCCCCACAACATCACTGGCCTTACGAATAAGTTTGTTGATCCTGTTGGTGTCTGCTACCCTCAGCCTGCTGCCCCAGCACACAACAGCAAACATGATAGCACTGGCCACCACAGACTCGTAGAACATCCTCAGCATTTTATAGTGCCAGCAATCACCGATCAGTTCAATTCCCACTGCTGTCTGTAAGTAGTTTGTATGTTCCTCCCATGACTGCATGGGTTTCCTCCCAAAGATGTTCAGTTAGTGTTAGTAAGTTGTGGGCTTGCTACATTGGCACCAGAAATGTGGCGGCACTTGCGGGCAATCCTGACAGATCTGATTTGATACAAATGATGTATTTCACAGAATATTTTGATGTTTCAATGTATAATGTATGTGACAAATAAAGCTAACCTCATTATCTTTTACCTCTGCCACTGAGTTTCCACTGTCCTCCTCACACTTTCTGACTGAATGCTGTAGTCTTCAAACTGAGTAAAGGTTTGGCCTCTGGTATCTGATAGAACCTTCAGGAGGAAGTCCTTTAAGCTTGTCATAGGGGGAGGTAGTGAGAATAAGCTCCCATGACCTATTAAATAGTCCCAATGGTATATGTCTTGAATAGCCTCTGACAACCAAGTCCAGCTACTGGCCTTCGCGTGTGGCTTAGCAACTAAACCTGGGGAAACAGTCCATTGATAGGAGAAGAGGCAAAGGTGGCACCTTAAAACCAGTCACCAGGCAGATGGAGCTCATCAGCTGTGGTTGACAGTTCATGTAGGAGAAGGAAAACTCTGATCTCAAGCTTCCACTGTCTTGTGGCTATACCCATTCATGGGTAAGGTTTTGGGAGTAAACCCCAAGGGGAAAAATCCAGAGCTGGAGTCCCTAAAAGGACGTTGAGTTCAGTGCTGACTAGTGCCAACCTGTGTCAGTCTCTGCTGTTCCTTTGGATTCATTAGATGTGGAGAGGAGCCTGCTGCATGAGCAACAGCTTGGTCTCCGTATCGTACTGCCCTGGCTTGCATATCACATACAGTAGACAGCTAGAACACAACATCCGTGGTCAACTCCAACCAACTGAGAGCCTCGCCTGAGCATGGGGCTACTTGGACATGTACATGTCTGATTGGAGTGTGGCTCTTTAGATCTCAGTCCCACAGCTTGCCAGTGCTCAGTCCTATGTGTTGATCGCCTAATGATCCCTGGCAGCCAAACTCGCTCAACATACCCCATGTTTCGAGAAGAGCTGTTTTAGTTTGCTAATGGGAAATCTCTGATATTTTTCCTTTTGCTGCTTAAAACAATTTCCTAATGGTCTCTATTTCTGTTGCCTAGGTATTGGTGTTGACCTGGTGTGTATGGGTGAGCAGCCTCTTCATGCTGTGCCCTTGTTCAAGGTGAGTGAGGCTGTGTGAATAGTCCATACGACATAGTTGCAGAATCAGGCCATTCAGCCCATCATGGTTGATATATTGTCCCTTTCAAATCCATATTCCTGCCTTCTTCCTGTAAACTTTCACCTCCTTACTAATCAAGAACCTATCATTCTCCACTTTAAAAAAAAATACACAGTGGCTTGGCCTCCAGCTGTCTGTGTCAATAAATTCCACAGATTCACCCCCTCTGCTGAAGAAATTCCTTCTCATTTCTGTTCTAAAAGGATGTCCTTTTATTTTGAAGCTAAGCCTTCTGGTCCTAGCCTCCCCCACTATAGGAAACATCCTCTCCACATCTAATCTATTTAGGCCTTTCAATGTTTGATAGGTTTCAATAAAATTGTCCCTCATTCTTCTAAACTCCAGTGAGTATGTGCCCAGAGCCATTAAACACTCCTCATACATTAACCTTTTGCTCCCCATTTAGAAAACAGCCTACACTTTTATTCCTTCTGCTAAAGCGCATGACCATACACCCTGTCCTCATTATATGCGGGGGATACGTTCCTCGCAGTCGACGCATAATGTGAATAATTACTTAAATGGAGAAAATAGGGATGTGTTCCAGAAGGCTTCCTAAATATGTTTTATCTGTAATTTATTCACATTTTCATACCAATACGACACAAAAGCAGTACCACAAGACAACATTTATATTATATTTCATCAATTTAAGGTAATATTCAATGTAATAAATCATAGAAAGTTAACATTCTGGGGTGTACAGTACTCACCAACAGTGGCAGGTGTGTTCGCTCTGAGAGACGAGTGGTTGTTGTGGTGTCAGGCAGCTTTACATGGATAAGGTGGATGGTTGTGGTCGTCAGGATCATATTAAGCACAGCAAGGGGTGAAGGAAGACTCACAGAACTCTTAGAACTGCTGGCAGCAGGAGATTACACCGATTTGAAGAAAGTGGTGACGGTTGTTTGCTTGGCAGGATTTTGTTTTTCAGCATAAATCTGCTTGTAGGGAAGAAGGGTTGACGGCAGGGAGCGACTGAAATGCTGACTCCGTTCTAAACTTGGGTCCATGTCCATCGCCATTTGTGCCAAGTGTTCCGACTTCCACCATTCCCTCACTGTTGGTAAACTCCCGGGATTTTCAAAATCGTCTGTTGCTTGCAGCATCTGAGAGATAGTTTGCTGTAAAAAAAAAACGTACGCCTTGAATGTGGATCACATCTTGGTCGAGTAGTTGAATCAGCGATGTTGTGTTAGGCGGCAAGAAATGCACTGTTATGTTAGGATGAATGCTATCGAAATGTTTAGGATGGGCTGGCGCATTGTCAAGCAACAAAAGAACTTTAAAGGCAAGTTCTTGTTCCCAGCAGTAGCGTCCCAGGGCCGATGCCGCACTGTTTATAATTTCCAACTTTTTTTCAAGTGTTAAAGCGGTTCTCTGCCACTCGGCTGATGGCCCAGGACATGAGACTGGACACTTAGGGGGCATGGTTAAATATTTTAAGCACAAAATCACTGCACCGTAGGTAAAACCAACAAAAGTTTAAGAGCGCAAGATCGCACATCTACACCTTGCCAAAACCAATGCGAGACTTGTTGGAGTGAGATTGTGAGGCGCGCGCACCTGACTTGTATTGGCGGGAAAGCAGTGCTTCTCGTCCCAACAGTGAGACTGAGGCATGCACACATGACTTGAATTGGCTGGAAAGCAGTGTTCCTCGCATAACTGTGAGTTTTGGACACATATAAGGAGACGTTGGTAGAAATAGGCTCCTGGCATAACTGTGAACCCGCATTGTCTGAAGACGTGTATAACAAGGATACCTTTTCCAACACTGTATTCAATCTGCCACTCCTTTTCCCAGCCTCCTTCTGCAAACTACCTTCTTCTTCAGTACTGTCTCTGTATTGTTCACAAATGGCCACAAAGCCATCAATTCTATCATCCAAATCATTGACGTATAACATGAAAAGAAGCGGTCCAAACAGTGACATCTGTAGAACACCACTAGTCACTGGCATCCAACCGGAAAAGGCCCCCTTTATTCCCACTCTGCCTCCTGCCAGTCAGCTAATTTTCTATCCATGTTAGTATCTTTTCTGTAATACCATGGGCTCTTATCTTGTTAAGCAGCCTCATGTATAGCACTTTGTCAAAAACCTTCTGAAAATCCAAGTACACAACATCTGCTGACTCTCCCCTGTCTCTCGTGCCTGTTCTTTTCTTAAAGAAGCAAATTTTTAATTTAATTTAATTTTTAATAAGGCATGGTTTCCCATGCTGATTTTATCATGTACCTCTAAGTATCCTGAAACCTCATTCTTAATAAAGGACTCCCAGCATCTTTCCCACCACTGAAGTCAGGCTGACTGGCCTGTAATTTTCTGTCTTATAACCATATAACAATTACAGCACGGAAACAGGCCATCTCGGCCCTTCTAGTCCGTGCTGAACTCTTACTCTCACCTAGTCCCACTGACCTGTACTCAGCCCATAACCCTCCATTCCTTTCCTGTCCATATAGCTGTCCAGTTTAACTTTAAATGACAACATCGAACCTGCCTCAACCACTTCTGCTGGAAGCTTGTTCCACACAGCTACCACTCTCTGAGTAAAGAAGTTCCCCCTCATGTTACCCCTAAACTTTTGCCCTTTAACTCTCAACTCATGTCCTCTTGTTTGAATCTCCCCCACTCTCAATGGAAAAAGCCTATCTATGTCAACTCTATCTATCCCCCTCATAATTTTAAATACCTCTATCAAGTCCCCCCTCAACCTTCTATGCTCCAAAGAATAAAGACCCAACTTGTTCAACCTTTCTCTGTAACTTAGGAGATGAAACCCAGGTAACATTCTACTGAATCTTCTCTGTACACTCTCAATTTTGTTGACATCCTTCCTACAATTCAGTGACCAGAACTGTACACAATACTCCAAATTTGGCCTTACCAATGCCTTGCACAATTTCAGCATTACATCCCAACTCCTATACTCAATGCTCTGATTTATAAAGGCCAGCTTTCTTCACCACCCTATCCGCATGAGATTCCACCTTCAGGGAACTATGCACCATTATTCCTAGATCCCTCTGTTCTACTGAACTGATCCCTCGTCTCCTCCCTGCTTAAAGAGTGGAGACTCTGACTTTTATCACCCTTCATATCATCTTGACTCAAAAGATCTAAGGTGTAGAATTAGTTTCCATATCTCCTATTGAAAGGAGGATGGCATTCAGTCTGTCGAACCTATGCTAGCTCTCAGTAAACCTGTTCCCTACTGATTTTCCCTGTAATGTTTTTCCCTACATTACCATCAGTTCCCTCCCCCCCCCCCCCCCGCCAATTCTACCACTTAAATGTAGACTTGGGGTGATTTACAGTGCCCAGTGGATCTAATGATCTAATCTGTAAGAAAGAGCAATGGAGGGAAATTGGTGGGAGTAGGGCGTAGGTCCCTCCATAGTACTGTGCTGTAGAAATAATGAATACTTGTGTAAACAGTATTGGAATAAGTGTGGCCAAAGCAGCCTTCACGGCAAGCTCATAGAGTGTATTGAGGGTGGTTTCTTGAAGAAAGCATTATGGAACTAGCCAGGGAGCACCATGTTCATCATTGATAACTGATTCAAGGCCAGGATTAGTTTATAATTTCATAATAAAGGTTTAGTGTAAATTTATTATCAAAGGACGTATGCTGTGTGTCACCATACACTACCCTGAGATTCATTTTCTTGCAGCCATTTACAGAAAAATAAATACAATAGAATTTATGAAAACTAAATAACGAAGTCTGACAAACAATGTGCAAAAAAAAACAAATCATGCAAATAATTTAAAAAGGTTAATAAATAGTACTTGGAGCATGAGTTGTAGCATACTTGAAAGTGAGTCTATAGGTTGTGGGGTCAGTTTTGTGTTGGGGTGAGTGAAGTTATTCAAACTGGTTCAGGAGCCTGATGGTTGAGGGGTAACAACTGTTCCTGACCCAGGTGGTGTGAGTCTTGAGGCTCCTGAACCTCCTCCCTAATGGCAACAGCAAGAAGAGAGCATGGCCTGGGTGGTGGGTGTCCTTGATGATAGATGTTGCTTACTTGTGGCAGCACTCCACGTAGATGTGCTCAGAGACAAAGAGGGCGTTCTGTGTGATGGACTGGGCTGTAAGCACCACATTTGTAGACTTTTCCGTTCCTGGGCTTTGGTGTTTTCATACCAGGCCGTGATACAACCAATTTAAAAGAGATGAAACCTAGGAAGATGAATGATTATGATTTGATAGAATTTGCTATTCAGCTTCACTGTGAGAAAATTGTGTATGAAACCTATGTCTGAGACTAGTGTCTTAAGTGAAGTCAATTGCAAAAATCTTTGGTCTCAGTTAGTGTAGGCAGGGGTGTGGGATTGGAAGGAAATGTAGTCAGAGGCAGAACCAGATATTTAAAGAGATATTTCAATGTTGATAAATTTGATTGAGGAGTAAAGATGTTAAAAGAAAAGTGCAAGCTTCACGTTTGTCATGTGTACATTGAAACATGGAATGAAATACATCGTTGTGTTAACAGCCAATGCACCGGAATTGGTTAACATTATCCTCTGTATATTCCTTTGGAGTTTTGTTGGTATGAAATATTTAACTCCTCCCTTATTAACAGCTGCACAATCGAAACATCCCTGGGGATTCTCGTCTGGGTGATGACTACAACATTCCTCACTGGATAAACCACAGGTAGGTGATTCTTGCGATGGCACTTCCATTACTCAGTCATTGACTGGCAGAAGTAGATGTGGCTGTGACAGTAGCAAACTCAGCACTATCAGCACTGTGGCTCTGTGTTGGCTCTTTCTCTGTCAGAAGGTCAGCTGTTGAAGGCATGGATCTGAGTTGTGGAATGGAGGAGGCTTTATCCTAGGTCAGTGCTCGGTACAATATTGGGTGCTACGCTATCAGAGGTGATATCTTCAGATGAGATGATAAACCAAGACAATGTCTACCATGGGTAGGTGTTTTAAAAAAAAAAAGCTTTGACTCAATTTAAATGAAAGCAGGTGATGTTGTTGCCAGTGTTTAATCTTCAACCAATGTCACATAAATTACCTTGTGCATTGATATTGGTGGGACTTTGCTGAACATGAATAGGTTCCTATATTTCTTACGCTTGCTACAGTGAACACACACAAACACTTTGAATATATTTTGTGCACTGAACTATCAGCTTCTAAACATAAGCAAGGTTTTTTAATATATAAATGACAGATGAGGAAGTGGAAGGGTGAGTTAGTAAGTTTTCAGGTAACACGTAGGTTGGTGGAGTTGTGGACAGTGTAGAAGGTTGTAGGTTACAATGGGTGTATGGGGTGTCAGGGGGGGTAGCACCTCTGGTGGGGGAACGTGTCGTGTCCTTTTAAAGGCGGTTAGTCCACCTTTGGTCCCCACCTGGCACTCAGCTCTCACCTGTGGCTCCCCGTAGCTGTTTGCATGCGACAGCGGCCACACCCCGGGCAACGGCTTCGACAAGCCGGCTAAACCAGGTGAGGGTAGCCGACGAGTCTCAAACCCTCAGTGAGATAGGGAATTGTCTATCCCAGCATGTAAAGACAGACTCTGGCGGATTGAGCGGACGAGACCAATGGAAGGTCCACCGGTCAAGAAGGCGGTCTCTGCAAGCGTCGTGGAACGTGTAGAGCAGGACAAGACACAGAAGACATCCTGGTCATCCACTGCACCTAGTCCGATCTCCAGCCGTCTCGACTCTGTCTTGCCACTGGATCCAGATGGGAATTGGGAAGAGAGAGTGAGGCTGACGCTGCACAACTCTCCCTCACGTAAATCCAAACCATGTGCTAGTCTCGACACCATCATAATGAGGTCCTCATCGACGTCGACAATGGATGAACACACAACAATGGGACATTGACAGGATGCAGAACTGGGCTGAGAAGTGGCAGATGGAGTTCAACCTGGCAAAGTGTGAAGTGATTCACTTTGGAAGGTTGAATTTGAAGGCAGAATACAGGATTCTTAACTGTGTGGTGGGAAGGGGGGAAGAAAGGATCTTGGAATCCATGTCCATAGATCCTGCAAAGTCGTCACGCAAGTTGATAAGGGTTGTTAAGAAGGTGTATGATATGCTGGCCTCTTATTGGTCAGGAGATGGAGTTCAAGAGCTCCGAGGTAATGTTGCAGCTCTATAAGCTCCTGGTTAGACCACCCTTGGAATATTGTGTTCAGTTGTTGTTGCCTCAAAGGAAGGATGTGGAAGTTTTAGAGAGACTGCAGAGGATATTTACCAGGATGCTGCCTGGATTAGAGAGCTTGTCTTATGAGGACAGGTCGAGTGAACTAGGGCTTTTCTCTCTGGAATAATGACAAATGAGAGGTGACCTGATAGAGGTGTATAAGATGTTACGAGGTGTAGGTTGAGTGGATGACCAGAGAATTTTTCCCAGTGTGGAAATGGCTAATATAAGGGGCATAATTTTAAGGTGATTGGGAGGAGATGTCAAAGGTAAATATTTTACAGAGAGGTGGGTGTGTGGAATGCCCTGCCCGGGGTAGTGATAGATTCATCTGGGACATTTTAAAAAAAAAAAAAAGACTTTTAGACCAGCACTTGGATAATAGAGAAATGGAGGGCTACATAGGAGGGAAGGGTTAGAATAATCTTAGAGTCGGTTAAAACTTTGACACAATGCTGTGGGCTGAAGAGCTTGTACTGTGCTATAGTTTTCTAGGTTCTGTTTTTGTTTAACCTTCGTCTCTGAGCAATTAATTGGAAGGTCAAGAGTCTGCTTCCTGTGTTTCCGGAAGGCTCCTTCCTCTCCAAACCCAGATACCACCCAGCACTAACGTAAAGAGAGAGGGTCACCAGTTTCAGAACTCCTACTGCTGCACTCAGCTGTGGCAAAGGCGACTGTTCCATCAGGATAGAATGTGAAGCACAGGACTGTAGACCACCAATGTGTGAAACATTATTGTTGGGCATGGACAGGAAGGTTAAGTGGATCTGCTCCCGTGCCAGCAAAGGTGAGATGTGGTGGTTAAATGTGGATGAAGGCCCCGAAACTGAACAGTTTCAAATCCACCAGACTATCTGAGGTCGGGCCAAGACTCAGCAACACACTCCCACCTGGCTCAGACCCCTGTTCACCTTTGGCCAAACTTGCCACAATTCTCTGTATATACTCATGTTGTGGCAGACCCACCCTTCACACCTGTGCATCTTGACTGGGTTTTAACTGGTGGTATGGAGAGGCAAGAGGAAGAGAGGTAAGCTTGTGAGAGATGTATGGGAACAGTAAAAATATTATAAAGCCAACGGCACCATACAGGCCCTTTGGCCCACAAAGCTGTGCCGAACATGTCCTTACTATAGAAATTACCTAGGGTTACCCATTGCCATTCCATGCACTCACCACTCATTGCTTTAAAAAAATACTTACCCCTAACATCTTCTCTGTACCTGCTTCCAAGCACCTTAAAACTATGCCCTCTCGTGTTAGCCATTTCAGCTCTCGGAAAAAGCCTCTGACTATCCACACAATCAATGCCTCTCATCATCTTATACACCTCTATCAGTCACCTGTCGTCCACCATCGCTCCACGAAGGAAAGGCTGAGTTCAATCAACCTATCCTCATAAGGCATGCTGCACAATCCAGGCAACACTTTGTAAATCTTTTCTGCACCCATTTTATGCTTTCCATATCCTTCCTATAGTGAGGTGACCAGAACTGAGCACAATACTCCAAGTGGGGTCTGCAACACCAGTCGGCTCCTAAACTCAATCCACGGTTGATGAATGCCAGTGCATGATATGCCTTCTTAACCACAGAGTCAACCTGAATAACAACTTTGAGTGTCCTCTGGACTCGGACCCCAAGATCCCTCTGATCCTCCACACTGCCAAGAGTCTTACAATTAATAATATATTCTGCCATCACATTTGACCTACCAAAATGAACCACCTCATACATATCTGGGTTGAACTCCATCTGCCACTTCTCAGCCCAGTTTTGCATCCGATCAATGTCCAGCTGTAACCTCTGACAGACCTCCACACTATCCACAACACCTCCAACCTTTGTGTCATCAGCAAATTTACTAACCCATCCCTCAACTTCTTCATCCAGATCATTTATAAAAATCACGAAGAGTAAGGGTCCCAGAACTGATCCTTGAGGCACACACCTGGTGACCGACCTCCATGCAAAATATGACCTGTCCATAACCACTCTTTGCATTCTGTGGGCAAGCAAATTCTGGATCCACAAAGCAATGTCCACTTGTATCCCATGCCTCCTTACTTTCTCAATAGACTTTGCATGGGGTACCTGATCAAGTGCCTTGCTGAAATTCATATACACTACATCTATTGCTCTACCCTCATCAATGTGTTTAGTCGCATCCTCAAAAAATTCAATCTGGCTCGTAAGGCACGACCTGCCTTTGACGAAGCCATGCTGACTATTCCTAGTCATGTTATGCCTCTCCAAATTTTCATAAATCCTGCCTCTCAGGATCTTCTCCATCAACTTGCCAACCACTGAAGTAAGACTCACTGGTGTATAATTTCCTGGGCTAGCTCTACTCCCTTTCGTGAATAAGGGAACAACATTTGCGAGCCTCCAATTCTCCAGAACCTCTCCTGTCCCCATTGATGATGCAAAGATCATCGCCAGAGGCTTAGCAATCTCCTTCCTCGCCTCCCACAGTAACCTGGGGTACATCTTGTCCAGTCCCAGTGACTTGTCCAACTTGATGCTTTCCAGAAGCTCCAGCACATCCTCTTTCTTAATATATATATATATATATATATATATATATATATATATATATATATATATATATATATATATATGTTCAAGCTTTTCAGTCCACTGTAAGTCACCCCTACAATCGCCAAGATCTTTTCCTGTAGTGAATACTGAAGCAAAGTATTCATTAAGTAACTCCGCTATTTCCTCCCGTTCCATACAGTTTTCTACTGTCACACTTGATTGGTCCTATTCTCTCACATCTTATCCTCTTGCTCTTGCAGAATGCTTTGGGGTTTTCCTTAATCCTGTCCGCCAAGGCCTTCTCATGGCCCCTTCTGCCTCTCCTAATTTTATTCTTAAGCTTCTTCCTGCTAGCCTTATAATATTCAAGATCTCTATCATGAACTAGTTTTTTGAACCTTTCTTAAGCTTTTCTTTTCTTCTTGACTAGAGTTACAACAGCCTTTGTACACCACGGTTCCTGTACCCTACCATCCTTTCCCTGTCTCATTGGAATGTACCTACGCAGAACTTCACGCAAATGTCCCCTAAACATTTGAAACATTTCTTATGTGCATTTCCCTGAGAACATCTGTTCCCAATTTATGCTTCCAAGTTCCTACCTGATAGCCTTATATTTCCCCTTACTCCAATTTAATACTTTCCTAACTTGTCTGTTCCTATCCCTCTCCAATGCTATGGTAAAGAAGATAGAATTGTGATCACTATCTTCAAAATGCTCTCCCACTGAGAAATCTGACACCTGACCAGGTTCATTTCCCAATACCTCTCCTCTTGTAGACTTAACTACATATTAGAATATAGAACATAGAACAGTACAGCACAGTACAGGCCTTTTGGCCCATAATGTTGTGCTGACCCTTAAACCCCCCCCCCCACCTTAAATTCCTCCATATACATGTCTAGTAGTCTCTCAAATTTCTCTAGTGTATCTGCCTCCACCACTGACTCAGGCAGTGTATTCCATGCAACAACCACTCTGAGTGAATAAACCTTCCTCTCATATCCCCCTTGAACTTCCTATCCCTTACCTTAAAGCCATGTCCTCTTGTATTGAGCAGTGGTGCCCTGGGGAAGAGGCGCTGGCTATCCACTCTATCTAGTCCTCTTAATATCTTGTATACCTCACTCATGTCTCCTCATCCTCCTCCTCTCCAGAAAGTAAAGCCCCAGCTCCCGTAATCTCCCTTAATATTGTGTTAAGAAACCTTCCTGAACACACCTAAAAAACTCCACGCCATCTAAACCCCTCCAGGGAGATGCCAGTCAATATTTGGGAAATTAAAATCTCCCACCACGACAACCCTATTGTTTTTACACCTTTTCAGAATCTGTCTCCTTATCTGCTCCTCGATGTCCCTGTTACTATTGTGTGGTCTATAAAAAATACCCAGTAGAGTTATTGACCCCTTCCTGTTCCTAACTTCTACCCACAGAGACTCCGTAAACAATCCCTCCATGACTTCCTCCTTTTCTGCAGCTCTGACACTATATCTGATCAGCAGTGCCACGACCCCACCTTCTTTTGCCTCCCTCCCTGTCCTTTCTGAAACATGTAAAGCCTGGCACTCTAAGTAATCATTCCTGTCCCTGAGCCCTCCAAGTCTCTGTAGTGGCCACAACATCATAGCTCCAAGTACTGATCCACGCTCTAAGCTCAGCCCCTTTGTTCATAATACACCTTGCATTAAAATAGCATCATCTCAAACCATCGGTATGTCCGCATGACTTCTCTATCCCCTGCCTATTCTTCCTCTCACACTGACTCCAAGCTTTCTTCATTTGTGAGCCAATTGCCTCTTCCTCTGTCTCTTCAATTTGGTTCCCACTCCCCAGCATTTCTAGTTTAAAGTCTCGCCAGTAGCTCTAGCAAACCTCCCTGCCAGAATATTGGTCCTTTTTGTACAGGTCACACCTGCCCCAAAAGTGGTCCCAATGATCCAGAAATCTGAATCCCTGCCCCCTGCCCCCTGCTCCAATCCCTCAGCCACGCATTAATCCTCCACCTCACTCTATTCCCATACTCACTGTCGCGTGGCACAGGCAGTAATCCCGAGATTACTACCTTTGAGGTCCTGCTTCTCAACTTCCTTCCTAACTCCCTGTAGTCTGTTTTCAGGACCTCTGGCTGCTCTCCTTCCCACTTCAGGATATCGTGGACGTGATCAGAAATATCTCGGACCCTGGCACCTGGGAGGCAAACTACCATCAATGTTTCTTTCCTGCGTCCCCATAATCGCCTGTCTGACCCCCTAACTGTAGAGTCCCCAATCACTGCTACCATCCTCTTCCTTTCCCTACCCTTCTGAGCCACAGGGCCAGACTCTGTGCCAGAGGCGCAGACACTGTTGCTGCTCCCAAGTAGGCTGTCCCCCCCTCCTCCGCAAACAGTACTTAAACAGGAGTACTTATTGTTAAGGGGGACAGCCACAGAGGTACTCTCTAGTATCTGACTCTTGCCCTTCCCTCTCCTGACTGTTACCCACTTATCTGTCTCCCGAGGCCCCGGTGTGACTACTTGCCTATCACTCCTCTCTATCACCTCCTCGCTGTCCCTGACCAGATGAAGGTCATCGAGCTGCATCTCCAGTTCCCTAATGCTGTCCTGGAGGCTGGGAGTCTCTTGGACCTCCCACATCTGACACCGAGCACAGAACACCGGCCTCACACACAGACTTCCTGTCTGTATTCTACACAGGCAACCTTGACCCGTTATCACCGAAGTCCCGTTGAGCCAAAGCTCTCCTTCTCTGTCTCCCTCTACTCTGTCACCCACTCTGTACAGCTGTCTCCTTTAAGCTCTTCTTACTGTTCTAACTAGCTGACGTCCATGCGCTTGCACAGTCGTACCTCAATCAAACTGCTGAAGAAATAATCGTCTCCTTTTAAAACCTTCCCGCTGTTCTAACTGGCTGACGTCCACGTGCTTGTGCAGTCTTTCTTCAGAGTGAAGGGGATGACGAGGCATAGAAGAAGTCATAGTCATCCACTGCAACCAAGGAAACCCACAGTTGTGATGACTAGTCGTACCAGTGGACCGGGACTTCTGAGTTCGAGTGGAACTACTCCTGTGCAATGGCTTCTCCACTTTAAAAATTCTCCCGCACAGTTTTCTTTGTCCATTTCATCTCATCTAAAGAACTGCACAGGTCTGACTGTCATCGTTGGATATGATGGACAACCAATCATGGGGAGAGAGGGGGCAGAAGGGCAAAGACTGGAGTCAACACTGGAGACAGGGAATGGGCTAGTTCTGGGTCAAATCCACCCAAACTCTGCACTGAAGAGCTTGAGATTATTTACCACCACCCAGTTCATTGGTGCTTTTGTGAGATCAACAAGGTCTAGTTGGTTGGGAGATCCCTGTTAAAGTTCACAGTGGGTTTATTATCAATGCAGGAATATATGATTATGACACGTAGTCCTCTTTTATTGTCATTTAGTAATGCATGCATTAAGAAATGATACAATATTTCCTCCAGTGTGATATCACAAAACACAGGACAGACCAAGACTGAAAAAACTGACAAAACCACATACTTATAACATATAGTTACAAACAGTGTAACAATACCATAACTTGATGAAGAAGTCTGTGAGCACAGTAAAGTTCAAAGTTTCTCAAATGTCCCACATCTCACGCAGATGGGAGAAGGAAGAAAAACTCTCCCTGCAATGCCAACCACAATCGGACTCTGAGTCATCCGAAAACTTCGAGCTCTGATCAGCTCTCTGACACCGAGTACTGAGCGCCATCTCTGTCTGAACGATTAGACCTCCTTCTCGGTTGCCAAAAGCAGGCAAGGCCGGTGATTTTGGGGTCTACCCTCCAAAAGATTCCCAACCACACAGTAACAACAGCAGCGGATGGGTGTTTCAGAAATTTCTCCAGATGTTCCTCTGTGCTTTCACGTCCATTCTCCATCAAATCAGAATTGTCCACGGCCCCTATTTAACAGATACAACATCATTTTTCACCGGAGAGCTGCGCACGCGCGGCGCACTGCCATCTTCTCCTCCTGCCTTTTTGAGATTATTCACCAGCACCCAGTTCATTGGTGCTTTTGTTAGTTCAACAAGGTCTAGTTGGTTGGGAGATCCCTGTTAAAGAATATGTCACCATATATGGCCCTGAGGTTCATTTTCTTGCAGGCATTTACAGGAAAAACAAAGACATACAGTAGACCCAGTGAGAAACTGCTCACAAAGACAAAATCAACTAATGTGCAAAAGAAGACAAATGGTGCAAACAAAAGTTAATAAGTAAATAAATTACATGAATTGCAGTTAGTCCATTGGTTGTGGAATGAGCTCAGTGTTGAGTGAAGTTACCCATGCTGGTTCAGGATTCTGGTGGTTGAAGGGCAATAACTGTTCTTGGACCTGGTAGTGTGGGATCCAAGGCTCCTGTACCTCCTTCCCAGTGGCAGCAACGAGAAGAGAGTATTGCCTGGATGAATGCTGCTTTCATGTATTTGTGCTCCTTGTAGATGTGCTTAATGGTGGGGAGGGTTTTGCCTGTGATGGACTGTGCTGCATCTACCTCTCTGTAGACTTTTCTGTTTCCAGACCAGGCTAGACTTAGACTGACTGACTAACGGATGAACTGACTCAGTCTCTTCTGTTTACTTGTAGCTTTTACACCTCTCAGAGTCAGTTGTATTGTAATGGCTTCACTCCTCGCATCAAGCTGGCAGCAAGGAAGGTGAGTTGTGCATTGGTTGAGGCTGAAATATTAAAGCTTTCTCAAAATTTGAAGCATTGAGTTTAAAGATCTAACACGGGAGCCTTTGGCTAATCATCCAGGTGGTTCTTAGTTTGAAGTGCTTTGTGTAAGAGTGATCCTCAAGTGGACTTGTCCAATACAACAATGTGTATGTAGGGGTGGGGTGATATGAAGGGTGACCTTACTGATGGGTCTGGATGAGTAAAGGCTGGTATGGAGTCATTGGACTGAATAGCCTATTTAAGTCTTGTACGACTTATGGGTAAAAAGTGCCAAGCTTATGCCTGATCTGATCTGGATCAGCAGAGCCAAGCCAGACAGCTATTCGTGGCTTTTGTTCCCCTGGCTAAGTGAAGAGCAGTTTGAGCCAGGCTCCCTGATTGCAGTAGGCCCTTCTGTAATGTGTGGTGGTGTTGTGGTAGTAGGGGTGTGACTGAGTTTACTCAGTGGCCAGTGTAGGGTTGCTACCAGTGTAAGTGGTTTGAGGTGTGTCACTATTGTGAAAGGTTCTTGTTCAGATGGTTTAGATTCCCTGCAACCGAGAATCTTGCCCAAGCTTTAATCTTTGCCTGGGTCACAGAAAGGGGCATCTAAATGTGTTGCTACTGTGCCACTAAGGAGGATGTTTCGGAGTATGAATTTCTCGTCCAGTTTGTACGGTCATTCAATTTAAACCTCTTGTATTGAAATTATTTTATTAAACAGCTCCATTTCACATCTGCTCTGTTTCTCCAGACACCAGCAGAGAAAGGCAAGACTAATCGAGATAATGGTAAGTACTTGTAATGCCTCTCACTTGTCTGTAGAGATGGAGGCAAGCCCCTGTGGGGACCTGTCAGTGATGTACTTGTTGAAATGAGCCAGTTGTTTATCTGGAGACTGATCAGCTTTCCACAGGGTTTTGATCCTTTTGAGCTAACTCCTGACTTCTGGCATTCTGCCTTTTAAATGAAGGGTTGCTAAGCAGCAGTAGAGAGATCCACTAACAGCTGAAACATTTAACTTCACAGCCCCTCAGTTGTGACCAGGGATCCCAAATCAGGCCGGTTCTGTTTCTGGACATTACATCAGTTGCTCAAGCACCCTGACTATCTTTCCTCCCACACCAGCTGGAAGGAGAACACACTGTTTCTGCCCAACTGTGTTGATTTGTGAATAAAATAAAAAGCTGGGAAAGTTCAGCAGGTCAGGCAGCATCTCTAGGGACAGAAACTGAGGTGACTTTGATCAAAACTTTAGATCGATCTTGGCCCTTGGTGAAATTGGCCTTGTCCTGATCTCAGATAATTGGATGATTCCCTGTAGGTTAAACACAGAACATTAAATATTACAGCATAGTACAGGCCCATTGGCCCACAATTTTGTGCTGACCTGCAGGCACTATACGCTTCATCTACAACCATGTTCTGCTGAGTACCTGAGTTATTCTAGACTTGCTCACAGCAGAGCTCATGCATTAATCTTTAGTCTTTGGTGACACCAAGCAGATCTATGTGGGGGTGAGGGTGATCTCTGATCACATGGTGTTTGGACTCAGAAAAGAACATATCAGATATCTACACTGCTGAGTTGGCTGATGGCTGGCAGACTGTTGAGGGTCTCCTTTAACCTTCACCATTCATTGTCCTGGAAGCACGTCATGTGCCCATCATGTCAGACCTGATCCACTCCCCAGTTTTCTGTCTGTAAGTTTACTGAGCACCAAATGCTTCTCTAAAGAAATCTCCAATGCGATGAGGATTTCTGTTTCCAGCATTCTTCTTCTGGATAGAAGAGAGATGCACCCCAGCTGCCTCTGGGTGTGAATTAAAATAGCCTCCACTCTCTTTCATCCTTCCTCTCACTGCTTGAAGTCTGTCTACTCCAAGTTTTAAGCTGGTAGCTGTTCACTATATTTCAACCCCTCCCTAACTGCATGAATCACCTCTACTCTTAGTCTTAATTGTCAGGAGGCCAGACTTTGATAGGTACATGATGTGAGTGAGGGGTTTGGACGGATATGCTCCAGATGCAAGTAAATGGGACCAGGCAGACAAGGTCAGCATGGACTAGATGGGCCAAAGGGCTCATTTCTGTGCTGTAGTGCTCTACAACCTGGCCCCTCCACTTCCTGCTTGGATTCTTTGCTTGGCTCATTAAGGCATGTGTCCTGATAGCTTCCTTGCCTCATTGATCTACCTGTATTCCTGCCTTCAGCTCCTGCGGTCTTCTTTTCTGAGGCTGCCAGGCCCTTCTCTGTTTGCAGATGCCTATCAGCTACTTCCCACCTCATTCATCCCTCTGAATGCTCTCTTCTCCATACTGAGCTCCTTTTGAGAAGGTGGACAGCAGGATTATTTTTGGTGCCCTGTCTTGCATCACTGCAAATGGACCTGTTAGTCCGTCTGGAATTCCTCTTCGTGTATTTATTGAGATCATTGGTTCTCCACCAATGTATTTCTTGCTCTCTGTGCTTCTCGGGTTCCCTTCTAATTTCACTTATGCATCTTGGTTTTCTCAATGCTGTGGACATGGTCCTGTGAGTCTGTACTTGGAGTTGGGTTGATGTCCAGACCAGTGACTCAACCTCCTGGACGTAGCCATTCTAAAGGATGGCCTGCTGAACTGCCTCATTACATGGAACATTGCGCACTTATCCCACTCCTGAGTCCTGATTACCTGCGGTGGCCAACTGGTCTTCCGGTTGGTGAGGTTTTGGAGGACATGGGTTTTTTTTAGCCATAAAGGGCAAGCCATGCTCCAATCAATTGAAGATTATGTTTAGATGTAAAGCATATAAATGAAGTGTCAATTAACTTTCTGCAGTAGCAGCCCAATACATTACAGAGCTAAGTAAACAAATTGTCAGGTGGGTAGTCTCCAACCTGATGCATGGACGTCAATTTGTCTAATTTCGGGTAACCAATCCCTCTGTCTCTTTTCCTTATTCCATTGTGTCCATCACCCTATCTTCTTATCCCCACCCTTTCCATCTGTGCATCACTGACACACTCCTCCCACCAGCTCCCCTTCCCGCCTGCCCCACCGGCTCCCCTTCCGGCCTGCCCCACCATCAGATTTCTGATTGCTCCATGAACCCCTGAGCACTGTCTGCCGATGTTTGCTGTCTTGTTTGCGTTGCTTGTATTTTATTGTAACTTACAGCATATTACACTGTTCTACTGCCCACAAAAAAAAACAAATTTCATGGCACATGTCAGTGATAATAAACTTGACCTTGATTCTGATCTCCTGTCCTTGTCGTCTCCTATTAGATTCCATCTTCTTTAGCTCCGAGTCACTTCCACCCATCAGCTCCCAGCTTCTCACTCCCCTCCCCACCCACCTGCCTATCAAGCCCATCGCTCTTCCTTTGCCTCCACTTTTACCTCCTCTTTCTAGTTCCGATGAAGTGTCTCAATTGGAAACATCAATTGCCACTTCCCTCTGTCCATGCTGGCTGATCCACTGAGTTCATTCAGCATAAGTTAACATAGATTTTCTGTACATCAGAACTTCAAAAACATTTTGTCTCCCTCATTAACAAACATTCAATAAAATTATAATAATGTCTTTACAAAAGTTTGGGAAAATGCAGTGGCACATCAGGTAGAGGCACTGACCCCGCTTCATTCCTGATACTTGCTGCCGTCTGTGTGGAGTTTGCATCGAGTTCTCTGTTCCCACAACCCCCCCGCCCCCCCACCCCATGGGCTCTGGTTTCGCCCAGATCCCAAGAATGTGCTGGTTGCTAAGTTAATTGGCTAGTGTAAATTTCCCCTGGTTTGTAGTGAATGGAGTAGTTATTGGGAACATACGGAGAACAACATGGATTAGTGTCAGGTTGGTGGGATCTTGCTGGACGGAAGGACCTGTTTCTCTGTGGTATGGCTTTATAACTTGCTCCTTCCCCTCCATTGTTACAAATGCTGACTCCCAACTAACCACCTGGAGACTGCAGGATGTTGGCGCTCTTCTGCTCACCTGCCTGCTGAGTCTTCCATCATCGTCGTGGCTATTCCTCGAGGTCGAGGATGATGGTCTTTGTTCTGAAGAAGTGGCCCACAGAGTGAAGATGCCTGTGCATGTATTTGTTTAACGTGTACTTGATGTTGCACTCCAAGAAGCCCACGATACTGCACAAATCAACCAACTGATTCCAATGGCATGGAAACCACGACGATTGGAGCTGATGGATTTGTTGCAGCCTTCATCCACCTCCACAGCCGTTGAGTTCGAAGTGACTTTGTCCGCCTGTTCCACCATTGAGGTCTTGGTTGGATTGTTCTTTATCAGGGACCTCACCCTCAACCTTACCACCATGGGTGACCCTACCAGGAGCATAGCTCCAGACGGCATTGTTCTCGGGATCTCAGGACCACACAAGCCTCTCCACCACGACAAGGTGACAATCCATGGAGAAGTGTCCTCCATCAGAATGCAGTGACTGAGGCTTTGTGGCGTAATGTGAGTGGCCACTCCTTAGTACACAGTGTGCAGCCAACCCATTTCTCTGACAATATTTGTGGATGGTAGGAGAGTGGTGTGCTGGCTAACACCACCATCTTGTAGCCATGGAAGAAATGCTCAGAACTTGCCTTCTATTGTTTCCTGAGTTCAGCGTAAATTCATTATCGTGGTATGTATGTATGTATGTACATGGTATGTATATGTATGTCACCATATACTACCTTGAGATTCATTTTCTTGCAGATATTTTTAGATTAGATTATGAGGACACTCAGTCCTCGTTTATTGTCATTTAGAAATGCATGCATTAAAAAATGATACAATATTCCTCCAGAAAGATATCACAGAAACACAGGACAAACCAAGGCTAACTGACAAAACTACATAATTATAACATATAGTTACAACAGTGCAAAGCAATACTGTAATTTGATAAAGAGCAGACCATGGGCGCGGTAAAAAAAAAAGTCTCAAGTCCCAATAGCCCCATCATCTCACGCAGACGGAAGCGCTGCAAACTTGCCGGTGCATTGGAGCATCCGACCGCACCCAACTCTGAGTCCGTCTGAAAACTTTGAGCCTCCGACCAGCCCTCCGACACCAAGCACCATCTCTGCTGAGAGCTTCGACCCCGCCCTGGCCACCGAGCAGCAAGCAAAGCCGAGGACTCGGGGCCTTCCGCTCCGGAGATTCTGGATCACACAGTAGCAGCGGCAGCGAAACAGGCATTTCAGAAGTTTCTCCAGGTGTTCCTCCGTACTCTCGCGTCTGTCTCCATCAAATCAGGATTGTGCATGGTATCCTACTTGACAAATAACAGATATCATTCACTGGAGTGGCTGCTGCAAGCTGTGTCGTGCCTCCATCTTCTCCTCCCGCTCTACAGGAAAATAAAGAAATACAATAAAATTTATTAAAACTATAAATAACAAAGACTGACAAACAACCAATGTGCAAAAGAAGACAAATTGTGGAAATAATAAAAATATCTCTGTCTGAGATCTCTGGTCAGAGTTGATCATGGATATTATGTCCTAAAATCTAGATACACAAGCCTGGGCAGCACAATATGGAGAGCAAGCTGTTGCCCATGTAGCAGGCTCCCCCTGTCCACGCATCTGATGAACCCAAAGGAACAGCATAGACTGATACAGTTTGGTATCAGCAGCATTGCAGAAGTAGCAAGTCAGCATTGAACTCACTGTAGGACTGCTTTAGTGATTCCAGCTCCGGGTTTTCCCTTGGTGTTTACTCCCAAAGCCTTTCCCATGAGTGGGTATAGCTGCAAGGCAGTGGAGATTTCAGATCAGAGTTTTCCTTCTAGATGAGCTGCCAACCACGGCTGATGAGCACTATCTGCCAAAAGCGACTAGCTTTAAGGTGGCAGTAACCCGCCTTTGCCCCCTCTCCTGTCAGTAGAAACAGTTCCACCGGGCTTAGTAACTAAGCCACACGTGAAGGCCAGAAGCTCAACTTGGTTGTCAAAGGCTATTCGAGATGCACGCCATTTGGTACATTTACTAGGTAGTGAGAACTAATCCCCACTACCACTCCTGGTTACAACAACCTTAAGGAACCAATTAAAAAAAATAACTTTGAGAACATGAGGTGTAGAGTCCTGGAGAGTGAGTTTGTAGATTGTGGAGACAGTTCAGGATAGTTGGCTATGTGAAAGCTGCATTCCATCCGTGCCTCAGACCGGAATGTCCGCTGCCTCCCACAGACAAATAGCTGCTGATAAATAGTTGCCTCTGTGGTGCAAACTATACCAGTAGTGTCAGTCCTGCACCTTTGTTCTGAGGAGCTGGCAGAAACCCACTGAGGATTCTGTAGAAAGGGAGGCAAATCCTCACTAGACAGACCCTGTGAGAAGCCAAAACCATGCAGATCCTGAAACCTGAAATGAGCAATCAGTTGAGCTGGAAATCCCTGCAGGTCAAGACTGCTTTTGCTGAGGGAGCAGGTGTTGGGCCAACTTTTCAGGTGGTTTTGACAATCTTCCCCACAGCCACAGTCTGACCTGGTGGGTATTTCCAGCCCTCTCCCTCCTCGATACAACATCCTGTGGTGTTGCAGTGTGTCTGAGAGCAGCGCCTCAGAGTACTGCACTTAGGACATGTGTCCTGTCCAACCAATAATCCACTTTCAGTCTCCATACTTGTAAATGGGCCGTTCTCATCATCATTACACAGTTCTGTCCCAAAGTATCGAGGGGCCTGGGTGACAACTGTATTATAGATGTGCACATTCATTGTCTGGGCTGAGGGAAATGATCAGCTTTCCTCAGAGTGTCTGGAAACAAAACAGGAGTGATAAATGTTGAAATAAGTGAAGGAAAGTTAAAAATATCTGTTGTCAATTGAGAATTTGAAAGGTGTTGAGAAGCCCTTGATTGGATGAGCTGTTCTCTGCCAGTGCTTACCATTCTGTCAGCCCCAGCTGTGGAATCAGTGAAAACCTCAATCTTAAGCCGAGTGTTAAGCTGCGTCTCTGGCACAGAGTCTGGCCCTGTGGCTCAGAAGGGTAGGGGAAGGAAGAGAATGGCAGCAGTGATAGGAGACTCTATAGACCATAAGACTATAAGACAAAGGAGCAGAAGTCGTCCATTCGGCCCATCGAGTCTGTTCTGAATGGGCGCCCTTCAATCCTTAAGTCATGCCCTCTCGTACTACACTCCCCACATCATGCGAAACAACTTTGCCACATCCACTCTGTCCATGCCTTTCAACATTCGAAATGTTTCTATGAGGTCTCCCCTCATTCTTCTAAACTCCAAGGAATACAGTCCAAGAGCGGACAAACGGCCCTCATATGTTAACCCTCTCATTCCCAGAATCATTCTAGTGGATCTTCTCTGTACCCTCTCCAACGTCAGCACATCCTTTCTTAAATAAGGAGACCAAAACTGCCCACAGTACTCCAAGTGAGGTCTCACTAGCACCTCAACATGACATCCCTGCTCCTATACTCTATTCCTCTAGAAATGAATGCCAACATTGCATTCGCCTTCTTCACCACCGACTCAACCTGGAGGTTAACCTTAAGGGTATCCTGTACAAGGACTCCCAAGTCCCGTTGCATCTCAGAACTTTGAATTCTTTCCCCATTTAAATAGTAGTCTGCCCATTTATTTCTTCTGCCAAAGTGCATAACCATATACTTTCCAACATTGTATTTCATTTGCCACTTCTTTGCCCATTCTTCCAATCTATCCAAATCTCTCTGCAGACTCTCCGTTTCCTCAGCACTACCGGCCCCTCCATCTATCTTCGTGTCGTCAGCAAACTTAGCCACAAAGCCATCTATTCCATAATCCAAATCATTGATGAACAATGTAAAAAGAAGTAGCCTCAACACAGACCCCTGTGGAACACCACTGGTAACCGGCAGCCAACCAGAATAGGATCCCTTTATTCCCACTCTCTGTTTCCTGCCAATCAGCCAACACTCTATCCACGTATGTAACTTTCCCGTAATTCAATGGGCTCTTGTTAAGTAGCCTCATGTGTGGCACCTTGTCAAAGGCCATCTGAAAATCAAAATATACAACATCCACTGCATCTCCCTTGTCTAGCCTACTTGTAATTTCCTCAAAAAATTGTAATAGGCTCGTCAGGCAGGATTTTCCTTTAAGGAATCCATGCTGAGTTCTGCCTATCTTGTCAGATGCCTCCAGGTATTCTGTAAACCTCATCCTTGACAATCGACTCCAACAACTTCCCAACCACAGATGTCAAGCTAACAGGTCTGTAATTTCCTTTTTGCTTCCTTGCCCCCTTCTTAAATAGAGGAGTGACATTTGCAATCTTCCAGTCCTCCTGAACCATGCTAGAATCTATCGACTTTTGAAAGATCACCGCTAATGCCTCCGCAATCTCCACAGCTACTTCCTTCAGAACACGAGGGTGCATTCCATCTGATCCTGGAGATTTATCTACCTATAGACTATTCAGCTTCCTGAATACTTTCTCTGTCGTAACTGTGACTGCGCACACTTCTCTTCCCTGCCACCCTTGAGTGTCCGCTATACTGCTGATGGCCTCCTCAGTGAAGACTGATGCAAAATACTCGTTCAGTTCTTCCGCCATCTCCTTATCTGCCATTACAATTTCTCCAGCATCATTTTCTATTGATCCTATATCTACTCTCAACTGTCTTTTACTCTTTATATACTTGAAAAAGCTTTTAGTATCCTCTTTGATATTATTTGCTAGCTTCCTTTCATAGTTAATCTTTTCCCTCTTAATGACTTCTTAGTTTCCTTTTGTAAGCTTTTAAAAACTTCCCAATCCTCTGTCTTCCCACTAATTTTTGCTTCCTTGTATGCCCTCTCCTTTGCTTTAACTTTGGCTTTGACTTCTCTTGTCAACCACGGTTGCATCCTTTTTCCATTCGAAAATTTCTTCTTTTTTGGAATATACCTGTCTTGCACCTTCCTCACTTCTCGCATAAACTCCAGCCACTGTTACTCTGCCGTCTTTCCCGCCAGTGTCCCTTTCCAGTCAACTTTGGCCAGTTCCTCTCTCATAACGCTGTAATTTCCTTTACTCCACTGAAATACCAACACATCAGATTTCGGCTTCTCTTTTTCAAATTTCACAGTGAACTCAATCATGTTATGATCACTGCGTCCTAAGGGTTCCTTCACCTCAATCTGTCTAATCACTTCCGGTTCATTTCACAATACCCAATCCCCCAGTGCGCTCAACAGCTGATCCCCTAGTGGGTTCAACAACAAGCTGTTCTAAAAAGCCATCTTGCAGACATTCTATAAATTCTCTCTCTCAAGATCCAGTGCCAACCTGATTTTCCCAATCCACTCGCATGTTAAAATCCCCCACAATTATCATAACACTGCCCTTCTGACAAGCTTTTTCTATTTCCTGTTGTAATTTGTAGTCCACATCACTGCAGCTGTTTGGAGGCCTATAAATAACTGCCATCAGGGTTCTTTTACCCTTGCGATTTCTTAGCTCAACCCATAAAGATTCTGCACCTTCCGATCCTATATCACCTCTTTCTAATGATTTAATATCATTTCTTACCAATAAAGCCACGCCTTCCCCTCTGCCTACCTTCCTATCCTTCCGATACACTGTGTATCCTTAGACGTTCAGCTCCCAGAGACATGCATCCTTTAGCCACAATATCATACCTGCCAATCTGTAGCTGTACGACAAGATCATCCACCTTATTCCTTATGCTGCGTGCATTTAAGTATAACACCTTAAGACATTGGTACTTTTCGCTTTGATTTCACTGCAACTTTATTGCACTGCAATTCATCCCAATGGCTACAAATTTGCCCCATCACCTGCCTGCCTTTCCTGACATCTTTACTGCTCACTATCTTAGATTTTTTTCTGTCTTCCCCTTCCTCCGTTCTATCATTCCGGTTCCCATCCCCCTGCCAAATTAGCTTAAACCCTCCCTAACAGCTTTATTAAACTTTCCCGCCAGGATATTGGTCCCCTTCAGGTTCAGATGCAACCTGTCCATTTTGAACAGGTCATACTTCGCCCAGAAGAGATCCCAATTATCCAAGAATCTGAAGCCCTGCCCCCTGCACCAGTCTCTCAGCCACGCATTCATCTGCCTGATCCTACTATTCTTGCCCTTGCTAGCACATGGCACAGGTAGCAATCCCGAGATTACTACCCTGGAGGTCCTGCTTCTTAGCTTCCTTCCTAACTCCCAGAAATCTCTCTTCAGGACCTTCTCCTTTGTCCTGTCTGTGTCATTGGTACCAACATGTACCAAGACAACTGGCTGCTCACCCACCCCCTTCAGAATATTCTGGACCCGATCCGAGACATCCCGTACCCTGGCACATGGAAGGCAACACACCATGCGGGTATCTCTATCAGGCTCACAGAATCTCCTGTCCGTTCCCCTGACTATAGAATCCCCTATGACTACCGCATTCCTCTTCTCCCTCCTTCCCTCCTGGACAACAGTGCCAGTTAGGGGATCAGACAAGCGATTTTGTGGACGCAGGAAAGAAACTCGGATGGTAGTTTGCCTCTCAGGTGCCAGGGTTCAGGATGTTTCTGACTGCATCCAAGATATCCTGAAGTGGGAAGGAGAACATCCAGAGGTCATGGTACGTATTGGTGGGAAAAGTGAGGAGGTCTTGAAAAGAGACTACAGGGAGTTAGGAAAGAAGTTGAGAAGCAGAACCACAAAGGTAGTCATCTCAGGATTACTGCCTGTGCCATGCAACGGTGAGTATTGGAATAGAGTGAGGTGGAGAATAAATGCATGGCTGAGGGATTGGAGCAGGGGGCAGGGATTTAGATTTCTGGATCATTGGGACCTCTTTTGGGGCAGGTGTGACCTGTACAAAAAAGACAGGTTGCACTTAAATCCCAGGGAGACCAATATCCTGGCGGGGACGTTTGCTAAGCCTATTGAGGAGAGTTTTAATTAGAATTGCTGGAGGTGGCAACTGAACTGAAGAGATGGAGGAAGAGGCGGTTGGTTCACAAATAGAGAAAGCTTGGAGACAGTGGGAGAGGGAGGATAGGCAGGTGACAGATAAGGGACATGCTCAGACCGATGGTTTGAGGTGTGTCCATTTTAATGCAAGGAGTATTATGAACAAAGCGGATGAGGTTAGAGTGTGGTTCAGTACTTGGAGCTATGATGTTGTGGCCATTACAGAGACTTGGATGGCTCGGGTAGGAATGGTTACTTCGAAGGCCAGCTTTAGATGTTTCAGAAAGGACAGGGAAGGAGGTAAAAGAGTTGGGGGTGTGGCACTGTTGATCAGAGATAGTGTCATGGCTGTAGAAAAGGAGGAAGACATGCGGGGATTGTCTGCTGAGTCTCTGTTGGTGGAAGTTAGGAACAAGAAAGGGTCAATAACTCTACTGTGTGTCTTTTATAGACCACCCAATAATAACAGGGACATCGAGGAGCAGGTAGGGGGACAGATTCTGGAAAGGTGTAATAATAACAGGGTTGTTGTGGTGGGAGATTTTAATATTCCCAAATATCGATGGGCATGTCCCTAGGGTGAAGGGTTTAGATGGCGTGGAGTTTGTTTAGTGTGTTCAGGAAGGTTTCTTGACACAATATGTAGATAAGCCTACAAGAGGAGAGCCTGTACTTGATCTGGTATTGGGAATGAACGTGGTCAGGTGTCAGATCTATCAGTGGGAGAGCATTTTGGAGATAATGATCACAATTCTCTCACCTTTACCATAGCATTGGAGAGGGATAGGAACAGACAAGTTAGGAAAGCGTTTAATTGGGGTAAGGGGAAATATGAGGCTATCAGGCAGGAACTTGGAAGCATAAATTGGGAACAGATGTTCTCAAGGAAATGTACGGAAGAAATGTGGCAAATGTACAGGGGATATTTGCGTGGAGTTCTGCATAGGTACATTCCAATGAGACAGGGAAAGGATGGTAGGGTACAGGAACCGTGGTGTACAAAAGCTGTTGTAAATCCAGTCAAGAAGAAAAGAAGAGCTTAGGAAAGGTTCAAAAAACTAGGTAATGATAGAGATCTAGAAAATTATAAGGCTGGCAGGAAGGAGCTTAAGATGGAAATTAGGAGAGGCAGAAGGGGCCATGAGAAGGACTTGGCGGACAGGATTAAGGAAAACCCCAGAGCATTCTACAAGTATATGAAAACTTAGAGGATAAGATGTGAGAGAATAGGACCAATCAAGTGTGACAGTGGAAAAGTGTGTATGGAACCAGAGGAGATAGCAGAGGTACTTCATGAATACTTTGCTCAGTATTCACTACGGAAAAGGATCTTGGCATTTGTAGAGATGACTTACAGTGGACTGAAAAGCTTGAGCATATAGATATTAAGGAAGAGGATGTGCTGGAGCTTTTGGAAAGCATCAAGTTTGGATAAGTCACTGGGACCAGATGAGATGTACCCCAGGCTACTGTGGGAGGTGAGAGAGGAGATTGCTGAGCCTCTGGTGATGATTTTTGCATTATCAAAGGGGACGGGAGAGGTTCCGGAGGGTTGGAGCATTGCAGATGTTGTTCCCGTATTCAAGAAAGGGAGTAGAGATAGCCCAGGAAACTATAGACCAGTGAGTCTTAGTTCAGTGGTTGGTAAATTGATGGAGAAGATCCTGAGAGGCATGATATGATTAGGAATAGTCAACATGGCTTTGTCAAAGGCATTATGAGCCTTCTGAGCCTGATTGAATTTTTTGAGGATGTGACTAAACACATTGATGAAGGTAGAGCAGTAGATGTAGTGTATTTGGATTTTAGCAAGGCATTTGATAAGTTACCCCATGTAAGGCTTATTGAGAAAATAAGGAGGCATGGGATCCAAGGGGACATTGCTTTGTGGATCCAGAACTGGCTTGCCCACAGAAGGCAAATAGCGGTTGTAGACAGATCATATTCTGCATGGAGGTCAGCAACCAGTGGAGTGCCTTCGGGATCTGTTCTGGGACCCCTACTCTTCGTGATTTTTATAAATTACCTGGATGAGGAAGTGGAGGGATGGGTTAGTAAATTTGCTGGTGACACAAAGGTTGGGGGTGTTGTGGGTAGTATGGAGGGCTGTCAGAGGTTACAGCGGGACATTGATAGGATGCAAAACTGAACTGAGAAGTGCCAGATGGAGTTCAACCCAGATAGGTGTGAGGTGGTTCATTTTGGTAGGTCAAATATGATGGCGTAATATAATGGTAAGACCCTTGGCAGTGTGGAGGATTAGAGGGATCTTGGGGTCTGAGTCAACAGGACACTCAAAGCTGCAGCGCAGGTTGACTCTGGTTAAGAAGGGATAAGGTGCATTGGCCTTCATCAATCATGGGACTGAGCTTAGGAGCCGAGAGGTAATGTTTCAGCTAAATCGGACCCTGGTCAGACCCCCACTTAGAGTACTGTGCTCAGTTCTGGTCGCCTCACTAAAGAAGGGATGTGGAAACCATAGAAAGGGTGCAGAGGAGATTTACAAGCATGTTGTCTGGATTGGGGAGTATGCCTTATGAGGATATGTTGAGTGAACTTGGCCTTTTCTCCTTGGAGCGATGGAGGATGAGAGGTGACCTGATAGGGGTGTATAAGATGATGAGTAGCATTGATTGTGTGGATTGTCAGAGGCTTTTTCCCAGGGCTGAAATGGCTAGAATGAGAGGGCACAGTTTTAAGGTGCTTGGAAGCAGGGATGGAGGAGATGTCAGGGGTAAGTTTTTTACGCAGAGAGTGGTGAGTGTGGGGAATGGACTGCCGGTGACAGTGGTGGAGGTGGATACAATAGAGTACATGGAGCTTAGAAAAATAGAGGGCTATGGGTAACCCTAGGTAATTTCTAAGGTAAGAACATATTCGGCACAGCTTTGTGGGCCAAAAGGCTGATTTGTGCTGTAGATTTTCTATGTTGGCTTTGAACTCACTGAAACCTCATAAACACAAGAGATTCTGCAGGTGCTGGAAATCCAGAGCAATGCGTACAAAATGATGCAGGGACTCAGCAGGTCAGGCAGCATATATGAAAGTGAATAAACAGTCGACATTTTGGGCCAAGACCCTTCTTCAGGACTGGAAAGGAAGGAGAAAAAAGCCTGAGGAAGAATGTTGGGAGGGGGAAAGAGGGGAAGGTGTGCAAGCTGGTAAGTGATAGGTGAGATAAGTGAGGGGGAAGGTACGTAAGTAGGTAGGTGGGTGAGTGAGGGAGGATGAAGTGAACTGTTTGGAAGTGTAATTCTCCAGGTGCAGTATCAGAGCCCATTTGTCATTCTAGAATTTGCAATTGAATTTGTTAAGCATCTCGGCTGATAATTTGACCAAGAGCATTTGGAAGCCGTCTTGAGCCCGATCTTCTTTCCACCTCTGTGGCGTTGCTGCTTGAGACGGTGGTGACACTGTGAGGACTGGTAGAGAGGTCACCAGGCACTGAAGGAGAGAAGCATGATTATTCGCAGGTGTCACCCTTGCTCATTGTGCTTTGTTTCATCTTCAGCCATTGGCGCCAGTAGCCCGAAGGAATCGGAGAACAGCCTCCCGATCCAGGTGGATTACGATGCGTATGATGCTCAGGTGTTCCGCTTACTGGGGCCTCCTCGGACCCAGAGGCCCACCTCTTTCAGGTGAGCTGTGTGATTGTTGTTCAATGCTTTGGGAGTGCAGAATTTATCGTGAGCTACCTCCTTTCCTTTCTTGAATTCGATTTTCTCAGTGAAGGGACAGAGAACAGCTGCTGCCTACTTCCAGCCCCTGCTGAGGTAAACCAACAATTGTTTGCAACAACTCCAGCAGATGTCAGCTGTTTTTCCTTTGAGCCTACTCTGCCAGGTATCACAATCACTGATCTAATTCCATAATACTCTTTGCAATATTCTTAAATTCTTTGAATTCCCCTAATATCCAGAAATCTGAGTACATGCAGATTTGCTAATCTCTGTGCAGAGAAATTCATCCTCCTTTCTGTCCTAATCTTCTCATGGCCACCCACTCCTCCGCCTCCCTGCTTCTAAATTTCATCAGGGGAAATGTTCCTCCCTGTGTAATGCCTGGTGGGAGCTTGAAAGTACAACTTTCATGAGCTGGGAAGTCCAAAACCATAGACAGTTCTCAAGGTGCAATCTCTCTGAGCCCATTTATAATTGCTGTAAACATTTGTACTTCTGCACTCAAATGGATGCTAACGGCCTTTTCCCCAGCAGAGAGAAGCCCAAAATTAGGGGATAGATGTTTAGGGTGTGAAGGGAAAGATTTGAAGGAATCTGCGAGGTAAGTTTTTGATGGAGAGGGTGGTCAGTATATGGAATGAGTTGCAAGAGGAAGTGGTTGAGGCAGGTACTGTCATCAGTGGACTCTGAAAACTCACTCATTCCTCATTTACATTTATTTACTTGTGCACAAGGAGAACATTCTGACATTTGAACAGAAATACCACTTTTTTTAATATATAGAATTGATTAGCAGTAACACATGTTGACTAATTGGTAACCTTGTGTATGGTTCAAATTCCTTATTTGCACGATCAACCATGATTCACAATACAGGTGTTAAAAATCCACAGAAACTACAAACTAACAACTGATAATCCTTTGAAGATAATAGCCCCCAGTTGGTGTGTGCCTTGCATTCTTATCTTGTCTCCATATGTCAAATGGTTCTGATCCTCTGCTGTGCAAGTGGAAGCTCTGCTCCTCAAAGATCTTTCTTCAAAGGCCTCTCTTGCCTGGGTTGACTGCACACTATCTGTTGGCTGTCCTTATCTAGAGATTACCTTAACCCAGTGTTTTCCAAACCTTGTTTAGCCCAATGCCCCCTTAAAGCACCTTTATACTTGAAAACACCCCCCAAAGCACAATATTCTTTCTAGCGACCCATAGTGTAAAAACACCTACCATATGTGTACATGAGAAAAATTATTCTGCTTTAATTATTTATGCCTTTAAACCTAGCTTACACAGTACCTGTGCACTGTACAGCAGCTTTGATATCAATGTGATCCTTGAGCTTGATAGTTTTTAGCAAGAGCTGAAATATTTGGTTTAAGTTATGACAGCAAAAGACTTAAGTCCCCATGTGTAGCAATGTCCAAGTGGTTTCTGTTTTTTTTTGTGAGTATGTGGTTCACTGCACTGAAGCCTCTTTCAACAAGGTCGGAGGATTCTTCTCCAAAGACCAGGAAACTTAATATGACAGTGTAGCCACATACCACAAAAGCCGACATTTTTGAAAAGCAATTTTGCTTCTCCATCAATCTTGAATTTTGATAGTTTTGTTTTGCAATCACTCTTCCTATTCTTCCACCTTGCAAAGAAATGAGTTAATAACCCAATCCGGAATTTCCAGATTGTTCAAATTCTTGAATCGATTCTGAAAATTCTTCTTCAGTGACTGCAGGTGTAAGCAGTACTCTTGTAAATCACTGTCCATGAAAGAGACTGTCATACTTTCCATGCAGGGAAATTGTGAAAACATTCTTCTCCCAATGTTCTGTATGTATATTACCAATTTTCCAATAAAAGTAGACTCAGCACATTTTGCCTAGATTAAATTGAAATTCTCACCCTGCAGTTTCATATTTAGAATGTTCATTTTGTCGTGCAGATCAGCCAGGTATGTCACATCTCCATGTAGAAGTTCAACTGTTTCCCACGCTCTTGTCGACTTTGAGCAAAAATTCAACTACAGTATTAAAAAGATCAAAGAAACATTTTAAGCAGCAGCCTTTTGATAGGCAATGCACTTCAGTGTGAAGAAGCAAATGTTCAAATTCTTCATTGTTATCTTGGCATTACTGCGGAAATATTGTACTATTTAATAGATGAGCTTTAATTTTGTTGATAGCATATATAACAAGAGTCATACTTGAAAAATGTTGTTAGCTGAGGTTTTTAGCTGTGAGACATTGATGATGAATTACACAATGGATTGCAAACATACTTGGAACTTCTTTTTTCATAAATATCACTAAACTGGTGTGGTAACTTGTCATATTTAGTGCTCTATCTGTTGCACAAGAAATCATGTTCCTAATCAGAATACTTTTATCCTCAACATACATCTTGAGCTTGTTGTATCTTGATTCTCCGCTGATTTTTGTTTTTTAACTTTTTTACAAAAGAGAATCTCTTGATAAACGTTTCCTTTTTTAATATACCATTAGCAAATGCCTCATTGTCTTGCACAGTTGACTTATTCAGTTCTGTTTTTTGTAGCTCTGGCATAGTTGATACTCAATGTCTTCACTCACTTCGACAATACGGTGAGCTACAGTGTTACAACTCAGAGTTATTGATTTTAAGGTACTGGCATCCATTTTGAGAATAGTGATACAGCAGGATGCAGCACTTCTGATACAGCAGGCATTATTAGTCTTTCACCAATTGTATGAGATTTTCCACACTTTGCTATCATTTTGGAAATGTTATAAGAAGCAATGAGACTGCTATCAAGGTCATTTTTAGCTTTCTTGGCAGAAGGCTCGAGTGTGCAACACTTTTCTAATGCTTCTTTCATCTTCTGGAGCTGAGTAATAACGTAAGAAGCCTTTTCAGGGTGTCTTTTTTTGGAAAAGTTCCTGCAATCTTGATGGTTTCATGGCTTCATTAGACAGTACAGTATTACAAATAAGACATGTAGGGCATCTCTGATCTGACGGGAGTGGAATAAAACTGAACTCCAGGTATGTGACATTCTATTGAAGATTCTGTAGTTTCTGTTTCTTAGCAGGATTAGAATTCAAGGCTTCACTGCCTTCAGACTCATAGAGAACTCACCATTTGTATTTACCCAACGTTAATGGGGCTAAATTAAAGTAAATAATTAACACAAATGGGAATGCCTATGAGATGTTGATGACGGCAGCGAGTTGACACGGTCTGTCAGATTTCGTACCTCAAGTTAGAGCGCTGCGTACTGCCGCCCCCGCCTGCCAATGACTTTCATTTTCCCTAATGCTTCTTTAGAACACGTAACTGCCACCATTGGAATCATTGTCTTAGCCCTTGCCTTGCTACAACTTCCATAGTAGTATCACTTCTGGTACGTGCAGGGGTGGGATTTGGAGGAATATGGACCAAACACAAGAATTTGGGACCAGTTGGATGGGCACTGTAGTCTCCATGGACTTGTTGGGCCAAAGGGCCTGTATTTGTGTTGTACTGCTCCAATTTCTAAATCCTCTTGTAATAATGATTTGTCTTCCCAGTCCTCCTGCATCTGAATGTTGGCTTTTGATGACTTGTGTACAAGGACACCTAGGTCCCTTTGAATATAAACATTACTCAATCCCTTGCCATTTGAAAGATACGGTACTAAGCCTTTCTATTCGGTGCTCCAAATTAGTGTACATCACATTTCCCACAAGATCTGCATGTTCTTACCCACTCACACAAGTGATCCATTCCCCCGCCCCCGAAGCCTCCCGATATCCTCCTCCCTACAAACAATCCCAGCCATCAGAAAACTTGGAAATATGACATTTGGTTCCCTGCAGTCATCTCATGAATAGCTAGGACACAATACTAAAACAGTGGTATCCACCTGGTCACAGCCTGTCAGCTTAATAATGATCCATTTATTCCCACTCTTTGCTTCATCTGGTAACCTGACCATTATCATCTGTCCTCCTCATCATATTCTCTAAGGGCTCCAGCAGATTAATCCAACAAGACTGTGGTCTATCACTCTGGTGTCAAATTGTAGTGCTTTGTGTTCCATATTATTCAATTAATAAGAGATCATTTCTGAATTCCATTGTTTTGGTAGGCTGTGTGTAACACAGTCCAACCCTTGCCTGTATACAGGCTTGTGTACCAGCAACTGTTAGGATCTTCAACCATAATGGAGAGCTGGGCAGGTGCAGTAATTTGTCCTCCGCCCCCTGGTTAAAACGCTGTGCACCAGATTAGCTTTATTTGTCACATTACGTCAAAGTTTGAAAACATACAGTGAAATACGTTGTTGACATCAAATCAAATCAATGAGGATTGTGCTGGGTAACCCTCATGTACTGCTGCACGTTTGCCAATATGTCATGTCCACAACTTAGTAACTGTAACCTGTATGTCTTTGGAATGCGGTCACCATGAGAATGTACAAAATCCTTACAGACAGCAAGGGGATTAAACCCTGATCGGTGATTATCTGGTGTAATAAATTAATTGCTCAAATTATATGCTACAGTGCCACCCTCAGCCCCACAGCAGTATTGCAGAGTGATCAGCTTCTTGTGTCTCTGTCCTCAGGCCTGTTCGGGAGAGCAGCACCAGAAAGAGTTCCAGCTCCTTTGATGTTTCAAATAGTCCCCCCCAGCAACGAGGGACCCAGCCTCTAGAGGAGGTGCGAAGCCAGGCCTCTGACGACAGCTCACTGGGGAAAATCTCAAACATCCTCTTGATTCCACGGCCTCACCTTCACCAGTATGAGGTCAGCAGCTCTCTGGGCTACACCAGCACCCATGGTAAGGAGCAGGCATGAAAGGGTTCCTTCTGTTTCACTTCAGGTGCTGCCTTCCCCTATGCTCTGTGTTTCAGCTACAAGAGTCGATCAGAGCTTTGGCCATCTTGCACGCTGTTCATCAGGTTGTCTGTCTTAGGACAACTTGATCAGCATCCAAGATGACCAAAGCTGTTATCTTGTAACTGTTACTGTTACATTTGGTACACTGGTAACAGTAACCTGGTACATCTCCCAGCACTAAGAATAGCAGTAACCCTTCTCATTTGTGTGGTGCCATTAACAGCACAGAATGCCTGGTGAATGTTACCAAACTAAACAAGATCCAGGCTGCTCTGGAGCCCTTCTCCTGCCGCTTAGCTCTTGCAAATATTGGGATGCTTTTGAAAGGCTAGCTTGTGACTCTTCACTGAGGTTTATTAGTAGCTAGATGGATGCTTGTGTGGAACACTGGCTGGATTGGCCTGTCCTTAGGTACAGAGGAGATATCAGGGAGAATTTTTTTATGCAGAGAGTGGTGAGTATGTGGAATGGGCTGCCGGCGATGGTGGTGGAGGCAGATACGATAGGGTCTTTTAAGAGACTCCTGGACAGATACATGGAGCTCAGAAAAATAGAGGGCTATGGGTAACCCTAGTTAATTTCTAAGGTAAGGACATGTTTGGCACAGCTTTGTGGGCCAAAGGGTCTGTATTGTGCTGTAGGTTTTCTGTGTCTCTACATCATAGCCTGTATAACCCTGGTGGGCCTAGGGATCATGGATTGTACAACAGATCTGTTGATCTCTGTGCATGGATCTGAGCTCTGACACTCAGGCCTAACTTATCAGGTGGGCAAACCCCATGAGGTCTCTGACTTTGGGAACCCATATAAGACCACAGGATATAGGAGCAGAATTAGGCCATTTGGCACATCATGTCTGCCTCACTGTTTTATCATGGCTGATCCATTTTTTCCCTCTCAGCCTCAATCTTTACTTTACTTTACATTATTGTTGCCAAACAATTGATACTAGAGTATATAATCATCACAACGATATTTGATTTTGTGCTTCGCGCTCCCTTGAATACAAATCAATAGTAAATAGTAAAAATTTAAATTATAAATCATAAATAGAAAATAGAAAAGGGAAAGTAAGGTAGTGCAAAACAACCAAGAGGCAGGTCCAGATATTTGGAGGGTACGGCCCAGATCCAGGTCAGGATCCGTTCAGCAGTCTTATCACAGTTGGAAAGAAGCTGTTCCCAAATCTGGCCGTACAAGTCTTCAAGCTCCTGAGCCTTCTCCCGGAGGGAAGAGAGACAAAAAGTGTGTTGGCTGGGTGGGTCGTGTCCTTGATTATCCTGGCTGCACTGCTCTGACAGCGTGCGGTGTAAAGTCAGTCCAAGAACTGAAGATTGGTTTGTGTGATGTGCTGGGCTGTGTTCACAATCTTCTGCAGCTTCTTCCGGTCTTGGACAGGACAACTTCCATACCAGGTTGTGATGCATCCTAGAAGAATGCTTTATACGGTGCATCTATAAAAATTAGTGAGGGTTTTAGGGGACAGGCCAAATTTCTTTAGTCTTCTCAGGAAGTAAAGGCGCTGGTGGGCCTTCTTGGTAGTGGACTCTGCTTGGTTGGACCAAGTCAGGTCATTTGTGATATTGACCCCGAGGAACTTAAAGCTTTTGACCTGTTCCACTTGCACACCACCGATGTAAATGGGGTCGTGTGGTCCGCTACTCCTTCTGAAGTCAACAACCAATTCCTTCGTCTTGCTGACGTTGGGGGATAGGTTATTGTCTTCGCACCATGCCACCAGGTTCTTAATTTCCTCTCTGTACTCAAACTCATCATTACCCAAGATATGGCCTACAATTGTGGTGTCATCAGCAAACTTATATATTGAGTTCGATGGAAACTTGGCTACACAATTATGGGTGTACAGTGAGTACACCAGGGGGCTGAGTACACAGCCCTGTGGGGATTGTAGAGGAGAGCTTGTCCCCTATTTTTACAGCCAGGGTCCTGTCTGTGAGGAAGTTGAAGATCCAGCTGCAGATCTGAGTGCTAAGGCCCAGGTTCCGGAGCCCTGCCTCCCCCGCCCACTCCCCCCCCCAATCCCTTCTTGCCCTGGCCAATGAAGGATCTACCAACGTCGTCCTTAAATATACATAAAGACTTGGCCTCCACAGCTGCCTGTGGCAAAGAATTCCACAGATTCACCACTCTCTGGCTAAAGAAATTCCTCCTCATCTCTGTTCTAAAAGGACACCCCTCTATTCTGAGGCTGTGTCCTCCGGTCTTAGACACTCCCACCATAGGAAACCACTTCTCCATATCCACTCTATCAAGGCCTTTCACCATTTCATAGGTCTCAATAAGGTCATCCCTCATTCTTCTGAATTCTAGTGAATACAGGCCCAGAGCCTCAAACGCTCTTCATATGACAAGCCATTCAATCCTGGAATCATTTTCTTGAACCTCCTTTGAACCCTCTCCAGTTTCAGCACAACTTTTCTAAGATAAGGCACCCATACCTGTTCACAATATTCCAAGTGAAGCCTCACCAGTGCTTTATAAAGTTTCAACAGTGCATCCTTGCTTTTATATTCAAGTCCTCTTGAAATGAATGACAACATCACATTTACCTTCCTCACCTGAGACTCAACCTGCAAATTAGCCTTTAGGGAATCCTGCATAAGGACTTTCAAGTCCCTTTGTGCCTCAGATTTTTGTATTTTCTCGACATTTAGAAAATAGTCACCCCTTTCATTTCTTCTACCATACACTTCCCAACACTGTATTCTGTCTACCACTTCTTTGCCCATTCTCTTTATCTAAGTCCTTCTGTAGCCTCTGTACTTCCACAAAACTACCTGACCCTCCATCTATCTTCGTATCATCTGCAACAAAGCCATCAATTCTATCATCCAAATTATTGACATATAACCTGAAAAGAATAGGTCCTAACATTGACCCCTGGAGAACGTCTCTAGTCAATGGTAGCCAAACAGAAAAGGCTCCTTTTATTCCCACTGTTTGCCTCCTGCCAATCAGCCATGCCAGAATCTTTCCTTTAATATCCTTGACTTGTAGCTTGTTAACCAGCTACCTTGAACAAGGCCTTCAAAACTACTTTGTATATAATAGTATTAAATTGAACTGAGTTATTTTTGTCAAGAATAAGTATACATGTCATTCAGAGTGTGGAGTGAGGGTGAAACGAGCTGCCAGCTTGTGGTGGATGTGGGTTCAATTTTAACATTTAAGAGAAGTTTAGATAAGTACATGGATGGGAGGGGTATGGAGGACTATGGTCAAAGTACAGGTTGATGGGACTGGGCAAAATGATAGTTCAGCATGGACTAGGTGGGTTGAAGGCTGTTTCTGTGTTGTAGTGTTGACTGAGATACAGTGAAAAATCTTTGTGTGCCCTGCAGACAGATTATGTCATCCGTAAGCACCCCAGGTTTATAAAAGTGCAGAATTGTGAGTATTAGTGCAGTACATGATGTGCAAAGGCCAACAACAAAGTAGTTTGGGAAATTAACAGTTGAGCTTGAAATTTGTCATTTTGCGGTAGCAGTACATTGCAATACATAAAAATTAATTTAAATTGCAAAACTAAGCAACTAGTCCAATAGCAGTATAGGTGGTTTCATTCACTTTGTTGCTCTTCTGGCCTTCAGTCTGGTTTGTATCCAAGATGGCAGTGCAGTCACTCCCACTCTCGGCTAGACCTTGTATCCTGTATATTAGATCATGTAATGAGAAGAAATCTGATGGCAGAGGAAAAAAAAGCTGTTTCTGAATCATTGTGTGTTTTTGTGTCTTCAGGCTTCTGTACCTCCTCCCCAATGGTAGTAACATGAAGAGGGCATGTCCCAAATGGTGGAGGTCTTTAATGGCAGGGTACCACCTTATGAAGATGTCCTCAAGCTGGGGATGTTGTGCCTGTGATGGAATAGTTCATCTTTTAGTGTGTGACAGGTCTGTTTTGATAGCAGCAGGACAGGATAGTAGCTGTCCTTGAGTAGCACCTGTTGAATGGGTGTAGCTTTGGGGAGGGGCAAGTGGATTTTGAACAACAGTGTTCGGTTAAATTGAATGTAGGAAACCTGACTGTTCTGTGGTTTCCGGCCTCTGTTGTAGATGTCCTGGAGAGAATGGCTGACTCGCAGCAGCGGGATTCCAGTGCGCCGGGCCGCTTCCACGTGGGCAGTGCCGAGTCCATGCTCCATGTCAGGCCGGGCGGCTACACCCCACAACGGGCGCTCATCAATCCCTTTGCTCCCTCCCGCATGCCGATGAAGCTGACGTCTAATAGGAGGCGGTGGATGCACACATTCCCCACCGGTAGGTGAGCTTGGCTGGCAGCTGGTCACACGTGACAAGGCTCTGACTCCTAACTGTTCCCAGTGGCTCTCCCATCAGATGCCGAGAGTGGCAGAGACCAGTGTGTTTGTGACCAAAACAGCAGTTAGAATTCAGTATGTGGGACCAGCTGGAAGAGGTGATGCACAGAGACAGATACCCAGCTGGCCCTCTCTGTGGCCTGCATACAAGGTATCAGTGACTGGAACTCATCCCAGGTATGGATCATATAGTGAGGAGAATCAAAGTTGAGTTTATTGTCACATGCGCAAATACATATTTTCATAGTTGCAATGAAAATCATCTACAGCAGCATAACAGGCACATAGAATCAGATAACTATTACATGAAAAAGATAAATTAAAACTTAAATTATACATAACTTTTGCAAGAAAGAACATGATTAGAACAAAACAAAATACATTTTAGTGCAAAGTGATCAGGGTGGTCATATATTGCTAAAGTGTAGTGCTTAACTCACCTGGCCAGTCTTGAGCATTGAACATAAAGCATTACAGCACAATACAGGCCGTTTAGCCCACAATGTGACACTGACCTTTTTTACCTACTCATAAGATCCTTCCATATGACCCTCCACTTTTCTGCTGTCCACGTGCCTATCTAAGAGCTACTTAAATGCCTGTAGTGTAATGGCCACAACCTGACGAGGTGTTCCACGCACTCACCACTCTGTGTACAGAGCCTACCTCTGACTTCGTCCTTTACTTTCCTCCAATCACTTTAAAATCATACCTGCTTATATTGGCTATTTTCACCCTGGGAAGAAGTCTCTGGCTATGCACTCTATCTATGCCTCTTATCATCTTGTACACCTTTATCAAGTCGCCTCTCATCCTCCTTTGCTCCAAAGAGAGAAACCCTAGCTCGCTTAACAGTCTTTATAAGACGTGCTGTCTAGTCCAGGCAACGTTCAGATAAATTTCCGCTGCACATTCACTAAAGCTTCCACGTTCTGCTTTTAATGAGATGACCAAAACTAAGCTCACTTCTGTAAGTGTGGTCTAACCAGGGTTTTATAGAGCTGCAACATTAGCTCGCAGCTCTTGAACTCAATCCCCTGACTAATGAAGGCCAACACACCATATAACTTCTTAACTTGCATGGCAACTTTGACGGATCTGTGGACGTGGACACTTCCAGGTATGTTCAGTTTTCCCTCTTTCTGCTCCAGTTTTCCATCCTATTCGAATCTTTATTGGCCATTGCCAGCTCAGATGGTCCTTTTCTCCTGTTTGTGTTGTAGAATGTGGTACAGTACATGAAGTCGGCTGTGCTGGCCAGGATGCCAATGTAAATTAATTTTGCCTGCTTGCACGTGGTCCATATCCCTCCACCCTCCATTTTCTGCTTGTTCAGATGCCTACCTAAATTCACCTACAGGAATTTGATGGGGTTGGGCAATGATTAGTGAGCAAAGCAAAGTTGTAAAACAAGTTTATTACTGGCGAGCCTGTATTCATGGGTATTGTAGATTGGATAAAAACAACTCCCATTCATACCCAGCAGACTACTGTAATTGTGTTACTGCAGGTACATGGAAAATCACATTAGTGGGGAAGAAGAGTGCTTGATGATCAGCATGATCCTGTTGGGCCAAAAGGTCTGCTTCTGTGCTTCAGTCATTCTAGTAACGTGGCAGTACTTGGCCATGTGGCATGTTCAGAGTAAGGACCTCTGTTCAATCCTGACCTTGTGTGTGGTCCATGTGGAGTTTGCATGTTTTCCCTGTCACCTCTGGTTTCCTGCCCCATCCCAAAGACTTGATAGGTTATCTGTCTGCTGTAAATTACTCTTGAGTGAAGGTAAGTAATAAGAATCAAAGGGCAGTTAATGGGCATGTGACAGAGAAAGCAAGTCACATGGTTACACTGGTGTGCAGCAAGTTAGCCAGACAGCTGCCTTTTGCATTATAATAAATAAGAAAGACAAAAGAATAATTGGCTACATTAGAACATCAAAATAGTGAAATGTGTCATTTGCATTAGTGAAGAACACAGTCCGAGGGAGCAGCCCGCAAGTGTCGCCATGAGTCTTTGAAACTGGATCACCTCGTGGTCATAGGGAGAATGTGCAAACTCCTTCCAGACAGTGGCAGAATTGAACCTGGGATACTGGAATTGCAATGTGATGCATCATGCTGCCCTAAAATAAACATGCAGCGAATGGTCAATGACCAGCGCAGTATGAGGATGTGCTGGGTGCAGTCCACAAGTGTTTCTCTGCTTCCAACGCCAACAGAGCCTACCCACAACTTACAATCCATATGTCTTTGTATGTATATGGAAGGAAATTACAGTACCTGGAGGAAACCTACTCGAACTACCTATAGACAGCGGTGTGAATTGGCCCCTATCACTGGTGCTAACCCTACATTACAGTGCTCCCCTTCTGTTGGACAGTTGGAGCAGCACACACAAAATGCTGGAGGAACTCAGCAGGTCAGGCAGCATCTATGGAGGGCAAAGCAGCGCTGATATTTCTGATTAATGATCTTTTATTAGAATGGAACAGATCTACCTGAACTGTAGATGCTGCCTGACCCATTGAATACTTCCAGCTTTTTCTGTTTTTACAAACTGAGGAAAAAATTCCAATTTCTACTGACTCATATAGCAAGATCTCTAATGTCCCTTGAAACACAGACAGAAACATGATTTCCCATCTGCAAAATATTGTTAATCATTACCCCAATTAGCCCCCAGTGTTGTGTTGACACAGAATGTTAGGGTAATAAATGAAGAGCCTGTGCTGGAGTTTGAGTCCATTGAATGTCAGCAGTCCCAGAAGTCGAGTCAGCAGGTGCTGAGGAGACCAGCAATCCCTGTTGAGCTCTGGTCCGGAGACAGAGGCCTGTATGATTCGGAGTCATCTATAGTGATGAAATGCTTTGAAGTTGGTCATGGCCAGAATCAACTCCTGCCTCAGCAAGGACCTGGACCTGGACCCAATTGCCACAATAGGTTTATGGCAGACACAATCTCAATGGCTATTCACGTGGCTTTAGATCACATGGACATTGCTAACACCTATGTCAGGATGCTGTTTGTTGACCATAGCTCAGCGTTTAACATATTCCCACAGTCCTGATTGATAAGCTACAGAACCCTGGTCTTTGTACCTGGTCTCTGCAACTGAATCCTTGACTTCCTCACCAGAGGGCCACAATCTTTGTGGATTGGTAATAACATCTCCTCCTTGCTGACGATCAACAGTGGCGCACTTCAGGGGTGTGTGCTCAGCCCACTGCCCTGCTCTCTCTAAGCCTATGCCTGTGGCTAGGTATAGTTCAAATGCCATCTATAAATTTGCTGATGATACAACCATTGTTGGTAGAATCTCAGATGGAGACAAGAGGGCATACAGGAGTGAGATATATCAGTTGGGTGGTGGAGACAAGAGGGCGTACAGGAGTGAGATATATCAGTTGGGTGGTGTCGCAGCAACAACCTTGCACTCAACATCAGTAAGACTGTGGTCTTCAGAAAGGGTAGGTCGAGCGAACATGAATCAATCCTCATAGAAGGATCAGAAGTGGAGAGAGTGAGCAATTTCAAGTTAATGGGTGTCAGGATCTCTGAGGTCTAACCTGGTTCCAACACATGGATGCAAGCAAAAGTTTGGGCACCCCTGGTCAAAATTTCTGTTACTGTGAATAGCTAAGCAAGTAAAAGATGACCTGATTTCTAAAAGGCATAAAGTTAAAGATGACAGATTTCTTTAATATTCTGAGCAAGGTTACTTTTTTATTTCCATCTTTTACAGTTTCAAAATAACAAAAAAGGAAAAGGGCCCCGAAGCAAAAGTTTGGGCACCCTGCATGGTCAGTACTTAGTAACACTCCCTTTGGCAAGTATCACTGCTTGTAAGCGCTTTCTGTAGCCAGCTAAGAGTCTTTCAATTCTTGTTTGGGGGATTTTCACCCATTCTTCCTGGCAAAAGGCTTCTAGTTCTGTGAGATTCTTGGGCCGTCTTGCATGCACTGCTCTTTTGAGGTCTATCCACAGATTTTCGATGATGTTTAGGTCGGGGGACTGTGAGGGCCATGGCAAAACCTTCAGCTTGCGCCTCTTGAGGTGGTCCATTGTGGATTTTGAGGTGTGTTTAGGATCATCATCCTGTTGTAGAAGCCATCCCCTTTTCATCTTCAACTTTTTTTTTAAACAGACGGTGTGATGTTTGCTTCCAGAATTTGCTGGTATTTAATTGAATTAATTCTTCCCTCGATCAGTGAAATGTTCCCCGTGCCACTGGGTGCAACACAAGCCCAAAGCATGATCAATCCACCCCCGTGCTTAGCAGTTGTAGAGGTGTTCACTTCATGAAATTCTGCACCCTTTTTTTTTCTCCAAACATACTTTTGCTCATTGCGGCCAAGAAGTTCTATTTTAACTGCATCAGTCCGCAGGACTTGTTTCCAAAATGCATCAGGCTTGTTTAGATGTTCTTTTGCAAAGTTCTGATGCTGAATTTTGTGGTGAGGACACAGGAAACGTTTTCTTCTGATGACTCTTCCATGAAGGTCATATTTGTGCAGGTGTCGCTGAACATTAGGACAGTGCAGCACCACTCCAGAGTCAGCTAAATCTTCCTGAAGGTCTTTTGCGGTCAAACAGAGGTCTTGATTTGCCTTTCTAGCAATCCTATGAGCAGTTTTCTTGGAAAGTTTTCTTGGTCTTCCAGACCTCATCTTGACCTCCACCGATCCTGTTAACTGCCATTTCTTAATTACATTACGAACTGAGGAAACGGCTACCTGAAAACGCTTTGCTATCTTCTTATAGCCTTTTCCTGCTTTGTGGGCATCATTTATTTTAATTTTCAGAGTGCCAGGCAGCTGCTTAGAGGAGCCCATGGTTGCTGATTGTTGGGACGAGGTTTAAGGAGTCAGGGTATTTATAAAGCTTTGAAATTTGCATCACCTGGCCTTTCCTAACAATGACTGTGAACAAGCCATAGCCCTAACAAGCTAATTAAGGTCTGAGACCTTGGTAAAAGTTATCTGCGTGCTCAAGTCTCTTGGGGTGCCCAAAATTTTGCATGGTGCTCCTTTCCTTTTTTCACTCTAAAATTGTACAAAACAAAAATAATACACTAATCTTGCTTAAAATGTTGAAAAGAATGTTTCATCTTTAATTTTATGACTTTTGGAGATCAGTTCATCTTCTACTCACTTAACTATTCACAGTAACAGAAACTTTGACCGGGGTGCCCAAATATTTGCATGCCACTGTATAAAGAAGGCAAGACAGAAGCTCATTAGGAGTCTGAGAAAATTTGGTTAGTCACCCAAAGACACTTAAACTTCTACAGATGTACTGCAGAGAGCATCCTGACAGGCTGCATTCGCTGTCTGGTATGGGGGGGTGGGTGGTGGTGACTACTGCACAGGATTGAAAACAGCTGCAGAAAGTTGTAAAATTAGTCAGCTCCATCTTGGGTACTAGCCTCCAAGGCATCTTCAAGGAGTGGTGCCTCAGAAAGGTCAGTGTTCATTATTCATGTCAAGTCCAGTCAAGTTTATTGTCATTTCAACCATAAGCTGCTCGTACAGTACACGGTAAAAACAAAAGAACGTTCCTCCAGGATCCTGGTGCTACATGAAACAACACAAAACTACGCTAGACTAAGGATCCCCAGCACCCAGGGCATGCCCTCTTCTCATTGTTACCATCAGGAAAGGAGGTACTGAAGCCTGAAGGCACACACTCAGCGATTCAGGAACAGTGTCTTCCCCTCTGCTGTCCGATTCCTAAATGGACATTTAACTCATGGACACTACCTCACTTTTATTATTTCTGTTTTTGCACTATTTTAAACTTAACTAATTAATGTGCGTAAATATACTTTAATTGATCTACTTATTTTTTTTCTATATTATTGTGTATTTTATGTACTGCTGCCGCGAAATTAACAAATTTCACAACATATGCCAGTGATATTACACCTGATTCTGAGTCGTGAAGTCTGTTGATCTGCACCCCCTCTGGTGGCTGGGGTTTAAGCTCCCTGTAGATCTGGAAGTTGAAGCCCAAAAGTCAAACTTGTGATTAGTGAATCTAGATGCTGGTCTAGAATCTAGAGGGCAAATTTGAAGGTCATGGTCCAGAGCCAGTGAGTCTGGAAGGTCAAAGACTGAAGGTAGAGCCCCAAAGGAATCATGAAGACCCAGGTCACAAGGGTTGGAGATCCTTGCGGCTCTGGAAGTTGAAGTCCAAAAAGTAACCAGTGATTAATGAGTCCTGGGATCTAGGCCCAAAGGTTGCCGAATCCTAGGACAAGGTCTGAAGTTAGAGGCCCAATGTCTGAGAGTCTGGGGCCAAAAACAAGCCTGGAGGTGGCCTATTCTGAGGCTGGAGGTCTGTCTGTGTTGGTGAGTGGATGGTAAAAGGCCTTGTTATGCTGATGTTGTCGCTCATTGTTTTGTTCTGCTGAATCTCGTGTGCATGCTTTGTTGGTGCTGCACGTGTGGGCTGTCCCCAGCAGATCCTTAGGTGTGTTGGTTGTTAATGCAAATGGTGCATTTTACTTTATGTCTCAATGCACGTGTGATAAATAATTCTGGGAATCTGATAAATCTGACATTCAGTGGTATCTGTGGAAAGAGAAACTGAGTAAAGACTTCAAGTTGAAGACATCAAAGATCAGGGTTTAATCTCCTGCTGAAACTCCTCATGCCCATCCCAAGAGAGAAAACACACAAAATGCTGGAGGAACTCAGCAAGTCAGGCAGCATCTATGGAAAGAGGACAGTCCACTCAAAACAGTGACTATTTATTCCCTTCCAAACTCTCTTGCTGAGTTTCTCCAGCATTTTGTGTGTGTTGCTCAAGATGCTCAACATCTGCAAAATCTCCTGACCAGATTAAATATGTTAGTTCAGGTCACGGAGAAGCTGGGGGAGCATGATGGATGGTTAAAGTGCCTTGATTATTCCACTCCCCTCACTCACCGGCTTACCACCCTCTGAGCCTCATTCCATCCATTGCTCTGACCATGGTTCAAATGAAGAATCTTTGATGTGAAACAGTAACTGTTTCTCCCTCAATCTCTCTCTGGCTATCCATCTCATAGGATGATGATGGTTCCTTTCAGTCAGTTAATGAGGCGGGATACCCCACTCCTCAGAAAGGAACAGCGTGTACGTGAATGGATTTTAGGTGAGTAGGGGGTTGTACAGGTCCAGACCCACCCTCTCAACATCCCCTCCCAGATCCAGCACCATGGTGGCGTCCAAGACGACTGGGGAAAGTTCTTTTGCAGTGAATGGCCAGACCAAGCTTCGTTGCAAGGGATGCCCTTTCCGAGCTTCAAGGCAAGTGTTTGCTAGATGGCCATTGACCCTACGCGAGGGTTCATCCACCCTTTGACAGGTCTTGTTTTTCGTCCTGCAGGGTCCCTCGCCACCCTCCTCACCAGGAAAGCCTGGTGGGGGAGCTGGTTTAGTCGCCGACCACCCGACCATGCAACAGGTAGTAGTGGGTTACATGGTACCAGTAACGCTCAGACGAGTGACCTGACATTCTCCCTCAATAGATGCTGCCTGATCTACTGAGTTTTTCCAGCATGTTCTGTTTTTAATTGTTGGAGACTCAACCTTCAGACTGTGAGGCAAGGGATCTTAGTATCACACCACGCCACCCTTGTAAATTAAAAGCTGCATCTTTCTGTGTGTGTATGATTTCCTTTCAATGATCAAGGATCCAGGATTAACCTTATTCACCATACATGTTCAGTATTAGGAATTTGCTGCTGTATGTTCGTCAGAACACGACATACAACAAAAAAGTGACAACATTCAATAATTATAAAGAGTTACATAAAAATAATGTTAGCGATTAAAGTACAGATATGGAATAAAACGTGCATAAATACACAAATACCAACATGTATTTACAATGTAAACTGCATTAATAAATGTGGTAAGGTGTTTAGAATGCAGTGACAGAGGTAATAGATGGAGGGGGTAGGGGTGGGCAAACCGCAATGATTGATTGGATTAACTGCCTGGAGAAGAAAGTTTTTGTTTTAATAGTCCTATAACGTACTCCGGAAGGGAGCTTTTGGAAAAGGCAATTTGCAGGGTGGGTGGTGTCCACAATGACTTTTCCTGCCCACTTCCTTGTTCTGGACACATACAAGTCCTATAGTGATGGTGGGCTGCAGCCAATTGTAAACACAAAATACTCTGCAGTTGCTGGGGTCAAAGCAACACTCACAACACGCTGCAGGAACTCAGCAGGTCGGGCAGTATCTGTGGAAATGATCAGTGAACGTTTCGGGCTGGAACCCTTCATCAGGACTGAAGAGGGGAGGGGCAGAGACCCTATAAAGAAGGTGGGGGGAGGGTGGGAAGGAGAGGGCTTGTAGGTTCCAGGTGAAAAACCAGTAAGGGGAAAGATAAGGGGGTGGGGGAAGGGAGGCAGGGAGGTGACAGGCAAGAAAGGAAAAGAAAGAATGGGAGAATACACAATGGGTAGTAGAAGGAGGCGGAACCATGAGGGAGGTGATAGGCAGCTGGGGGAGGGGGTAGAGTGAAATAGCGATAGGAAAGGGAGGGGGAGGGAATTACCAGAAGTTGGAAAATTCTGTGTTCATACCAAGGGGCTGGAGACTACCTTGACAGTATATGAGGTGTTGCTCCTCCAACCTGAGTTTAGCCTCATCATGGCAGTAGAGGAGGCCATGTATGGACATATCCAAATGGGAATGTGAAGCAGAGCTGAAGTGGGTGGCAACCAGGAGATCCTGTCTGTTGTAGCGGACGGAGCAGAGGTGCTCGATGAAGCGGTCCCCCAATCTGCGTCGGGTTTCACCGATGCCACCACCAAGCACACCTTTCCCTCTCCACCCCTCTTCGCTTTCCGCAGGGATCGGTTCCTCTGCGATCCACACGTCCCTCCCCACGGATCTCCCACCCGGCACTTATCCCTGTAAGCGTAAGTGCTACACCTGTCACTACACCTCCTCTCTTGCCACCATTCAGGGCCCCAATCAGTCTTTCCAGGTGAGACAACACTTCACTTGTGAGTCTGTTGGGGTCATCTATTGCATCCAGTGCTCCTGGTGCCGCCTCCTCTACATCGGTGAAACCCGACGCAGATTGGGGGACCGCTTCATCAAGCACCTTCGCTCTGTCCGCCACAACAGACAGGATCTCTCGGTTGCCACCCACTTCAACTCTGCTTCATATTCCCATTCGGATATGTCCATACATGGCCTCCTCTACTGCCATGATGAGGCTAAACTCAGGTTGGAGGAGCAACACCTCATATACAGTCAAGGTAGTCTCCAGCCCCTTGGTATGAACATAGAATTCTCCAACTTCTGGTAATTCCCTTCCCCTATCCCTATTTCACTCTGCCTCCTCCCCCAGCTGCCTATCACCTCCCTCATGGTTCCGTCTCTTTCTACTACCTATTATGTTTTCTCCTTTCTTCACCTTTCCTGCCTATCACCTCCCTGCTTCCCTTCTCCCACCCCTTTATCTTTCCCCTTACTGGTTTTTCACCTGGAACCTACCAGCCTTCTCCTTCCCACCCTCCCCCCACCTTCTTTATAGGGCCTCTGCCCCTTCCCTCTTCAGTCCTGACGAAGGGTTCCAGTCCGAAATGTTGACTGATCATTTCCACAGGTACTGCCCGACCTGCTGAGTTCCTCCAACATGTTGTGAGGATGCAGCCAATGACCTTTTCTGCTGACCTGCCAGTGTGCTGTAGTTTTCATATATTGTGAGGGGCTGCTGCACCAAACCAGATGTTAGTGACTGATGTGAGGATACTCTCTGTGGTGGCAGTGTAGAATTGCACCAGGATGTTCAGGGGAAGATGGAATTTTACAAATTGCCTCTGCCAAATTATGTCCTCTGCCAAAGCTTTTTGTTAATTGTGGAGAAATGGCTTTCCCACAAGAGGTTGGCCAGGCCACAGTGGAACTGAGTGTGATTGCAGTCCCCTGATTTTTCCTTTGCAGGTCCTTCGGGGGAAGCCATACAGATCCACCACCAGACCCAGCAGCACATGGCAGAGCTTCAGGGTAGTGGTGCCCATGATGCCACACACACCTCGGCGGAGCTGCTGGAGCTGGCCTACCATGAAGCCATGGGCAGGTGGGTACCTGAGGCCACAGGCACACCGTAGGGTCCCAACCTGCTGATGTATTAGGTACACCACAAGATCCTAGTGTGCAGGCATCACGATCCTTTCCTACCCTCTGACTTGAATGTCAGCAATCAGCCAGGACCCTTAACAGGGTGGTACCTGCTGGCTCTGCACAAGAGCCAGGGCTGTGGCAAAAACAGTCACAACATGACTCTGGATCTCCTGTCGATTCTGTTCTCCCCCACTTTCATCCTCTTAAGCTACAGTCTTCCAATCTCTCTCTGCCTGTCTGTTCAATCTCTGCCTGTCTCTGTATTCTGTCTATATTCTTCTAATCTCTCTCTGTATTCAATGACAATGTCATTTATAACTGTTACATCACCTCTTCTCCCCACTCCCTCGGCCCATCTTGCCTACCTCCACCTCCTTTCCCTGCTGTATGCCGCCTCAACTGCCTACCCCACAAGTCTTCATATGCTTGTAGTCCTCAGCATTCAATATTTTTCCCTTCCTCGTAACCGCCGACAGCTGAGAGAAAGCCTCCCCACTCTCCCCTCCTCCACCGACCCTCTCTCTCCCCCCCCCTTACCACCGGCCCTCTCTTCCCCCCTTCCTACACACCACCGTCCATTTCTCCCCCCCTCCCACTCCCCACCGGCGCTCTCTTACCCACACCTTCCCACCCCCATCAGCACTCTCTTACAGCCCCCCACCCCCACCGGCCCTCTCGTTAACACCCCCCTCCACCCCACCAGCACTTTCTTACCCCCCGCCCCCACCCCACACCCCCACCGGCGCTCTCTTAACCTACTGATCTGTACATCTTTAGACTTTGGGAGGAATCTGGAGCACCTGGGGGGAAACCCATGCAGTCAAGGGGGAGAATGTACAGCTGGTGGTGGGAATTGAACTCGGGTATTGTGTGACACTAATCACTGTATCTTTGTGCTGCTTTGTGAGCATTCCAAGCCCAGTGTGGACATTGGTAAGTATTTTCTCAGTCTGGTCACTGGTCACTCCACTCTCCCATGCACTCTGGCATCCTACAGCATGGAAGCAGGGCCTCTGGCCCAGTTCATTCAAGCTGACTGTATTGCCCAACAAGCTAGTCCAATAGTCCCCTGAACCTCTCCTGTCCATATTGTTACTAAAATGGATTTTAAATATTGTAGCTGTGCCCATCCCAACCACCATTTCTGGCAGCTTATTCCAAAATGCACCACATGAAGAAGGTGCCCCAGACATCCCTTTCCAATCCTTCACCTCCGATCTGAAACCTCTGCCCTTTTTGTACTTAGCATCCCCCTGGGAAAATGTGCACATGCTTTCACCGTGCCTGTACCCCTCATTGTCAGCTCACCCATCAGCTCCTCCATTGCAGGAAGTGTGTTAGGGGATACGATGGCTGAGCATCCCACCTGCTTTTCCTGATGTGATTCTACTTCCTCTTGCTTCCAGGCGGAGCATGGTCCGGCAGGCAGCCGATAACTTGTCTTTCCTCGGTCCAGGAGCAGATGAGTTTGCCAGTAGCCCAGCCAGCAGTCACAGTGCAGGTGAGGGCTCACTCTCCTGTCACTCTGCTTGTTCAACAAGCTCTTTTTTTATTTCATCATCAGTCGATATTGTGATGTTCAACTCTGACTACAAATATGACTAGTTGTCTGTTACAACGAGCCTCGCAGTGCCTATTATACATGCCAGAGCAGAGTGCATCACACAGTGGTACATGGGTCGGAACAGGGTGCGTTAACACTGTGGTGCACAGGTCGGATCTGTGTGCGTTAACATTGTGGTACACGGGTTGGATCTGCATGCATTAACACTGTGGTACACGGGTCGGAACAGTGTGTGTTAACACTGGTACACGGGTCGGAACTGTGTTTATTTACACTATGGTACATGGGTTGGATCAGCTTGCGTTAACACTGTGGTGCACAAGTCGGAACCATGTTTGTTAACACTGTGGTACACGGGTCAGAACAGTGTTCGTTAACACTGTGGTACACGGGTCAGAACCGTGTTCGTTAACACTCTGGTACATGGATCAGAACAGTGTTCGTCAACACTGTGGTATGTGGGCCAGAACAGTGGGTGTCAACACTGGGGTACAGGGGCCGGAAAAGTGTTTGTCAACACTGCGGTACAGGGACCGGAACAGTGTGTGTCAACACTGCAGTACGCGGGTTGGAACAGTGTGCGTCAACATTGTGGTACACGGGTCAGAACAGTGTGCGTTAACACTATGGTACACGGGTCAGAACCGTGTTCGTTAACAGTGCGGTACACGGGTCAGAACAGTGTGCGTTAACACTCTGGTACACGGGTCAGAACACTGTTCGTCAACACTGTGGTACACGGGTCAGAACTGTGTTCGTTCACACTCTGGTACACGGGCCAGAACAGTGTTCGTTAACACTCTGGTACACGGGTCAGAACCGTGTTCGTTAACACTGTGGTACATCGGTCAGAACCGTGTTCGTTAACACTTGGGTACATGGGTCGGAACCGTGTTCGTTAACACTCTGCTACACGGGTCGGAACCGTGTTCGTTAACACTCTGCTGCACGGGTTGGAACCGTGTTCGTTAACACTGCGGTACAGGGGTCAGAACCGTGTTCGTTAACACTTGGGTACATGGGTCGGAACTGTGTTCGTTAACACTGCGTTACACGGGCCGGAACAGTGTTCGTCAACACTGCGGTACAGGGGTCGGAACAGTGTTCATTAACACTCTGGTACAGGGGTTAGAACAGTGTTCGTTAACACTGCGGTACACGGGTCACAACCATGTTCGTTAACACTGTGGTACACGGGTCAGAACCGTGTTCGTTAACACTCTGGTACAGGGATCAGAACAGTGTTCGTTAACATTCTGGTACACGGGTTAGAACAGTGTTCGTCAACACTGCGGTACAGGGACCGGAACAGTGTGTGTCAACACTGCGGTACGCGGGTTGGAACAGTGTACGTCAACACTGCGGTACGGGGGTCAGAAACGTGTTCGTTAACACTCTGGTACACGGGTCAGAACCATGTTCGTTAACACTCTGGTACACGGGTCGGAACTGTGTTCGTTAACACTCTGGTACACGGATCAGAACAGTGTTCGTCAACACTGTGGTACGTGGACCAGAACAGTGTGTGTCAACACTGGGGTACAGGGGCCGGAACAGTGTTTGTCAACACTGGGGTACAGGGGCCGGAACAGTGTTTGTCAACACTGTGGTACAGGGGCCGGAACAGTGTTTGTCAACACTGCGGTACACGGGTTGGAACAGTGTGCGACAACATTGTGGTACACGGGTCGGAACAGTGTTCGTTAACACTCTGGTACAGGGGTCAGAAACGTGTTCGTTAACACTCTGGTACAGGGGTCAGAACAGTGTTCGTCAACGCTGTGGTAAACAGGTCAGAACCGTGTTCGTTAACACTCTGGTACACGGGTCAGAACCGTGTTCGTTAACACTCTGGTACATGGGTCAGAACCGTGTTCGTTAACACTCTAGTACACGGGCCAGAACCGTGTTCGTTAACACTGTGGTACATCGGTCAGAACCGTGTTCGTTAACACTCAGGTACATCGGTCAGAACCGTGTTTGTTAACACTCTGCTACACGGGTCGGAACCGTGTTCGTTAACACTCTGCTAGACAGGTCGGAACCGTGTTCGTTAACACTGCGGTACAGGGGTCAGAACCGTGTTCGTTAACACTCTGGTACAGGGGTCAGAACCGTGTTCGTTAACACTCTAGTACAGGGGTTAGAACAGTGTTCGTTAACACTGCGGTACCCGGGTCAGAACTGTGTTCGTTAACACTGCGGTATACGGGTCAGAACAGTGTTCGTTAACACTGTGGTACACGGGTCAGAACAGTGTTCGTTAACACTCTGGTTCACAGATCAGAACAGTGTTCGTCAACACTGTGGTACGTGGGCCAGAACAGTGTGTGTCAACATTGGGGTGCAGGGGCCGGAACAGTGTTTGTCAACACTGCGGTACAGGGGCCGGAACAGTGTGTGTCAACACTGCGGTACGCGGGTTGGAACAGTGTGCGTCAACACTGCTGTACGGGGGTCGGAACCGTGTTCGTTAACACTGCGGTACAGGGGTCAGAACCGTGTTCGTTAACACTCTGGTACACGGGTCGGATCCATGTTCGTTAACACCACAGTACACGGGCCGGAACAGTGTTCGTTAACACTCTAGTACAGGGGTTAGAACAGTGTTCGTTAACACTGCGGTACCCGGGTCAGAACCGTGTTCGTTAACACTGCGGTACAGGGGTCAGAACAGTGTTCGTTAACACTCTGGTTCACAGATCAGAACAGTGTTCGTCAACACTGTGGTACGTGGGCCAGAACAGTGTGTGTCAACATTGGGGTACAGGGGCCGGAACAGTGTTTGTCAACACTGCGGTACAGGGGCCGGAACAGTGTGTGTCAACACTGCTGTACGGGGGTCAGAACCGTGTTCGTTAACACTCTGGTACACGGGTTGGAACCGTGTTCGTTAACACTCTGGTACACGGGTCAGAACCGTGTTCGTTAACACTCTGCTACACGGGTGGGAACCATGTTCGTTAACACTGCGGTACAGGGGTCAGAACCGTGTTCGTTAACACTCTGGTACACGGGCCAGAACACTGTTCGTTAACACTCTGGTACATGGGTCAGAACCGTGTTCGTTAACACTGTGGTACATTGGTCAGAACCGTGTTCGTTAACACTCTGGTACACGGGCCAGAACACTGTTCGTTAACACTCTGGTACATGGGTCAGAACCGTGTTCGTTAACACTGCGGTACAGGGGTCAGGACCGTGTTCGTTAAAACTCTGGTACACGGGTCGATCCATGTTCGTTAAAACTGCAGTACACGGGCCGGAACAGTGTTCGTTAACACTCTAGTACACGGCTCAGAACCGTGTTCGTTAACACTGCGGTACACGAGTCAGAACCGTGTTCGTTAACACTGCGGTACACGAGTCAGAACAGTGTTCGTTAACACTGCGGTATACGGGTCAGAACCGTATTCATTAACACTGCGGTATACGGGTCAGAGCAGTGTTGGTTAACACTGTGGTTCACAGATCAGAACAGTGTTCGTCAACACTGTGGTACGTGGGCCAGAACAGTGTGTGTCAACACTGCAGTACAGGGGCCGGAACAGTGTTCGTCAACACTGCGGTACAGGGGTCAGAACAGTGTTCATCAACACTGTGGTACGTGGGCCAGAACAGTGTGTGTCAAAACTGTGGTACAGGGGCCGGAACAGTGTGTGTCAACAGTGCGGTACAGGGGCCGGAGCAGTGTTCGTTAGCACTCTGGTACACGGGCCGGAACAGTGTTCGTCAACACTTGGTACACGGGTCAGAACAGTGTGCACTAACATTCTGGTACACGGCTCAGAACAGTGTTCGTCAACACTGTGGTCCTACGGGTCAGAACCGTGTTCGTCAACACTGTGGTCCACGGGTCAGAACCGTGTTCGTCAACACTGTGGTCCACGGGTCAGAACCGTGTTCGTTAACACTCTGGTATACGGGTCGGAACAGTGTTCGTTAGCACTCTGGTACACGGATCAGAACAGTGTTCGTTAACACTGTGGTACGTGGGCCAGAACAGTGTGTGTCAACATTGGGGTACAGGGGCCGGAACAGTGTTTGTCAACACTGTGGTACAGGGGCCGGAACAGTGTGTGTCAACACTGCTGTACGGGGGTCAGAATCGTGTTCGTTAACACTCTGGTACACGGGTTGGAACCGTGTTCGTTAACACTCTGGTACACGGGTCAGAACCGTGTTCGTTAATACTCTGGTACACGGGCCAGAACACTGTTCGTTAACACTCTGGTACACGGGTCAGAACCGTGTTCGTTAACACTGTGGTACATCGGTCAGAACCGTGTTCGTTAACACTCTGCTACACGGGTGGGAACCATGTTCGTTAACACTGCGGTACAGGGGCCGGAGCAGTGTTCGTTAGCACTCTGGTACACGGGCCGGAACAGTGTTCGTCAACACTGCAGTACAGGGGTCGGAACAGTGTTCGTCAACACTGTGGTACAGGGGTCGGAACAGTGTTCGTTAACACTTTGGTACAGGGGTCAGAACAGTGTTCGTCAACACTGTGGTACGTGGGCCAGAACAGTGTGTGTCAAAACTGTGGTACAGGGGCTGGAACAGTGTGTGTCAACTCTGCAGTACAGGGGCCGGAACAGTGTTCATCAACAGTGCGGTACAGGGGCCGGAGCAGTGTGTGTCAACACTGTGGTACAGGGGCCAGAACAGTGTGTGTCAACACTGCAGTACGCGGGTTGGAACACTTTGTGTCAACACTTGGTACACGGGTCAGAACAGTGTGCACTAACATTCTGGTACACGGCTCAGAACAGTGTTCGTCAACACTGTGGTCCTACGGGTCAGAACCGTGTTCGTCAACACTGTGGTCCACGGGTCAGAACCGTGTTCGTCAACACTGTGGTCCACGGGTCAGAACCGTGTTCGTTAACACTCTGGTATACGGGTCGGAACAGTGTTCGTTAGCACTCTGGTACACGGATCAGAACAGTGTTCGTTAACACTGCGGTACAGGGGCCGGAAAGTGTGTGTCAACACTGTGGTACAGGGACCGGAACAGTGTTCATTAACACTCTGGTACAGGGGTCAGAACAGTGTTCGTTAACACTCTGGTACACGGGCCGGAACAATGTTTGTCAACACTGCGGTACAGGGGTCGGAACAGTGTTCGTTAACACTCTGGTACGGGGTCAAAACAGTGTTCGTTAACACTCTGGTACACAGGTCAGAACAGTGTGCATCAACATTGTGGTGCATGGGTCAGGAGATTGGTTTATTATTGTCATGTGTACTGAGATGTAGTAAAAATAACTCCAATTTGCGTGCCATCTAGGCAATGTCATGCATTTGTTCACCGAGGTAGATAAAAACATATAAATGTGATATAAAGTGATGAGTATTTTGGAAGGTAAGGGTTTATGCAAGGTATATAGTCCTTGTACGGTTGCTTTGTCCAGACATCTGATGACTGAGAAGTGCTTCCTTGCTGAGGTTCTTGCACTTTGTTGATGCCTCAAAATGCAGCTTGCTGATAAAAATACTCCTTGCTGATGCCTAAAAATGCAGCACCTCTCATCGGAGAATGGCTTATCACAAAGTCACTGTTCTTGTTGCAGGAACCCCTCTGAACCAGGTGTCATCCCAAGAGAGCTCCTCAACTGGCCGTGATCCAAGTGAGTCAGGAATAAGACAGAGCCATATGTGGAGGGACACGTGGGAAATGATGCGAATCTGGGGGGGAAGAAAAGGATGTAGAATTGTCCCAAATTGGGCCAATGTCAGATTTTGTCTATTTTATGTTTGTAGATATTATGGATTTATTTTCACATTTTCAGTTCAATTCCCTCCTCTTTTCCAATTACCAACCAAGCCAAGGCCAAAGTAGCTGCATTTTTCATCTCTCAGTCTATTCCCTCCTCCCTCCCTCCACAGTGGCAGAACATGGAAGACAGAAACAGGAGCAAGCATATTGCCTCAACCTGCTCCAGTCTTCAATAAGGTCACAACTGCCTCCACCCTCATGCAATCATCCACCAATTCCCTTCCCATCTGCAATCTCCTTCGGCACAGATCTACTCGATAAGCAAGCGATTGCAGATGAAGACATTACTGCTCAGTAACCCATATCTCTAACCACACAGAACAGAACAGAACAGCTTGCATTAATATTGTATTAAATAGGTCTGAAGGGCATGCATTAACTCTGTGGTACACGGGTTGGAACAGTGTGCATTAATACTGTGGTGCAGGGGTCGGAACAGTGTGTGTTAACACTGGTACGCGGGTTGGAACAGCATGCATTAACACTGTGGTACACGGGTCAGGACTGTGTGCGTTAACACTGTGGTACACGGGTCGGAACTGTGTGCGTTCGCTGTGGTACATGGGTTGGAACAATGTGCATCCACTGTGGTACACGGGTCAGACAGAGTGCATTAACACTGTGGTATACGGGTGGGAACCGTGTGCATTCACTGTGGTACATGGGTTGGAACAATGTGCATCCACTGTGGTACACGGGTCAGACAGAGTGCATTAACACTGTGGTACACGGGTCAGGACTGTGTGCAATTACTCTGGTACACGAGTCAGGACAGAGTTCATTAACACTGGTACACGGGTCAGGACTGTGTGCAATAACTGTGGTACACGGGTCAGTACTGTGTGCGTTAACACTGGTACACGGGTCAGTACTGTGTGCATTAACACTGGTACACAGGTCAGGACAGAGTTCATTAACACTGGTACATGGGTCATGACTGTGCATTAACGCTGGAACACGGGTCAGTACTATGTGCGTTAACACTGGTACACAGTTTAGAACAATGTGCGTTAACACTGGTACATGGGTCAGAACAGCATGCGTTAACACTGTGGTACACTGGTCGGAACCGTGTGCATTCACTGTGGTACACGGGTCAGACAGAGTGCATTAACACTGGTACACGGGTCAGACAGTGTGCATTAACAGTGTGGTATACAAGTCAGACAGTGCATTAACACTGTGGTACACGGGTCGGAACAGCGTGCATTAACACTGTGGTACACGAGTTGGAACAGCATGCATTAACACTGTGGTACACGGGTCAGAACAGCGTGCATTAACAGTGTGGTACACAGCTCAGAACAGTGTGCAATAACTCTTGGTACACAGGTCAGGACAGCGTGGGTTAACATTGTGGTATGTTGGTTGGAACAGTGTGCATTAACACTGTGGTACACAGGTCAGTACAGTCTGTGTTAACATTGTGGTACACAGGACGGAACAGCGTGCATTAACACTGTGGTACATGGGTTGGAACAGTGTGCATCCAGTGTGGTACATGGGTTTGACAGAGTGCATTAACTTTGTGGTACATGAGTCAGAACAGTGTGCATTAACACTGTGGTATACGGATCGGAACAGCGTGCATTAACAGTGTGGAACATGGGTTGGAACAGCATGCGTTAACACTGTGGTACATGGCTCAGAACAGCATTCGTTAACTCTGGTACACAGGTCAAGACAGCGTGGGTCAACATTGTGGTATGTTGGTTGGAACAGTATGTGTTAACACTGTGGTACAGGGGTCGGAATAGTGTGCCTTAACACTCTGGTATATGAGCTTGAACACTGTGCATCACACTGTGGTACACAGGTCGCAACAGTGTGCATCCACTGTGGTACAGTACACGGGTCAGATAGTGCATTAACACTGTGGTACACAGGTTGGAACGCCGTCCGTTAACAATGTGTTACATGGGTCAGGACTGTGCGGGTTAACATTGTGGATGTTGGTTGGAACAGTGTGCGTTAACACTGGTATACAGGTGGGAACAGAGTGGTAACACTGTGGTTCACAGGTCAGACAGAGTGCATTATCACAGTGGTACACGGCTCAACTGCATGCGTTAACTCTGTGGTACACAGGTCAGGACAGCATGGGTTAATATTGTACGTTGGTTGAAACAGTACATTAACACTGTGGTACACGGGTAGGAACAGTGCGTTAACACTCTGGTACACGGGTCAGAACTGTGTTCATTAACGCTGGGACACATATCATGACTCTGTGCATTAACACTGGTACAAGGGTCAGGACTGTGTGAGTTAACACTGTGGTTCACGGGTTGGAACAGCGTGGATTAACATTGTGATACGTTGGTTAAAACAGTGTGCATTAACGCTGTGGTACGTGTGTGGGAACAGCGTGCTTTTACGCTGTGGTACACGGGTCGGAATAATGTGCATTAACGCTATGTTACACAGCTTGGAACAGTGTGCATTAACAGTGGTACACATGTCATGACTGTGTGCATTAACACTGGTACACGGGTCAGGACTGTGTGCATGAACACTGCAATACACTGATCAGAACAGTGTGCATTAACACTGTGGTACACGTGTGAGAACAGTGTGCGTTAACACTGTGATACACGTGTGAAAACAGTGTGCATCGCACTGTGGTACACGGGTTGGAACAGCGTGCGTTAATACATTAGCCCTTTTCCCTAGCCCCACTGTATACCCATTTGCTTTATCCTGGAGAATAAAGTTGGCTTTCCACTGATCTGATATTTGGATAAGTGAAGCATCAGATAGAAACTACAGATGCTAGAAATCTGAAATAAAACTAGAAAATACTGGAAACACTAAACAGGTGTGAAGGGAAGCAGCGTTACCACTTGGAATAATGATTCTAACCTGTAATGGTATCTCATTTTCTTTCCCACAACCCACTGAGTGTTTTTTGTATTTCCTTGCTTTATATTTTGGTGAAAAAAACTCTGTTTCATGAAAAGTAATTGGTACAGTGCAGTTGTCTTACTCCAATTGTGTCCCTGCTTCTGAGGTGTGTCTGTGCTCTGAGAGTGTTGTCAGTGTTTTGCTGCTTTGTCTGAGGGGACAGTGAATGCAAAACACTTGTTTAATTGAGCAAGCTTTGTCTCAGTCTTATAGCCATGATCACAATACTATATGGGCTCAACTGGAGTGCTGTACACAACAGGAATTCTGCAGATGCTGGAAATTCAAGCAACACACATCAAAGTTGCTGGTGAACGCAGCAGGCCAGGCAGCATCTCTAGGAAGGGGTACAGTTGACGTTTCAGGCCGAGACCCTTCGTCAAGACCCTCAGTCTTATACACAACGAAATGAAATACAGCGACAAAACAACAACAACAGCAGACAAACGACAGAACAGAAAACCTTATAGAGTTTTATAAAATTATGACAGCCTTAGACTAGGCAGATAGTCACTCTTTATTTCTTCCAGAATGGAGTGTCTAGAACTAAAGGCACAGATTCAAGGTGAGAAGGGAAAGGGTTAAAGCAAATCTGAGAGACAACTTTTCCACACGGTAGGTGAAACAAGCTGAAGGAACTGTTCGAGGAAGGTATCGTTATAGGGCTGGAGAATCAAGAACAAGAGGCCATTAGTTTAGGGTGAGAGGGGAGCTATTTAATTGAAACCTGAGCAGCACCTTTCATCCAGACAGTGGTGTCTATATGAAATGAGCAGTCAGGGAAGTGGTTGAGGCAGGTCTTCCTCTTGTTGTGTCCATGGAGAGTCTATACATGGCCCAGCCAGAACTGGACACATTTTTGCGCCTTGTTGTTGAATTCGGCAAAATCTGCAACAGTACAGGGTTCCTCTAGCGATAAGCATTGCAGGAGATGTTGCATAGTTTGTGGCTCGGTTCCACATTCACAAGTTGTCTGGCTGGTTGTATGTCCCCATTTGCTTAGTGACACCTTTGAATGTCCTAAGTCTGTTAAGGCACTTCCAGGTTACCCAATTGCAATTAGCTCCTGGGAGATGGCTTTCATCCGGTGGAATTTCCATCCTTGGGGGTTGTTTGAGACTGGTGAGCCGGTTTTTCCACAAGGCGATGCGGGCTTCAGATGGGGTTGATTGTAATGGAACAACACTGTTCATGAAGCTCTTCCTTGACTTTAGGTGGCTGGGTGTAGGTGAATGACCATCTAGAGGGTGCCTGTCATCTGATGTTTGACAGAGTCGTTCTTTCTTGCTGGCTACTGTTCTTCTTGTATCAGAGGGAGTGATACCCGTCAGGATATAGGCTGTTGGTGTTTGTTGGTTTTAAACAACCTGTGATAAGTCGGCAGCTTGCATTCAGAATGGCATCCATCTTGGCATGAGTAGATCTTTCCCATGCAGGGCAGGTGTATTTGACAGTGGAATAGCAAAGAGCAAGTGCACTGGCTCACAGTGTTTTCGAGCTTGCTCCCCATTTTGTGTTAATGAGCTTATTCAGGATGTTGTTGCATGCACTCTCTTTTGCCTTTGTCTTCCTGATGTTCTTGAAAATGAGGCATCTGTCAAGGGTGACTCCTCAGTGGACAGGGTACTCGCAATGCGTCAGTGTTGCTCCACCCCAGGATACTTTAAGCTGGCATTTGGCTTCACAGTTCCTGAGGTGGAACGCACAAAGTTGCGTCTTTGGTGGGTTTGCGTGAAGGTGGCTTTCTTCATAGTAGGCAGGTTGAGGCAGATACATCAACAACATGTAGAAAGAATTTAGACAGCTATCTAGATAGGAAAGGTTTGGAGTGTGTGGGTTAAACAAAGGAAAATATGATTAGCTTAAATGGGCATCTTGACTAGGTTAAATGAGTGAAGCCGAAGTAGCATTTCTGTGCTGTGTGACCTATGGCTCTAGTGATGCCAGATCTCACTCCCAGAGTCTGCTCCAGCCTGGCTGTAATGGGTGGGTTGTGGGTGAGAGGATGTGTAGGAAGGAGATCAGCATTCTTGATTTCCTTGATAACTGAAAGTCCATTCCTCACTTTTCCCATAGACTATTTTCTTAATTGCAAATTTGTTATGGGACACATCGAATGTCTTAGAAGGTCATGTACAGTACATCCCAGTTCCCCTTAACCCTCACTGGTTTAATCTGTTAGAAAGTCCTCTCAGGTTAGCTGGACATGATTTACCCTACACTCCATTTTTCAATCAGTTCAAACTAGTCTGAGTAGCTGCTAATTCTGTCCCTGTTATCTAGAATTTTTATCACCATTAAGTTTAAACTAGTTGGTGATCACTGGATTTATCCTCTCACCTTTTTTAAACAAGTTCTTAGGTAGATTTTTGAAGTGCTGTCCCCTTGACAGGAACATGGTTGGTCCAGGCTCACTAGACATGAATATCGCTCGTGCCTGTGACGAAAAAATCCGGTGGGAGATCACCTCGAGGAAAAGGGAAGAGAGTTGTAAAGAGTGAACAACGTTGGCTTGGTCTAAGCATTTATAAATTTGCAAAACCAAACACTGTACAGACCACAGCCTGACCTTTATGCTGTATAACTCGAGCAGAACCTTGTAAAATTATATTGTAATGGTCACCTTGTTGCAATGAGAAGGACAGGTACTTGGTACCCAACAAGGATCACTTTTATTCAGCATATACATTTACTGTGGTGCTTGCTGTGATGCTTTGGCCTCAGTGTGACATATAACAAAAAAACAGCAACGTTCAACAATTACAAAGAATAAGGAAATATATAAAAATAAAGTTAGAAGTTGAATTATGGATGTGGAATAAAATGTGCACATATATATGTGCAGCATGTATTTACAATGTAAACAACAGCATAACAGTAAACATTTGTGCCTCTGCTGCAGTTAGGGAGCCACTTGGACAGGAACGAACAAGACAAGCTTCGAAGTGGCTCCCGTTGCAGTGGGAGGTATTTGCCACCATTAGTGTTAGACATTACTGGATCTCATGCCTGTTTCATTTTACTTCCCACTTTTGATTTCTGCTCTTTTTTTTCTTTGTCTGCGTGATCCTTCTCTGAGACTTAGTGGCATGGTATGTGATTCAGCTCCTTTGTCTGTATTGTGTGTGTTTAATATACCTTGTACTATGAAACTTCACTGATCCTAGTGACTCCAATCCTGCTAATATTTAATAGATAAAAAATAAAATCAGCAAGCAAATGATCCCATCCTTTGTTTTGCAAACTACCCATTTAATTTGTGTTTAACAGTTACTAATGTGTTCACTTCGTGTTGTGATATTGCTGTCAAATTTTGTGCGATATAAATAAGTGCATGTTAAATTTGAATACCAGAATTTTTTTAACAGCTGATTTTTATTTTTCTCTCTTCACTCTTCCTTGCTGTTCAATCGATGGCTTTATCTTCCACCTCCCCCCCCCACCCCCACCTGTTCCTCCTCTCCTGGAATTTGGTGTCCCAATGGTTTTCTGACGCGCTGAAGTTCTGATGCTGTCTGCTCCTCCTGTAGTGCCTAGTTTCTGTTGCACAGTGGGAGTGGACTGGAAGTCTCTCACCACCCCAGCCTGCTTGCCACTCACTACAGACTACTTTCCTGACCGGCAAAGCTTGCAGAACGATTACACTGAAGGCTGCTATAATCTCCTGCCAGAGACTGACGTCGACAGGTATGCAACACATTCCTTCCCTGATTTAAACCCTGCCTCAGGGTTGCCACAGCTGGAAGTGTTGGGTGGAGTGTGGTGTCCCAGACAGCGTTGGGGTGATTAAGACGGGGGTTGAGTCTGTTGCTTGAATTTTGACATAATGAGGCAGTCGTCAATAGTTACTATTCCTGCATCACAAATCCAATTAAAGCAGTCTGTGTATTCAGGGTGTAGTTCTGGTCAACTACCTACGGGAAAGATATCAATAAGATTGAAAGAGTGCCACGGTTTTATAAAGATGTTGTTGGCCCTTGAGGACCTGAATTTGAGGAAAGGTTGAATAAGTTAGGTCTTTATTCCCTGAAGCATAGGAGAATGAGGGGAAAAGTGAAGGGTATAGATATGGTAAGCGCTAAGACTAATATAAAGCAAAGTCCAGTCAGTCTCTGGTTTGATCCCAGCCTCTGGTGTTTTCTGAGGTATTTGTATGTATTTTGGGTTTTCCATGGGTGTTCCAGTTTCCTCCACATCAAAGGTGTGCAGGTTGGTAGATTAATTGGCCTCTATAAATTGATCCTATTATGTAGATGAGTGGGAGAACTGGAGAGGGTGGATGGAAATGTTGGGGAATTAAATGGGGTTCGTGTAGGATTAGTGTATATGGGTGCTTGGTCAGCATGGTCCGGTTGGGATGAAGGGCCTGTTTCTGTGCTGTATCACACCATAGTTACTGAACCCTGAGGTTTACTACTAAGTATCTAGTGAGCGCCTGTGTTTTCATTTCCAGTAAATATATCAGAGCTTTGGTCTTCGAATGAGAAACTTGCAGCAGTGGAAGAAGCCATTTGTCCCATTGTGTCAATAGGGTGAGAGAGGACCCCTTGACCTAGACATTAGCATGTTCCTCCTGCAGTTTGCTTCTTGCTCCAGATTCCAGCATCTACAGTTCTTTGTCTGATTGGTTTGACCGCAAGAGAGCTGGAGCATAACCAGCACAGTACCACGTCCAGATTCAGATTTACTTATCACATGTATATCAAAACATACAGTGAAGTGTGTCATTTGCATTAACAACCAACACAATCAAGTATCGCCACACATTCCAGCACCAGCATAGCATGCGCATAATGTTCAGCAGAACAGCAACGATGATGACCACCACCACCTTATACACACGCAGGCCTGCAAACATAGGACAGGCCATCTCCGGGATTAACTGACTCTCAAACAATCTGGGTTTGGCCAAACAAAGGAGTGTGGATTTGTGATGATTGATCTGCTTGTGCTTGGTAAAGCAATCCAACACCACACCACACCTCACCACTTCCTTTATTAATAAAAACTTGTTCCTTGGGTCTTTGGGCAATCACTTTCATTCAGTGTTGCTGGTTCTTGACATATCCACCAGTTGGAAGCTTCTGTCTACTCTCTCCATACTGTTGTTCCTCAGTCAGATTCCCCTGCAATGGGGCACCATGGTAGCATAGTGGTTAGTATGACGCTGTTACAGCTCGGGGCATTGGAGTTTGGAATTCAATTCCACTGTGGTCTAAGAAGTTTCTACATCCTTCCTGTGACTGCATGGGTTTCCTCCCACACTCCAAAGACTTACTGGTGAATAGGTGAATTGGTCATTGTAAACTGTGCTGTTAGGTAAGGGTTATATTGGAGGGTTGCTGGGCAGTGCAGCTCATTGGGCTGGAAGGGCCTGTTACACACTGTATTGCTAAATAAAATAATGTTTCCTTGAAGAGAGTAATGCTAGTTTTTTCAGTCTGTCCCCTTGACAGGAACATGGAGTGCAGATGCCAGCGTTTGGAGCTAAAAACCATTTGCTAGAGGAACACAGCAGCTCATCCAATGTTGCCTGACCTATTGAGTTCCTACATAGATTGTGTGGCATCCATTTATATTCAGGTTTGGAAGTCCATAAGACATAGGAGCCCATCTAGTCTGCTTTGCCATTTGATTATGGCGGGAATAAAGGGGGCCTTTTCTGGTTGGCTGCGGTGACTAGTGCTGTTCCTCAGGCATCTAGTTTGGGAATGCTTCTTTTCATGTTGTACATCAATGATTTAGATGATGGAATTAATAGTTTTGTGTCCAAGTTTGTGGACGATATGAAGCTAGGTGGAAGGGCAGATAGTGTTGAGGAAGCAGGAAGTCTGCAGAAGGTGAATAGGTAAAAAAGTAGCAAATAGGAATATGTGTTGGGACGTGTATTATGCAATGTGGTAGAAGGAATAAAGGTGTAAACGTGCAGGAATATGTAAAGGTTAACTTGTGGGTTGAGTTGGCTCTTAAAAAGCCTCAACGTTACATCCTTGCTTTTACATTCTAGTCCTCTCGTAATGAATGCAAATGCAATGTTAGTATTCATTACGAGAGGACTTGAATGTAAAAGCAAGGATGTAATGCTGAGGCTTTATAAGGCATTGGTGAGAGAACAGTTAGAATATTGTGAACAGGTTCGGGCCCCTTATTTTTTTTTAAAAAACGGATGCACTGGCATTGAGAGGGACCAGCGGAGGTTCACTGGTTCAATTTAATGTCACTGAGATCTCACTTATGCTGCAGACATATGTCTCAGTTTGAAACTTCACCTGGATTTCTAGTGTCCAGTGTACTCCACTAGAAATAATGTATGAGATCATGAAAAGGCAACGTAACTTCATCGGACATGTGATTAGGAAAGAGGAGTTAGAATGCACGGTAATTATGGGAAAGATTGAAGGGAATAAAGCAAGTGGAAGGCAAAGACAAATGATGATGGAGACAGCAGTCAGAGAACTGGAAGTGAATACCAATGAATTGATCTCCTTGACACAAAACAGGAGTGTGTGCGTCATGGCAGTCAGAGCTCAAACTGGGCATGGCACCTGATGATGGTGATGAGTGTCCTCCACGCATTTCTGTCAGCCCACATCGCCAGTGAAATTCTGTGTCCCACACAAAGTTATTAATGGGGACACAACAAGCAGGTAACATCAGATCGACCCAACACTTGTCTTCTGATATATCAGTCAAGTTTACCAGAACCCAGATGGATCAGCCCATGTCTCTGGGAGGGTAGGTGCAGAGTAGGTATCAGCCTTTGTAATGTGCTGGAGTCTCTGAACTGAAAAGTGTGGGTGAGTGTGTGGCCTCTCTTTCATTGTTCACATCTTACAGCTAATCAGGGTCACAGGATCAGAATCAGGTTTATTATCACTGACCTGTCATGAAACCTGCTGTTTTGTAGCAGCAGTACAGTGCAATACTACATAAAAGTTAACTATAAGTTACAAAAATAAATAGTCCTAAGAGGAATAGTGAGGTGGTGTTTATAGACTATTCGGAAATTTGACAGGAGGGGAAGAATTTGTTGCCAGTGGCTCTCTGGGCTGCTGTACTCTGGTAAGTCTGGAAGACTGCTCACTGTTGTGCAGCCTGTGTATTGCCTGTGCACACTGCCATGAAACCAAGCCCTCCTAGCAAGCATAGTGTTTCAGTTTGTCAGGTTCCATTTCCTTCCTTCTCATTCTCACAGGGGAGGGAGGAATCATTTGGGTCACGGGGCAGCCACAGCAGAGTGACAGACACTTGTTCAGCAGTTTGTTCACCTTGTCTCTTTGGCTGGATATCTGCTGGCATATTGGCAGCGGAATTGGAATTGGAATTGCCACATGTACTGAGATACAGTGAAACACTTGTCCTGCATACTGTTCATACAGATCAAATCATTACACAGTGTACTGAGGTAGAACAAGGTCAAACAATAACAGAATGCAGAATAAAGTGCAACAGCTACAGAGAAAGTGCATTTCAGATAAACATTGAAATGGAAGTTCATGATGAGATGGATTGTGAGGTGGAGAGTCTACTTTATTGTACAAGAGGTCCATTTGGGAGTCTGATAACAGTGGAATAGAGGCTGGCTTTTAGCCTGGTGATGTGTGCTTTCAGGATTTTGGCTCTTCTGCTGATGAAAGAGGGAAGAAAGATGAATGTCCAGGGTGGCAGGATCACTGATCGTGCTGACTGCTTTGCTGAGATAGCAAGAAGAGTAGATAGAGCTCATGGAGAGGGAGTCCTCCAGACCTGATGAAGAGCCCCAGTCCAAAATGACGATTGTTTATTCTCCTCCATAGATGCTGCCTGACCAGCTGAGTTCCTCCAGCACTTTATGCACTTTTACGCATAGAGGGGAGGCTGGTTTCCTTGATGAGGATGACCTATTTGTTTTACAGTGAAGTAGAAAGGAATCATCAAATTCAGTTGTGGAGAAATGGGCCCTTCAGCCCATCATACTCGTGCTGACATTTTTGCCCATTTACACTTGTCCCACTTGCCTGCATTAGGATTGTCTCCTCCTGCCCCTTGCCCCTGTCTCAGGGTCTGTGAAGACAGTGATTGTATCTGATTCCACTGCCTCACAGGGTAGTGATTTCTACACAAGTCTCTGTTTAAAAATAACTTGCCCTCATATACCCTTTGAAATCTCCTTCTTCTACCTTAAACCTATGCCTTTTTGATTCCTGCAATGGAAAAAGATTATGACTATCTATGATGTCTATGTCTCATGATCTTACATGCTTCTATCAGGTCAATATTCTCAATATTCCCGGATTTCAGTGCTTTAAAAGGGATAGAGAGGGGGGGAAAGGGAGGAGGGGTGGCATTACTGGTCAGGGATACTATTACAGCTACAGAAAGGGTGGGTAATGTATCAGGATCCTCTTTTGAGTCAGTATGGGTGGAAGTCAGGAACAGGACGGGAGCAGTTACTCTATTGGGAGTATTCTATAGGCCCCCTGGTAGCAGCAGAGATACCGAGGAGCAGATTGGGAGGCAGAATTTGGAAAGGTGCAAAAATAACAGGGTTGTTATCATGGGTGACTTTAACTTCCCTAATATTGATTGGCACCTGATTAGTTCCAATGGTTTAGACAGGGCAGACTTTCTTAAGTGTGTCCAGGACGGATTCCTGTATGTTGACAGGCCAACTGGGAGGAGGGTGCCATACTAGATCTAATATTAGGTAACGAACCGGATTTGGAAACATTGGAAAGGGTACAGAGGAGATTTACCAGGATGCTGCCTGGTTTATTATGCATTATGATCAGAGATTAAGGGAGCTCGAGCTTTACTCTTTGGAGAGAAGGAGTATGAGAGGAGACATGATAGAGGTGTACAAGATAATAAGAGGAATAGATAGAGTGGAGAGCCAGCGCCTCTTCCCCAGGGCACCACTGTTCAATACCAGAGGACGTGGCTTTAAGGTAAGGGGTGGGAAGTTCAATGGGGGATATTAGAGGAAGGTTTTTTACTCAGAGAGTGGTTGGTGCGTGGAATACACTGCCTAAGTCAGTGGTGGAGGCAGATACACTCGTGAAATTTAATAGACTACTAGACAGGTTTATGAAGGAATTTAAGGTGGGGGGTTATATGGGAAGCAGGGTTTAAGGGTCGGCACAACATTGTGGGCCGAAAGGCCTGTACTGTGCTGTACTATTCTATGTTTTGTGTCACCCCTGAGTCTCCCCTGCTCCAGGGAGAACAAGCCCAACCTATCCAACCTCTCCCTGTAACAAAAGTCATGCCTGACCTATCCAAGCCCAGCTTATCCAATCTCTCCCCTTTACAAAAGTGGTGCCCAACTTATCTGAGCCCAAATGATCCAATCTATCCCATAACAAAAATCTTTCAATCCAGGCAGCATCCTAATGAACCTCCTCGGCACTCTCCCTAACACTTCATCTTTGCCATAGCAACAAACAAAATGCTGGAGGAACTCAGCAGGTGGGGCACCATCTATGGGAATGAATAAACAGTTGACGATTCAGGCTGAGACCCTTCATCAATGTGGAGACCATAGAAAGGGTGCAGAGGAGATTTACAAGGATGTTGTCTGGATTGGGGAGCATGCCTTATGAGAATAGGTTGACTGAACTCGACCTTTTCTCCTTGGAGCGACGGATCATAAGAGGTGACCTGATAGAGGTGTATAAGATGATGAGAGGCATTGATTGTGCGGATAGTCAGTGGCTTTTTCCCAGGGCTGAAATGGTTGCCACAAGAGGACACAGGTTTAAGGTGCTGGGGAGTAGGTACAGAAGAGATGTCAAGGGTAAGTTTTTTCGCAGGGAGTGGTGAGTGCGTGGAATGGGCTGCTGGCAACGGTGGTGGAGGCGGATACGATAGGGTCTTTTAAGAGACTTTTGGATAGGTACATGGAGCTTAGAAAAATAGAGGGCTATGGGTAAGCTGAGTAATTTCTAAGGTAGGGACATGTTCGGCACAAGTTTCTGGCCGAAGGGCCTGTATTGTACTGTAAGTTTTCTATGTTTCTATGTTTTTATGTTTCTGTGTTTCTATGAAGACTAGAATGGAAGAGTAAAGAAGCAAGAATAAGGAAGTGGGAGGAGGGTAAGGTGTACTACTGGCAGGTGAGGGTAAGGTCAGTGGGTGGGAGAGAGGGATGAAGCAAAGCTGGGAGGTGATAGTTGGTAAAGGTAAAGAACTGAACGAGGAATCTGATGGGAGAAAAGAGGAGATCGTGAGTAAGGGAAGGAGGACATCATAGAACATACACAGTACAGGCCCTTTGGCTCACATTGTTAAACCCTGCCTCCCATATAATCCCCCACCTTAAATTCCTCCATATGCATCAGAGGGAAGTGATGGGCAGGTGAAAAGAAGAGAAGGTGTAAGTGGGGAGCCAGAATGGGGAATGCAAAAGCGGTGGGGGGGGGGGGGTGGTGTAGGTAGAAATGACCGGAGAAGTCGATGTTCTTGCTATCTGGTTGGAGGCTACACAGACAGAATATGAGGTGCTGTTCTTCCAGCCTGAGTGTGGCCTCATTGTGGCAGTATGGGAGCTTCCGGTAGTGTGGTGACCAGAACTGTGGAGAAGTGATGTCGAATGAGCATTTTGTAAAGTTGCAGCATAATGCCCCACCTGTGCCCTGACCTATGAAGGCAAGCATGTCATATTCTTCCTTCACCTCCATATTTACCGACATTGCCACTTTCAAGGAATATGGGCTTCAACCCCGGGTTCACTCCGTTCACCAGCATTCACAGTGGCGGGAGTCAAATGTAGATCTTACAGCTTGTGCAGTAATGCATTCCGTGAATTACTACACTACTGTGTTGCCTGAACCAAAGAGAAAGTGGAGCTTTGGAGAGAGAGGACAAAACATTCCCTGACCTGTTTGCTTTGATTATTGCAGAAGAGAAGAGGATGGGCCCATAATGTCGGCCCAGCAGGTGTTTGAAGAGTTCATCTGCCAACGGCTCATGCAGGGCTACCAAATCATTGTGCAGCCCAAGAACAAGTTGGCCAGCACTGTAGTCCCGGCTCCCCTCAGTAGCAGCCCCCTCTACACACGAGGTAAGAACTTACCCCATGATCGATGTGCCAGTGGCTCCCCTAGTTAAAGGCAGCCCAGTATGAGGTCAGGCCTCACATAAAAGTTGCTGGTGAACGCAGCAGGCCAGGCAGCATCTCTAGGAAGAGGTACAGTCGACGCTTCAGGCGGAGACCCTTCGTCAGGACTAACTGAAAGAAGAGCTAGTAAGAGATTTGAAAGGGGGAGGGGGAGATCTGAAATGAAAGGAGAAGACAGGAGGGGGAGGGATGGAGCCAAGAGCTGGACAGGTGATTGGCAAAAGAGATATGAGAGGATCATGGGACAGGAGGCCGAGGGAGAAAGAAAAGGGGGGAGGAGGGGAAACCCAGAGGATGGGCAAGGGGTATAGTGAGAGGGACAGAGGGAGAAAAAGGAGAGAGAGAAAGAATGTGTGTATATAAATAAATAACGATTGGGGTACGAGGGGGAGGTGGGGCATTAGCGGAAGTTTGAGAAGTCAATATTCATGCCATCAGGTTGGAGGCTACCCAGACGGAATATAAGGTGTTGTTCCTCCAACCTGAGTGTGGCTTCATCTTTACAGTAGAGGAGGCTGTGGATAGACATATCAGAATGGGAATGGGACGTGGAATTAAAATGTGTGGCCACTGGGAGATCCTGCTTTCTCTGGCAGACAGAGCGCAGGTGTTCAGCGAAACAATCTCCCAGTCTGCGTCGGGTCTCGCCAATATATAGAAGATCACATCGGGAGCACCGGACGCAGAATATCACCCCAGCCGACTCACAGGTGAAGTGTTGCCTCACCTGGAAGGACTGTTTGGGGCCCTGAATGGTGGTGAGGGAGGAAGTGTAAGGGCATGTGTAGCACTTGTTCTGCTTACAAGGATAAGTGCCAGGAGGGAGATTGGTGGGGAGGGATGGGGGGGATGAATGGACAAGGGAGTCACATCGGAAGCGATCCTTGCGGAAAGTGGGGTGGGAGGGAAAGATGTGCTTAGTGGTGGGATCCCGTTGGAGGTGGCAGAAGTTACGGAGAATAATATGTTGGACCCGGAGGCTGGTGGGGTGGTAGGTGAGGACAAGGGGAACCCTATTCCTAGTGGGGTGGCGGGAGGATGGGGTGAGAGCAGATGTGCGTGAAATGGGGGAGATGCGTTTGAGAGCAGAGTTGATGGTGGAGGAAGGGAAGCCCCTTTCTTTAAAAAAGGAGGATATCTCCCTCATCCTAGAATGAAAAGCCTCATCCTGAGAGCAGATGCGGTGAAAACGGAGGAATTGCGAGAAGGGGATGGCATTTTTGCAAGAGACAGAGTGAGAAGAGGAATAGTCCAAATAGCTGTGAGAGTCAGTAGGCTTATAGTAGACATCAGTAGATAAGCTGTCTTATCTACAGATATCTACAGAAAGATCTAGAAAGGGGAAGGAGGTGTCGGAAATGGACCAGGTAAACTTGAGGGCAGGGTGAAAGTTGGAGGCAAAGTTAATGAAGTCAACGAGCCCAGCATGCGTGCAGGAAGCAGCGCCAATGCAGTTGTCGATGTAGCGAAGGAAAAGTGGGGGGACAGATACCAGAATAGGTATGGAACATAGATTGTTCCACAAAGCCAACAAAAAGGCAGGCATAGCTGGGACCCATACGGGTGCCCATGGCTACACCTTTAGTTTGGAGGAAGTGGGAGGAGCTAAAGGAGAAATTATTAAGAGTAAGGACTAATTCTGCTAGACAGAGCAGAGTGGGGGTAGAGGGGAACTGGTTAGGTCTGGAGTCCAAAAAGAAGCGGAGAGCTTTGAGACCTTCCTGATGAGGGATGGAAGTATATAGGGACTGGACATCCATGGTGAAAATAAAGTGGTGGGGGCCAGGGAACATAAAATCATCGAAAAGTTTCAGAGCATGAGAAATGGCATGAACATAGGAAGGGATTGAACAAGGGGGGGGATAAAACAGTGTTGAGGTATGAAAAGATCAGGCCTGGTCACTTTTGTAAGATTTTGAGAGGCGTAGATAAAAGGCCGGTCTTGGTTATTGTTAAAAGGTTATGAGAGGCGTGGACTGTGAGACTCCTCACAGTCCCCCACCCTGCTCTCATGACTATACCCCTCCCCCACACAAAACCACCACGGTGGGCTTAACAGCTGAACAGGTCAGAAGACAACTGAAACGTGTCAAACCAAGCAAGGCTGCAGGACCGGATGGTGTCAGTACCAGGGTGCTCAAAGCCTGTGCCCCTCAGCTGTGTGGAGTGCTTTGCCATGTATTCAACCTGAGCCTGAGGCTCCGGAGGGTTCCTGTGCTGTGGAAGACGTCCTGCCTCGTCCCTGTGCCGAAGACGCCACGCCCCAGCGACCTCAATGACTACAGACCGGTGGCATTGACCTCCCACATCATGAAGACCCTGGAGAGACTTGTTCTGGAGCTGCTCCGGCCTATGGTCAGGCCACACTGAGATCCCCTCCAGTTCGCCTACCAGCCCCGACTAGGAGTTGAGGATGCCATCGTCTATCTGCTGAACCGTGTCTACGCCCACCTGCAGAAGCCAGCGAGCACTGTGAGGGTCATGTTTTTTGACTACTCTAGTGCGTTCAACACCATCCGCCCTGCTCTGCTGGGGGAGAAGCTGACAGCGATGCAGGTGGATGCTTTCCTGGTGTCATGGATTCTTGATTACCTGACTGGCAGACCACAGTACGTGTGCTTGCAACACTGTGTGTCCGACAGAGTGATCAGCAGCACTGGGGCTCCACAGGGCACTGTCTTGTCTCCCTTTCTCTTCACCATTTACACCTCGGACTTCAACTACTGCACAGAGTCTTGTCATCTTCAGAAGTTTTCGGATGACTCTGCCATAGTTGGATGCATCAGCAAGGGAGATGAGGTTGAGTACAGGGCTACTGTAGGAAACTTTGTCACATGGTGTGAGCAGAATTATCTGCAGCTTAATATGAAAAAGACTAAGGAGCTAGTGGTAGACCTGAGGAGAGCTAAGGTACTGGTGACCCCTGTTTCCATCCGGGGGTCAGTGTGGACATAGTGGAGGATTACAAATACCTGGGGATACGAATTGACAATAAACTGGACTGGTCAAAGAACACTGAGGCTGTCTACAAGAAGGGTCAGAGCCGTCTCTACTTCCCGAGGAGACTGAGGTCCTTTAACATCTACCGGACGATGCTGAGGATGTTTTATGAGTCTGTGGTGGCCAGTGCTATCATGTTTGCTGTTGTGTGCTGGGGCAGCAGGCTGAGGGTAGCAGACACCAACAGAATCAACAAACTTATTCGTAAGGCCAGTGATGTTGTGGGGATGGAATTGGACTCTCTCACAGTGGTGTCTGAAAAGAGGATGCTGTCTAAGTTGCATGCCATCTTGGTCAATGTCTCCCATCCACTACATAATGTACTGGGTGGGCACAGGAGTACATTCAGCCGGAGACTTATTCCTCCAAGATGCAGCACAGAGCGTCATAGGAAGTCATTCCTGCCTGTGGCCATTAAACTTTACAACTCCTCCCTTGGAGGGTCAGACACCCTGTGCCGATAGGCTGGTCCTGGACTTATTTCATAATTTACTGGCATAATTTACATATTACTATTTAACTATTTATGGTTCAATTACTATTTATTATTTATAGTGCAACTGTAACGAAAATCAATTTCTCCCTGGGATCAATAAAGTATGACTATGACTATGACAGAGTGGAGAGCCATTGTCTTTTTTCCAGGGTGGCAATGGCTAATATCAGAGGACATCCTTTTAAGGTGAGTGGAGGAAAGTTTAGGGGAGCAACACACACAAAATGCTGGAGGCACTCAGCAGGCCAGGCAGCATCTATAGAAAAAAGTACAGTTGGTGCTTTGGGCCAAAACCCTGTGGCAGGACCCTACAGTCGACGTTTCGGGCCAAAACCCTTTGTCCAGTCGTAGATGCTGCCTGGCCTGCTGAGTTCTTCCAGCATTTTGTGTGTGTTGTTCGGATTTCCAGCATCTGCAGGTTTTCTCCTGTTTTTGAAAGTTTAGGGGTATTTCACACAGAATAAGTTCCTGGAACACACTGCGGGGGGTGCTGATGGAGGCTGATACACTAGGAACATTTAAGAAACTCCTTGATAGGCACAAGGATGAAAGATAAATGTGGGGTTTCGGGCTACGTAGGAGGAAAGAGTTAGATTAATCACAGAGCAGGTTAAAAGGTTGGTACAATACCGTGGGTCAAAGGGCCTGTACTGTGCCAAAATCTGTAGTTTCTTGTGTCTAAAGAAAATTCTTGGATTGAAGAGAGAGAAAGCACAGAAACAGTCCTTCGGCTCATCGAGTCTATACTGACCTTCAAACAGCCATTTACAGTACATTAATCCCAGTTTATTCTCCTCAAGTTCTCATTAACTGCCCCCTAATTCCACCACTCACCCACACAAGGGACAATTTACAGCGGCCTATTAACGTATTGATTGTACGTTTCTAAGATGTTGGAGGGAACCTGAGCACCTAAAGGAAACCCAAACAGTCATGGCAAGAATAAGCAAACTCCACACAGACAGCAACGGAGGTCAGAATGGAATCTACATCTCTGGAGTTGTGAGACTATGCCACTGTGGTGCAAGAGAGGAGAATCTGGAGGGAGGGGGGAATTCTCTTAAAGAAAGCATAAATGATTCTGCAGTGCCTCAAGGATGATGTGGATGGATGATTCCTCTTGTGGGACAATCTAGAACTAGGAATCACTAGTTAAAAATAAGCAGTTGCCTTTTTGAGATGCATCTGAGATGAATTTTCCCCTCTGAAGAGCATGAGTGTTTGGAATTCTCTTTCTCAAAAGGCAGTGGAAATGATCTTTGAGTTTTTTTAGGCAGATTCTTGATGAACAAACAGTGAATAGTTAGAGTAGACAGAAATTGAGATTATAACCAGATTAGCCAAAACTTTTGCCAGCACGGGTTGGAGGTACCAAGAGGCCACAACCTTCTCTGGTTTTGTGGGTATGGTAAAGATATTGAAGGACGATTCCCACCATTGCTCAGCCCATAGCTAAAATCATATCTGGTCCAGTACTGATATCTGGGACAGACCAAGTTTTGTCCTGTGGCTGCAGGTTATGGATGCTGCTCGCAAATTTGTGGATTAGTTCACATGCAGGTACGATGGTGTTCCCTGCACTGAGGATGCCGCTACCCCTCCTCCAGGAGCTCGAGCATCCAAATCCAGGTTGCCTCACCCTACACATATCAGAGTCCTAGTTCATAGCATCACCACTTAAATGATTTCAACTCCTCACTGTTCAGATAACATGCAGAAGAATATCTTCCCTTTTGAGTCACAGAGAGTCATAGAACACTGCAGCACAGAAACAGACCCACCGGCCCATCTCGTCTGTACCGAACTGTTATCCTGCTGAGTCTTATCGACTGCCATCTGGACCATAGCCCTCCATAACCATCCCATCTATGTACTTATCCAAACTTCTCTTAAATGTTGATTTCAAACCCACATTCACCTCTTCTACTAGCAGCTCAAAAGACACTCTCACCACCATCTGGTGAAGAAATGTCAACATGTGGAAAGTTAAAATCACTTACAATCTTTCTACAAAATTGCTCTTCCAAATACCATTGACTGTTCAATAATATAATCCCATTATCATGGGCCCTTTCTTATGTCTCATTTCCACCCTTATAGCCTCAGTAGATGAGCTCCCCCCCTTGCACCCCGCTCCTGCCCCTTCCCCCTTGCCCCATCCCCCCTTCCTCCATTCCCCCCTTTCTCCCCAACATAATCACTTCCCAGCTTCTCACTTCACCTGGTGTCACCTCCCAGTTTGTACTCCTTGCCCTCCTCCGCTTATTATTCTGACTTCTTCTCCATCCCTTTCCAATCCTGATGGAGGGTCTCGGCCCAAAACACCAATTCTTTATTGCTTTCCATAGATGCTTCCTGACCTTTTGAATTCCTCCAGCATTTTGTGTGTATTGTTCTGGATTTCCAGCATCTTCAGAATCTCCTGTGTTTATAATTAAGACCAACACTTCGTGGGTTCACCTGCTTGCTTTCTGCACTTTCTGTTTAGTTATTGGCTTACTCCCTGTACCTGCAGGTCTGGTGTCCAGGAACAAGCTGGAAGAGGATGAGATTTCATACTGGCTGAGTATGGGACGCACCTTTCATAAGGTCTGCTTGAAGGACAAGATGATAACTGTCACTCGTTACCTACCCAAGTAAGTGGGATGTAATTGTTCCAGACAAGCATTTATTTGCCATGTGTCTGACAGGATTGATCAGGAAACTGCAATTATTTTTCTGCCCCTTTAGCAAAGTGAAGACTTTAAGGTGTGTGTGTGTGTGTGTGTGTGTGTGTGCGCACGCGTGATTAGGTGAAGGGATTTAGATTGTATGTCTAGTGCACATTATGGAGCAGAGGGTGGCGGTAATGCACCATTAAGCTGGATGCCAACCGCCGTAAAACAAGATACAGACAGAGACAGACTTTAAGACATAGGAGCAGAATTAGGCCATTTGGCCAATTTGAATCTTCTCGGTCCATTAAATCATGGCTGATTTATTATCCATCTCAACCCTATTCTCCTGCCTTCTCCCCATAACCTTTGACATTCTTAATAATCAAGATCCCATCAACCTCCACTTTGAAAAACACTCAGTGACTTGCCTTCCACAGCCATCTATGGCAATGAATTCAACAGATTCACCACCCTCTGGTGAAAGAAATTCCTACTTGTCTGAGTCCTGATGAAGGGTTTTGGCCTGAAACAACAACTGTTTACTTTTTTCCATAGATTCTGCCTGGCCTGCTGAATTCCTCCAGCATTTTTTGTATGTTTCTCCTCATCAGGAAGAATTACAGGAAGGATATTAATAAGGTTGAAAGAGTGCAGAGAAGGTTTACAAGGATGTTGCTGGGACTTGAGAAACTGAGTTACAGAGAAAAGTTGAATAGGTTAGGACTTTATTCCCTGGAGCGTAGAAGAATGAGGGGAGATTTGATAGAGGTATATAAAATTATGATGGGTATAGATAGAGTGAATGCAAGCAGGCTTTTTCCACTGAGGCTAAGGGAGAAAAAAAACAGAGGACGTGGGTTAAGGGTGAGGGGAGGAAAAGTTTAAAGGGAACATTTGGGGGGCTTCCTCACACAGAGAGTGGTGGGAGTGTGGAATGAGCTGCCAGATGAAGTGGTAAATGCGGGCTCACTTTTAACATTTAAGAAAAACTCGAACAGGTACATGGATGAAAGGTGTGTGTAGGGATATGGTCCAGGTGTAGGTCAGTGGGACTAGGCAGAAAAATGGTTTGGCACAGCCAAGAAGAGCCAAAAGGCCTGCTTCTGCGCTACAATGTTCTATAGTTCTATGTCTGTTCTAAAGGGACATCCTTATTTTGCAATGTGAGAAAACAACCCAAACCTGGGAATAAGAGCAAATCTCAAGCATTTACCACCCCCCCACCCACTGCCAGTATGTGGAAGAGGACTTGGCTTTGACATGAGCCTTGTAAAATGAAGCAGGTATTTTTGTTTCAGCAACAAGGAGCTCTGCTAGGCTGAGTGTATAAGGCTGTGCTGTGTTTGCATTAGTTGAATGCTGCCCTTGACATCAAGTAATTCTTTCTGAAAAGATAAAGGAGCACAAAACTTGCATGTAAATGTAACCTTTGCAATTCAAATCACTTTATGACTACTAAAACATGTCAAACCTGACCTTTTTTTTATCAGGCCCTTGTATTTCATTGCTAGCCTTGTGATGTGCTCTCTAACCCCACTTAGATAGTTCGAACTAAAATGACAATGCCTCAGACCGTTCTTGGGTCAGGAAGCCATCATTCAGGCTGATGCTCTAGAACAGGGGTTCTCAACTTTTTTATGCCATGGACCAATAATGTGGGCCCCTGATTGTGAATCCCTGATGGAGACAAATTGAGAGGGTGTTTCTTACAAGATGCCATCTTCCAAATCAGGTGTTAAACTGAAGCCCTTTTCTACTTTGTGCAGGCCAAATGGGCTTGTTCTTGCTGGGGTTTAGTAGAATGAGGGTGGATTTCACTGCAACTTATTGAATATTAAAATACCTAGGTAGATTGAAAGTGGAGAGGATGTTTCATGAAGCAGGGGAGTCTAAGAGCAGAGGTCACAGCCTCAGAATACAAAGACCTCCCTTTAGAACAGAGATGATGAGGAATTTCTTTAGCCAGATGTGGTGAATCTGTGGAGTTAATTGCCACAGACGGCTGTGGAGGCCAAGTCATTGGGTAAATTTGAGGCAGGGAGTTGATAGGTTCTTGATTAGAAATGGCATCAAAACTTATGGGAGAAGGCATGAGAATGGGGTTGAAAGGGATAATAAGTCAGCCATGATCAAATGATGGAGCCGTCCCAATGGGCCGAATAGCCTAATTCTGCTCCGATGTCTTGTGGTCTAAGACTAAATGATCTCCAATGAGTTCCGTGCTGTCAGTGATCCCTTGGTCAACTCTAAACACTCTCTGCCTATTGGTTCATGGTGGTGGTGGGGGTGCTTGGTTCTTGTGTCTCAACTTCATGGGAATTCTTCATGAAGCATTGGGAACACTGTTAGTCAGTATGATTAGGGCGATCAGGTGTGTCTGGTTTAAAATATGTTGATTTAGAAAAATTGACTGGAAAACTGGAGATTTTTTTTCAGGAGGCAGGAGACGTAACTCAGTAGGAAAACATGCAGGGGAATCAATGCAGGTGTCTTCTAATGTTCCTCATGAAGGCTGAGAAACTACTGGAACTCTAGTCCAAAGAGCTTGGGGCATCTCATTGCTATGGGTACAATTGGAATCAGTTCTATTATCACTGACATATTCCAATTACATTTAATATCAAAGTGTGTATGCAGTACAAGTGTCCCCCACTTTTCGAATGTTCGCTTTACGAAACCTCGCTGTTATGAAAGACCTACATTGATTACCTGTTTTCGCCAGCAGAAGGTGTTTTCACTGTTACGAAAAAGGGCAGCGCGTGCCCTGAGTGGCCAAGCTCCTCCCCTGGAACTGCATTCTAGCCAGCATTGCTTAAACACGTGCCTGTGAGCAGCAGTTAGCAAGATGAGTTCTAAGGTATCGGAAAAGCCTAAAAGAGCTCGTAAGGTTGTTACACTTAGCGTAAAACTAGACATAATTAAATGTTTCGGTCGTGGTGAATGAAGTAAGGACAAAGTGAGCTTGGCTTGTGGAAGTTGACAAAGATGATGTTGAAGAGGTTTTGGCATCCCATGACCAAGAACTGATAGTTGAAGAGCTGATGCAATTGGAAGACGAAAGGATAACAATCGAAACCAAATGCAGTAGTGAACGGATCGAAAGTGAAGTCGTCCAGGAACTGAACGTGAAGCAACTGCGTGAGATTTTTGTTGCAATTGACAACAATGATTGCAGAAAAGTACCACTTTAATTTTGAAAGGGTACGTCAGTTTAGGGCATATTTGCAAGATGGTTTGAGTGCTTACAAAGAACTGTATGATAGAAAAATTTTCGAGGCTAAGCAGTCAAGCAAGCCTTCCACATCAGCCACAGCTGACAACGAGCCTTGACCTTCGACATCGAGGCAGGCAGACATCGAAGAAGATGACTTGGCTGCCCTGATGGAAACAGATGATGATGAGATGACACCCCATTGTCCCACCACCCCAACCCCCAGGCCGCGGACTGATACATTGCCACGGAGAATGCGGCAGTAGCCGGGACGCACCCAACACATCTTTAAGAAAAAAGCCGAAATAAACAAGCTAGTTAATTAGGTGCACGTAAATGTCAGCCCAGATCAGAGGCGATTGCCGATTGCGATTTCAGTATAAAATATTGTAGCGATGTGCTACACACAGAGCTAGAAATAACGACACGCAGTCTGTAAGTCGCACTCGAGACTCGTTTATTCAAACGTCAAGGCACTGGCTTTTAAGCAGTTCCCTTCTAGACCTCTCCGGGCGGAAATGACGTCAGAGGTGCATTACAAAAGTCTCTCCCCATGCGCGGGCTATTTTGTGAGCCGGTTCGCTTGTGTAGAAAGTGGATCGCCACATAACCCCCTCTCCAGAACCAGCGATACACCCCCAATGTCCACAGTCTGGATCAGTCTCTGTTTGGGCGGTCTGCCTCTGCACCGCGGTGCCTGAACCTCGACCGGCTGCGTCAAGTCCACATGGGCCGGTTTGAGTCGGTCCACCGTGAAAACCTCCTCTTTCCCCCCAATGTCCAGAACATACGTGGACCCGTTGTTACTGATCAGCTTGAATGGCCCCTCGTACGGCCGCTGTAGCAGTGCCTGGTGTGCGCCCCTTCGTACGAATACAAGCTTACAGTTCTGCAGGTCTTTGGGTACGCAGGTTGGGATCTGTCCGTGCCGTGAAGTCGGTACGGGGGCCAGATTGCCCAGCCTTTCTCGTAGTCTGTCCAGGACTGCTGCGGGTTCTTCCTCTTGCTCCCTTGAGGCTGGTATGAACTCTCCTGGGACGACCAGGGTGTGCCGTACACCAGCTCGGCTGACGAGGCGTGCAGATCCTGTTTGGGTGCTGTGCAGATTCCAAGCAGGACCCAGGGAAGCTCGTCCACCCAGTTAGGCCCTTTCAGGCGGGCCATGAGAGCCAATTTTAAGTGACGGTGGAAGCGTTCCGCTAGTCCGTTCGACTGTGGGTGGTAGGCAGTTGTGTGGTGTAATTGTGTTCCCAACAGACTAGCCACAGCCGACCACAGGCTGGAGGGGAACCGGGCGCCTCTGTCGGAGGTAATGTGGGCCGGTATCCCGAAGCGTGCTACCCAGGTTGCAATCAGTGCTCAGGCGCAGGAATTGGCTGTGGTGTCGTTGAGCGGGACCGCCTCTGGCCATCTCGTGAACCAGTCTATCATAGTTAGGAGGTACCGCGCTCCTCGCGACACTGGCAGGGGCCCCACGATATCCACATGAATGTGGTCGAACCTCCGGCGGGTGGGTTCGAACTGCTGCGGCGGGGCTTTGGTGTGCCGTTGCACCTTGGCTGTTTGGCACTGCGTGCACTTTTTGGCCCATTTGCTGACCTGTTTGTGAAGTCCGTGCCACACGAACGTGCTGGAGACCAACCGGACGGTTGTCCTGATAGATGGGTGTGCCAAGCCATGTATGGAGCTGAAAACTCACCGCTGCCAGGCTGCCGGGACGATGGGGCGAGATTGGCCGGTAGCCACGTCACACAGGAGGGTCCTCTCACCTGAGCCTACGAGGAAGTCTTGTAGCTGCAAACCCGAGACTGCGGTCCTGTAGCTGGGCATCTCGTCGTCTGCCTGCTGCGCCTCCGCCAGTGCTGCATAGTCCACCCCCGGGACAGGGCCTGGATAGCTGGTCTGGAGAGTACGTCTGCCACGACGTTGTCCTTTCCCGAGACATGCTGGATGTCCGTCGTGTACTCGGAGATGTAGGACAGATATCGCTGCTGGCGGGCCGACCAGGGATCGGACATCTTTGCGAACGCGAAGGTCAACGGTTTGTGGTCTGTGAACGCGGTGAACGGTCTGCCTTCTAAGAAGTACCTGAAATGCCGGATTGTCAGATATAGTGCCAACAGCTCCCGGTCGAAGGCACTGTACTTGAGTTCGGTTGGCTTTAGGTGCATGCTGAAGAACGCCAGGGGTTGCCAGTGCCCCTCGATGAGTAGCTCCAGTGCCCCACCGACTGCTGTGTTGCATGTGTCCACTGTGAGGGCGGTTGGAATGTCCATTCTGGGCTGCACCAGCATTGCGGCGTCTGTCAAGGCTTCCTTGGCTTTAACGAAAGTAGCCACTTCCTCTTCGTCCGAAGTAATGTCCTTGCCTTTACCCAACATCAGGGTGAACAAAGGGCGCATGATACGGGCTGCTGAGGGGAGGAAGCGATGGTAGAAGTTCACCATACCAACGAACTCCTGCAGGCCTTTGACTTTGTTGGGCCGGGCAAAGTGGCGGATCGCGTCTACTTTGGCGGGCAGAGATGTTGCCCTGTCTTTGGTAATCCTGTGGCCCAGGAAGTCGATGGTGTCGAGTCCGAACTGACATTTGGCCGGGTTGATCGTGAGGCCGAAATCACTCAGGCGGGAGTAGAGCTGGCAGAGGTGGGACAGATGCTCCTGACGACTACTGCTGGCTATGAGGATGCCGTCCGAATAGATGAACACAAAGTCCAGGTCGCGTCCCACCGCATCCATTAGTCGCTGGAACGTCTGTGCAGCATTCTTCAGGCCAAACGGCATTCAGAGGAATCCGAACAGGCCAAACGGGGTGATGAGTGCTGTTTTGGGGATGTCTTCAGGATGTACTGGGATTTGATGGGAGCCCTGGATGAGGTCTACTTTGGAAAAGATGCTTGCCCCATGCAGGTTTGCTGCAAAGTCCTGTATGTGCGGCACAGGGTAACGGTCTGGAGTTGTAGCCCCGTTCAGTCTGCGGTAGTCGCCACATAGTCTCCAGCCCCCGGCTGCTTTGGGCACCATGTGCAAGGGGGAGGCCCATGGGCTGTCGGACTGCTGTACGATCCTCAATTTCTCCATCCTCTTGAACCCCTCCTTCGCCAGGCGGAGCTTGTCTGGGGGAGCCTTCATGCACAGGCATGGAGGGGTGGTCCCTGGGTTGGAATGTGGTGCTGTACTCCGTGTCTGGGCATGGCTGCCGTGAACTGCGGTGCCAGAACTGATGGAAAGGCCGCCAGGATTCTGGTGAATTCGTTGTCAGACAGCGTGATGGAGTCCAGGTATGGGGTCAGCAACTTGGCTTCACCCAGGGAGAACGTCTGGAAAGTCTTGCATGGACCAGTCTTTTCCCTTGCAAATCGACCAGCAGGCTGTGGGCTCGCAAGAAGTCCGCCCCCAGGAGTGGTTGGGCCACGGCGGCCAGTGTGAAGTCCCACGTGAACCGGCTGGCGCCGAACTGTAGCTGCACTGTGCGGGTGCTGTAGGTCTGAATCGTGCTGCCATTTGTGGCCCTCAGGATGGGTCCCGTCGCCCTGTTGCGGGTGTCATACCCCGTCGGGGGTAAGACGCTGATCTCCGCTCCAGTGTCGACCAAGAAGCGGCGTCCCAACTGTTTGTCCCAGACGTACAGGAGGCTGACCTGGTGGCCTGCTGCTGTAGCCATTAGCGGCGGCTGGCCCTGGTGTTTCCCAAAAACTTGCAGGGCGGGCGACAACGACGGGCTTCTGTGCCCCACCGCTGGTGGTAGAAACACCACTGTTCATTGGCCTCCTCACTCCTGCCTCTGGGTTGTGTGCGATCCGTTGCCGGGCCTGGCCTGCTGTTGGGCGCGTGGTTTGGTAATCTATCCAATGGACGCCCTGCTCTCCCTCTTGGCTTTCCACAGCACGTCTGCCCGGGCCGCCACCTTCTGGGGGGTCACTGAAATCTACGTCGGCCAGCAGCAGATGTATGTCCTCGGGCAGTTGTTTTCGGAACGCTTGCTCAAAGATGAGGCAGGGCTTGTGTCCTTCAGCCAGGGCCAGCATCTCGTTCACTAATGCTGACGGCAGCCTGTCTCCCAAACCATTCAGGTGCAGCAAACAGGCTCCTTGCTCACGCCGTGAGAGGCCAAAGGTCTCTAAGAGCAGCGCTTTGAATGCTGCATATTTGCCTTCTTCGGGGGGGGGGGGAGTGCGTGCGGTGACTGTATGAAATCCCCAACCCGTGCAGCTGTCTCCTGGTCAAGGGAGCTCACCACGTAATAGTAACGTGTGGAATCGGAAGATATCTGCCAAATCTGGAACTGGGCTTCTGCTTGGTCAAACCACATGCGTGATTGCAGCGTCCAGAAAGTTGGCAGTTTTAGCGAAACTGCGTGAACAGATGAAGAGTTGATCATCTTTGGTCCAAATCCCGTTTGGACTCTTGGGGTCACCAATGTGGCGATGTGCTACACACAGAGCTAGAAATAATGACACACAGTCTGTAAGTCGCACTCGAGACTCGTTTATTCAAACTTCGCGGCACTGGCTTTTAAGCAGTTCCCGTCTAGCCCTCTCTGGGCAGAAATGACGTCAGAAGTGCATTACAAAAGTCTCTCCCCGCACGCGGGCTATTTTGTGAGCCGGTCCACTTGTGTAGAAAGTGGGTCACCACAATATGCTATAAATTACAAGAAGAAAAAGTGTATAAAGAGCAAAAATAGTGAGGTATTGTGATGGGTTCATTTTCCATTCAGAATTCTGATGGCAGAGGTGAGGAAATTGTTCCTTAAATGTTAAATGTGTGTCTTCAGGCTCCTGTACCACCACCTTGATGGTAGAAATAAGAAGAGGACATATCCTGAGTTGTAGGAGTTCTTAATGATAGATACTGCCTTTCAAAGATGTCCTTGATGCTGGGGAAGCAAAAGCCCATGATGAAGCTAGCTGAGTTTACAACCTCTACAGCTTTTTCCAATCCTGTGCAGTGGCCCATCCAGACCAGATGATGATGCAACTGGTTAGGATGCTCTCCACAATACTTCTGTGGAAATTTGCTAGTGTCTTTAGTGGCACACCAAATCTCAAACTCCTAATGAAATCTAGCATGGAGAAGAGTTGGAAAAGTAATTAGATAATAGTGTAAAACGATAGCAAAGTTAGTGATGTGGGGTCAAAATGGAGGAGAGTCAAAAAATATGTGTCAAGGTGTAAACGATCAAATCCTGTTGCTGCTTTCTTCCCTGTACTGGGAAGATGTAGATGGAAGCTGGAGAATAGGGTTTGGAAAAGCTGGGAGGTGGATCCTTTCTGTAACTATAGAGCTCTAATTCTGGCCATTCTGGTCTCCTCAGGTACCCTTATGAATCCGCTCAGATCCAGTACACGTACAGCCTCTGCCCACCACACTCAAGCACAGAGTTTGTGTCATGCTGGGTGGAGTTCTCTCACGAGCGTTTGGAAGAGTACAAGTGGAATTACCTGGATCAGTACATCTGTTCATCAGGCTCTGAAGATTTCAGGTTTGTGTCTCCACCAGCCTTTCTCCAGCTCCGCATTGAGGGGAAGTAAACGTCCTATTCATCATCCCATCCCCAATCGCCCAGTCAGTGTGAGGCCACCAGATATCTCCACCAACTTCAACACTGATCACAGCTGCAGCATGGCCCTGAATGCCCAAGCTGGTGAAATTCCTGGTAGGACTCAAACAAAAAACCACACACCTCAGTTTTACATGATCAACCCCAGGTGATAGTTGAGACCAGGTGGAGAGGGAGGAATGACAAGGCAAGCTAGAAGGTGATAAGGTGGAAGAGGTAAAGGGCTGAAAAAGAAGATTAGAGGGAAGGTGGAGAACCAGAGGGGGGTGATGGGCAGGGGAGAGGAAGAGAAGAAAACCCGAATTGTGTGTTTGCATATTCATAAAGGCTAAGTTTGAAGGCCATATACAATGTCCTAAGTCAGTGGATTGGAATCATGATTTTGGGCAATGACCAGAGAGTTCCATGAAATGGTGATCATTGATGTCTTAGTCTCTGATACATCAAGACCCTGCCTCATTATTGTATTGGCTGTTCATTCCTCGGCATTCACTATAAACTTCAGTTCACCCCATACTTATATCCACACATCCATTACCTTTGAGACACAGGAAGCTGCAGATGAGGGGTGACACACAATGACACTGGAGGAGCTCACCAGGTCAGGCAGCATTTGTGGAGGGAAACAACAGTTGACATTCTGGCTTGAGACTGTTCACCTGGACTGAAATTAAGGGGGCAAATGAGCAGTATATTTTTAAAAACTTTTTCACCTACAGATGCTTTTTATAGCACCAAATGTTTCCTCCCCCCTTATTTGCAGTCTTGTTCAGACTTACACGGCCATTCTTGTGTGCCTCCAGTTTTGGCTGCTTCCAGGCTCCAAGTTTCATTGCTGGAACATCTAGAAATTCAGCTAAATGGGCCCTAACCCTGGAATTCCCTTGTCTAGTCCCTTCTTCTGTCTTGTTCTGTCTTTTGAGATATTTCTTAAAACACTCATCTTCTGGTCTTGTGTCTTGAATTCCTAATGTGGATTGATGCCAACTGTCATCCGAACTCTACCCAGGTAGTGTACAGGGACCTTTCCCTACCAAGGGTTATAGACAGGTTAACTAGCAGACAAGAATATGGTGATTAAATTGTAATGTGAGAAATTAAGATTATTGAGGCAGGTAAAATAAGAAAACAAGAGTCTTTTGTAAATCATCATCATCATAGCTTGTCACACCAGACAGCCAGCCACTGTAGTGTTGTTTGGTTGTTGTTGAGCAGGTCAGTGTCAGCTAAATCAGGTGAGAGTGGGCAGTTGTGCAGAACATGTTCAATATTCTGCACCCTTTCGCCACTCTCACGGGATTCACTGGTCTTTAAACCCCACTTCACCATATCGTCTCCCATCCCACAAACTTCCGCTCTCGCTCTGTTGAGAGTGCACCACTTGGATCTGTCAAGCAGTGCCCCGTCTGGTAACATTTCTGTGGGGTCTTGCACTGTATTGTTTGGTGGAGTTCTGGCTTCTGTTTGTTGCCAGAGGTCAATCCTGTACGTTCGGGGGGATGTTCCGTGTGGTAGTTCCTCCACTGTAGCAAAGCTTCTCCTCGATTTTAGGCGGTTGGAAATTGGCACGTGATGGTGTAGTGGTTGGCCCCAGCATCTGCAGATCATTTTATGTTTATGATGTAGTCTGTACCGTAGATCTGAGTTCTGTTTACCTTTTTCAATTTTTGTTGTAGTGTGCCTTCGAATCTCTTTTGTAAATAGCAAGACTTTATTAAATGTTAGTGCTTAGTTGATAGAACACATTGTGGCATGAAGGTACAGCATAAAAAATTGGAAGGCAGCTGATGATGCATTGACCTTTATTTCAAGAGGATTGGTGTATAGGGCTAAGAATGTCTTGTTGCAAGTACTTTGGCCTCTTTCTGTTGGCAGCAGTGTAAATAGATTTCGTAGTTTGATTCCTGAGCTGAGGAGAAATGAGAAGGAGTATAAGTTCATCAGAAGGTAAAAGAGTGAGAGATGACCTCACTAAAACATCTAGGATTTTTGAGGCAATCTATCTGCTGCAGTACCAGCCAGGACCTCCTGGTGGCCAGCTATTTTCATTCCACCCCCACGCACACACTGGTATGTCTGTTCATGCTCTCCTCTACTGCAGAGTTGGGGTCCGTCACGGATTAGACGAATAGCATCTTGTATTCTGCCTTGGTAGACTCCAAACTAATAGTATGAGCCTCAATTTTTCTAACTTATGGTAAGTACTGTAAGATTCCAATATTTTCAGTCACTTCCACTTATCACTTCCCATCTTCTGATTTCACTCCCATCATCCCTCATCTGCCTCCACCTCTCTCACCTGGATCCACCTCTCACCTGCCAGCTTTTGCTCCACTGCATTCCCTCCACCTTTTTACACCAGCTATCTCCCCTCTATCTTTCAGTCTAATTGAAGGTCTTGACAAGAAACATCAACTGTCCATTTCCCTTCACGGATGCTACCTGTGGTCCTCCAGCTCCTTTGGGTCTGTGCAAAATCTGAAGCAACTTCAGATGGTGGAAGCGATGAAGAAGTGTCCATTTTGGAGTGGATTAGGGAGGAGAATCCAGAACTGGGGAAATAATATCAGTATAAGCACTTGCCCAGTTTGGAAAGCATTTGCCCAGTTCGGATAATCTTAATTTTCCACATTACAATTTAATCCCCTTATTCTTGTCTGCTAATTAACCTGTCTATAACTCTTGGTAGGGAAAGGTCCCTGTACACTGCCTGGGTAGAGTTCAGACGACAGTTGGCATCAACCCACATTAGGAGTTCAAGACGCAAGACCAGAAGATGCGTGTTTTAAAAAATATCTCAAAAGGGAATGGAACAAAACAGAAGTAGGGGCTAGGCAAGGGAATTCCAGGGTTAGGGCCCATTTAGCTGAATTTCTAGATGTTCCAGCAGTGAAACTTGGAGCATGGAAGCAGCCAAAACCGGAGGCACGCAAGAATGGTAGTGTAAGTCTGAAGAAGACTGCATTGGGTACTCTGTCACTGAGTACATAAAGTCATGGTGATAAATCTGTGGCCACGGGAATTGGATGAAGCTTGCACAAGGTAAAGGACTAGTACTGTCTCACCTATTCAGGTTGAGTCATAGAGCATTACAACAGAGAGGCAGGCCTTTTGGCCCATCTAGTCCATGCTGAACAATTATTCTGCCTAGTCCCATCAACTTACACCTGGATCATTGCCCTCCATATCCCTCCCATCCATGTACTTATCCAAACTTCTCTTAAATGTTGAAATCAAACCCACATGCCCCCACCTGAATTGAATTGACTTTATTTCTTACGTCCTTCACATACATGATTAAAAATCATTACGTTCATGTAGATGTGCAATCATAGTAATTTATAATAAATAGAATAGTCAATGTAATATAGAGTACACTCAAGTCAGTGTGAGTTCGTTCGTATATTGGTCTGGTAAAAGAAACTGTCCTGGAACCTGTTGGTCCTGGCTTTTATGCTGCGGCACCACTTCCCAGTTGGTAGCAGCTGGAATAGATTGTAGTTGGGGTGACTCAGGTCCCTGATGATCCTTCAGGCCCTTTTTTCGTACCTGTCTTTGTAAATGTCCTGAATCATGGGAAGTTCACAACTACAGATGCGCTAAGTTCACAACTACAGATGCGCTGGGCTGTCCCCACCACTCTCTGCAGAGTCCTGCGATTAGGGGAGGTACAGTTCCCATACCAGGCAGTGATGCAGCCAGTCAGGATGCTCTCAGTTGTGCCCCTGTAGAAAGTTCTTAGGATTTGGGGGTCCATACCAAATTTCCTCAACTGTCTGAGGTGATAGAGGTACTGTTGTGCCTTTTTCACCACACAGCTGGTGTGTACAGACCACGAGGTCCTCGGTGATGTGGATGCCGAGGAACTTGAAGCTGTTTACCCTCTCAACCCCAGATTCATTGATGTCAATAGGGGTTAGCCCATCTCCATTCCTCCCGTAATCCACAATCAACTCCTTTGTTTTTGCGACATTGAGGGAGAGGTTTTTTTGACATCACTGTGTCAGGGTGATGACTTCTTCCCTGTAGGCCACCTCGTTATTGTTGGAGATTAGGCCAATCAATGTAGTATCGTCCTGTAGCTTGAGTGGATTTACCTACTTGCATTTGTCCTATCTATACCCCTCATAATTTTACCTCTACCAAATATCCCCTCATTCTCCTACACTCTGGGGAATAAAGTCCTAAGCAGTGAAATGAGTCATTTGTGCTAACAACCAATGCACTCAAGGTATGCTGGGGGTGGCCCGCAAGTGTCTCCACCCATTCTGTTGCCAATTTCTCATGATGCTGTGCTCCACAGTTTGATCGAGTCCCTGAAGTTCTGGCGAACCAGGTTCCTGCTGCTGCCAGCCTGTGTAACGGCCACGAAGCGGATTATGGAGGGTGAGAGCCACTGTGATGTCTACGGGGAGACACTGCGCTCAGATCAGGAGGAGTGGCAGCTGCTGGATGGCTTCATTCGATTTGTGGAGGGTCTGAATCGGATTCGGAGAAGGCATCGCTCGGACAGGATCATAAGGGTGAGGCTGTCCCAGTGGTATCTGTCATTGGATTGAGCAGGAGACCATAGAGAATCCTAGGTCCTGTTTGTTTGCTGCTTGCTTTTATCCTAATAATCTAGGAAGAGGACATTCAAGCCCCCTCCATGTGACCTCATTCTTCCATTCTCTTTACACACATGGCTTTCCTGCCACCCACCTACACAAGCTGCAGTTTATTAACCTCCTAAACTGCATGTGGGAGGAAACTGGAGCACCCTGGGGAAATCCATGTGACCACAGGGAGAAATTATAGACACCACACAGAGAGCACCAGATGGCAGGATGATGCCTGGGTCTGTGGAGCAACACCAAAGCACTTTTTTTTCTTCCATTCCCTTTGTGTTTCCTTTCTCAGGTGAAATACAGCAGGTATTTCAGAAGTTCAGTTTTTCCGATTTACCCCTTCTCCTCTTCTCACCTGCTTATCACGTCCCTCTGGTGTCCCTCCACCTTTCCATTCTCCCATGGTGGACTCTCCTCTTCGATCAGATTCCTTCTTGTTCAGTCCCTTACTTTTTTCACCGATCACCTCCCAGCTTTTCACTTCATCCTTCGTCCACCTTCCCCCTCAGCTGGTCTCACCTATCACCTGCCAGCTTCTACCTTACTTTGAGTGCGTTGAGATATAACACTTTGAGTACTGTATTTGCTGCCCTTTTTGATTCTGCATCCCTAATGCACTGATACGCTCACCCTGTGGGCTGCAGTTTTGTCCTATTATCTACTTGCCCTTCCTAACAGTCTGACTGCTCACTCTTTTTGCTTTTTCACTGTCCATCCTATCCCGAGTCCCTTAATTCTGCCAAATTAGGGTAAAACCTCCCCAACAGCTTTAACAAACAAACCTGCCCGTGAGAATGTTGGTCCCCCTCGGGTTCAGGTGCAACCTTTCACTTTTGAACAGGTCATACCTTCCCCAGAAGAGATCCGATGATCCAAGGACCTGAAGCCCTGCCTCCAGCACCAGCTTCTCAGCCACGCATTAGTTTTAGTCATACTTTATTGATCCCAGGGGAAATTGGTTTTTGTTACAGTTGCACCATAAATAATCAAATATTAATAAATAATTAAATAGTAATATGTAAATTATGCCAGGAAATAAGTCCAGGACCAGGCTTATTGGCTCAGGGTGTCTGACCCTCTAAGGGAGGAGTTGTAAAGTTTGATGGCCACAGGCAGGAATGACTTCCTATGATGCTCAGTGGTGGAATCTTGGTGGAATGAGTCTCTGGCTGAATGTACTCCTGTGCCCAACCAGTCCAAATCTGCCAAATCATCCTTTTTACCCTCACTGACTCACTCCCCTGGAGGTTCTGCTTCTCAGCTTTCTACCTAGCTCTCTAAATTCTCTTTTCAGGACCTCTTTGCTTTTCCTTCTTATGTCAATGGTACCAATATGTATCAAGACATCTGCCTCCTCTCCCTCCTGTCCAAAGTGCTGTGGACGCAGTCCGGGATGTCAGTGACCCTGGCACCTGGGAGGCAACATACAGTACCATTCGTGTGGCCCATTCATGTCCACAGAAATTCCTTTCTGTTCCTCTGACTATTGAGTCCCTATCACTACAGTTCCCCTGTTCTTCCTTTTCCCCTTCTGTACCATGGATCTATGTTCAGTGCCAGTAACCAGTCTCCGTGGCATTCCCTTGGGAAGTCATCCCCCACAACTCTATCCAAAATGGTATACTTACTATTGAGAGGAATGGCCACAATGGTGCTCTGCACTAACTGCCTTTTCACATTTCCATTTCACCCAACAGTCACCCAGCTACTAGCCTCATGCAGCTTAGGGGAGACTACTTCCGTGTAACTCTGATTGACTTCCCTGTAACTCTAATGTGATCTGTGTGAACAGTACGCAAAACAAGTTTTCCACTGTATCTTGGAGCATGTGACAATAATAAACCAATTACCAATTCCAAAGGACCATCCTGGCATCACAAATGTTCCTACGTGAACATCTTTCTGCCCCTATAACAGCGCCTTTAACCTTTCACCTTCCTCCTTTGAGGTGCTAGCCAACTATTGAACTAGTTGTGCTATTACCTCCTTGGGATAAAATCCCTTACCCCCCCCCCCTTCCACCCCATCTGTATTCAGAACTGACCACTGGTTAGGGATGATCTCAAGGATCTCCAGATCTACCTGATGGTCCTCAATCTGTCAATCAGCCATTTCCCTTTGGCTGCACTTCCTCGGACTGCAGGACTATCATCGCATGGAGCTTGCTATTTGCAAAGTATGCCACTTGTTTGATCTGCTGTTGATCTACCTCTGAAATCTGGAGCTTGAGCTCCTTCAGCTAGTGACATGACCCACAACCTGTAGGTATTGTTGTCTGGGACTGGTAAGGATCTTGGATTTCTGTGTCGTGCAGGACATGCATTCCATGAGTTGAAGGTGTTCACCCATAACTCTGTGTTAGCTTAATTTATTGGATAAAAGACCATGAGTCATAGTCAAAGCAGATGGGAACAGGCCTTCAGGCCAATTTCATCAATGCTAACTAAAATGCCTTCCTGAACCAGTCCCATATGCCAGTGTTTGGCCTGTGTCCCTCCAAACCTTTCCTAACCAAACATTTTTTAAGTGTGATTTAAATGGGCCTCGACCACTTCCTCTGGAAGCTCATTCCATATGGCTTATTTCCACATCTCACAATTTTATGTACCTCTGTAAAGCCACCTGTTGGCCTCCTTTGCTCCAGAGAAAACAGTCCCAGTCCATCCATTCTTTCTTGATAAGCCCATCCATTTGACTTTCCTACCCAATATATTACTGAATTTTCCCAGTGCTTTAAGGGTTTGAGTCTACTGATTCAGAAGCACTAGGAGAAAGCTCAGAGCAACCCTGGGCCTTTCACCAAGGTTTTCTTCTGTCTCTCGGAACTGGTTCTCAGCAACATTTTGCCCAGGCTCTTGTTCATTGTAACATGATGCTTCACATTATTTAACACAGGTGTCCTCTCTCCATTTCAGAAGGCAGCCCCCATTAAAGGTCTGCAGGTGACTGGCTCTCTACCAAACTATCCCACTGAACCAGCAGCGCCCCCGCTGGGGAAGAAAGGGACTTCAGCTCTGTCAGCCTTGCTGGAGATGGAAGCCAACCAGAGGTGAGATGCTGAAGCAATTGGTTCTTGAATGTGGAATGGTTCCAGTAAGCCCTTCCCTCAGTCCCCTCACTCCCAGCAATATGGGAGGGGTTTGAAGCCTCATGGCTCCAGTTGTGAACTGATTGCAGTGAAGATGGTCTTTTCCTGGGCTCCATTCAATTCCCACTGTGTGCTGCAAGTCCTTGAGCTTCATTCACTAGTCATTTAGAGTTAGATGTGGATGATGCTTCTCATACAAAATACTGTGCCATAATGAATATATGAGGCAAATTCATTTTCCCATTGTGTTTTATTTGGATTAATCCTAATGTGACTACTTTAAAAGAAAAACACATGCGCGCGCGCACACACACACACACACACACACACACACACACAATTCACACACAATACACACAATTCACACACAATACACACAGACACATACACACACGCACACACAATACACACACACACACACACACAATTCACACACAATACACAGACACATACACACACGCACACACAAACACACACACTGCACAATGCGGACACGTAATACACGCGTGCGTGTACGCAAACCACACACACACCCTGATGTGAGGAACATGCTATGGGTCTGTGGGACGTAGGCACAAATCCTCATGCATGAGACTGACAACATTTTAAGATAAAATGCTAACATAATCTATGCTAAAACTTACCTGGGGTGTGTTAGTCCATATACGTTGTTGCTTGTGTTGTGATTGGGGAGGAGGGAGCAACAACACTGAAGGCTTTGTTTGGAACTGAACCTTGCTATAGAAATTCTTGAAAGAACCTTGCTGTCTGGGGGCAAAAATCTCTGGTCCCAATATAGAACCATGTGGTTTTATATTTAAAATAAAATTGAATTTACCGTAATATCAACTGTTTACTCTTTTCCGTAGATGCTGCCTGGCTTGCTGAGTTCCTCCAGCATTTTGTGTGTGTTGCTAATTGAACTCTGCACAATTATCAATGTCGTTACATTGGGTTATACAACCTAGAGAGATGCACATCACTGGGAACTCCAGCTGGTAGTGGATTTTACCCTAACTCAGACTGAGAGTCCCATTCATGGATTCTGTTTAATTCTGAAATCTGAAAAGAAACTGATTTTCCTTCTGATTTCTCCAGGAGCTTTGAGGAGCAGCAGGCAGCTGTGCATTCTGGGAAAGGAGCTGTCCCGTCCACCGAGAACGCTCCCCTTTCGGGCGCAAACTTAGTCATCACTCCCACGCATGTGGACAGTCCGAGAAAGGTAACACAACTCTGGCAAATCACACGGCATTTGCTGAAATGTACCAGCTAGCATATGGACATTGTTTCTGTATGCTTTCACCTTTCACACTGCTTCAAGCTGAGGCCTCTGTAACGTGATACTGGAAGGAACACCCTTGTTCTAGGGTGATTGTTGTGGCATTCTGTCATGTAAGAGGGTGCAAGAAGCATGCACCAAGTGAAAGGGTGTAGTCCATTCTATAATTAGTTCCCACCAGCAACTGATTGGATTTTTTCCCAATAGGACTTAATATGTAATCGGCATTTTAATATTACATGAAATCTGGGCTTCATCTTCGTATTGAAAGGAGATAGTACTGACAGAGTACAATTAGAGTGGGGCATATAGGCTTGAGTTCACTGTTTCAGATTTCCTGATGTGGCCTTAATGTTTTGATCACTTGATGGAGAGGAGAATGGCCATGAGGGTGGGGGTGGGTGGAAGGGTACTGTGAACATTTGCTGTACTGAAGGGCAAGACTTCCATTCAGGTGTACTGTGATTGATTTGAAGGTTTGCTTTGCAAATCTGGGTGTTAACACACTATTCATTGTGCTTTTGAGAGGGTTTCATTTGGTTGAATTCTGACTTGTCTCAGATTTGAGCCAGTCATGGACTCTTGAAGATAATGATGCGCTGCTGGACTTGGGCATATTAAGTCAACTGATTCAGTGATAGGCAAGGAACCAAAATGTACATAAAAGATTTTATATAACTCATGTTTCATGACTGTGGTAATGTTGAAGAAAAGAGCATTTTAATTCCTGTTTACAATGTGTTTCAAGCCTGGCATTGACACAGGGTGTCTTTGTATTTACACCAGCCCAGTCTGATTTCCTGTTTGTTGGATTTGGATTCCTTCTCAGATTGTTTCAGTGCCAACCTTGAACAGTTCTCTCCAAAATGCTTTGATTGATGGATTAGAGAAATGTGCTGTTCTAATTGGAAGGAGAAAGCCACAGTGGCCATTGGATCAGAGCTGGTGGGACGTTTCCTGAGCCTAGTGGGATATCCCTGTCACATCTACTGGTAGCCAGAGAGTCTGATGGCAACAATCCCATCAAATATCCACAGTATCCTTGCTCTCCCCCCCCCCCCCCCCCGTGGTCCTGGCCTTCCCTTTCACTCGTATTTGCCCCAGCCCCACAATTCTCAGAGAATTAACTCTAACCCCTTGTCCATTCCGTATCCCTGAGTCCTGTGTTATGTGTTGACAGAAGAGTTATGATTCTGCTGATGGAGATCTATCTTTAAATGATCTTTTCAAATAAACGTAACAATCGAGTTAGACAGCTCTAATTTATTCAGTTATTCCCCATATTCTCCTTCTCTCCTTCTCTTCCCAAGATCTTGGTCTGACAAGATGGTGCCAAGCTGTGGTGTCTGTGGGGATCACAACTCAGATTTAGTTTTTTAGGTTTTTTCTTTGTTTGTCGGGATGATTTGGCAGACAGAGAGGAGTTAGGGGTCAGATATGGGGGAATTAGAGTCCAGGCTGGAATCTAATCCTCCACTCTGCGTTCGAAGACCAGTGAATGGACATATGTCAGGCTGGCAGACTACAGAGGTTGTTCAGGGTCCTGTTGATGGCTAGTCCGGAGTTTAAGGATAGGAGTTTGGGTCCTCGCCCCGGGTCCCCAGCTGACATCACTGGTGAGTCTTGGGTCGATGCTGAAGATCAAAGCCCCAAGGTTGATTGAAAACGCAGAAGTTAAGGCCCGATGGCCGGAGCCCTCAGTCTGCAAGTCTGCTGGGGAAGTCAAAGGCCAAATATCTGCGAATCCGCGAGTCCACTGGAGGCCGAATACAGCCTGTCCTGGGTTTAGAAGGCTGTATGTGCGTGGGTGGGTGTTTGGGAAGAATATGGCTTGTTTTTGCTGTTGCTGATTTATCACATGGAATGTTGTCTCTTGTATTCGATAGGACCATAAGATATAGGAGCAGAAGTAGGCCATTTGGCCCATTGAGTCTGCTCTACAATTTAATCATGGGCTGATCCAATTCTTCCAGTCATTCCCACTCCCCTGCCTTCTCTTCATACTCTTTGATGTCCTGGCTAATCAAGAACCTATCTATCTCTCCCTTAAATGCACCCAATGACTTGGCCTCCACAGCCGCTCGTAGCAACAAATTCCACAGATTTATCACCCTCTGACTAAAGTAATTTCTCTGCATCTCTGTTCTAAGTGGACGTCCTTCAATCCTGAAGTTGTGCTCTCTTGTCCTAGACTCCCCTACCATGGGAAATAACTTTGCCATTTCTAATCTGTTCAGGCCTTTTAACATCTGGAATGTTTTTATGCGATTCCCCCCTCATTCTCCTGAACTCCAGGGAATACAGTCCAAGAGCTGCCAGACGTTCCTCATACAGTAACTTTCATTCTTGGAATCATACTGAATCTTCTCTGAACCCTATCCAATGCCAGTATATCCTTCTAAAATAAGGAGCACAAAACTGCACACAATGCTCTAAGTGTGGTCTCACGAGTGCCTTATAAAGCCTCAACATCAGATCCCTGCTCTTATATTCTATACCTCTAGAAATGACAGCATTGCATTCACCTTCTGTACCACCAACTCAACCTGGAGGTTAACATTTAGGGTATCCCGCACAAGGACTCCCAAGCCCCTTTGCATCTCTGCATTTTGAATTCTCTCCCCATCTAAATAATAGTCTGCCTGTTTATTTTTTCCACCAAAGTGCATAATCATACACTCTCCAACCTTGTATTTCATTTGCCACTCCTTTGCCTATTCTCCTAAACTATCTAAGTCTCTCTGCAGGCTCTCTGTTTCCTCAACACTATCTGCTTCTCCACCTATCTTTGTGTCATCAGCAAATGTAGCCACAAGTTCATTAATCCCATAGTCCAAGTCATTGACATCATTACAAAAAGCAGCAGTCCCAACACCGCCCCCTGTGGAACTCGACTGGTAACCAGAATCCAGCCAGAATAGGATCCCTTAATTCCACTCTCTGTTTTCTGCTAATCAACCAATGCTCCACCCATGCTAGTAACTTCCCTGTAATTCCATGGGCTCTTATCTTGCTAAGCAGCCTCATGTGTGGCACCTTGTCAAAGGCCTTCTGAAAATCCAAGTACACCATATCTACTGCATATCCTTTGTCTACCCTGCTTGTAATTTCTTCAAAAAATTGCAGTAAGAAACCATGCTGGTGGTGGCCTATCTTGTCATGTGACTACAGGTACTTCATAATCTCATCCCTAACAATCGATTCCAACAACTTGCCAACCACTGATGTCAGGCTAACATTTTCCTTTCTGCATCCTCCCACCCTTCTTAAATAGTGGAGTTATGTTTGCAATTTTCCAGTTCTTCGGTACAATGCCAGACTCTATCGATTCTTGAAAGATTATGCCTCCACAATCTCTCCAGCTACTTCCTTCAGAACCCAAGGGTGCATTCCATCAGGTCCAGAAGATTTATCCACCCTCAGACTATTAAGCTTCCTGAGTACCTTCATAATCATAATTTTCACTTCCCAGACACTTTTGCATGTCCGGTATACTGCAGATGGCTTCCACTGTGAAGACTGATGCAAAATACACATTCAATTCCTCTGCCATCTCTGCATCTCTCATTACAATATCTCCAGCGTTATTTTGTATTGATCCTGTATCTACCCTCAACTCTCTTTTACCCTTTATCTACTTAAAAAAGCTTTTAATATCTTCTTTGATATTAGTTGCCAGCTTCCTTTCATAATTCATCTGTTCCATCCCAATGACCTTCTTAGTTTCTTTCTGCAAGTTTTTGAAAGCTTCCCAATCCACTAGCTTTGGCTTCCTTGTATGCCCTCTTTTTGCTTTTTGTTTGGCTCTGACTTCACTTGTCAGCCATAGTGTCCTCTTCCATTTGAAAATTTCTTGTTATTTGGAATATATCTGTCTTGCACTTCCCTCATTTTTCGCAGAAACTTCAACCATTGAAGTTTGCTCTGCTGTCCTTCCTGCTAGTGTCCCTTTCCAGTCAACTTTGACCAGTTCTCCTCTCATGCCATTGTAATTTCCTTTATTCCACTGAAATACTGACACATTGGAACTTAGCTTCTCCTTGTCAGAGTGAACTCGATCATGTTGTGATCACTGTTCCCCAAAGGTTCCTTATACCTTAAGCTCTCTTATCACCTCCGGATCACTGAACAACACCCAATCCAGCACTGCTGATCCCTTAGTGGGCTCAACAACAAGCTGTTCTAAAAAGCCATCCCTTAGACATTCGACAAATTGTCTCTCTTGAGCTCCAATACTGGCCTGGTTTACCCATTCCACTTTCATGTTAAAATCCCCAGCGATTATCATGACATTGCCCTTCTGACATGCCTTTTCCGTCTCCTGCTGTAATTTGTAATCCACATCCCAGCTGCTGTTTGGAGGCCTGTATACAACTGCCATTAGGGTTATCTTACCCTTGCCCTTTCTTAACTCAACCCTTAGAGACTCTACACCTTCTGAATTGTCATCCCTTTCTGATGATTTAATATTATTTCTGAAACACAGGGCAACACCACTCCCTCTGCCTACTAACCTAGCTTTTCGATACATTGTATATTCCTGGACGTTCAACTCCCAATGGCAGCTATCCTTTAGCCAAGTTTCAGAGATGGCCACAACGTCATACTTGTCAATCTGTAGCTGAATTTCAAGATCGTCCATTTTATTTCCTGTGCTGTGTGCATTCAAATATAACACTTTCAGTCCAGTATTTGTTGCTTTCTGTTTTAACTGCACCATGCCTCTATTGCCCTGTAAAGCATCCCACTGGCTGTAATTATGCCTCATCTCCTGCCTGTCCTTTCTATCAACTCTGTTGCCTGCCAGCTTTGATTTATTTATTTCCCCTTTCCTCAGCCCTATCACTCTGGTTCCCAGTCCCCTGCCAAATTAGTTTAAACCCTCCTTAACAGCTCTATTAAACCTGCCTGCTAGGATATTGGACCCCTTTGGGTTCAGGTGTAACCGGTCCTTTTTGTACAGGTCGTATCTCCCCCAGAAGGGGCCTCAATGTTCTAGGAACCCAAAACTCTGCCTCCTACACCAGTCTCTCAGCCATACGTTAATATGTCTGATCATGCTATTCTTGCACTGGTTTACACGTGGCACAGGCAGCAATCCTGAGATTACTACCCTGGAGGTCTTGCTTTTCAGTTTTCTACCCAACTCCCTGAATGCTCTCTTCAGAACACCCTCCCTTTTTGTGCCTATGTCATTGGTACTAACATGTACCAAGACTTCACCCTCTCCCTTCAGAATACTCTACACCCGATCCGAGACATCCTGTACCCTGGCACCTGGGAGGCAGCACACCATGTGGGTATCTCTATCAGGCTGACAGAACCTCCTGTCTGTTTCCCTCTCTATGGAATCTCCTATGACTACTGCAATCCTCATCTTCTCTGCCTTCTGCACTGCGGAACCAGGCTCAGTGCCAGAGACCCGATTGCCATGGTAATCCTCTGTCAGTTCACCCCCCTCAATACCATCCAAAACGAGTTAACAATTACTGAGGGGGTTGGCTACATGGGTGCTCTCTACTATCTGAGCTCTTCCCCTCCCTTCTCTGACTGTCATCCATTTATCTAACTGCTGCACCCTCGGGGGAATGAACTCCTTGCAGCTCCTATCCATCTCCTGCTCACTTCCCGTAATAAGCTTGGTCATCAAGCCGCAGCTCCAGATCCCTAACACGGTCTCTCAGGAGCTGCATCTAGGTGTACCTGGCACAGATATGGCCATCTGGGAGAGTGGAAGATTCCCAGCACTCCCACATCTGACACCCAGAGCAAAGTACTAACCCTACAGACGTGGTCTTTATTCCTCAAACAATGCAAGGAAAAAACGAAGTCCACTTACCCACTTGCCTTGCTGAAGCCCAAATAAGCCCAAGCCCTACCACTCTGACTCAGATCACTCCATTGATGACAGTGTCTTCCTTTTATGCCTGAACCTTCCCTGTTCTCCAACACACGATTGGTGCTCCAGTTATTGCTGAGTTCCCGCGAAGCTTTCCTCTTTTAAACTTTGCTTCCAGACCTGTGCGCCACCTCCTCTCTCGTAGCTCTCCAACTCACGATCGGTGCTGATTGGTGTTGTTTGGCCAAGCATGGTGGGCATGCTATGTTGGCGCTGGAATGTGTGGTCACACTTGTGTGTGTTGGCTGTCAACGTAAACAACACACTTTATGATGTTTCGATAATAAATTTGACCCTGCTGATAGAATGTAGTTCAGTGATCCCAAGTTCCTGTTTCATTCTGTAGCGTCCTTGGATTCCATTCATTCAGTACATCAGCAAAGCAGAACAAGAGGTTGAAATTCCAGGTGCCTCACTGCACTGGCAGATCTATATCTTGTCCAAGGTTCACATACATGTAATGGTTATCATTTTGTAAGTTCCCAGAAACAGCAAATGCAATGAATTACTCGAAATGTTTTCATGAAACACCTTGCGAGCAAGATCTTGATTCTCTGCCCTCAATAGTTCTGCAATCATTGCTCCAGGGGCACAGATTCCGTCCTCGCCTCCAATAACGTCTGGGTGGAATTTGTACAATCGCCCTTTGATGGTGTAGGATTTCCCCCACATGCTCCAGATGTGTAGGTAGGTAGGTAAGTTCTTCTAGTGTAGGTTAGAGGCAAAGAGAGTCTATGGGGACAGTGGACCTGTGTCAGAGAGAATGGCACAGGGACACAGCATGGACCTGATGGGCTGAATGGCCTCTTCCTGTGTGGTTGTAAGTATTCTGTATTTATCTGTGATAAGGTATTCTGCAGTATCTGACAGCTCTGGAGAGCTGACTCACCTTTTGTACCTACCTCTTTTACTTTCTGGGTTTTATTCAGTAAGTTGAATTTTCTCCACAATCATACAGGCTGTGATTCCACCATTTTGTTAGGAAAGTGCCGGGGTGGGAGATCTGAATGAAAATATGGTATAGAAAATACCTTTGCAAATTCTTGAGTTGTTAAATTTAAAAGGCATTGTCTTAGAATTGAACTGACCAAATTAGGATGAATGTCTATTAGGACCAAATTAGAACCAAATTGGAACTCTACCCTCTCTGAACCTTGTTGCCCCTCGTTGCACCTTGCTGAACTTCTCTGCACCTCGCTGCCCTCGCTGAACCTGGCTGTCTCCCTGTCATTCTCTCCCCATCTCTGTCATTTGTGAGGTTTCTACTGATTGCATTTATGATCAGGATTTTCATTGTGCAAGACAGGAATGGGACCCATCTACAACTGGAGAAAATGGCTGTTGGTTGATATTTATGTTTTATTTAATGTGCACACAGGTTCAAGGGGATCAGGTGTTAATTGGCCCTGACCATTCAGATTACAGTCCAGCTTCGACAGCCAATGCTACCTCTGCAGACAGATCAGGCAACCTGCAAAACTCCACCCTGGGGGCTGCTTCAGCTACAGGCGACCAGTCTTTGGCCTCCACTATGGCAGAGGGCAGGTAAGGTTACCAATCTGGCCAGTGTTGTCCCTAGTGTCAGGAATAGCCCTACACATTACTCCTTTCCTTATACAAGTTCACCTATTAATAACTGTTGTGAATAATACCAATTTTAAATCTTGTTGCATTATCAAATGTGTTGGACTCGTGGCATCACCTGTGTACTGAAGATTCTGTAGATGGTGGAAATGCAGAGCAACACCCACAAAATTAGTGAGGAACTCAGCACGTCTGAGAGCATCTATGCAGAGGAGTAAACAGTCGATGTTTCGGGCTGAGACTCTTCACCAGGACTGGGAAGGAAGGGGGAGGGGAAGCTGGCAGGTGATAGGTGAGACCAGGTGAGTGGGTGGGGACAGGGAGAATGAAGTAAGAAGCTGGGAGGTGATAGGTGGAAGAGGTAAAGTAATGGAAAAAGAAGGATTCTGATTGGAGAGGTCAGTGGACCTTGGGAGAAAGGGAAGGAAGAGGGGCATCAGAGGGAAGTGATGGGCAGGTGAAGGGAAGGAGGAATAAGAGGGGAGCTAAAACAGGGATTGGAAAAAGAGAGAAGGGGGAGGGGTGAAAAAAAATCACCCAACTACTGAATTAATTAATACTCACTGCAAACACAGGAAAACAGAGACCTTGTTTCTGAAGCCTTACTTAAAAACCAGTAAAAACAGTTGAGGATTGTTACAATCTGGAGAGGTCCCTGGCTTTCAGAGTCCTGCAGCACAGAAATGGGCACTTTGGGCCAGTTCATCTTTGCCGACTATCCCAGATGGTCTTATTTTCCAGTGTTCGGCCCATATCACTTGAAGCATTTAGTATCTATGCACCAGTTCAGATGCCTGTTTTTAAGCATTTTAATTGTTGAAGCTCAGATTAACCTAAAAAGCATACCAATCTCTAATTTTGTTTTTAAGGTTCACTTAGTGCTACAGATAGTTCACTTGTAGCACTGAAGTAAACAGCACAAAACAAAACAGTTGGTTTCAAACTGTTTAGCCCTTGACCCTTTGAAGTTACAGGAAGGTATTTCCTTCTGATACTTGTTGGCATGGGACTTGAGGTGCAGGCTGCTGAGTCCTTCCCAGCCGCAACCAGTTAAACCAATCTGATCTGCCCATTTGGAATTGCACTCTGTGGTAAGTGTGCTCTGATAGAGGCAGCAAGAGCTTCCGGACACTTCTGCTGGCATCGGTGGTGTCATCATCCTAGGTGGCTGTGAAGCTTTGTCAGTGAATGAATGATCAGACAGAAGTATTGTCAGAAGGAATCTGTGAAATGTTTCGAAGATCATGGAACAGTGCAGTACAGTACAGGCTCTTCAGCCAACGATATTGTGCTGACCTTTTAACCGATTCTAAGATCAATTTAACCCTTCCATCCTACATAGCACTCCATTTTTCTGTCATCCATGCGCCTACTAAGAATTTATTAAATGTCCCAAATTTATTTGTCTCTACCACCAACCCCGGCTGGGCATTCCACACACCCATCACTCGCTGTATAAAAAAGCTTGCCTCAGACATTCCTCCCCCACCCCCCACTCTCATACTTTGCTCCAATTGTCTTAAAATTATGCTATTTACTTGTATTAGCTATTTCTGGCCTAGGGAAAAATCTCTGGCTATCCATTCGATCTGTGCCTCTTCTTGTACACCTCTATCAAGTCACCTCTCATCTTCCTTTGCTCCGAAGAGAAAAGCCTTGGCTTGCTTAATCTTTCCTTATAAGCTATGCTCTCTAATCCAGACAGCATCCTGGTAAATTTCTGCAGCCTCCAAAGCTTCCACATCCTTCCAATATTGAGGCCACCAGACTCAACACAATGTTCAGAGTGTGGTCTAACCAAGGTTTTATTAGCTTGTGTACAAAAGATATAATTGCATTCCTAAACGCTGTCTCTATGACATCAGTTTTTCAAAAAAATGCCTGAGTTTATAAATGGACAATGCTGCTGTGAACTTGTCAGACTGTAGGTATGCCTGTTGTCAGTGATGGCTCCATCACTTACCATAGGAGAACTGATGGTAGTGCAAAACTCATTATCTCCCAGACACACAACATCCTGACCTGGCACAAATTATTTTTGTGGAAGTCAGAGGCTTTTTCCCAGGGCTGGAATGGCTGACATGAGAGGACACAGTTTTAAGGTGCTTGGAAGTAGGTACAGAAGAGATGTCAGTGGTAAGTTTTTTTACACAGAGAGGTGAGTGCGTGGAATGGGCTGCCGGCGATGGTGGAGGAAATAGATATGATAGGGTCTTTTAAGAGACTCCAGGACAGGTACATGGAGTGCAGAAAAATAGAGGGCTGTGGGTAACCCTAGGTAATTTCTAAGGTAAGGACATGTTCAGCACAGCTTTGTGGGCTGAAGGGCCTGTATTGTGCTGTAGGTTTTCTATGTTTCTGTGTTTCTATAGTTAGACAACACAGAGTATAACAAAGGTGAGGTGTCATGCCCAGAACTGCATTGTATTACTGAAGCAAATCACAAAATCACATGGATCACAGTAGATGTGTCTGGCGCAAAACTGAAAATGGACCAGGACGCAAGGTCAGCTTTGTCTATAATTCCAGAGGCTGACTACAACAGATTGTTTTCTAAGATACCATTAGAGAAGACTGCAGTGATGCTGAAGACCTACACTGGCAAAGAAGTGTCTCCTAAGGGTAAACTGAAGGTGAATATGACTTATGGAGGCCAAACACAGCAGTTAAAGCTTTATGTACAGTATTGAAATGTGGAGGGCTAGCACTATTTGGATGTGAATGGTTGAGAAAAATCCAACGAGACTGGCACTCAATCAAAGCTCTCAGTGTGACATCAACAGGCAACTACAGCCCAAGTGGTAGCACTAACCGGAGACTGTCACAGCTGCTTAATGCTAATGAGAAGATATTTGAGAAGGGTATTGGTAAACTCAAAGGCATAAAGGCCAGAATTGAACTGGATGAAGCAGCAACACCAAGAGTCCATAAAGCACGTCCAGTGCCTTATGCACTATGTCCTAAAGTGAATGCTGAACTGCAGAGCTTGGAGGCGTCTGGAATTCTCTCCAAGAATGAGTGGAGCGGTTGGCCACGGCCATTGTCCCAGTGATCAAGAAAGGGAGGGCCAGAGCAGTTTCCATATGTGGGGATTTCAAAGTGAGCATCAGCCCGGTGCTATGTATTGTGCAGTATCCCTTGCCACAAATAGAAGACATTTTTGCATTTTTGGCAGGTGGGGAGACATTTTCAAAGTTTAACTTGTAACAAGCGTACATGCAAATGGAGATTGAGAAGTCAAATAGGGAATTCCTCACATTCAACATTCACAAGAGACTGTTCCAGTATAATAATCTCATCTTTGGAGTCACATCAGCTCCAGCTATTAAGGAAAGAGCAATGGACCAAGTGTTCCAAGATATTCCAGGAACACAGTGTTACCTCGATGACATGGTCATGACTGGAATGATGAAGAGCACCTCCAGAACCTTGGTAAAGTGCTTACCAGCCTGACAGAGTATGGTCTGCGCACAAAGAGAGAGAAATATAATTTTTTCATGATTTAAATCTCATATTGTGGATGTCGTTGACAAGCAGGGCTTACATAAGACCCAAGAGAAGACTGAAGCAGTGCTACAGGCACCTAAACTGGAAAATGTATTCCAACTTGGGTCATACTTGGGCCTGGTAAACTATTACCATTGGTTTCTCCCAAACATTGCTACAGTGCTGCATCCATTAGGCACACTGTTACAGACAGGAGCAAAGTGGGAATGGTCAGAAAGATGTGAAAAAACATTCAAGGAAACAAAGAGACTAATAACATCTGATGAACTGCTCACCCATTATGACCCATCACTGCCCATCAGACTGGCGTGCAATGCATCCCCTTATGGCATTGGAGCCGGTTTGTCACACATTATGAAAGATGGATCTGAATGTCCAATTGCATTTGCTTTAAGATCACTAACGAGCGCAGAACACAATTATGCACAGATCAACCATGAGGCCCTTAGTCTAGTATAGGGAATAAAGAAGTTCCACCACTACGTCTGCAGACAAAAGTTTATGCTGGTGACAGATCACCAGCTCCTTGGGTCCATTTTCAATCCCAGGAAGGGAATTTCAGTGATGACTGCTATTTGGTTAAACATTGGGCATTGCTGCTTGGAGCCCACTCTTATGACATAGAGTTCAAGGGTACCAAACAACACAGCAACGCTGATGGCTTGTCACATCTTTCAGTTTTGGTGAATGATGAAGAAAAATCGTCTTACAGAAGAAGAAGAAGAAGAAGAAGAGTTCCACACAGCATTGGTGGACCATTTGCCGGTAACAAATTCCGAAATACAAAGAGAAACAAGGAATAACCCAACATAGTCAAAAATCTATAAAATCACTGTGCAAGGATGCCCAGCTCATGGTAATCCTATGTTTCCAGAATTCTCAGTGAGACGAGACTAACTATTGGTATGTCGAAGAATGGTGATGTGTGGATCTCGTGTTGTGGTTCCCTCTAAGCTGCACACCAGAGTGCTAGAGAAATTGCATGAAGGACACCTGGGTACAGTCAAGATGAAGAGTCTTGCCCGGAACTACGTGTGGCAGCTGGGAATAGATAAACATTGAAAACTTGGCCAAAAGCTATTTGGGATGCTAAAAAGTTCAAAATGCACCCTCACAAGCACTGTTACAGCCATGGGAGTGGCTGTCATCACCGTGGCAAAAATTACATATTGACTTAGCCATGGACTCCATGTTCCTGATTACTGTGGATGCTCATTTGAAGTGGCCAGAGGAAAAATGAAACCAACCACCTCAGCAAAGGCTGTCTCCATTCTGGGGACTTTCTTTACTTGAAATGGCATATCAGAACAAATAGTGAGTGATAACAGATCACAATACACATCAGATGAGTTCTGACTGTTCATGAAAAAAAAATGGCATCAGGCATTTCATATCAGCTCCTCACCACCCACCAATGAATGGGTAAGCTGAAAGGTTTATCCAAGCCTTCAAGTCGTCCATTAAAGCAATGGACAAGGAGGACATTTCTCTACAGTGCAAGGTGGTCAATTTTGTTTTTGTGTATCAGAACCCTGTTCATGCGATGACAAATCAAAAACCAGCAATGCTGTTCATGAACAGGAATCTGGGATTTTGCTAGACCTCCTGAAACCAGATCTATGGAGGGAAGTGCAGCCAGTCACTAGATGAAGCAGCAAGGAGCTTTGAGACTGAACAGAAAGTCCTAGCACGTGATTACCGAGAAGACAAATGGACACCTGATAGGATAGTGACAAGAACTGAACGACTGATGAACAGAGTGGATGTTCTAGATCAGACCAGGCGACGTCATGTGGACCAGATACTGGATACTCAACCACAGAACACAACTGAGACGATTGTATCCAACAAATCAGACACATTACAGACACCGGACTTGCCTCTCAGTGATGATCATGCCACTGACAGCAATGTGGTTGTCTTAGAACAAGACACTGAACAAATGCCACTCCACAGGCCAGAGATGCTATGAGGATGAGAACGTTATTGTTGACAAGACACTTGCCAAACCTGATGCCACTCCACAGGTCCAGAAGTGCTATCTTAAAAGAAACAGAGCATCACCCAAAAGACTGAATCTTCAGAACATTAGTTATGGACAGTAATTGTGAAAGCATGTTTATTTAAATATGCGTTGTAAAAGGGAAATCGGATGTTTTGTATGTATACATTTTTTATGCTACATTAATCTATGACTTTGCGTAACACTACATATGATCTGTTGTCTATGGATGCATCTCTCTCTGCCCTCTCCCCCCTCCCGTTCACCCATCTCTCCCTCCTCCTGTTCCCCCATCTCTCCCCCCATTCCCCCATCTCTCCCCCCTCCCATTCCCCCATCTCTCCCCCCTCCCATTCCCCCATCTCTCCCCCTCCCTCCCCGTTCCCCCATCTCTCCCCGTTCCCCCATCTCTCCCCGTTCCCCCATCTCTCCCCCCTCCCGTTCCCCCATCTCTCCCCCTCCCGTTCCCCCATCTCTCCCCCCTCCCGCTCACCCCATCTCTCCCCCTCCCGTTCCCCATCTCTCCCCCTCCCGTTCCCCCATCTCTCCCCCCTCCCGTTCCCCCATCTCTCCCCCCTCCCGTTCCCCCATCTCTCCCCCCTCCCGCTCCCCCCATCTCTCCCCCCTCCCGCTCCCCCCATCTCTCCCCCCTCCCGTTCCCCCCATCTCTCCCCCCTCCCGTTCCCCCCATCTCTCCCCCCTCCCGTTCCCCCATCTCTCCCCCTCCCGCTCACCCCATCTCTCCCCCCTCCCGTTCCCCCCATCTCTCCCCCCTCCCGCTCCCCCCATCTCTCCCCCCTCCCGTTCCCCCCTTTTCCTAGCTAGGGCTTTTCCCTTTGGAGTGAAGGAGGATAGAGATGTACAAGATAATAAGAGGCATAGATTGAGTGGACAGCTGAAGACTTTTTCCAGGGCAGAAATGCCTGATACCAGGAGGCATTATTTTAAGGTGATTGCCGAAAAGTAAAGGGGGGATGTCAGAGGTATGATTTTTTTTTTTGCGCAGAGAGTGGTGAGTGCATGGAATGTCCTGCCAGTAGGCATATGGATGGTAGAAAGATTGAGGGTTAGGTAGGAGGGTTAGATTGATCTAAGAGAAGGTTAAAAGGTTGGCACAGCATCAAGTATATACAGAAAAATTCTATACAGAGTGGTGGAACTTGTTATTCAACCAAAGCCACAGGGTTCTGCAGATGCTGGAATTACAGAGCAACACACACAAGATGCTAGAGGAGTTTGGCAGGTCAGGCAGCATCCCTGAGGGGAATGAGCAGTTAACGTTTAGGGTCAGGACCCTTGATCAGAACTGGAAAGGAAGAATGAAGAAGCTAGAATCAGAAGGTGGAGGGGGGCAAAGTATGGAAAGGAATACAACCTGGTAGGTGACAGGTACAAAGAGTCACAAAGCAGCAAAGATCTTCTTGGGTCTTTTGAAATTTTGTGGAAGTGCTGGGAAGCAATAAGGTAGATGAAGTGGAAGGAGGTTCCTGTGGAGAGTGATCATCAGTGCCGGACCTGGACCTTTTCTCCATAATGTAAGAAGCAAAGACAAGAGGTACCCTTCCACCACAGCACTTGATTTACTGTGACACATTACAATGTATGTTTGACTCTGTGTAATTCATTCCATTACAGCAGTCAGCTGTCCTCTGGGATCACAAGTGCACTGACTTCCTCCTCATCTCTCGCAGAGGTACTGGAGGCAATGAAGCACCCAACGTGAGTACTAGATGTGTGGACCGTGTGCTTTTGAAGGCAGCACTCCTGCCCGGTAAAGCTGTGTGCTACTTGTTTTTTATTTTACCAGTGTGTAACTCTCGCTTCAGCTAGTGGCTTAATCTAGGGGATGATAGCTCCCAGCCCGGCCAGACTTAAGGAATCTAGTTTAGATGGATGCTGTGCGATGTGTCCCCTGTTACAAATCAGTACCATGAAACAGTAAACTATATGCGACTAAACGATAGAGCTTTATAATTCTTAATTTGATTATATGGTTAGTAAAGAGAACAAAAAAGAAAATGGGTCTATTCTCATGAAACAGTCTATTGCGCAAGGTTGGAGCTCGCTGATAAGGCCGTTCGTCCACCATCGACCTCCTCCGATCGTCACTGATCTTCAGACCCTCGCTCTGTCCACTCCGTCCAGCGGTCTACCAACTCTCTCCATCGCGTCTTCTCTCCTCATCTCTCCCCGGCAAATGAACTGCAAATTCCCGGCTCCCAGACACACAAGAAAGGCCAACATCCTGCTCATTGGCTAGCATGCCCCGTTATCTTTAGTCATAACCCAAGCATTGCTGCTACAGAGAAACCATTATCTTAACAGAGGAACATTACAGAGAAGCCATTACATTACAAGTGGGTTGTACAACACCCATTTGCGGTTTAAAGTTTGTGAATGGAAGGGTTCAGAGAAAAACAAGTTTAAAGTAAGTACGACTGGGAATTGTGTAGCATAGGGGTAATTTTCTATTTGTCTAGGAATACACTCAGTAGCTACTTTATTGGGTACACCTGTACACAGGCTCATTAATGCAAGAATTTAATTAGCTGGTCATGTGGTAGCAACTTAATGCATAAAAGCATCCAAACATGGTCAAGAGGTTCAGTTGTTCAGACCAAAATCAGAGTGGGGAAGGACTGATCTAAGTGGTTTTGATGATGGAACAATTGTTGGTGCCTGACTGGGTGGTTTGTGAACTTGCTGATCTCCTGGGATTCTCATGCACAACAATCTCTACAGTTTCAGAGAATGTTGCAAAAAACAAAAAAAAAACAGTGAGTGTCAGTTCTGTGGATGAAAAGGCCTTTGTTAATGAGATAGAATGGCCAGACTGGTTCAGTTAACATGAGGTTGACAGTAACTCAAATAACTACACATTACAACAGTGCACTGAATCTCTGAACATTCTCTGAACTCATGACATGTTGGACCTTGGAATGAATGGGCTACAGTAGCAGAAGACCACACAGGGTTCCACTCCTGTACCTAGTAAAGTGGCTACTGAGTATATATGCACACTTGCATTGTTAAATGACCAATGCCTGAGGTAGATCTTTGTGTGGCAGAAGACAGTGACCTAGAACTGTTGTGATGCTCTGGGTTCTGGGATTTTCCAGCACTTAGAAAGAGGCCAAAGTTGGTAGGAAGCAAGTGCTTGGGAATCGGGGACAGCATAACGGATCCATAAAACTGTAAATTTATTGGGGAGCAGGCTGAAGCAAGTGGAAAGTTTGCTTTAAGTGAGTAGGTGTTCCATAGCTTTGGTGGGATGGGGTGGGTGTGTAATGGGGATGTGATAAAGTTTGCTTGTTTTGTCTCTAGGCCTGGGATAGGGCTGGTAGTTAGAGAGACTGGTACAGACTGTAATGGCTGTGCGATTCAAACATTAGTCTCTGTGCACTCTTCCATCCCAGTACCGGTATTCAGCTGCTTCCTGAACAGAGAGGGCTGCACCCTAACTGTTTCATCAGTGCTGAAGTGGTCCACTGGCTTATCAGCAATGTGGAAGGGGTCCAGACGCAATCCATGGCCATCGATATCATGCAGGTGAGCACCAGCCCAGCTTCGCTGTTTCACACCTCCCACTCCCCCTTTCAGGATTGTACTGAGGCACTCTTAATAGCTATGGTTTAGATCATACGACATAGGAGCAGAATTAGTCCATTACATGCTGGCTGATTTATTTTCCCTTTTAACGCCATTCTCTTGCCTTGTAACCTTTGACACCCTTACTAATCAGGAACCTATCTACTTCCACTTTAAATGTACACAATGATTTAGCCTCCACAGCTGTCTGTGATTCAGCACCCCCGACTAAAAAAATTCCTCCTCATCTCTGTTCTAAAGGGATGTCCTTGTATTCTGAGGCTATGTTCTCTAGTCCTAGAAACCCCCACTATAGGAAACACCTGCAGCATGTTGACCCAGCTATGGTATGGCCTCACAGTCGTCCTCATCAACACCCCATCCCAGACAGAGCACAGAGAGATCAAGCAAGGTCTCAGTTCCATGATCACGATTCACTTAGATATTAGCTTGGATCTTGCTTGCCCAGTTGCCCTGCTGCCTTTGGTCAGATCCGTGCATGTGGGAAGGGTCACTGGGTGAAGTGATGCCCTTTGAAATCCCATATTTTCATATTTACTGACTACAGTGAAGAAAGCCTTTCACTCCGTTTTGCCGGAACAATCCTATTTGTCTGGTTTCTCCCTAACCCAGTGCTGTGTTGAAGTGCCCTTTCAGTCAGCCACAAGACCATAAGACCATGAGCAGAACTAGGCCATTCAGCCCATTGAATCTGCTCTGACATCTAATTATGGCTGATTTTTAAACCACATTTCCTCCCTTCTCCCTGTAACCCTAACCACCCTCCACTTTACCAATCAAGAATCTATCAATCTGTGCCTTAAAATTTACCCAGTGCTTGGCCTCCAGCCATTTGTGGCAGCAAAATCCATTGGCTCACCATTCTGGCTGAAGAAATTCCTTCTCATCTCAATTTGAAAGGATGTCCTTTAATTCAGAGAGTGTGTCCTCGGATCCATTCTTGCCTATTGATGGAAACCTTCTCTCCAAGTCCACGCTATCCAGGCCTAGGTTTCAATGAGAACCCGCCCCACAAACCCACACCCCTCATCCTTCTGAACTCCATCGAGTACAGGCCCAGAGATGTCAAACTCTCCTCTGTCAAAAGTATATCTCCGATTGTGTTTCACAAATAACAAGGAGTCCCTGCCATATCCTGGCCAAATAATTGTTCAATATTCTCATATTTTTCATATTTTTTACAACATATAAGGGACCATTCCTACTGTCAAATCCATGCTGGCTCCTGGAGTAATCCCATCCATTTATTTTCCTATTGTCTCACAAGCTCCTCAAATTCATCCTGACTTTTTTATCAACTGCCTTTCCCCCAACTCCTGTACACAAGGCAGAGTTTGCCATGGCCAGTTAACTCCCCAGCACACCTCGGGGATGTGGGCAGACGTACCACAGTCATAGTAAACTCCAGACCGACCATCCCTACACAAGGCAAGTCATGATCTTAGAGAATAATTGTCACAGAGTCAAAGTTCAAACTAAATGTATTATCAGAGCATGTGTATGTTACCATATACTACCTTGAGGTTCATTTTCTTGCAGGCATTTACAGGGAAAAATAACTATAATAGAATTTCACAAAAATCTATATAAACTGACAAAGATTGACAAACAACCAGTGTGCAGAAGAAGTCAAACTTACAAATAAAAAATAATACTGAGAAGAGTTATCAAGAGTCCTTGACAGTGAGTCTGTAGATTATAGAATCAGTTCAGAGTTGTGGTGGTTGAAGTTATCCTCGCTGGAAATATAAATGGAATTAGAAAAGTGAAGCACAGAAGCAGGCTCTGTGAATCTACACAAATCAAATTTGCCTGTATTACATCTGTATATTTTTATGCCTCACCTATTAAGTGTCTGCATATGTGTCTCTTAAATGTAGTGATGTCTTTGACTCCACCACCTCCTCTAGCAGCAAATTCCAGATAAAGCTTACCCCTTGGATATCCTTTAAAACCCCTACCCCTCACCTTATGCCTTCTTGTTTTGGATACCCTTACGATGGGAACAAGATCTTGACCATTCTACCTAACCTATGACTATAGGAAAACCCATCAGCCTCCTTTATTCCAGCCCATCTAATCACAAACAAGAGAAAATCTGCAGCTGCTGGAAATCCAAGCAACGCATACAAAATGCTAGAGGAACTCAGCAGGCCAGGCATCATCTATGGCAAAAAGTGTTGTTGATGTTTCGGGCTGAAACCCTTCGATGGACCTGCAGAAAGCTACTTTTTTCCATGGATGCTGCCTGGCCTGCTGAGATCCTCCAGCATTTTGTGTGTGTGGTCCAGTCGATTTGTGTGAGCACATGGCCAGGTGGTTAAGGCATTAGACTAGCTACCTGAAGGTCATAAGTTCGAACCCCAGCCGAGGGAACGTGTTGTGTCCTTGAGCAAGGCACTTAATCACACATTGCTCTGCGATGACACTGGTGCCAAGCTGTATGGGTCCTAATGCCCTTCCCTTGGACAACATTGGTGTCGTGGAGAGGGGAGACTTGCAGCATGGGCAACTGCTGGTCTTCCATACAGCCATACAACCTTGCCCAGGCCTGCGCCCTGGAGAGTGAAGACTTCGGATGCCAGTCTATTTAATCTCTCTTCATGGCTAAAGTCCATTTATCCAGGCAAGATCCTAGTGAATTTCCTCTGCACCCTCTCCAGCACAACCAGAGCTGCCCACAGTGCTCCAATTGAGGTCTTAAAATGTTGAATACAGTTGGAGTTTTGAATGCCTCCCTGTGAACATGTCCTTCCACAGCCCAACCATGTGCAGGTCAGTAGGTGAATTACCTCTCTGTAGAGAGCCAGAGCTGCTGATGGGTTATGAGACTGAGATTATTGTTTTGACAGCTGACAGATGCTTGATAAACAATGCCTGACTTCCATGTTGTAAAACATGGGCCATGTTAAATTTTCACCTTCTAGCAGAGACTTGATTGTGAATCAGAATCAGGCTTATTATCACTGACATATGTCATGAAATTTGCAGTACAATGCAATCCATAAAATATACAGTAAAAAATGTATATTAAGAGAAATTAAATAAATAGTACAAAAAGCGAGTAAAAATAATGAGGTACATTTCATGGGTTCGCTCTGAAATCGAATGGTGGATGCTGTTCCTAAACTGTAGAACTGTAGAATGGACCATTGTTTTTTGTGAATCTTTGTGCAGAAAATGCTGGATGAGCAGCTGATTGTTCATGCCTTTGGGGAATCCATGCGGACCTTTGTGTACGGTTTCTACCTGTACCGACTCATCTCAGACAAAGACACAGAGAAAGGTAACAATTTACTTCATTCTGGTGACCTCTGATTCAAGAACAATAGTATCGAAAGATCAGAGTTGTATGAGATGTTGGTGAAATCAAGTATGGAGTATTGTGTCCTGTTTAGGTCACCTACCTATAGGAAAGCTATCAAGAAGATTGAAAGGGTTCAGAGAAAATCTGCAAGGATGTTGCCGGGACTTGAGGTCCTGAGTTATAGGGAAAGGTTGAGTAAGTTAGAATTTTATTCCCAGGAGCGCAGGAGAATGAGAGGAGATTTGATAGACATGCGAAGTTATGAGGGGTATAGATAGGTGAATACAAGCAGACTTTTTCCACGAAGGTTGTGTGAGACTAGAACTAGAGGTCATAGGTTAAAGTTAAAAGTGAACTATTTGGGGGAACCTGAAGGGATCTTCGCTAGGATGGTGAGAGTGTTGAACGAGCTGCATGGGAGTAGTGGGTGTGGTTCAACGTTAATATTTAAGAGAGTTTTGGGTAGATACATGGATGGCAGGGATATGGAGGGCTATGGTCTGCTATGGTCCAGGTGCAGGTTGATGGAACCAGGCAGTCTGGCATGGACTAGAAGGGCCGAAGAGCCTGTTGCTGTGCTGTAGTACACTATGACTATAAACAAAGCAAAGGAACTTCTGGTCGAGATGTGTTTGCTAGTTTTTTTTGATGGTAGATAATCTGTGCACAAAACAGTCTTGTCGACGGAAGAGTTTGTGTGGTGGATGTGGTCAGGAGACTGAACTGTTTAATCCTGCTTTTAGTAGGTGTTAACATCAGATCACACTTGTCTCTGATTGCCTTTGCTACTTTTTGGTGATGAAGCTTGGTAGAATGTCATCATGTTTGACTTAGTCATAGTACTGCCATCTCTGAGCCACAATCCACCCCAGGGGAGAGCACAACAATGCAGGCTGAGTCTCCAGTGCAGGACTGGGCAAACACTGCACTGAGGGTAACACTTCAAACCCATCCTGTGACACAGATTCTGCAGGTGTTGCAAATCCAGAGCAGCACACATAAAATGTTGGAGGAAATCAGCAGGTCAGGTAGTATCTTAATGAAGGGTCTCAGTGCGAAATATTGACTGTTTATTCCTGATCATAGATAGTGCCTGACTTGCTGAGTTTCTCCAGCATTTTGTGTGTGTTACTGTGTAATAGCGAGGTGTTTTTCCTATATCCTGCCTAATATTTGTTCTGCATTTTCATTTATTTTCTGATGACCTAGGCCATTCAGCCTATCGGGTCCATGACAGCTCTCAGAGCAATTCCAATTTTCTTTTGATATTTTTGCAACCTGTTCTTCTTCACAAGTCCACCAACAACCCCTGGACTCCCCTATCACCCACCACAAAAGGGAGGTAGCCAAATTGATTGACATATTCAGATGGTGGAAGGAAACCAGGGGAAACCCACAAGGGGAGAGCATGCAAACTCCACACAGGCAGCACTTGAAATTGAGCTCCAGTCTCTGGATCAGTGAAGCAGCAGCTTACTAACTGAATCAACCTACCAGTCAGGAAATAAATCATTTGTTCCTTACCACATTGTAACCATGTTTGTGTAAAAATGTTAGTGACCTTTCTTAAACTTTGCTTCAGTTTATATGCACATCATTGGCCGTGAGCGCTGTACATGTTGAGCGCAGATTGAGTCAGTGGTGAGGAAGGCCAAAGCAATGTTGGCATTCATTTTGAGAGGGTAAGAATCTAAATGCAACAATGTAATGTTGAGGCATTGGTCAAATGACACTTGGAGAATTGAGTAGTTTTGGGCCCTGTATCTAAGAAAGCATGTACTGGTGTTGGAGAGGGCCCAGAGTTGGTTCATAAGAATGATCCTGGGAATGAAAAGGTTAATATATGGGGAATGCTTGATGGCCCTGGGCCTGTACCTGCTGGAGTTTAAAAGAGTAAGAGTGGACCTCAGTGAAACCTGCCAAATATTGAAAGGCCCAGATAGAGTGTATGTGGAGAGGAATCTAGGACCAGAGGACACAGCCTCAGAATACAAGAACATCCTTTTAGAATAGAGCTTATGAGGAATTTCTTTAGCCAGAGGGTGGTGAATCTGTGGAGTTCATTGCCTTAGATGGCTGTGGAGGCCAAGTCATTGGGTATATTTAAAGCGGAGGTTGATAGACTTTTGATTATTAATGGAGTCAAAGGTTATGGAGAGAAGGCAGGAGAATGGGACTAAAAGGAATAATAAATCAGCCATGATGGAATGGTGGAGCAGACTTGATGGGCCGAGTGGCCTAATTCTGCTTTTATATCTTATGGTTTTATGAACTACTTTAGGCGCTTTAAGGATGTGGAGAGATGCTCGGTTAATGCAAATGTTTCTTTTCACTTGAACATCCATAATGTTTGCTGAAGGTGATGTAACTGGGTTAAGAGAATGACTGGGTGACTTCTGTGTGTGTATCTGCACATCAACCATCATCTGAGTGACTCTTTCCTCTCTGCAGGGACTGTGCAGCCTTCCACTATCTGGTACACTTCCACAATGGACGACCTGGTGGCCTTCCAGCGCAAGTGGTTTGAGGTGGCTTTCCTTACAGAAGAGCGACTTCACGTTGACATTCCTGCCTTCCTGTTACCGTGGTTACCCAGTAGGCCAGCATCCTATGCAAGTAGGCACAGTTCCTTCAGCCGCAGTTTTGGAGGACGAAGTCAAGCTGCTGCCTTACTAGGTAGATGCACACCACAGGCAGCAGGGGTTGGTCTCCAAAGGGATGAGTTCATGTGGACACACTGCCTCCTCCCATTCTGCACACTGGCTGCTCAGATTATTTGTATCTGTCTGTTGTATCTGTTTCAGAAGGCAGTGAGCCCTGCTTTGATCAGAGCTTCCCACACAGCCTGCATGTCTTTCCAATGCTTCAAGACTACCTATCTGTTGGTATATATAACATGCCTGGCTTGCTTAATAAGATACCAAGTCTTGGAAGTATCTTACTTCTGTGAAAATTATACCTTCCTTCTCTTAGAACATGGAACACCACATGTGCTGTTTGGACCACAATGTTACACTGACATTTTAACCTATTCTAAAATCACTCAAACCCTTCCCTCGTGTATCTTTTCTATCTGTAGTTTGTCAAAGTTAAAGCTGGTTTTTGGGTTACCATTCCCTCTCTGTTAGTGTTTTTGGCACCAAGTGAGGCCAGTGACTCCAGTATTCCGGCTTGCAAATGCAGCTTCTTGCCCCCGATGATTTACCTGGCTGCTGTGGTGAGAAAAGAAGAATGTGTTTGGATAAGGAGTCCCCAGTTCTTCCCATGACTTGCTTCCCATTGAAAGGAGCTAAATATCTTGTGTCCAATGTCAGTGGAACGTAATTGTGGGAGGAAGTTGCAGAGGCCATAGCCATGATCTTCCAAACATCTATGCAACACACAAAATGCTGGAGAAACTCAACAGGCTAGGCAGCGTCTATGGGAAAAAGTGTGTTACGTACCCCGTAACTGGGTTGCCAAACCAGCAGAAATGGATCACTCAGCTGGAGTCTGGATTACTGGAACTAAGAAAGTTTTATTAAAGAAATAAGCAACACAGTACTCTAATAGTAAGGATATAAATGCAACAGGTTAGCAATGAATAAACACACATGTACACAGATCTAGGATAATAGGATCAATCAAGCTTTATCATCGTCTAGGGGTAAATGACCAGTTTCAAAGTGACGCAAAGTTCAGTTCAATTGAGTTCAGTTCAGTTCACAGTAATCACTGCCGTGGGGGAGAGAGAGAGAGAGACAGAGAGAGAGAGCAAATGAATATTCAAATCGGATTCCAAACAGACCTTCGATATTCCTCACAGTCAGCTTTCGGGCGAGCCCTTTGTAATGTCTTCCGAGGTCACCGACTGTGACCCCTCCGTTTCAGATACGATCGTTCCTCTGCAGCGAACCTGGCACCCAGGCAAGGGCGGACACACACCAGGTTCCCGCCGATCGTACCTTTCCACCCTGTGCGTCTATGGCTTGGTCCTGCGAGCAGCCCTCCAAAAACTCCCACCGACTTGTGGGAGGCGCACCGCTTCCAGGGTCTCGTTACCTCGTGGTGTCGTGTGTGTGTCCTGCCTTAGCGAACCTGTCCCTTTTTGTCCCCCTGCTGGGGTATCGCCTGTCCATCACACTTCAAACAGTTCAGGGTTCAAAAAGGGAGCCGATCTTGACAGCTCTCAGATCGGTGTCTCCTTCCGTTAAACTCTCCTGTCTCTTCATTAACATTTTCAAATCCTGCTCCATTGTCTTCCTTATGGCTTCCTTGTGGCTGACAAGAGAAATTAGGGATAGTATCAATTCCAAAGAAGAAGCATACAAATTAGCCAGAGAAAGTGGCTCACCTGAGGACTGGGAGAAATTCAGAGTTCAGCAGAGGAGGACAAAGGGCTTAATTAGGAAGGGGAAAAAAGATTATGAGAGAAAACTGGCAGGGAACATAAAAACAGACTATAAAAGCTTTTATAGATATGTAAAAAGGAAAAGACTGGTAAAGACAAATGTAGGTCCCCTGCAGACAGAAACAGGTGAATTGATTATGGGGAGCAAGGACATGGCAGACCAATTGAATAATTACTTTGGTTCTGTCTTCACTAAGGAGGACATAAATAATCTTCCAGAAATAGTAGGGGACAGAGGGTCCAGTGAGATGGAGGAACTGAGCGAAATACATGTTAGTAGGGAAGTGGTGTTAGGTAAATTGAAGGGATTGAAGGCAGATAAATCCCCAGGGCCAGATGGTCTGCATCCTAGAGTGCTTAAGGAAGCAGCCCAAGAAATAGTGGATGCATTAGTGATAATTTTTCAAAACTCGTTAGATTCTGGACTAGTTCCTGAGGATTGGAGGGTGGCTAATGTAACTCCACTTTTTAAAAAAGGAGGGAGAGAGAAACCGGGGAATTATAGACCGGTTAGCCTAACGTCGGTGGTGGGGAAACTGCTGGAGTCAGTTATCAAGGATGTGATAACAGCACATTTGGAAAGCGGTGAAATGATCGGACAAAGTCAGCATGGATTTGTGAAAGGAAAATCATGTCTGACAAATCTCATAGAATTTTTTGAGGATGTAACTAGTAGAGTGGATAGGGGAGAACCAGTGGATGTGGTATATTTGGATTTTCAGAAGGCTTTTGACAAGGTCCCACACAGGAGATTAGTGTGCAAACTTAAAGCACACGGTATTGGGGGTAATGTATTGGTGTGGGTGGAGAATTGGTTAGCAGACAGGAAGCAAAGAGTGGGAATAAACGGGACCTTTTCAGAATGGCAGGCGGTGACTAGTGGGATACTGCAAGGCTCAGTGCTGGGACCCCAGTTGTTTACAATATATATTAATGACTTGGATGAGGGAATTAAATGCAGCATCTCCAAGTTTGCGGATGACACGAAGCTGGGTGGCAGTGTTAGCTGTGAGGAGGATGCTAAGAGGATGCAGGGTGACTTGGATAGGTTGGGTGAGTGGGCAAATTCATGGCAGATGCAATTTAATGTGGATAAATGTGAAGTTATCCACTTTGGTGGCAAAAATAGGAAAACAGATTATTATCTGAATGGTGGCTGATTAGGAAAAGGGGAAGTGCAACGAGACCTGGGTGTCATTATACACCAGTCATTGAAAGTGGGCATGCAGGTACAGCAGGCGGTGAAAAAGGCGAATGGTATGCTGGCATTTATAGCGAGAGGATTCGAGTACAGGAGCAGGGAGGTACTACTGCAGTTGTACAAGGCCTTGGTGAGACCACACCTGGAGTATTGTGTGTAGTTTTGGTCCCCTAATCTGAGGAAAGACATCCTTGCCATAGAGGGAGTACAAAGAAGGTTCACCAGATTGATTCCTGGGATGGCAGGACTTTCATATGAAGAAAGACTGGATGAACTGGGCTTGTACTCATTGGAATTTAGAAGATTGAGGGGGGATCTGATTGAAACGTATAAGATCCTAAAGGGATTGGACAGGGTAGATGCAGGAAGATTGTTCCCGATGTTGGGGAAGTCCAGAACGAGGGGCCACAGTTTGAGGATAGAGGGGAAGCCTTTTAGGACTGAGATTAGGAAAAACTTCTTCACACAGAGAGTGGTGAATCTGTGGAACTCTCTGCCACAGGAAACAGTTGAGGCCAGTTCATTGGCTATATTTAAGAGGGAGTTAGATATGGCCCTTGTGGCTACGGGGGTCAGGGGGTATGGAGGGAAGGCTGGGGTGGGGTTCTGAGTTGGATGATCAGCCATGATCATAATAAATGGCGGTGCAGGCTCGAAGGGCCGAATGGCCTACTCCTGCACCTATTTTCTATGTTTCTATGTTTTATCTGTCTTTCTCCTGAAGACAGGTGGCGGATCAACTGTTGATCCCACTGGTGCCAGCACAGGACAGTTAACATCTTAATCTATGTGTACTTTTTGTAACCCTCTTTCGTCACAAGTGCAATGGACATTTCGGGCCAAAACCCTTCAGCAGGACTGGAGAAAAAAAGCTGAGTAGGTGGGGGAGGGGAGAGAGAAGCACAAGGTATAGGTGAAACTGGGAGGGGGAGGGATGAAGTAAAGAGCTGGGATGTTGATTGGTGAAAGAGACACAGGGCTGGAGAAAGGGAAGTTTGATAGGAGAGGACAGAAGGCCATGGAAGAAAGAAAAGGGGGGAAGGAACACCAGAAGAAGTGATGGGCAGGCAAGGAGATAATGTGAGAGAGGGAAAAGGGAATGGGGAAGGTGGTGGGGGGTGCATTACCAGGTGTTTGAGAAATGGATGTTTATGCCATCAGATTGGAGGCTACCCAGATAATTCCTCCAATCTGAGTGTGGCTTCATCACCACAGTAGAAGAGACCATGAATTGACATATCCAAACATCTATGAATGCTTGAGGTTGGTAAATTGCAGATGTTTAGACCATTGTTCAAAATAGCTAGGGGTTTTAAAGCTAGTGACTGCAGATCACTTACTTAAAGTTGGTGATGGAAAAGTTTCTGGAAACAATAATCAAGGACAGCTTGGAGAGGTATAAAGGTTTTGGAGAAGATACTGCTGTGATTCATCAAATGATTACAGAGATAAGGGACTTCCGTTATGTTGATATGCTGGAGAAGCTGTGGCAGTTCTTGGTACAGAAAAGGTTGGAGAGGATCTGATAGAGGGATGTAAAATCATCAGCAGCATTGATAGCGTGGATGGAGAGAAACTGTTCCTCTTAAAGGGTGGGGAGGGGTAGTAAAGAGATGGGGAGAAACTTTCCCTTCATAAAGGGTGGGCGGGGCCCCATTCTCCTTAGTCCCTTTTAAGTCACTATTTGAATAGTCTTTGCATAATCTGAGTCAGAAGTGTGTTGGACTATTAATAGGAATCTGGAAAATCTTTTCAGTGCAGCATCACTGAAGTCGCAAATAAAACAGATTATCGGAGTTTGGTAAGGAATTACTAGGTCATCCCCACTCCAGGTGGTATTTATATTGCCACCGCGTCATTAGGACAAGAAGCCAGGGTTTACCTTGAAATTTGCAATGAATGTATGACTGGCTCTTGTACTATCACAATGAGGTAATTGATAGGGCTTGTAATCAAAAGTGGGGACTGCCTGTTGAAACAGAATTGACAAATCGCTCAAACCTATTTTTGACCAGTAAGCTTTGCTAACCATTTGTGCTCAAATGCTCGTTGTGACAAAGCACTATTGTTTTCAAGCAGATGTAGCCTACAGCTATGGAAACCTATAGTAGCTGTTTGTAATCAAGCTGTTAAGTTGACATATTGTATCTGTTCCTTTTCTGGCTTCATTGGTAGCAATTGTCCATCAAGCTTTTACTAAATCTCAGCTGTCCACATGAACTCATTGGTTCCCCACTTGGATATTATTGGCTGATTCCCTATGCAAAGCCTGTGATGTGGTACCGTGTGTATAATAGAGCTCAGGAACAAGCTCTAACTCTACTATAAGATTATACCAATAATCTTTCCTTCAAATAATTTGCATGCTTCCTCCTCCCTTTTAACCTTGCTATGGTAAATTGGAGTATATGCTGCTTGAAAATGATCTTTCTTGAGAAGGTATCCAAACTCTTCTGGGCCAAGGGGGAATCCCGTAATCTGTGTTGAATAAGCTATTGATTTCAGCAAAGATGGGTATTGTGAATAACTTGCTTGGTTGGAGAATTTATCTTGCATTACCGATACTGATCACCACCTAGTGCCCTTTCTGGAAACAAGGCGACATTCATTCAAAATGTCTTTCAGTCAAGCTGCATTGATCCCAACTGCCTGGACCCCCACAAGAAGGACCATGTGGCAGAAATACTTGAAGACCATCGCACTTGGGCAGCCATTGGTCTTTGGTGGATTTGAAGGCCTTGAGATGTCTGCAGTAGGTAGTCTAGGTTTCAGAAGCATTACCAGGTGTAATCAGCTGCCAGATCTAAGGTCTTAGAAACATAGAAAACCTACAGCACAATACAGGCCCTTCAGCCCACAGAGTTGTGCCGGATGTCCTTACCTTAAAAATTACTAGGCTTACCTATAGCCCTCTATTTTACTAAGCTCCCTGTACCTATCTAAAAGTCTCTTAAAAGACCCTATTGTATCCGCCTCCACCACAGTTGACGGCAGCCTATTCCACGCACTCACCAGTCTCTGAGTAAAAAACTTACCCTGACATCTCCTCTGTCCCTACTCCCCAGCACCTCTTGTGGCAACTATTTCAACCCTGGGAAAAAGCCTCTGACTATTCACACAATCTTATACACCTCTTTCAGGTCACCTCTTATCCTCCTTTGCTCCAAGGAGAAAAGGCCAAGTTCACTCAACCTACTCTCATAAGGCATGCTCCCCAATTCAGGCAACATCCTTGTAAATCTCCTCTGCACCCTTTCTATGGCTTCCACATCCTTCCTGTAGTGAGGCGACCAGATCTGAGCACAGTACTCCAAGTGTGGTCTGACCAGGGTCCTATATAACTGCAAGGTTACCTCTCGGCTCCTAAATTCAATTCCACGATTGATGAAGGCCAATGCACCGTACGTCACCTTAACCACAGAGTCAACCTGCACAGCTGCTTTGAGTGTCCTATGGACTCGGACCTCAAGATCCCTTTGATCCTCCACACTGCCAAGAGTCTTACCATTAATACTATATTCTGCCATCATATTTGACCTACCAAATCAACCAAAGTTTATTCTGGTCAACATCTCCCTTGCTGTTTATATAGAGATGGGGGGGATTTGGGAAATGGTCCACGTTTACCAGGGTTTCATTTGAACCTTTATTGTTGAAGGACCGCGTGGTATAACACGGACAGTGTGATACAGCACCTTTCTTCCTCGCACCTTGCAGTGACAAAACTGAAGGGGCTTTTGCATGATATTTAAAATGTCCATAGCCTTGGCTGAGGTGCTAGAGGATTGTTCTATTGTTCAAGAAAGGCTGTAAGAATATCAAGAAACTACAGGTCATTGAGCCTGACATCAGTCGAGGGTAAATTATTGGAAAGTGTTCTAAGGGACTGGATATACAAGTATTTCAGTAGACATGGCCAGATTAGTGACAGTCATTGTGGCTTTGTGGGTGGTAGGTCATGTCTCATCAGTGTTCGAGGTTTTTTTGAGGACTGTACGAAGAAGATTGAAGAAAAGGCAGTGTACGTTCTATCCATGGACTTTAGCAAGGCCTTTGACAAAGTCCCGCTTGGGAGACTGATCCAGAAGGTCAGTGTGGACAGGGCGAATGAACTTAACCTGAACTTAAAATAAATTCCTTTCCATCAGATGCTGTCTGACTTGATGAGTTCCTCCAGCGTCTTCCTTCATGTTCCTCTGGATTTCCAGCATCTGTAGAACCTCTGCTTTATAATTCACTTCATATTCATGTTTTTATCTAAACGCCTTTCAAACACCACTATCGTATTTACTTCTACCACTTCTCCTGTCAGCCATCCACTCTCGTGTTCTTAAGAAATTTACCTAGAAATCTTTAAACTTTAAAAAAAAGGATCGAAAAGTAATCCGGGAAATTATAGGCCGGTGAGTTTAACGTCAGTAGTAGGTAAGTTATTGGAGGGAGTGCTAAGAGACAGAATCTACAAGCATTTGGATAGACAGGGGCTTATTAGGGAGAGTCAACATGGCTTTGTGCGTAGTAGGTCATGTTTGACCAATCTGTTGGAGTTTTTCGAGGAGGTTACCAGGAAAGTGGATGAAGGGAAGACAGTGGATATTGTCTACATGGACTTCAGTAAGGCCCTTGACAAGGTCCCGCATGGGAGGTTAGTAAGGAAAATTCAGTCGCTAGGTATACATGGAGAGGTGGTAAATTGGATTAGACATTGGCTCGATGGAAGAAGCCAGAGAGTGGTGGTAGAGAATTGCTTCTCTGAGTGGAGGCCTGTGACTAGTGGTGTGCCACAGGGATCAGTGCTGGGTCCATTGTTATTTGTCATCTATATCAATGATCTGGATGATAATGTGGTAAATTGGATCAGCAAGTTTGCTGATGATACAAAGACTGGAGGTGTAGTAGACAGTGAGGAAGGTTTTCAGAGCCTTCAGAGGGACTTGGACCAGCTGGAAAAATGGGCTGAAAAATGGCAGATGGAGTTTAATACAGACAAGTGTGAGGTATTGCACGTTGGAAGGACAAACCAAGGTAGAACATACAAGGTTAATGGTAAGGCACTGAGGAGTGCAGTAGAACAGAGGGATCTGGGAATACAGATACAAAATTCCCTAAAAGTGTCGTCACAGGTAGATAGGGTCGTAAAGAGAGCTTTTGGTACATTGGCCTTTATTAATCAAAGTATTGAGTATAAGAGCTAGAATGTTATGATAAGGCATTGGTGAGGCCGAATCTGGAGTATTGTGTTCAGTTTTGGTCACCAAATTACAGGAAGGATATAAATAAGGTTGAAAGAGTGCAGAGAAGATTTACAAGGATGTTGCCGGGACTTGAGAAACTCAGTTACAGAGAAAGGTTGAATAGGTTAGGACTTTATTCCCTGGAGCGTAGAAGAATGAGGGGAGATTTGATAGAGGTATATAAAATTATGATGGGTATAGATAGAGTGAATGCAAGCAGGCTTTTTCCACTGAGGCAAGGGGAGAAAAAAACCAGAGGACATGGGTTAAGGGTGAGGGGGGGAAAGTTTAAAGGAAACATTAGAGGGCGCTTCTTCACACAGAGAGTGGTGGGAGTATGGAATGAGCTGCCAGACGAGGTGGTAAATGCGGGTTCTTTTTTAACATTTAAGAATAAATTGGACAGATACACGGATGGGAGGTGTATGGAGGGATATGGTCCGTGTGCAGGTCAGTGGGACTAGGCAGAAAATGATTTCGGAACAGCCAAGAAGGGCCAAAGGGCCTGTTTCTGTGCTGTAGTTTCTATGGTTCCCCTACCACCTTAAATGCATGCCTTTAGTATTCTGGATTCTGACCGTCTACCCTGTCTACGTCTTTTATTCTATAAACTTCTACCTCCTCTCCCCTCAGCTTCTGCCACTCCCGAGGAAACAACCCAGGCTTGTCCAGCCTCTCGTTATAGCATGTGCCCTCTAATCTAGGCAGCACCCTAGTAAACCTCTTCTGCACCCTCTCCAAAGCCAAACATTCTTCCTGTAATGGGGCAACCAGAACTGCATGCAATATTCCAAGTGTGGTCTGACTAAAATTTATAAGGATAATGGATCAAATCTATTCATCATTTACATGTATTAGGAAATTGCTGTAGTGTGTTGACGTGGCATGCGACAAAAACAACAATCAACAATTATAAAGAATTATATTAAAATAAAGTTAGATGTTAAAATGTGGATATGGAATAAAATCTGCATAAATACCAGCATGTATTTACAATGTAAACAGCATTTTACAATGTAGTTTAAATGTTCACAGCACAGTGCAGTGACAGGGGTAATAGATAGAGGGGGTGGTAGTGGGGCTAACCAGAATGGTTGATCAGATTAACAACCTGGGGGAAGAAACCTTAAAGATGGTTTGGTTTCTGTTCTAATACCCCAAATACTTTATACTTTATTGTTGCCAAGCAATTGATACTAGAATGTACAATCATCACAGCGATGTTTGATTCTGCGCTTCGCCCTCCCTGGAGTACAAATTGACAGTGAATATTAAAAATTTAAATTATAAATCATAAATAGAAAATGGAAAGTAAGGTAATGCAAAAGAACCGAGAGGCAGGTCTGGATATTTGGAGGGTACGGCCCAGATCCGGGTCAGGATCCGTTCAGCAGTCTTATCACAGTTGGAAAGAAGCTGTTCCCAAATCTGGCCGTACGAGTCTTCAAGTCTTCAAGCCTTCTCCCGGAGGGAAGAGGGACGAAAATTGTAATGCTTCTAGAGGTAACATTTTCTAGAAGGGAGCTTTTGGAAAAGGCAGTTTGCAGGATGGGTGGTGTCTGCAGTGATTTTTTTCCTGCCCACTTCTCTGTCCTGGACAAAGTCCTACAGTGAAGGTAAACTGCTGCCAATGACCTTTTCTGCTGACCTGACAGTTCGCTGTAGTTTTTGTATATGATGAGAGGATGCTGCTCTAAACCAGACAGTAATAGCTAATGTAACAACGCTCTCTATGATGGCAGTGTTGAATTGCACAGGATGTTCTGGGAAAGATCGAATTTCACAAACTGCACCATGAAACACTCTCTGATATTGATCATATTATTAGAATTATAGTGTAAGTGTTCAGAGAACATCTGAAGTTGATCTTACTCTAACATATCATGTTTAAACAAAGTAATCCCTGCATCTCTTAACATACAAAATCTTCATTGTCCACCTGCCCTCTTGCATGCCAGCTGAGTTCGAATGGTCGGGAGTCTTTCAAATGTCCAAACTTATAATAGACATCCGTTAGTCTCATGAGACCATGGATTTGCGCCTTGGAAGGTTTCCAGGGCGCAGGCCTGGGCAAGGTTGTATAGAAGACCAGCTGCAAGTCTCCCTTCTCCACGCCACCGATGTTGTCCAAGGGAAGGGCACGAGGGCTGATACAGCTTGGCACTGGTGTCGTCGCAGAGCAATGTGTGGTTAAGTGCCTTGCTCAAGGACACACACGTTGCCTCAGCCAAGGCTTGAACTAGCGACCTTCAAATCACTAGACGAATGCCTTAACCACTTGGCCATGTGCGAACACAAACTTACCAACAAATCAAAATGTTTAGGCTCCACTTCAAACTTGCCAACAAATCAAAATGTTTAGGCTCCACTTCAGACAGGTACACCCACTAGGAGCAGATTTTAGTTGTTTCATGTCAGATCCTAGCTTGTGTGTGTGTTATTGTGAAATCGGAGCTTGAGCCTTTAGAGTTGAGCTGCATTTAGAAAAGTCTCTGGTTTTAATGTGCTCCTGACTGCTTCCTTATGACTTCTTCCACCTTCAGCTGCCACGGTCCCTGAACAAAAAACAGTGACGCTGGACGTGGATGTCAATAACCGCTCGGACCGCGTGGAGTGGTGCAGTTGCTATTACCATGGCAACTACTCACTGAGCTCTGCGTTTGAAGTCAAGCTGCACTGGATGGCAGTGACATCAGCCGTGCTCTTTGAAATGGTAGGTGCATTTGCCAATTAAGTTGTGTCGGAAACTGGTCAGTGTTGTGGTTCAACTGGGGACTGCAGCTTTAGGTCACCTTCCAGTCAGCAACACAGGTAGTAATCCCAAACATAAACTTGCCAGAATCTGTTTAGACTGGCCATCAGAAGTCACATTCTTTAAATTCATTTTGGTTTTTCTCTATCATTAACAAGGTCGTTTAAAAGGTGGTAGTGAGTGTCTCCTTGAACCAGTGCTGAGGGCTACAGCCCACATATAGGCCCTTCAGTTCACTGTGTTTTTACTGACCATCAAGCACCCATTTACATACATCCCTATGCTGATCCCATTTTATTCTTTCCCACATTCCCATTGTTGCCTCACTTACCCACGCAGTAGGGGCAATTTAAAGTGGCAAGATTAACCTACCCTCCTTTGGGATGTAGGCGGAAACCCGTTGAATTACAAAAAGTGACCAAACTCAACACAATGACCGCCAGAGATCAGAATTGAACCTGGAACTCTGGAGATGAGAGACAGTGGATAGTACCACTCTGCCACCCTGGAAGCAGTGGGATTTTCCGAGATGTTGAACTAGCTGGACTGAGGAGCAGCTTAGCATTCCAGTCAGATGGGTGTTGGGGCAATGCAGGTCTGATCCTGTTTACCGCTGCCCTTTGTAATTCTAGATGCTGGATTTGAGTGGTGCCCCTACACTATGTTGCCATTAAGCCAGAGTATGGTACACATTTCAGCCATGTCACCTCTGCGATAGAAGGAGTGAATGTTTATGGTGGTGGAGGGGGTGGTTGTTTTGGAAGGAGGATCAGTAAGCTGCCAGTCAAGCAGTTGCCTTGATGTCAATGGGTTCATCCTTCCCATTCACCGACAGAGCAGGTCTTACTCTTGGGTTGTAGTTCGCTGTTCAGAGCCAGCACCATCACAGAGGTATTACACATGCACGGGCAGCAAGAAGGGCAAAGCAGGTCCATAGTCTCTATTGCAATAAAATGTGACTTATTGTAGTGAGAACTGCAAGATCTTGAGAGGGCTGCTGGCGGACTACTTTAGACCCAGAAGCTGCAATTGAAAATTTATTAAAATAAAGTACAGGTCAAAAAATACTTCATAATTGGTTTATCATCTATCTTAGTAGTGCGATCACTTGAGTTGAGTAAAGTCTTCTCCTAAGGGGTTGTCAGTTGGTGGGTCCTCAGGTGGCTGTAGAGGCCAGTCTGGGACCACATATTCTGGTGCAGTGTGGGCAAGATTAAGTGGTGGCTGTGGTTAGTGGTTGGGTCTTCTGGTTGTTCAGTCTCTCTTTTCGCAGCTGCCACTTACCCTCTGTGGCACAGTGGAGGTCATTCTCATGTCACACAGCTCCGTCTTGAATGGATTTCTTCCAGTGTATCTATTGATTGCAATGTATTCCCAGTTTTTCGTAATGTTGAATTCCTTCAGGCTGATTTTGATGTTATCTTTGAAGTGTTTCCTTTGCCCACCAGGGCTTGCTAACCTTCCTTCAACTGGGAATAAAGGATCTGTAGGGGAGACGTGAGTTAGACATCCAAATGACATGACCTGTCTATCGGAATTGGTGTTAATATCATGCTGGAGATGTTGTTCATGTTGACCTCCTCTGATACACTGGTGTCAGTGTGTCTGTCCTTACAAACTGATCCTCAAAACTTTTCATAAGTTCTTTGGCAGTATTGTCCAGGGCTTTCAGGTGTCTGCTGTAGCAGGTTCATGTTTCAGCTCCATGTAGGAAGGATGACTGCTCGATAGACCAAGTGTTTTTTTTTTTGGACCTGTAGGTCTTCAAAGATTCTTTTCCTTAATCTTACAAAGGCTCCACTATCACTGCTCAGGTTGTGGTTAATCTGTGAGTTGATGTTTGCTTTTGAGGAGAGAACACTGCCAAGATAGGAAAGTGGTCTACATTTTCAAGGGCAATATGCTCAACTTTTATGGAAAGCTGGATAAACTGGCTGGTTGGGCGGTAGCAGATATAGGACCTATGTCTTTTTATATTCAAAACAAGACCCAGGGCTCTACCCGTAGTTGGCAGGCTGTGAAGATCATGTCTGCAGTACCTCTGGATGGGCAGAAAACACACTGTGAATCAAGGAGTACTTCAGATAGCAGATGGAATCAGCTGACAAGGATATGTAAAAGCAGTCTGCCTGTTGTTAACAGTAGGAGATGCCTCTGTAATTGCCACAATCTACCTAGTCTCCCTTCTTGAATTAGAGCATCCCTAAACCCTGAGGGTAATTGTTCCTTTTCCCAGACCTTCAGAAGCAAGGTGTATGTGGTGCAGGAGTGCTGGTCCACCTTCCTTAAGGATCTCTGCTGCAATCCTTTCAGGACCAGTGGCTTTATTGGTTTTCAGGCTCCTAATGACATCATGGACCTCTTTCATACTGGGGGGTTGCCTCATGTCTTCTCTGACAGAGTTTAACTTGAAGTAACTTGGACCATAGACTACTTTGGTGTTACTGAAGAAGCCTCTTGTGTCACCAGGGTCTGCCAGTCTCCGGATTTCCAGGGCTTTCTCAGTCCACCAAGAACTCTTTAGCTCTCTCACCCTGCACTGGACATTTGCCTTGGCTTTGGAGTAAGCATCCCTTTGGCCTTACTGCCGGTGTCATTCTACCAGGCACAAAAGGCTTTCCTTCTCTTGGAGATAAATTGTTCTAGTTCTATATCATTAACATCAAATCAATCCTAATGTTTTCTGGACTTGTATCCAAAGTTGTTTTTGCAGGTATCGAGGATGGTGGATTGAAGTAGATTCCAGTGTTCTTTGATATCCTCCAGATATTTTCCTGTTGGAGATTTTCCCCAAACGAAGCCTGAAGGTGCTTTTGGGTGGCAGCATTAAGCAGGCTCTTGAGTTTTATTCTTGACCTTCTCTGCTTCTTCTGAAACCTCCTCTCCTCTTTTCCGAAGATCTTCACCATGTCATGGTGGAGAAGCTTATGAGTTCCTGAAATCCTGAGAGCAATGCTGCTTGGTGCTTAGTTCCTGGTAGGGTCATCCATAATGGTAAGGTCAAGGGGAAAGTTCCAGACAAAGATCGAACGTGGCTGAGGAATTGGAGCAGGGGGCAGTGATTCAGATTTTTCTGGATCATTGGGACCTCTTTTGGGGCAGGTGTGACCAGTACAAAAAGGTCAGGTTCCAGTTGAATCCCAGGGGGACCAATATCCTGGCGGGGAGGTTTGCTAAGGTTACTGGGGAGAGTTTAAACTAGAATCGTTGGGGGGTGGGAACCGAACTGAAGAGACTGGGGAAGAGGAGGTTGGCTCACAAATAGAGAAAGCTTGTTGACAGTACGAGAGGGAGGATAGGCAGGTGATAGAGGAGGGACGTGCTCAGACCGAAGGTTTGAGATGCGTCAATTTTAACACAAGGAGTGTTGTGAACAAAGCGGATGAGCGTGGATCAGTGCTTGGAGATATGATGTGGTGGCCATTACAGAGACTTGGATGGCTCAGGGACAGGAATGGTTACTTCAAGTGCCAGGTTTTAGATGTTTCAGAAAGGACAGGGAGGAAGGCAAAAGAGGTGGGGGCATGGCACTGCTGATCAGAGATAGTCACGGCTGCAGAAAAGGGGTACACCATGGAGGGATTGTCTACGGAGTCTCTGTGGGTGGAGGTTAGGAACAGGAAGGGGTCAATAACTTTACTGGGTGTTTTTTATAGGCCGCCCAATAGTAACAGGGATATTGAGGAGCAAATAGGAAAACAGATCCTGGAAAGGTGTAATAATAACAGAGTTGTCGTGATGGGAGATTTTGATTTCCCAAATATCGATTGGCATCTCCCTAGAGCAAAGGGTTTAGATGGGGTGGAGTTTGTTAGATGTGTTCAGGAAGGTTTCTTGACACAATATGTAGATAAGCCTACAAGAGGAGAGGTATTGGGAAATGAACCTGGTCAGGTGTCAGATCTCTCAGTGGGAGAGCATTTTGGAGATAGTGATCATAATTCTATCTCCTTTACAATAGCATTGGAGAGAGATAGGAACAGACAAGTTAGGAAAGCGTTTAGAAAAGCCTTGGGAAAAACCCCAAGGCATTCTACAAGTATGTGAAGAGCAAGAGGATAAGATGTGAAAGAATAAGACCTATCAAGTGTGACAGTGGGAAAGTATGTATGGAACTGGAGGAAAAAGCAGAGGTACTTAATGAATACTTCAGTATTCACTACGGAAAAGGATCTTGGTGATTGTAGGGATGACTTGCAGCAGACTGAAAAGCTTGAGCATGTAGGTATTAAGAAAGAGGATGTGCTGGAGCTTTTGGAAAGCATCAAGTTGGATAAGTCGCTGGGACTGGATGAGATGTACCCCAGGCTACTGTGGGAGGTGAGGGCGGAGATTGCTGAGCCTCTGGCAATGATTTTGCATCATCAATGTGGACGGGAAAGGTTCCAGAGGATTGGAGGGTTGTGGATGTTGTTCCTTCATAAGAAAGGGAGTTGAGATAGCACATAAAATTACAGACCAGTGAGTCTTACCTCAGTGGTTGGTAAGTTGATGGAGAAGATCCTGAGAGGCAGGATTTATGAACATTTGGAGAGGCATAATATGATTAGGAGTAGTCAGTATGGCTTTGTCAAGGGCAGGTTGTGCCTTATGAGCCTGTTTGAATTTTTTGAGGATCTGACTAAACACATTGATGAAGGAAGAGCAGTTGATGTAATGTATATGGATTTCAGAAAGGCATTTGATAAGGTACCCCATGCAAGGCTTATTGAGAAAGTAAGGAGGCATGGGATACAAGGGGACATTACTTTGTGGATCCAGAACTGGCTTGCCCACAGAAGGCAAAGGGTGGTTGTAGATGGGTCATATTCTGCATGGAGGTCAGTCATCAGTGGAATGCCTCAGGGATCTGTTCTGGGACTTTTACTCCTCGTGATTTTTATAAATCAGGATGAGGAAGTGGAGGGATGGGTTAGTAAGTTTGCTGATGACACAAAGGTTGGATGTGTTGTGGATAGTGTGGAGGGCTGTCAGAGCTTATAGTGGGACATTGATAGGATGCAAAGCTGGGCTAAGAAATGGCAGATGGAGTTCAACCCAGATAAGTGTGAAGTGGTTCATTTTGGTAGGTCAAATATGATGGCAGAATATAGTATTAATGGTAAGATTCTTGGCGCTGTGGAGGATCAGAGGGATCTTGGGGTCCGAGTCCATAGGACATTCAAAGCTGCTGTGCAGGTTGACTCAGTGGTTAAGAAGGCATACGGTGCATTGGCCTTCATCAATCGTGGAATTGAATTTAGGAGCCGAGAGGTAATGTTGCAGCTATATAGGACCCTGGTCATTCCCCACTTGGAGTACTGTGCTCAGTTCTGGTCGCCTCACTACAGGAAGGATGTGGGAGCCATAGAAAGGGTGCAGAGGAGATTTATAAGGATGTTGCCTGGATTGGGGAGCATGCCTTATGAGAATAGGTTGAGTGAACTCGGCCTTTTCTCCTTGGAGTGATGGAGGATGAGAGGTGACCTGATAGATGTGTATAAGATGATGAGAGGCATTGATCGTGTGGATAGTCAGAGGCTTTTTCCCAGGGCTGAAATGGTTGTCGCAAGAGGACACAGGTTTGAGGTGCTGGGGAGCAGGTACAGAGGAGATGCCAGGGATAAGTTTTTTACTCAGAGAGTGGTGAGTGCGTGGAATGGGCTGCCGGCAACGGTGGTAGAGGCGGATACAATGGGGTCTTTTAAGAGACTTTTGGATCGGTACATGGAGCTTAGAAAAATAGAGGGCTATAGGTAAGCCTAGTAATTGCTAAGGTAGGGACATGTTTGGCACAACTTTGTGGGCCGAAAGGCCTGTATTGTGGTGTAGGTTTTCTATGTTTCTCTGTTTCTAAACCAATCAATGGTGGAGCTAGTGGAAGATGATGTCATGTCACACTGTCAGAGAAGGCAGAGAAAGGTGAGGGGTCCCCAGTCATCTTGCACTCTATGCAACTGGATTCTGACTCCGATATACCAAGAACTGTGTGGTGGCTGCCCATGCATCAGCCTACCTACATTAAACAAATTCATGCACAGATTAATGGGTATTCTCCATTAAGGGAATCCACCCCATTACCCAGATTAAGTCCAATAGCGATCAGCAGGTGTCTACTCAGAGTCCAGGGTTCAATGCTGACCTCCAGTGCTATCTTATGGGACCTGCCACATTCTTGCTGGGTGCCCAGGTGTCCACCCAGCTGGTAGGGGAATTGGCCACTGTGAACCACCACTGATGTAGAATGTGGAGAGCAGTTAGCGCAATCATTTTACAATGCCAGTGAACACTGATTGGAGTTTGATTTCCGTTGTGTCAGTCAGGAGTATGTACATTCCTTTCTGTGACTGCCTGGGTTTCATTGGGTGCTGCAGTTTCCTCCCACATTCCAAAGACATATGGTTAGGATTTGAAATTAGTGAGTTGTGGGCATGCTATGTTTGTACTGGAAGTGTGGCGACACTTGCTCCATCACATCCTTGGACGGTCTGTGTGGGTCATTGACACAAAACTACGCATTGCACTGTATATTTCAATGTACATGTGACAAATGGTCTCCTTATGGTAATAAGTAAGTTGAACACCCAACTCCTGGATGGGTTGCTTTTTGAAATATTTGAATGTGTTGGGACACCTCTGATGTTCCCACCCTTCCAGTTGTAATGCTGACTGGATTCTTCAGAGCTTAGAAAACCAGCAGGGAAGGCAAGGTAGGCAGAATTGGACTGGACAGGACAGAAGTGCTTAGCATGTCTGGCACAAGTGCTGAGAGAAACAATTATTTCACATTCAGTTAATCCCAACCCCAAAAATCTCTGCCTCTAAATTAATCTTAGAACTAAAAATATACCTTAAGCTGCATCTGCAATATGAGCAGTCACCTACATTTTGGAAATTTGTGTTGACTTCTGTGGATATAATCACTTAATTCCAAAGATTGAGCTTTATTCTGTTTAGTATTTTTAAATTGTCAACTGATTTTGTGTGCTTCAAGAAATTTTACTGTGGAATTACCCACTGAGGATATCAAAAACGTTTTCCTTGATTGAGTGAGGTGGACAGAGCTTGCAAGCAGCAGTTCTTTGCATATAGTAAATGGTCAGCCTTGTTACAGCTGGTTTACAGATGAGCTCTGGCAATAGTGGGTGTGGGTGAATAATGTGTTACTGTCTGGTTGAGATCTTTAATTTGGGGATGGCTCTCTGACTCTGGGCCAGTGAAGTTCAGAGCCATGGTGCCTATCTGGAACCTCTGTCATGAAATTTGGTAAGCTATAAAATGTAGCTATTCAGATTTACTTATCACTGGTACATTGAAACATAAAGTGAAATGTGTTGTTTGTTTTAACAACCAACACACTCCAATGATGTGCTGGAGGCAGCCTGCAGTATCACCATGCATTCTAGTGCCAATATAGCATTTCCGTAATATTCAAAATGCCACACAACTCAACAACACAAGACAGCAGCAAAATAAGTTCCCCCTTTCTCTCTTCCCCCTTCTCCCTCCTCTCTTCCCCTTCTCCCTCCTCTCTTCCCCTTCTCCCTCCTCTCTTCCCCTTCTCCCTCCTCTCTTCCCCTTCTCCCTCCTCTCTTCCCCTTCTCCCTCTTCCCCCTCCTCTCTCTTCCTCCTCCTCTCTTCCCTACTCCCTCCCCTCCTCTCTTCCCTACCCCTCCCCTCCAACCCACAACTTGCCCTCCTCCCCACTCCCTCCCTCTTCCCCACTCCTTTTCCCCTCCCACACTACCCTCCCATACTCCCCTCCCCACACTCCACTCCCCTTCCCCACCCTTCCCTTCCCTGCTCCCCATCCCATCCCTCCTCCCCTCCCTCCCCTCTTCTCCACTCCCTTTCCCCTCCCACACTACTCTCCCCACACTACTCTCCCCACACTCCCCTCCCCACACTCCCCTCCCCCTCACTCCCTTCCCCTCACTCCTCTCCCCTCCCCACACTCTCTTCCCCTACCACCCCCTTCCCTTCCCACACTCCCCTTCCCCACACCTCTCTCACCCTTCTTCACACCTCTCTTCCCCCCCTCCCCACTCACTCTCCTCCCACTCCCCCCTTCCCCACCATCTCCCCCTCTGTGCCCCTCTCCCCCTCCCCCCCTCTTTTGCCCATCTCATCTCTCTCTTCTCTTCCCTCCCCCTTTGCCTGCCCCCCCCCGCACATCTCTGAGACTGTAACATGTCCTAATTGAAGATCAGGTGCTGCTCCAGAAGCTTAGTTTTGAATGGTAAGCAGAAGGGGAGTGGGGTTACTCAGTGGATTAAGATCACGCAAGAAAGTTTCTGCTACAGACTGGAGGTTTCTGGTTGAGAATGGACTAAACAGAAAACTACTTCATTTGCTGGTGTGCAGGTACAAGGCTGGCACAGGAAGGCGACCTCCTGCGGCTTCCTCCTGGTACCCGTCCTGGAAGGCCCATTTGCTCTCCCCAGTTACCTCTATGGAGACCCACTGCGGGCTCAGCTCTTCATCCCCCTCAATATCATGTGCTTGGTGAAGGATGGAGCTGAGCATCTCTTTGACGGTACGTAACTCGCAGTCCTGCCCTGGGGACAGAGGGTAAAGCTGGGAAAGCACCACAGGTATAGATTAAGCTGATCTATGATGAGGTGCAATATTTTCTTGTATTTGTAAAGCTCCCAGTGCAGAAGTCAGTGTGAGCGACATGCACAATGCTGGGGGAACCCAAGGCGTCTGCCAGCAAGAATAAACAGTCCTGGTGAAGAGTCTTGGCCTGAAACGTCAAATGTTTACTCTTCTCCATCGATGCTGTTCGACCTGCTGACCTCTTCCCACCCTGCCACATGCAAAAATGCCATTTCCTATTCCCAGTTCCTCCATCCCTGCCGCATCTGCTCCCAGAATGAGGCTTTCCATTCCAGGACATCTCAAATGCCCTCTTTCTTCAAGGATAGTGGTTTCCCTTCTACCGTCATCAATGATGCCCTCACCCGCATCTCCTCCATTTCCCGCACTTCGGCCCTCGCCCCATCCTCCTGCCACCACAACAGGGACAGAGTTCCCATTGTCCTCACCTACCACCCCACCAGCCTCCAGATCCAGCACATTATCCTCTGCAACTTCCGCCACCTTCAACAGCACCCCACCACTAAGCACATCTTTCCCTCTCCACCCCTCTCTGCTTTCCGCAGGGATCGGTCCCTCTGCGACTCCCTGGTCCACACGTCCCTCCCCACGGATCTCCCACCCAGCACTTATCCCTGTAAGCGCAAGTGCTACACTTGTCCCTACACCTCCTCTCTTGCCACCATTCAGGGCCCCAAACCAGTCCTTCCAGGTGAGGCAACACTTCACTTGTGAGTCTGTTGGGGTCATCTATTGCATTTGGTGCTCCCGGTGCGGCCTCCTCTACATCGGTGAAACCTGACGCAGATTGGGAGACCGCTTCGTTGAGCACCTCCGCTCCATCCGCCACAACAGACATGATCTCCCAGTAGCCACCCACTTCAACTCTGCTTCCCACTCCAATTCAGATATGTCCATATGTGGCCTCCTCTACTGCCATGATGAGGCTAAACTCAGGTTGGAGGAGCAACATCTCATATACTGTCTAGGTAGTCTCCAGCCCCTTGGTATGAACATAGAATTCTCCAACTTCCGGTAAATTCCCTCCCCCTCCCTTCCTCTATCCCTATTTCACTCTGCCCCCTCCACAGCTGCCTATCACCTCCCTCATGGTTCCACCTCCTTCTACTACCCATGGTGTTTTCCCCTATTCCTTCTTCACCTTTCCTGCATATCACCTCCCTGCTTCCCCTCCCCCACCCCTTTATCTTTCCCCTTACTGGTTTTTCACCTGGAACCTACCAGCCTTCTCCTTCCCACCCTCCCCCCACCTTCCTTATAGGGTCTCTGCCCCTTCCCTCTTCAGTCCTGACGAACGGTTCCGGCCTGAAACGTCGATTCATCGTTTCCACGGATGCTGCCCGACCTGCTGAGTTCCTCCAGCGTGTTGTGAGTGTTGCTTTGATCCCAGCATCTGCAGAGTATTTTGTGTTTGAGTTCCTCCTGCAATTTGTGTGTGTTACTCAGTTGATAACCAGAGCAAGACTGAAGAGACTTTGGAAAGTAACATTCACCAAGTCCACATGTGCTGATTGGGAAAATCTGATGGACTGACATGCCCTGTACCATAAGAGAGATGGGATCAGCCTCTCTTTATGTAGTCAGTACATTGCTGATAAACTTGGTAAGCATTTTCATAAGGTTTAGCATTTATAAATGTCCTTGTTGTTTTTTACTAGTTCATTATTTGCTCTGTTGTTTAGAATTGGGAGGTAACAAACAGCTTATTCAGTGGATTAGCTTTTTATTTATACATGGGTATCGAAACATATAATGAATTGTAATGTTTGCATCAAGTCAAATCAGCAAGGATTGTGATCAAGTGACCAACTAACCTATCAAATGTATTTCTTTAAGATGTGGGAGGAAACATCACTATAGGAAGTATGTGGAAACTATAGAAAGGGTGCAGAGGGGATTTAAAAGAATGTTGCCTGGATTGGGGAGCATGCCTTATGAGAATAGATTGAGTGAACTCGGCCTTTTCTCCTTGGAGCAAAGGAGGATGAGAGGTGACCTGATAGAGGTGTATAAGATGATGAGAGGCATTGATCATGTGGATAGTCAGAGGCTTTTTCCCAGGGTTGAAATGGTTAACACGAGAGGGCACAGTTTTAAGGTGCTTGGAAGAAGGTACAGAGGAGATGTCGGGGGTAAGTTTTTTACACAGAGAGTGGTGAGTACGTGGAATGGGCTGCCGGCGATGGTGGAGGCAGATACGATAGGGTCTTTTAAGAGACTCCTGGATAGATACATGGAGTTTAGAAGAATAGAGGGCTATGGGTAACCCTAGGTAATTTCTAAAGTACATATTCGGCACAGCATTGTGGGCTGAAGGGCCTGTATTGTACTGTAGGTTTTCTATGTTTCTATAAGTCAGAAGACTGCGAGGAAATCTCGCTGTCGCAAGTGAGTGCACGAAGTCCTTCCAGACAATGGTGGAGTTAAACCCTGATCTTGCAGCTGGTGCTGTAAAGCGTTGGCTAACCGCAGAGTTACCGTGAAGTTGTAAAAAAAGAGAAAGGTCAGAGCCAGTGGAACGTTTGTGTTTATCTTCACATGAATTCTGCGAGTATTTTCACACCTGGGCTGTCAGCCACTTGGTCTATGAAAAACTAATAATCCCACACAGTCGGATATTTGTTACTTCGTGAGACTCTGAAACCCAGCCTGAGGCTACAGCAAATTAACTAAAATGAAGATAATTATGAAAGCGCTGACTAGATTTTAGTTTTGTTTTTTAGTGTGAAGGACTTTCCATCTGACACCAGGCAAAAGGGGATAATATTTTTGAGTCCATATGTAAGAAAAGATATGATGACCCTGGAGAGGCTTCAGACGGATGTTCACAAGAATGACCTTTGAAGGAATTTCTTCAGCCAGAGGGTGGTGAATCTCTGGAACTTGGGGTTAGGGTTCCTTAGGGTTGTGTATTTATTTGGTATATTTAATGCAAAGATTGATAGGTTTTTCATTGCTGAGGGGCTGAATGGTGAAGAGTTATGGGCTGAAGGTGGCAGAATGTGGTTAGAAAAAAAAATCAGCCGTGATTGAATGTTGCAGCAGACTTAATGGACCAGATGGCCTAATTCTGTTCCTATATCTTAGTCCTGTGATTTGTGGAGCAGTAGTAGAGGAATGTCCAATTTTTAGTTGGATTTCCTTGTTGAAATAATAGGCAGGATAGATCAGACCACCTCCCTGCTTGCACTGTCACTGCTGAGGCAACTTAGTCTTTTCACATTTCATTACTTTATGTTCAGTCAGTAATCTGCAAATTCTTGAGTTTGATTTCAGTTTGTATTGTGATATTTTTTGAATGTTCTGTGCTTGGAGACTGAAGATGTAGCTGCCAGAAATTGGAGCTGGTGACTTGGCTTGACCACTGACTGGTCTGTGCAGTGAAACAGTGACAGAGGACACCTCTCCCTCTGGCCTTATTGAACACAGTATAGCACAGGAACTAGTCCTACAGCACGTAATGCTGCCCCAAGCGAATTAACATAAAAAAAATAGAAACACAGAAAACCTACAGCACAATACAGACCCTTCAGCCCACAATGCTGTGCCGAGCATGTACTGACTTTAGAAATTACCTAGGGTTATGCATAGCCCTCTGTTTTTCTAAGCTCCATGTACCTACTGGGAGTATCTTAAAAGACCCTATTGTATCCGCCTCCATCACCATCGCCAGCAGCCCATTCCACGCACTCACCGCCCTCTGCGTAAAAAAAAAAAGTGCCCCTGACATCTCCTCTGTACCTACTTCCAAGCATGTTAAAACTGTACCCCGTGTTTGCCATTTCAGCCGTGGGAAAAAGCCTGTGACTATCCACACGATCAATGCCTTTCATCATCTTGTACACCTCTATCAAGTCACCTCTCATCCTCCTTTGCTCCAAGGAGAAAATGCTGAGTTCATTCAACCTATTCTCATAAGGCATGCTCTCCAATCCAAGCAACATCCTTGTAAATCTCCTCTGCACCCTTTCTATGGTTTCCACATCCTTTGTGTAGTGAGGCAACCAGAACTGAGCACAGTACTCTAAGTGGGGCCTGACCTGGGTCCTATATAGCTGCAACGTTACCTCTCGGCTCCTAAACTCAATCCCACGGTTGATGAAGGCCAATGCACCGTATGCCTTCTTAACCACACAGTCAATCTGCGTAGCAGCTGGAAACTATAGAAAGGGTGCAGAGGGGATTTAAAAGAATGTTGCCTGGATTGGGGAGCATGCCTTATGAGAATAGATTGAGTGAACTCGGCCTTTTCTCCTTGGAGCAAAGGAGGATGAGAGGTGACCTGATAGAGGTGTATAAGATGATGAGAGGCATTGATCATGTGGATAGTCAGAGGCTTTTTCCCAGGGTTGAAATGGTTAACACATTGATCTAGTGTATACGGATTTCTGCAAGGCATTTGATAAGGTACTCCATGTAAGGCTTATTAAAAAAGTAAGGAGGCATGGGATCCAAGGGGACATGGCTTGGATCATCTTATACACCTCTATCAGGTCACCTCTCATCCTCCTTTGCTCCAAGGAGAAAAGGCCGAGTTCACTCAATCTATTCTCATGACTTAGATCCCAAGATCCCTCTGATCCTCCACACTGTCAAGAGTCTTACCATTAATACTATATTCTGCCATCATATTTGACCTGCCAAAATGAACCACCTTACACTTATCTGGGTTGAATTCCATCTGCCACTTCTCAGCCCAGTTTTGCATCCTATCAATGTCCCGCTGTAACCTCTGACAGCCCACCACACATCGAGGCATAACTGCGCAAGCGTGTGGACGTCAGCCAGTTAGAACAGTGAGAAGAGTTTAAGAGGAGACAGCTTTGCAGAGCGGGAGACAGAGTAGGGGGGCTTTGGCTTAATGGGGCTTCGGCGATAACAGGTCGAGGTAAGGTAAGTTGTCTGTGTAGAATACAGACAGGAAGTATGTGTGTGAGGCCGGTGTTCTGTGCTGGGTGTCAGATGTGGAAAGTCCTGGAGACTCTCAGCCTCCCAGACGGCCACATTGGCACCAGATGCGTCAAGCTGCTGCTGCGTTAGGGAACTGGAGGTGCAGCTCAATGACCTTCATCTGGCCAGGGAGAGTGAGGAGGTGAAAGATGGGAGCTATAGGCAGGTAGTCACACCGGGGCCTTGGGAGACAGATTTGTGTGTAACAGTCAGGAGAAGGTAGGGCAGGAGTCAGATACTACAGAGTACCCCTGTGGCTGTCCCCCTTAACAATAAGTACTCCTGGTGGAGTACTGTTGGGACGGACGGCCTACCTAGAGGAAGCAACAGTGGCCGTGCCTCTGGCACAGAGTCTGGCCCTGTGGCTCAGAAGGGTAGGGAAAGTAAGAGGATGGCAGCAGTGATAAGGGACTCTATAGTTGGGGGGGGTCAGTCAGGCGATTCTATGGACGCAGGAAAGAAACACAGATGGTAGTTTGCCTCCCAGGTGCCAGGGTCTGGAATGTTTCTGATCACATCCACGATAGCCTAAAGTGCGAAGGAGATCAGCAAGAGGTCGTGGTACCTATTGGTACCAAAGATATAGGCAGGAAAAGAAAGAAAGTCCTGAAAACATACTACAGGGAGTTAGGAAGGAAATTGATAAGCAGGACCTCAAAGGTAGTAATCTCTGGATTACTGCCTGTGCCACGTGACAGTGAGTATAGGAATAGAGTGAGGTGGAGGATAAATGCGTGGCTGAGGGATTGGAGCAGGGGGCAGGGATTCAGATTTCTGGATCATTGGGACCTCTTTTGGGGCAGGTGGGACCTGTACAAAAAGGACAAAATTATCAAATGGCGTCTCCCTAGAGCGAGGGATTTATATGGCGTGGAGTTTGTTAGGTGTGTTCAGGAAGATTACTTGACACAATATGTAGTTAAGCCTACAAGAGGAGAGGATGTACTTAATCTGGAATTGGGAAATGAACCTGGTCAGGTGTTAGATCTCTCAGTGGGAGAGCATTTTGGAGATAGTGATTGCAATTCTATCTCCTTTGTGTCATCAGTAAATTTACTGACCCATCCCTCCACTTCCTCATCCAGGTCATTTATAAAAATCATGAAGAGAAGGTGTCCTGGAACAGATTCCTGAGGCACACCACTGGTCACCGACCTCCATGTGACCTGTCTATAACCACTCCTTACCTTCTGAGTGCAAGCCAATTCTGGATCAACAAAGCCATGTCCCCTTGGATCCCATGCCTCCTTACTTTTTTAATAAGCCTTACATGGAGTACCTTATCAAATGCCTTGCAGAAATCCGTATACACTAGATCAATGTGTTTAGTCACATCCTCAAAAATTCAATTAGGCTCCTGTGGCACGACCTGCCTTTGAGAAAGCCGTGCTGACTATTCCTAATCATATTATGCCTCTCCAAATGTTCATAAATCCTGCCTCTCAGGATCTTTTCCATCAACTTGCTGACCACTGAAGTAAGACTCACTGGCCTATAATTTCCTGGGCTCTCTCTACTCCCTTTCTTGAATAAGGGAACAAAATCTGCCACCTTCTAATCCTCCGGAACCTCTCCCGTCCCCATTGATGATGCAAAGATCATTGCCAGAGGCTCAGCAATCTACTCCCTCGCCTTCCACAGCAGCCTGGCATACATATCGTCCCGTACCAGTGACTTATCCAACTTGGTTTCCAAAAGCTCCAGCACATCCTCTTTCTTAATATCTGTATGCTCAAGCTTATCAGTCCGCTGTAAATCATCCCTACAATTGCCAAGGTTCTTTTCTGTACTGAATACTGAAGCAAAGTATTGATTAAGTACCTATGCTACCTCCTCCAGTTCCATACACACTTTTCCACTGTCACACTTGTTTGTTCCTTTTCTCGCACACCTTGTCCTCTTGCTCTTCACATACTTGTAGGGTGCTTTAAGGTTTCCTTAATCTTGCTGGCCAAGACCTTCTCATGGCCCTTTTTGTCTCTGCTAATTTCGTTCTTAAGCTCCTTTCTGCTCGCCCTATAATCTTCTAGATCTCTATCATTACCTAGTTTTTTGAACCTTTCGTAAGCTTTTCTTTTCTACTTGACTAGATTTATAAAAGCCTTTGTACACCTCTGTTCCTGTACCCTACCATCCTTTCTCTGAGTCATTGGAACGTACCTATGCAGAACTCCATGCAAGTATCCCCTGAACATTTGCCACATTTCTGCCGTATATCTCACTGAGAATATCTATTCCCAATTTGAACTTCGTAGTTCCTGCCTGATAGCCTCATACTTCCCCTTACAGTACTCCAATTAAGCCCTTCCTTAACTTGTCTGTACTTATCCCTCTCCAATGCTATGGTAAAGGAGATAGAATTGTGATCACTATCTCCAAAATCATCTGACACCTGACCAGATTCATTTCCCAATACTAGATCAAGTACAGCCTCTCCTCTTCAAAGTTGCTGGTGAACGCAGCAGGTCAGGCAGCATCCCTAGGAAGAGGTGCAGTCTACGTTTCAGGCCGAGACCCTTCGTCAGTCCTGACGAAGGATCTCGGCCTGAAACGTCGACTGTACCTCTTCCTAGAGGTGCTGCCTGGCTTGCTGCGTTCATCAGCAACTTTGATATGTGTTGCTTGAATTTCCAGCATCTGCAGAATTCCTGTTGTCAGCCTCTCCTCTTGTAGGCTTATCTACATATTGTGTCAAGAAACCTTCCTGAACACACCTAACAAACTCCAGTCCATCTAAACCCCTTGCTCTAGGGAGATGCCAATCAATAGTAGGGAAATTAAAATCTCCCACCACGACAACCCTGTTACTATTACACCTTTCTAGAAACTGTCTCCCTATCTGCTCCTCAGTGTCCCTGATACTAGTGGGTAACCTATAAAAAAACACCCAGTTAGAGTTATTGACCCCTTCCTGTTCCTAACTTCAACCCACAGAGACACCGTCAACAATCCCTCCATGACTTCCTCCTTTTCTGCAGCCATGACACTATCTCTGATTAGCAGTGCCACGCCAGTGCCTCTTTTGCCTCCCTCCCTGTCCTTTCTGAAACATCTAAAGCCTGGCATTCTAAGTAACCATTCCTGCCCCTGAGCCATCCAAGTCTCTGTAATGACCACAACATCATAGCTCCAAGTACTGATCCATGCTCTAAACTCATCTGCTTTGATTAAACTAATAATTAAATACCAAAGTAAATTAATCCCTTCTTTTTGCACATGGTCCATATCCCTTCATTCTTTGCATACCCTATGCCTATCTAAGAACCGCTTAATGAATGAATGAATTGAATGTATTTCTTACATCTTTCACACATGAGGAGTAAAAATTTTTACGTTATGTCTCTATCTAAATGTGCAATGTCAATCATATTAATTTATAATAAATAGAACAGTCAGTGTAATATAGAGAACACTGAAGCCAGTGTGAGTTCATCAGTCTGATGGCCTGATGAAAGAAGCTGTCCCGGAGCCTGTTGGTCCTGGCTTTTATGCTGCGGTACTGCTTCCCGGATGGTAGCAGCTGGAATAGATTGTGGTTGGGGTGACTCAGGTCCCCAATGATCCTTCAGGCCCTTTTCTCATACCTGTTCTTGTAAATGTCCTGATACATGGGAAATGTAGATTGTGGATTGTGGATAGATTGGAAGAATGGGCAGAGAAGTGGCAAATGAAGTACAATGTTGGAAAGTGTATGGTTATGCACTTTGGCAGGAAAAATAAACGGGCAGACTATTATTTAAATGGGGAAAGAATTCAAAGTTCTGAGATGCAACGGGACTTGGGAGTCCTCGTACAGGATACCCTTAAAGTTAACCTCCAGGTTGAGTCAGTAGTGAAGAAGGCGAATGCAATGTTGGCATTCATTTCTAGAGGAATAGAGTATAGGAGCAGGGATGTGATGTTGAGGCTCTATAAGGCGCTGGTGAGACCTCAGTTGGAGTACTGTGGGCAGTTTTGGTCTCCTTATTTAAGAAAGGATGTGCTGACGTTGGAGAGGGTACAGAGAAGATTCACTAGAATGATTCAGGGAATGAGAGGGTTAACATATGAGGAACGTTTGTCCGCTCTTGGACTGTATTCCTTGGAGTTTAGAAGAATGAGGGGAGACCTCATAGAAACATTTCGAATGTTAAAAGGCATGGACAGAGTGGATGTGGCAAAGTTGTTTCCCATGATGGGGGAGTCTAGTACGAGAGGGCATGACTTAAGGATTGAAGGGCGCCCTTTCAGAACAGAAATGCAAAGAAATTTTTTTAGTTAGAGGGTGGTGAATCGATGGAATTTGTTGCCACGGGCAGCAGTGGAGGCTAAGTCATTGGGTGTATTTAAGGCAGAGATTGATAGGTATCTGAGTAGCCAGGGCATCAAAGGTTATGGTGAGAAGGCGGGGCAGTGGGACTAAATAGGAGAATGGATCAGCTCATGATAAAATGGCAGAGCAGACTCGGGCCGAATGGCCTACTTCTGCTCCTTTGTCTTATGGTCTTATGGTCTAAGTTCACAACTACAGATGCACTGGGCTGTCCCCACCACTTTCTGCAGAGTCCTGCAATTGAGGGAAGTACAGTTCCCATACCAGGCAGTGATGCAGCCAGTCAGGATGCTCTCAATTGTGCCCCTGTAGTAAGTTCTTCAGATTTGAGGGCCCATACCAAACTTCCTCTACCGTCTGAGGTGAAAGAGGAGCTGTTGTGCCTTTTTCACCACACAACTCGTGTGTACATACCACGTGAGGTCCTCAATGATGTGGATACTGAGGAACTTGAAGCTGTTTTCGCTCTCAACCCCAGATCCACTGATGTCAATAGGGGTTAGCCCATCTCCATTCCTCCACAACCAACTCCTTTGTTTTTACGACATTGAGGGAGAGGTTGTTTTCTTGACACCACTGTGTCAGAGAGATATCTTCTTCCCTGTAGGCCACCTCGATATTGTTTGAGATAAGGCCAATCAATGTAGTGTCATCGGCAAATTTAATTAACAGAGTGGAGCTGTGGGTGGTGATACAGTCATGGGTATACAGGGTGTAAAGGAGGGAACTCAGTACGCAGCCCTGAGGGAGCTCACTCTTACAACCTGCTGGCGATCTGACGGGAAGTCCAAGATCCAGCTGCACGAGGCAGGGTCAAGGCCGAAATCTCTGAGTGTCTTGTCGGGCCTGGATGGAACTATGGTGTTGTATGCTGAATTGTAGTCCAAGAACAGCATTCCTACATAAGGATCCTCCTTCTCCAGATGTGTAAGGACGGTATGTAGAGCAGTGGCTATTGTGTCATCTTTTTGTGTCGGTAGGCGAATTGTAGGGTGTCCAGTGTGGGTGCTAGCAAGCTGCAGATGTAATCCTTGACCAGCCTGTCAAAGCATTTACTTATTATTGAGGTGAGTATGACAGGACGCCAGTCATGTCACCTTGGTCTTTTTTGGTACAGGGACAAGGGTGCATAATTTGAAGTAGGAGGGCACTCTACTCTGGGAGAGGAAAAGATTAAAAATGTCTGTAAACACACCTGCCAGTTGTGCTGCACACATCCTAAGTACTTGCCCTGGGATGCTGTCCAGTCCTGCAACCTTGCGACTTGTTTCTGCCACCACCATCACCATCACTAATGCATTCTGGAGACTCTCCACTTTCTATGTAAAAGAAAAACTGCCCGCACACACCTCCTTCGAATTTAAATGGATGCCCTCTAGAATTAGACATTTCATCCATGGTGGAGAGACACTGGCTGTCAATCTATGCCTCTTGTAATCTTATAAACCTGTCAGATCTCCTTTTAACCTCCGCTGCCCCAGAGAAAACAGCTCAAGTTTGTCCATCTTCTCCATTTAGCTCCTGCCTTCTAATCCAGATAGCATCCTGGATAAGGTTTTCAAGATGGATAACTGTGTGTCAGATTGGAGGACGGTGTCTAGTGGTGTGCCTCGGGAATCTGTACTGGGTCCAACGTTGTTTGTCGTATACATTAATGATATGGATGATGGGGTGGTAAGTTGGATTAGTAAGTATGCAGATGATACTAAGATAGGTGGAGTTGTGGATAATGAAGTAGGTTTTCAAAGCTTGCAGAGAGATCTAGACCACTTAGAAGAGTGAAAGATGGCAGATGGAGTTTAATGCTGATAAACGTGAGGTGCTACATTTTGGTAGGACTAATCAAAATAGAACATACATGGTAAATGGTAGGGCATTGAAGAATGCTATAGAACAGAGGGATCTCAGAATAATAGTGCATAGTTCCCTGAAGGTGGAATCTCATGTGGATAGGGTGGTGAAGAAAGCTTTTGGTATGCTGGCCTTTATAAATCAGAGCATTGAGTATAGGAATTGGGATGTAATGTTAAAATTATACAAGGCATTGGTAAGACCAAATTTGGAGTATTGTGTACAGTTCTGGTCACCGAATTATAGGAAAGATGTCAATAAAATTGAGAGAGTACAGAGGAGATTTACTAGAATGTTGCTTGGGTTTCATCTCCTAAGTTACAGAGAAAGGTTGAACAAGTTGGGCCTTTATTCTTTGGAGCATAGAAGGTTGAGGGGGGACTTGATAGAGGTATTTAAAATTATGAGGGGGATAGATAGAGTTGACATAGATAGGCTTTTTCCATTGAGAGTGGGGGAGATTCAAACAAGAGGACATGAGTTGAGAGTTAAAGGGCAAAAGTTTAGGGGTAACATGAAGGGGAACTTCTTTACTTACAGAGTAGTAGCTGTGTGGAACGAGCTTCCAGCAGAAGTGGTTGAAGCAGGTTCGATATTGTCATTTGAAGTTAAATTGGATAGATATATAGACAGGAAAGTAATGGAGGGTTATGGGCTGAGTGCAGGTCAGTGGGACTAGGCGAGAGTAAGAATTTGGCACGGACTAGAAGAGCCAAGATAGCCTGTTTCCGTGCTGTAATGGTATATGGTTATATGGACCGCACCTGGACCCGACCAGCGAGGCCTGGTCCAAGGCCCACCATGTTCCTGGAGACCCGCGGCCTGCTACCGTGCCAGAGAGCTTGGAGACGCGGCCCATTCTAACCAGCATCTCTCCAGAGCAGACGACCACACAGAAGTGACGTCCGAGACCTCAAGCTGCCCCAGACGCTTCCCCTGAGCGACCACCGTAAAGCCCCATTGGTGGACATCCACAGCTGCCGGAAGTGAGGCCTCCGCTGCAGACCTCAAGAATTGAGCCTGAGGCTCAGCTGGAGCGGAGGCCTCTGCAACCGTGACTCAGCTCACGGACTTGTTTCAGCCAGGAACCTGGCCCTCTGGGATTAAGTGTCAGCTTTGGGACCCAACTCAATCGACAGCCCGGGTCCCCAGTAGCGGAGCCTCCCCCGTCACTCGGCCCGACCCGGAGCGCCTGACGACGCCCACCGATCGATCCCCACGGGACACATCCACCAACCTGAAAGAGCTGACAACCACACACTGCATCGATGGAAACCTGGAAAGATGCACTATTTACCGAGGAAGTGTGGGAAAAGAGCTGGGCTGCTGGTCAGATTGAAGCTGAGGGGCTTCAGGGTCCCTATGCCCACCATCCTACTAGCTAATGTGCAAGCCATAGAGAACAAGGATGATCTTAAAGGAAGACTCACCTACTGCAGGGAGATGCAGAACTGCTGTGTATTCTGTTTCACTGAGACCTGGCTCTCCCCTGCCACCACCGACTGTGCCATCCAACCGGAGAGATTTTCGATCCATCGGGTGAACCGCACGGCGTCTTCGGGCAAGACAAGGGGAGGTGGTGTCTGCCTACTGATCAACACTGCGTGGTGCTCGGACACAGTGGCACTGACAAGCTTCTGCAGCCCGGACCTGGACCTGTCAGTGAAGTGTCATCCCTACTATCTGCCACAGGAATTCACCTCGGTCATACTGACAGCGGTCTACATTCTCCCCCAGGCGGACATGGAGTGTGCTCTGAACATACTGTATGCCAACATCAGTAACTTGAGACCAGGTATCCGGAGGCTTTGCTCATTACAGCCGGGGACTTTAACCAGGCGAACGTCAGAAAGGCATTGCCAAAGTTATACCAACATGTCTCCTGCCCCACTAGAGGCCCAAATATACTTGACCACTGCTACACAGCAGTGAAGGATGCCTACTGTTCCGTCCCATGACCTCACTTCGGAAAATCGGGCCATCAGGCCATACTCCTCCTCCCGGATTACAAACAGAAACTGAAGCAGGAGGTCATGGTGTCAAAAGTGGTGTCACGTTTGACGGAGGAAACAGATGAGGTCCTCCATGACTGCTTTGAATCGGTGGACTGGTTAGTATTCAAGCACTCGGTAGCTAACCTCGATGAGTGTGCCTCAGCTGTCACGGACTTTATTTGGAAATGCACGGAGGACTGTGTGTCTCGCAAGACCATCCGGGTATTCCCTAACTGGAAACCTTGGATGAATTATGAGGTCAAGTCCCTTTTGAAGGCTAGAGCTGCGGCTTTTAGGTCCGGGGATACCAGTCGCTACACGGAATCCAGGCGTGAACTCTGGAAAGCCATTAAGGGCACCAAGAGGCAATAGCAGGCCAAGTTGGAAGACCAGGCTAACCAAAGGGATGCCGGTAGACTATGGCAGGGTGTAAATGAGATCACTGGGTGCAAAGAAAAGGCTGGGAATATCAATAACTGTGGCACTTCTCTTCCTGACAATTTAACGTATTCTACGCAAGATTTGAACAGAAGAGGAGCGTCATGCTCCCTCCGGATGAACCGGACCTGTGGCATTGAGATTCATCGCCACTGAGGAGAACGTTAGAAGGGCCTTCCTGAAGATAAATCCAAGGAACGTGATGGGCCCAGATGGCGTCCCAGGATGGGTTCTCCGAGCCTGTGCAAGCGAGCTAGCTGGAGTGTTTGGTGACATCTTCAGCTGTTCCTTGCTTCAGTCTAAGATCCCCTCGTGTTTTAAGAAGGCAATGCTAATCCTGGTGCCGAAGAAGAGCAAGGTGGCATGCCTGTGGCTCTGACATCAATTGCTATGAAGTGCTTCGAGCGATTGGTTATGGCACACATCAACCACAGCCTACCGGTCAACCTCGAGGCTTTGCAATTCACCTACAGGAGCAACAGGTTAACGGCAGATGCCATCTCTCTGGCCCTACGTTCCTGCTTAGAACACCTGGAGAATAAAGACGCATACGTAAGGCTCCTTTTCATTGACTACAGCTCTGCCTTTAATACCATCATTCCAAATAAACTGATTCCTAAGCTCTGGAACCACAGGCTTAGCACTCAAATCTGCAGCTGGATCTTCAACTTCCTCACAGACAGGACCCAGGCTGTAAAAATAGGGGAAAAGCTCTCCTCTATAATCACTCTGAGCACTGGTGCCCCACAAGGCTGTGTACTCAGCCCCCTGCTGTACTCACTGTACACCCATGATTGTGTAGCCAAGTTTCCATCGAACTCAATATATAAGTTTGCAGATGACCCCACAATTGTAGGCCGTATCTCGGGTAATGATGAGTTTGAGTACAGAGAGGAAATTAAGAACCTGGTGGCATGGTGCGAAGACAATAACCTATCCCTCAACGTCAGCAAGACGTAGGAATTGGTTGTTGACTTCAGAAGGAGTAGCGGACCGCACGATCCCATTTACATCGGTGGTGTGCAAGTGGAACAGGTCAAAAGCTTTAAGTTCCTCGGGGTCAATATCACAAATGACCTGACTTGGTCCAACCAAGGAGGCTCACCAGTGTCTTTACTTCCTGAGAAAGCTAAAGAAATTTGGCATGTCCCCTAAAAACTCACAAATTTTTATAGATGCACTGTAGAAAGCATTCTTCTAGGGTGCATCACAACCTGGTATTATCTATTGCAATGTTCTGCTGCCGCTAAGACAACAAATTTCACGACATATGGCAGTGATATTGTTTCTGATTCTGATGAATAGACATTGCACAATTTATTCTTGTAAATATTTTTGTTATGACTAAGTTTTATTCTGATATGAGAAAAGAGTAGAGTGCAGGTAATGTACATAATTAGGGAAGTTTATAACAGTATAATTTATTGCCTGTAAAATGGAATAGAAAGCAAGAGATATTTTGCATGATTAATTTGGAGCATTTTGAGACATGGCTGTGCATGTTGTCTTCTGAAGATGGATGTGTAGCTGCTGAAGTGCAGAAGAAAGAAGATGAATGAAACACAGTATCCTGAGGGTGGATGGGGAGAGGATGTTTCTTCTTGTGGGAGACTCTAGAATTGGGAGTCAAAGTTGAGAGTTTGTCCATCTAAAATTGCTGAGGGATATGAAAGGGAGGGACCACTCTTCCTGAAAGGTCGGTGGTGGAGTCTAAGGCAGAGGGAGAGAGATTGTTGACAAGGTGAGGGGAGGTTAAAAGTGGGAAAGTTGCAGTCAAATCAGGGTGTGACATTAAAGGATGGAGCAGGCCTGAAGGGTCATGTGGCCTCTGTTAAGGAATGTATGTGTGAATATTTCTGAATTCCAAGTGTTTTGTAGCCATGAAGCAGGGTTCGGCAACCAGCACATTTTGTAAGTCTTTTTCTTCTGGGCATATGTATGCATTTCATTGTGATGTTTTTTCCATGTTGCTATGCTAAACCACCAGCTCTCCCAGGGGTTGGAGTTAATGTCCCTGATGTTGCTAATAATGATTTTATGTCAGCTTCGTCTCTATTGTCACATTCTTATCCTTGAATTCATGTCCCACTCCAGACAGTTAAGCAATTTGGCTTGGCTGACCAGAACTGGTGGAAAAGCTCAGCAGGTCAGGCAATATTTGAGGAGAGACTAATGTTAGCATGTCAAGTTCAAGGCTCATTTTTGGTCTTAACTGTTTCACTTTCCACAGATGCAAGTGTTTCCAGCATTTTCTGTTTTGTTATTGTTTTAGATTTCCAGCATCTGCAGTTTCTTTTTAATTTTGAAAATAAAGGGAATCAACTATGTAGATGTGTATTTATGCAATTAAGTAACACTGGTGCTCTGGTTTTCTTCGAAGTCCCAAAGACATGCTAGTTGGTAAATTAGAGCAATGCACAAAGGCACTGTAGCAGCTCCTTGTGTCTCCCAGTTGTTAGATTAATTTCTGCTACAAATTGTTGCCAATGTGTCGGCGAGTGTAGAATTTGTGGGGAATTGATGAGAAAGCAGGGTGAAGAAAATATGAGAATAATATAGAAACCATAGAAAACCATAGAAACCATAGAAAAAAACTACAGCACAGAAACAGGCCATTTGGCCCTTCTTGGCTGTGGCGAACTATTTCCTGCCTCATCTGACTGACCTGCACATGGACCATATCCCTCCATACACCTCTCATCCATGTATCTGTCCAATTTATTCTTAAATGTTAAAAAAGAACCCGCACTTACCACTTTGTCTGGCGGCTCATTCCATACTCCCACCACTCTCTGTGTGAAGAAGCCCCCCCTTATGTTCCCTTTAAGCTTTTCCCCCCTCACCCTTAAACCATGTCCTCTGGTTTTTTTCCTCCCCTTGCCTCAGTGGAAAAAGCCTGCTTGCATTCACTCTATCCATACCCATCATAATTTTATATACCTCTATCAAATCTCCCCTCATTCTTCTACTCTCCAGGGAATAAAGTCCTAACCTATTCAATCTTTCTCTGCAACTGAATTTCTCAAGTCCTGGCAACATCCTTGTAAACCTTCTCTGCACTCTTTCAACCTTATTAATATCCTTCCTGTAATTTGCTGACCAAAACTGAACACAATACTCGAGATTCGGCCTCACCAATGCCTTATACGACCTCATCATAACATTCCAGCTCTTATACTCAGTACTTTGATTGATAAAAGCCAATGTACCAAAAGCTATCTTTACGACCCTATCTACCTGTGACACCACTTTTAGGGAATTTTGTATCTGTATTCCCAGATCCCTCTGTTCTACTGCACTCCTCAGTGCCCTACCGTTTACCCTGTATGTTCTACCTTGCTTTGTCCTTCCAACGTGCAATACCTCACACTTGTCTGTATTAAACTCCATCTGCCATTTTCAGCCCATTTTTCCAGCTGGTCCAAGTCCCTCTGCAGGCTCTGAAAACCTTCCTCACTGTCCACTACACCTCCAATCTTTGTATCATCAGCAAATTTGCTGATCCAATTTACCACATTATCATCCAGATCATTGATATAGATGACAAGCAACAATGGACCCAGCACTGATCCCTGTGGCACACCACTAGTCACAAGCCTCCACTCTGAGATGCAATTCTCTACTACCACTCTTTGGCTTCTTCCATTGAGCCAATGTCTAATCCAATTTACCACCTCTCCATGTATACCTAGCGACTGAATTTTCCTAACTAACCTCCCATGCGGGACCTTGTCAAAGGCCTTACTGAAATCCATGTAGACAATATCCACTGTCTTCCCTTCATCCACTTTCCTGGTAACCTCCTCGAAAAACTCCAATAGATTTAATTCCATAGGTTTAATATAAGTTGATGATGCATGTGGACTTTGTGGATCAAAGGGCTGTTTCTGTGCTGCATCTCTCTCTGACTGCAGGAATCAGATCACACTTACAAATCACTAAGTAAGTTACAAGGTTCTGTACCATCCTGTACCATGCTCCCTCCCTAAACTATCTCCTTTCAGTTTGTAAACAGGATCTCTTCACAGATGATGCAGAATGCTGTATGAACATTTCCTGTCACCCTTTACCCTGTACCTGTTTAATCTCTCTACTGTATTCATGCAGGATTTGAACCGGAAACTTACTGGGATCGGATGCAGCTTCTGCAGGAGGCCATTCTTGCCAGGTACGTCACCATTCCTACCCACCTTGTGTCACACTACACCCTCTGTTTCTCCACCTTTCTATCTCTCCCATCTCTTGGACCTATAGGGTAGAGGATGGGCAGTTAGTGTACAAGTAGATGCAATGAATAATTTAGAAAGGGAAAAGAATATAACTTCCAGTAAAATCGAAAAGGTGATGAATACAAAATTGAAGGTGTTATAGTTGAAAACACACTATGCACAATAAGGTAGATGATCTTGTAGCACAGTTAGAGATTGGCAGGTATGACATGGACATCAATAAGTCGTGGCTGAAAGAGGATCATAGTTGGGAGCTTAACATCCAGGGACACACATTGTATTGAAAGTACAGGCTGGTACACAGCTGGTAAAAAATGACATTAAATCCTTAGAAAGAGGTGGCATTGGATTGGAAAGTGTAGAATCGATGTGGGTAGAGTGAAGAAACAGCGAGGGTAAAAAGACACTGATGGAAGGTTATATACAGGCCCACAAACAGTAACCAGGATGTGGAGTACAAATTGCAATGGGAGATAGAAAACACATATATGTAAAAAGTAGTGGGAGATTTTAATATGCAGGCCGATTCAGGGAAAGTCAGGTTGGTGCTGGATCTAAAGGGAAGGAATTTGTAGAACGTCTGTGAGGTGGCTTTTCAGAGCAGCTTGTGGTTGAGCCCACTAGGGGAACGGCAATTCTGCATTGGGTGTTGTGTAATAAACCAGATTTGATTAGGGAGTTAAGGTTATTATCAAATTACATATATGTTCCCATATACAACCCTGACATTCATTTTCTTCTGGGCATACTCAACAAATCTATAGGATAATAACGATAACAGAATCAATGACAGACCACCCAACTTGGATGTTCAACCGATCTGCAGATGACGGCAAACTGCAAATATAAAAAAGAAAGAAATAATAAATAAACAATAAATATTGAGAACATGAGATGAAAAGACCTTGAAAGTGAGTTAATAGGTGTGGGAACATTTCAATCATGGGGCAAGTGAAGTTATCCTCTTTGGTTCAAGAGCCTGATGATTGAGAATAATAACTGTTCCTGAATCTGGTGTGTGAGTGCTGAGGCTCCTGTACCATCTTCCTGATTGCAACAGCGAGAAGAGAGCATGTCCTGGGTGGTGGAGGTTCCTGATGATGGATGCTGCTTTCCTGCGGTTTCATGTAGATGTGCTCAATGGTCTGGATTTGTGGCATTGGTATTTCCATATTAGGCTGTGATGAGCAGGTCAATATACTCTCCACGACATATTTATAGAATTTTGCCAAAGTTTTAGATGTCATGCTGAATCTCTGCAAACTCTGAAGAAAGTAGAGATGCTGCCGGGCTTTCTTTGTAATTACCCTTGTATGCTGAGCCCAGGACAGGTCCTGTGAAATGATAGCACTGAGGAATTTAAAGTTACTGACCCTCTCCATCTCTGATTATCCAATGAGGACTGGCTGGTGGACCTCTGGTTTCTTTCTTTTGAAATCAATAATCAGCTCCTTGTTCTTGTTGACAGTGAGTAAGAGGTTGTTGTTGTGGCACCACTCAGCCAGATTTTCAATCTTCCTCCTGTATGATCATAGAAACATAGAAAATAGGTGCAGAAGTAGGCCATTCGGCCCTTTGAGCCTGCACCTCCATTCAGTATGATCATGTCTGATCATCCAACTCAGAACCCTGTACCTGCCTTCTCTCCATACCCGCTGATCCCTTTAGCCACAAAGGCGATATCTGACTCCCTCTTAAATATAGCCAATGAACTGGCTTCAACTGTTTCCTGTGGCAGAGAATTCTACAGATTCACCACTCTCTGTATGAAGAAGTTTTTCCTCATCTTGGTCCTAAGAGGCTTCCCCTTAATCCTCAGACTGTGACCCCTCATTCTGGACTTCCCCAACATCGGGAACAATCTTCCTACATCTACCCTGTCCAATCCCTTTAGAATTTTATACGTTTCAATAAGATCCCCCCTCAATCTTCTAAATTCCAGAGAGTATAAGCCTAGTCGATCCAGTCTTCCATCATATGAAAGTCCTGCCATCCCAGGAATCAATCTGGTGAACTTTCTTTGTACTCCCCTAATGTCTTTCCTCAGATTAGGGGACCAAAACTGCACACAATACTCCAGGTGTGGTCTCACCCAAGGCCTTGTACAACTGCAGTAGTACCTCCCTGCTTCTGTACTCAAATCCTCTTGCTATGAATGCCAGCATACCATTCGCCTTTTTCACCGCCTGCTGTACCTGCATGCCCATTTTCAATGACTGGTGTACAGTGACACCCAGATCTCGTTGCACCTCCCCTTTTCCTAATCAGCCACCATTCAGATAATAATCTGTTTTCCTGTTCTTGCCACCAAAGTGGATAACTTCACATTTATCCACATTAAATTGCATCTGCCATGAATTTGCCCACTCACCTAACCTATCCAAGTCACCCTGCATCCTCTTAGCATCCTCCTCACAGCTAACACTGCCGCCCAGCTTCGTGTCATACACAAACTTGGAGATGCTGCATTTAATTCCCTCGTCTAAGTCATTAATATATATTGTAAACAACTGGGGTCCCAGCACTGAGCCTTGCGGTACCCCACTAGTCACTGCCTGCCATTCTGAAAAGGTCCTGTTTATTCCCACTCTTTGCTTCCTGTCTTCCAACCAATTCTCTATCCACATCAATACCATACCCCCAATACCGTGTGCTTTAAGTTTGCACACTAATCTCCTGTGTGGGACCTTGTCAAAAGCCTTTTGAAAATCCAAATATACCACATTCACTGGTTCTCGCCATCCACTCTACTAGTTACATCCTCAAAAAAAGTTCTATGAGATTCGTCAGACATGATTTTCCTTTCACAAATCCATGCTGACTTTGTCCGATCATTTCACCGCTTTCCAAATGTGCTGTTATCACATCTTTGACAACTGACTCTAGCATTTTCCCCACCACCGATGTCAGGCTAACCGGTCTATAATTCCCCGGTTTCTCTCTCCCTCCTTTTTTAAAAAGTGGAGTTACATTAGCCACCCTCCAATCCTCAGGAACTAGTCCAGAATCTAACGAGTTTTGAAAAATTATCACTAATGCATCCACTATTTCTTGGGCTACTTCCTTAAGCACTCTGGGATGCAGACCATCTGGCCCTGGGGATTTATCTGCCTTTAATCCCTTCAATTTACTTAACACCACTTCCCTACTAACATGTATTTCCCTCAGTTGCTCCATCTCACTAACACAAAATAATCTGCAGATGCTGGGGTCAAAGCAACACTCACAACACGCTGGAGGAACTCAGCAGGTCGGGCAACATCAGTGGAAAAGATCGATCGACGTTTCGGGCTGGAACCCTTCGTCCCCCTACAGTCCTGACTGTACACTGTACAACTATAGACGTTTTTGAGTGTATTTGTTGACATGCCAAACCTCTTCAAACTCCTAATAAAGTTTAGCCGCTGTCTTGCCGCCTTCATGACTACATTAATATGTTGGGACCAGGTTAGATCCTCAGAAATCTTGACACCCAGGAACTTGAAGCTGCTCACTCTCTCCACTTCTATGAGGATTGGTATGTGTTCCTTCGTCTTACCCTTCCTGAAGTCCACAATCAGCTCTTTCGTCTTACTGACATTGAGTGCCAGGTTGTTGTTGTGGCACCACTCCACTAGTTGGCATATCTCACTCCTGTACGCTCTCTCGTCACCACCAACAACGGTTGTATTGTCAGCAAATTTGTAGATGGTATTTGATCTGTGCCTAGCCACACAGTCATGTGTGTAGCTCCCGCTGGCCACCCTCAGGGTCGCTCGGCTCGCTGTCGTCTAGGGAAACAGCCTCGGCCCCGGTAAACTGGGTAATTCGTTTGTGTGGATGCTGTGTGAGGTACCCCACCCCGCCCAAATAACAGACAATACACCAGATGCAATTAAATGATTTACAGTTTATAGATATTACTGGAACTATATAATTAAGAGAGAATAAAATATAAAAGGAAAATAAAAGGCGCCACACTTATCAAAGTTCAATCTCTTTGTGCACAAAAACTGTTGGAGCTCAAGGACCTTCTTCTTCACCCTGCGACCCCCTCGGACCACCTCGACCGGCCGCCTGGGACCAACAACGGTGGTCGACCAGACGCTCCACACGAGTCCGTCTCCGTCTCCTCGCCGAACGTCCCACTCGGGGTCCGACCCCGTTAGCGGACTCACAGCACCTGGTCCATCCTCTGTCTGGCTCTCCCGCCTTCTGCCCCAAAACCCGCGCATACAGTATCTTCAAATACACCAAAACCATAACAACTATCCCAATTGGTTAATAGCACTCTCTTATCAGACTCTAAAGCAAAAACAAACTGTTAGCGCAAACTTTCTCAGTGTTTAACACAACAAAGTCGCATTCCCCAGATTAACATAACAAAAACGCCATTTTAATTAGCCTCTGCAGTAACATAAAAATCGAAACCCCCTTACGTGTGTATATAGAGAGTAGAGCAGTGGGCTAAGCATACAACGCTAAGGTGAGCCAGTGTCGATAGTCAGCGAAGAGGATACGTTATCACCAATCTGCACAGACTGGTCTTCCGGTTAGGAAGTCGAGGATCCAATTACAGAGGCCCAGGTTCTGCAACTTCTCAATCAGGATTGTGGGAATGGTGGTGCTAAATGCTGAGCTATAGTCGATGAACAGCATCCTGACGTAGGTGTTTGTGTTGTCTAGGTGGTCTAAAGCCGTGTGAAGAGCCATGGAGAATGCATCTGCCGTTGACCTATTGTGACAGTAAGGAAACTGCAATGGGTCCAGGTCCTTGCTCAGGCAGGAGTTCAGTCTAGTCATGACCAACCTCTCAAAGCATTTCATCACTTTAGATGTGAATGCTACTGGGCAATAGTCATTAAGGCAGCCCACATTAATCTTCTTTGGCACTGGTATAATTGTTGCCTTTCTGAAGCAAGTGGGAACTTCTGCCTGTAGCAGTGAGAGGTTGAAAATGTCCTTGAATACTCCCGCCAGTTGGTTGGCACAGGTTTTCAGAGCCTTACCAGGTACTCCATCGGGACCTTCTGCCTTGCAAGGGTTCACTCTCTTTGAAGACAGTCTAACATTGGCCTCTGAGACAGAGATCACAGGGTCATCAGGTGCAGCAGGGATCTTCACAGCTGTAGTTGTGTTCTCACTTTCAAAGTGTGCACAGAAGGCATTGCGTTCATCTGGTAGTGAAACATCACTGCCATTCATACTATTGGGTTTCGCTTTGTAAGAAATAATATCTTGCAGTCCCTGCCAGAGTTGCCGAGCATCTGATATCGCCTCCAACCTCGTTCAAAATTGTCCCTTCGCCCTTGAAATAGCCCTCCACAAATCATACCTGGTTTTCTGGTACAAGCCTCGGTTGCCAGACTTGAACCACCCTTGATTCGGCCAGCGGCAGTAGTGTCATCAACAAACTTAAACATGGCATTGGAGCTGTGCTTAGCCACACAGTCATAAGTGTAAAGCAAGAGAGCAGAGGCCTAAGCACACAGTCTTGTGGTGAACCTGTACTGTTGGTGATTGTGAAGGAGGTGTTGCTCCCAATCCAATCTGACTGAGGTCTGTAAGTGAGGAAGTCGAAGATCGAATTGCACAAGGAGGTATTGAGCCCAAGGTCTTTGAGTTTATTGATTAATTTTGAGAGGATGTTGGTATTGAATGTAGAGCTGCAGTAGTCGATAAAGAGCATCTTGATGTATGCATCTTTATCCAGATGTTCCCAGGTTGAGTGAAGAGCCAATGAGATGGCAACTGCTGTGGACCTGTTGCTCTGGTATGTAAATTGGAGTGGATCCAAGTCGCTTCGCAGGCAATTGATATGTTTCATCAGCATCCTCTGAAAACACTTCATCACTGGGATGCAAGTGCTACTGGGTGATAATCAGTGAGGCACGTCATTACGCACTTCTTCGACACCAGTATAAGTGAAGCCTGCTTGAAGCAGGTGGGTACCTCAGGCTGCCAAAGCAAGAGGTTAAGGATCTCAGTGAACACTCCAGCCAATTGATCAGCCCAAGTTTTTAGTACTTGGCCAGGTACCCTGTCAGGGCCGAATGCTTTCTGTGGGTTCACCCTCCTGAAGGCTGCTCACACGCCAGCCTCAAGAAACTGAAATCATGGGATCATCAGGGGATGTGGGAGATTTTAATGCTTCCTCCGTGTTTTGATGGTCAACACTAGCATAGAAGGTATTGAGCTCATCTGGATGTGAAGCCCTGTTGTTGCCTAATTTGCATGATTTAATTTTACAATAGGTGTTATTATTCAAGTTCTGCCACAACAGTCGAGCATCCTTCGCTGATTCAAGTTTAATCAGGAATTGTACTTCACCCATGAGAAGAAGATTATACCTGGACCTCTTGTAACTTCCTTGGTCACCAGACTTGAATGCCTCTGGTCTGACCCTCAGCAGATTGAAAATTTCAAGGTCCATCCAGGGCTTCTGATTTGGGGAAGACTGAGTGATTTTGTAGGGACACACTTGTCTACAAGTGTTTTAATAAAGTCTATCGCAACTGATGTGTATTCATACAGATCCACAGATGAGTCCATGAACAGGGCCCAGTCTACTGACTTGAAGCAATCCTGTAGATGCTCCTCTGCCTCCCACAGCTACATGTTTGTTGTCCTAATCTTTGAAGCTTTGCACTTTAACCTCTGCTTCTGTGCACGTAGGAGGCCAAGCATGTGATCCGATTTACCAAATGCAGTCTTGGCATGGAACGGTAGGCATTCCTTATCTTGGTCTAGTGTGTTGGAACCTCTGGTGCTTCATGTTATATGCTAATAGGAATGGTGCAGGGACTTCTTCATACAAAAACCCAGCTGAAGTCCCTGACTATGATTTGAAATGTGTCAGGATGGACTGTTTCTTGTTTGGAGACAGCATCATGGAGTATCTCAAGTGCTTGATTATAGTTGGCCATTGGTGGTATGTAAACTGCAGTCAGGACAATGGAGGAGAACTCCCTTTGCAAATAGAATGGATGGCATTTGACCATTAGTTGTTCAAAGTCAGAAAAACACAGGTTCATCAAAACCGCCACATCAGAGCACCACTGAGAGTTTATCATGAAATACACATCTCCACCTTTTGCCTTTTCCGTATCAGGAGTTCTGTCCATTCAGTAAATCAAGATCCTTCCAGTTAGATCGTTGTCTATGGTGTGCTGAGAGACTTCCAAGTTTCGCTTAGACATAGAATGCACCAGTCTCATTTCCCTCCAATACAGCAATCTTGCCCTCAGGTCTTCAATTTTATTCTCCAGTGACTGCATATTTGCTAACAAGATGCTGGATAGAAGGAGCCTCATCCCTCTGCATTTAAGGCTGGCTTGGAGTCCCGCACTCCTGCCTCGCATTCAGCCATGGAGATGAACCTTTGTCCACTTAAAGATGCCTGTACCTGTCTAGTCTGCCAAGGGCTTTAGATGATCGTGAAATCTGTAGATCATTATGTTGATTTGAAAGTACATCGCTTAGCGGGAAATTACATGCTGCGGATTGCGGTGAGAGTAATTTGAAAGAGGTTTTTTAAAAATATATTTAGAAGTGTTGTCTGCAGCCCACAGAGCTGGAGTTCACCAGTGCCATCTTTAATAATATCTTTAAGGTGAAAGAATCCTTGGGAGGCAGGAATCATAATATGAGAGAATTCATCCTGCAATTTGAGTGAGGAGCTGGCCGAAGATGATTGGAAGGAGTTACTAGCAGCGATGACAGCACAGCAGCAATGGCTGGAGATTTTGGGAGCAACTTGGAAGGCACGGGACAGATACATAGTATTCTAAAGGGCAAATATGGCTGACAAGGAAAGCCAAATACAGCAAAAAGCAAAGGAGGGGATATGATGTGGCAAAAGTTAGTGCGAAGTTAGAGGATTGGGAAGCTTTTTAAAAATACAAAAGGCTGCCAAAAAACAATAAGGAGAGAAAAGATAATATCAAAGAGGACACCAAAAGTTTTTTTTAGATATATAATGAGTTAAAGAGAGGTGAGAGTGGATATTATACCACTGGAAAATGACGCTGGAGAGGTTGTACTGGGCGATAAAGAAATGGCAGGCGAACTCACTGTATTTTGCATCAGTCTTTTCTGTGGAAGACGCCAGCAGTATGCAAGAAATTGCCAGTAAAGGGAAAACAGTGGCAGATGAAATATATGTAGAGATGTGTATGGTCATGTATTTTGGTAGAAGCATTACAGGCTTAGACTACTAAACGGGAGAAATTCAGAAATGAGAGGTGCAAGGGACTTGGGAGTCCTCGTGCAGGATTCCCTAAAGATTAACCTGCAGATTGAGCAGTGGTAAAGAAGGAAAATGCATTGTTAGCATTCATTTTGAGAGAACTAGAATATAAAAGCAAGGATGTAATGCTGAGGTTTTATAAGGCGTTGGTCAGACCACACTTGGACTATTATGAGCAAGACTGGGCCCCTAATCTTAGAAAGGATGTGCTGCCATTGGAGGTTGGTCCAGAGGAGGTTCGTGAGAATGATCCTGGGAATGAAAGAGTTAATGTATGAGGAGTGTTTGATAGTTTTGCACCTGTAATCACAGGAGTTTAGAAGAATGACGGGGGATCTCAGTGAAATCTATTGAATTTTGAAAGGCCTAGATAGAGTGGATGTGGAGAGGATGTTTCCCGTAGTGGGAGAGTCTAGGACCAGAGGACATAGCCTTAGAATAGAAGGATGTCTCTTTAAAACAGAGATAAGAAGTGATTTCTTTGGCGGTGGGTGGTGAGTCTTTGGAATTCAGTATCATAGATGGTTCTGGAGGCCAGATCATTGGGTATATTTAAAGTGGAGGTTGATAGGTTCTTGATTGGTAAATGCGTCATAGGTTATGGAAAGAAGGCAGGTGAATATGGGTTGAGCAGGATAATAAATCAGCCATGATTGAATGGCAGAGCAGACTTGATGGGGCTAAAGGCCTAGTTCTGCTCCTATGTCTTATGGTCTCAACTCTTATCCATTCTCATCCTATGCCTGCCTCTATGTCAGGAGACTGGGTGGTGGTATTGACTATCAGGCAGAGCCTCTACTGTGGAGCCAACTGTGATGAGATGTTGAGGGACAGGGCAGAGTATCTGTGCCAGCCCATGGACTGGGGCCACCAGGGTTTCTTGCTGTGTGCTCCTCTGATCCTGCTTCCTTCTCTGATGCAGGTTTGGATTTGTTCAAGACAAGTACTCAGCCTCGGCCTTTAACTTCCCTGCAGAGAACAAGCCACAGTACATTCATGTCACAGGTGAGTGCAGCTGTGCTGCTGGGAAGCCACATTCACCAGAGCCCATGGCCTTGCTGACAGATGCTCGGTACAGTCAGCAACCCTGCAGCAGGTGACCAGGTCATAGAAGAGTACAGCACAGAAACAGGTCCTTCAGCCTATCTAACCCATGCTAAACTATTTAAACTGCCTAGTCCCATCAACCTGCCGCTCCCATCTATGCACCTATCCATGTTTCTCTTAAATGTTGAAATTAAGCTCGTATGCACAACTTGCACTGACTGCTGATTCCACACCCTCATGACCCTCGGAGTGAAGAAGTTTCCCTTCCTATTCCCCTTAAACACTTCTGCTTTCACCTTTAACCCATGACCTCTAGTTGCAGTCCTGTCCAACCTCAGTAAAAAAAAGCCTGCTTGCATTTACCCTAACTGTACCCCTCATAATTTTGTATACTTCTATCAAATTTCTATCAATCATCTACTTTTCAAGGAATAAAGTCATAGCCTATTCAATCTTCCCTTACAACTCAGGTCCTTCAGTCCCAATAACATTCTTGTAAATTTTCTTTGTACTCTTTCAACGTTATTTACGTCTTTTCTGTAGGCAGGTAACCAAAACTGCATGCAGTACTCCAATCTGGGCCTCGCCAAAGTCTTGTACAACTTCAACATAACATCCCAACACCTGTACTCAGTACTTTGATTTATGAAGGTCAATATGTCAAAAAGCTTTCTTAACAACCCTATACCTGTGCCACCACCTTCAATGAATTATGGATCTGTATTTCCAGATCCTTATGTTCTACCACACTCCTCAGTGCACTGTGTAAGGCCTACCCAGGCTGGTCCTACTGAAGGGTAAAACCTTGCATTTGTCTGCATTAAATTCAATCTGCCATTTTTCAGCCCATTTTTTCAGCTGGTCCAAATCCTGCTGCAAGCTGTGATAGTCTTCCTCGCTGTCCAATACACCCCCAGTCTTGGTGTCATCTGCAAATTTGCTGATCCAGTTAACAACGTTTTTATCCAGATCACCAATAACAATGGGCCCAGCACTGATCCCTGTGGCACTCTGCTAGTCCCAGTCAGAGGCAACCATCTACTACCATTCTCTGGTGTCTCCCTTAAAGTCGATGTCTAATCCAATTTACTACCTCATCTTGAATTCCCAGCAACTGAACCTTCTTGACCATCCTCCCATGTGGGACCTTTCAAGTGCCTTGCTAAAGTCCAGGTATACAACATCCACTGCCTTTCCTTCATCATGTTTCCTGGTAACTTCCTCAAAAAACACTATATGATTGGTTAGACACAACCTACCAGGTACAAAGCCATGCTGACTATCCCTAATCAGTTCCTGTCTATCCAAATACTGGTATATCCAGTCCCTTAGAATTCCTTCCAACAACTTTCCCACTACTGATGTCAGGCTCATCTGCCTATAATTTACTGGTTTATTTTTAGAACCTTTCTTAAATAGTGGAACCACATTAGCTTATTCTCCAGTACCTCTCCTGTTGCTAAGGATGATTTAAGTATCTCTGCTAGGGCCCCTGCAATTTCTGTACTTGCCTCCCACAGGGTCCAAGGGAACACCTTGTCAGGCACTGGGATTCAGCCACCCTGACAGCAAACACTGCATAGGGTCCATAACCTCGCTGCTGCTTTGCATCACTTCTATAGACTCTGTATCCATCTGCTGAGTAAAGACAGATGCAAAAATTCCATTTACGATCTCCCCCATCTCTTTCAGCTCCATTCTGATCTTCCAGAGTTCCAATTTTGTCCCTTGGAATCCTTTTGTTCTTAGCATATCTGTAGAATTCCTTGGGATTCAGCTTCACTTGTCTGTTAGAGCAACTTCATATCATCTTTTAGCCCTCCTGATTTCTTTCTTAAGTGTTCTCTTGCATTTCTTACACTCCATAAGCACCTCATTTGTTCCTACCTGCCTATATCTGCGATGCATCCCCTTTTTTTTCTATACCAGGGTCTCAATCTCTTTTGTAAGCCAAGGTTCCCTGCACTTGTTACCTTCACCTTTTATTCTGACAGTCATATACAAACTTGGTACTCTCAAAATTTCACCTTTGAAGACCTCTAACTTACCAAGTACACCTTTGCCAGAAAACCGTTTGTCCCAATTCATACTTGCCAGATCCTTTCTGATACCATCAAAATAGAATCTCAATCCACGGACCAGACATATCTTTTTCCATATTTACTTGGAAACTAATGGCATTATGATCACTAGATGCAAAGTGTTCCCCTACACAAACTTCTGTCACCTGACCCATATTCCCTAATAAGAGATCAAGTATTGCACACTCTTCCGTTGCGACTTCAATACAACTGCCCTAAACACATTTGACAAACTATCCAATCTGGTCCTTTTACAGTATGGGAGTCCCAGTCGATACGTGGAAAATTAAAACCACCTACAATAACAACATTATGTCCCTTGCAGCAGTCTGTGATCTCTCTGCAAATTTGTTCCTCTAAATCCTGTGGACTGTCTATACATTAACGTGGTCTTAGAAACATAGAAAACCTACAGCACAATACAGGCCCTTCGGCCAACAATGCTGTGCCAAACATGTACATACTTCAGAAATTACCTAGGGTTACTCATGGCCCTCTATTTTTCTAAGCTCCATGTACCTAACCAGGAGTCTCTTAAAAAACCCTATTGTATCCGCCTCCACCACAGTCGCCGGCAGCCCATTCCATGCACTCTGTGGGGGGAAAAAAAACCACCCTGACATCTCCTCTGTGCCTGCTTCCAAACACCTTAAAACTGTGCCCTCTCATGCTAGCCATTTCAGCCCTGGCAAAAAGCCTCTGACTGTCCACACGATCAATGCCTCTCATCATCTTAGATACCTCTCATCCTCCTTTGCTCCAAGGAGAAAAGGCCAACTTCACTCAACCTGATTGCTCCCCAATCCAGACAACATCCTTGTAAATCTCCTCTGGACCCTTCCTATGGTTTCCACATCCTTCCTGTAGTGAGGCGACCAGAACTGAGCTCAGTACTCCAAGTGGGGTCTGACCAGGGTTCTATAAAACTGTAACATTGCCTCTCAGCTCTTAAACTCAATCCCATGGTTGATGAAGACCAATGCACCATATGCCTTCTTAACCAAACAGTCAAACTGTGCACACAAGGAATTCTACAGATGCTGGAAATTCAAGCAACACACATCAAAGTTGCTGGTGAACGCAGCAGGCCAGGCAGCATCTCTAGGAAGAGGCACAGTCGACATTTCGGGCTGAGACCCTTCGTCAGGACTAACTGAAGGAAGAGCTAGTAAGAGATTTGAAAGTGGGAGGGAGAGGGTGAGATCCAAAATGACAGGAGGGGGAGGGATGGAGCCAGGGGCTGGACAGGTGATTGGCAAGAGGGATATGAGAGGATCATGGGACAGGAGGCCCAGGGAGAAGGAAAAGGGGGAGGGGGGAAAAAACCCAGAGGATGGGCAAGGGGTATAGTCAGAGGGAGAAAAAGGAGAGAAAAAGAAAGAATGTGTGTATATAAATAAATAACGGATGGGGTACGAGGGGGAGGTGGGGCATTAGCGGAAGTTAGAGGAGTCAATTTTCATGCCATCAGGTTGGAGGCTACCCAGACGGAATATAAGGTGTTGTTCCTCCAACCTGAGTATGGATTCATCTTTACAGTAGAGGAGGCCGTGGATAGACATATCAGAATGGGAATGGGATGTGGAATTACAATGCATGGCCACTGGGAGATCCTGCTTTCTCTGGCGGACTGAGCGTAGGTGTTCAGCAAAACGATCTCCCAGTCTGCGTCGGGTCTCACCGATATATAGAAGGCCACATCAGGCGCACCAGACACAGTATATCACCCCAGCCGACTCACAGGTGAAGTGTCGCCTCACCTGGAAGGACTGTCTGGGGCCCTGAATGGTGGTAAGGGAGGAAGTGTAAGGGCAGGTGTAGCACTTGTTCTGCTTACAAGGATAAGTGCCAGGAGGAGGGATGGGGGGGACGAATAGACAAGGGAATCGCATAGGGAGCAATCCCTGCGGAAAGCGGGGGGGGGGGAGGGAAAGATGTGCTTAGTGGTGGGATCCCGTTGGAGGTGGCGGAAGTTACAGAGAATAATATGTTGGACCCACAGGCTGGTGGGGTGGTAGGTGAGGACCAGGGGAACCCTATTCCTAGTGGGGTGGCGGGAGGATGGAGTGAGAGCAGATGTGCGTGAAATGGGGGAGATGCGTTTGAGAGCAGAGTTGATGGTGGAGGAAGGGAAGCCCCTTTCTTTAAAAAAGGAAGACATTTCCCTCGTCCTGGAATGAAAAGCCTCATCCTGAGAGCAGATGCGGCGGAGATGGAGGAATTGCGAGAAGGGGATGGCATTTTTGCAAGAGACAGAGTGAGAAGAGGAATAGTCCAAATAGCTGTGAGAGTCAGTAGGCTTATAGTAGACATCAGTCGATAAGCTGTCTCCAGAGATAGAGACAGAAAGATCTAGAAAGGGGAGGGAGGTGTCAGAAATGGACCAGGTAAACTTGAAAGCAGGGTGAAAGTTGGAGGCAAAGTTAATGAAGTCAATGAGCTCAGCATGCGTGTAGGAAGCAGTGCCAATGCAGTCGTCAATGTAGCGAAGGAAAAGTGGGGGATGGATACCAGAATAGGTTTGGAATATAGATTGTTCCACAAAGCCAACAAAAAGACAGGCATAGCTAGGACCCATACGGGTGCCCATAGCTACACCTTTGGTTTGGAGGAAGTGGGAGGAGCTAAAGGAGAAATTATTAAGAGTAAGGACTAATTCCGCTAGACGGAGCAGAGTGGTGGTAGAGGGGAACTGATTAGGTCTGGAATCCAAAAAGAAGCGGAGAGCTTTGAGACCTTCCTGATGGGGGATGGAAGTATATAGGGACTGGGCATCAAACTGTGCAGCAGCTTTGAGTGTCCAATGGACTTGGACCCCAAGATCCCTCTGCCCCCCCCCCACACTGCCAAGTGTCTTAGCATTAATACTATACTCTGCAATCATATTTGACCTACCAAAATGAACCATCTCACACTTAACTGGGTTGAACTCCATCTGCCACTTCTCAGCCCAGTTTTGCATCCTATCGATGTCCCACTGTAACCTCTGACATCTCTCCACGCTATCCACAATGCCCCCAACCTTTGTGTCATCAGCAAATTTATTAACACATCCCTCCACTTCCTCATACAGGACATTTATAAAAATCGCAAAGAGAAGGGGTCGCAGAACAGATCACTGGTCACTGACCTCCACGCAGAATATGACCTATCTACAACCACTTTTCGCCTTTTGTGGGCAAGCCAATTCTGGATCCACAACGCAAGGTCCTCTTGTATCGCATGCCTCCTTACTTTCTCAATAAGCCTTGCATCGGGTACCTTATCAAATGCCTTGCTGAAACCCATATACACTACATCTACTGCTCTACCTTCATCAGTGTTTTTAGTCACATCCTCAAAAAATTCAATCAGGCTCATAAGGCACGACCTGCCTTTGACAAAGCCATGCTGACTATTCCTAATCCTATTATGCCTTTCCAAATGTTCATAAATCCTGCCTCTCAGGATCTTTCCACCAACTTACCAACTACTGAAGTAAGACTCACTGGTCTATAATTTCCTGGGCTATCTCTACTCCCTTTCTTGAATAAAGGAAAACCATCTGCAACCCTCCAATCCTCTGGAACCTCTCCCGTCTGCATTGATGATGCAAAGATCATTGCCAGAGACTTATTCAACTTGATGCTTTCTAAAGGCTCCAGCACAACCTCTTTCTTAATGTTTACAAGCTTAAGCTTTTCAGTCCGCTGCAAATCATCCCTTCAATCGTCAAGGTCCTTTTCCGTAGTGAATACTGAAGTAAGGTATTCATTAGGTACCTCTGCTATCTCCTCCAGTTCCATAAACACTTTTCCACTGTCACACTTGATAGGTCCTATTCTCTCACATCTTATCCTCTAAATCTTCATATACTTGTAGAATGCCTTGGAGTTTTCCTTAGTCATGCTCGCCACAGCCTTCTCATGCCCCTTCTGGCTTTCTGAATTTCATTCTTAAGCTCCTTCCTGCTAACCTTATAGTTTTCTAGATCTCTATCATCACCTAATTTTTTGAACCTTTTGTAAGCTTTTCTTCTTGACTAGATTTTCAACAGCCTTTGTACACCATGGTTCCTGAATGGTACCATCCTTTCCCTGTCTCTTTGGAACATACCTATGCAGAGCACCACACAAATATCCCCTGAACATTTGCCACATTTCTTTCGTACATTTCCCTGAGAACATTTGTTCTCAATTTATGCTTCCAAGTTCTCCCCCCAGCGATTCTAATTTAAACTCTCCCCAATAGCCTTAGCAAACCTCCTTGCCAGGATATTGGTTCCCCGGGATTCAAGTGCAACCTGTCTTTTTTGTACAGGTCACTCCTGCCCCAAAAGAGGTCCCAATGATCCAGAAATCTGAATCCCTGCACCTTACTCCAATCCCTCAGCCACACATTTATCCTCCACCTCACTCTAATCCCATACTCACTGTCCCGAGATTACTACCTTTGTGGTCCTGCTTCTCAACTTCCTTCTTAACTCCCTGTTGTCTGTTTTCAGAACCTCCTCCCTTTTCCTGCCTATGTCATTGGTACCAATATCTACCATGACCTCTGGCATGGTTCTCCTTCCCACTTCAGGATATCATGGACATGATCAGAAACATTCTGGACCCTGGCACTGGCGAGGCAAACTACCACCTGTGTTTCTTTTCCTGCGTCCAAAGAACCGCCTGTCTGATCCCCGAACTGTAGAGTCCCTTATCACTGCTGCTATTCTCTTCCTTTCCCTACCCTTTTGAGCAACAGGGCTAGACTGTGCCAGAGGCACTGTTGCTTTCCCCAGATAGGCCCCCCCCACCCCCAACAGTACTCAAACAGGAGTACTTATTGTTGAGGGGGACAGCCACAGGGGTGCTGTCTAGTGTCTGACTCTTGCCCTTCCCTCTTCTGATTGTTACCCACTTGTCTGTCATACCTTCGTATTTCTCCGTTCCACCCATAACACCCAGTAGGTGAGTACTCCAGTGTGTCCTGACTAAGCACTGTTGTGACACTTCCCCTGTCTAGTAATGCCACCCCTCCTCCTTTAATCCCTCCTGGTCTGTTGCAACTTAAATGATGGAACCCCAGAATATTGAGCTATCAGTCTGACTCCACCACCACTCCCCGCAACCAAGTTTCACTAATGGCTACAATACCATAATTCCAGGTGTTGATCCATGCACTGAGCCCATCTGCCTTTCCTACAATTCCTGCATTGAAATAGGCAACAGGAATTCTGCAGATGCTGGAAATTCAAGCAACAGACGTCAAAGTTGCTGGTGAACTCTTGACTCTGTCTGAGGTCTTAACAATATCTGGCTCCACAACCCTCCATATTTGTTCTGGCATTCTGGTTCCCATGCCCCTGCACCTCTAGTTTAAACCTCACCTTGCAGCACTAGCAAACTGTATCGCGATATATAGTCCTTCTCCAGTTCAGGTGCAAACAGTCTCTACTGTATAGGTGTGCTACAAAGTTGTCTGGCCAGTCACCCTGGGCCAACAGAGCCTCCTCCATAGACTGGGTTAGGATTTACTGTTTTGTGGTTTGCATTCACAGGAATTAGGAATAACGCTTTATATCCTAAAAGAGAGTTCCTTTGTTTTCCTGCATGTTCTTCCTTTTGCACCCCAGCCATGACGAGTATCCGGAGTATGTGTTCAGGAATTCCCAGCAGTTTGCTGGTATGTGATCAGATTCCCAGCTGACCCACTAAGAGTGCTAGCATGACTTTGTAGGTTCCCACCAGAAGTCTGCTGGTATACATGAGGTATTCCCAACTGTCCCACCAGGAGTTTACTGGTCTGCCATCAAATATTCCCAGCTGTCCCACCAGGAGTCTGCTGGTGTGCCATCAGATATTCATAACTGTCCTACTAGGAGTCTGCTGGTATACATCAAGTATTCTCAGCTATTTCTCCAATAGTCTGCTGGTATGTCTTCAAGGATCCCCAGATGTCCCACTGGGTATGTGCTGGTATGGTGTCAGAGAGTCCCCACTAAAACGGGATAGCTAGTGTATTGTTATTCAGTGGGGAATCTATTGACTGAGTGGCTCAGTCTGCCAACGGGGATAAGTTACCAAGTGTTATTCTGGTTATAAAAAGTGGAAGTGTTATTCTGGTTATAAAAAGATAATGCTGAAAAGGTAGACATGTGGCTAGTTCCTTAGTGTGACGGGCTGGCCTTAACGCAGTTACTGTTGGTCATCCCAGGGACCGTGTTCCTTCAGCTGCCCTATTCCAAGCGCAAGATGACGAGTGGCCAGCAGAGACGGCGGAGGAATTCCACCAGCTCCAGCACCCAGAGCCTCTTCGGCGAGGAGAAGATCGGCTACAACTGGGCCTACAACACCATGTTGACCAAAACCTGGCGATCCAGTGCCACCGGGGATGAGAAATTCGCTGATCGTCTGCTGAAAGACTTTACTGACTTTTGCTCCAATAGGGATAATCGATTGCTCAACTTCTGGGAGAGCTGCTTGGACAAAATGCATTCCAGTGCACCGTGAGAAAGCAAAGCTACGTGTGTGGATAGCTAGTCACGGCATATGCATCCATCTTCTATCTGATGTAAGCTGGTTCACTGCCTGTCGGTATACATGTTATTCTTTTCCCTAATGGACGATAGTCAATGTCCCTTGGTGCATTAATCCCACTTCCTTTCATTGGTTGAATGGTAAATGCCCCTGGTGCATGCATCCAAGCAAAGCACATTGAGGATGGTACATTTTAGTGATATGCAATGATATGAGTCCCTGTTACCCTCTGCATTGTTTCCTGCTGCCTCTGGTGAAGTTTCCAGACAATAATTCCTTTACCCCACTCTTTTACTCTCCAAGGTTGACATGAGTGATCTGTTTGACCACACTGAATTTAGTATTTTCTCAAATCCAGCCACACTTTCAAAAGCCTGGCTGGGATCCAGTTGGGCAGAGGAGGTGCAGCTTTCTGCAATTCAGAAAATGGAAAGGGTTTGGAATGGGGTCCAGAAATGCCAAAGGAAATTGGCTTCATCTGCTCTCACGGCTCTCAGTGGCGTGTAGTTGATTTCCTTTATTGATCAGATCTTTCCCCAACAAACAGTAATCAACTTCTGTGGACCTTGCTCCTTCCAAGCCGAATTGACTTGGTCCCCAAACTGCTATCTTACGGGAAGTCCACATTCTGGCTGGCATCGCTGTGCTGTTGAGTATTTATTTGAGCCTTTGTATACTGAAATATTTACCTCTCTTGTTGAGAGGGGAATGGAAAGACCTGTGCTGCAGGGTTAAACACCGCTGCTGGTACAGTCCTGCTAACAAGAATATTTGTAACCATCCAGTTTGTAATGTGATTGACACACACCTATGCCATCTCCCGATTCTATATTTTTTGTGCATTACCTTCCTCAATTTTCTTTGTAATTCTCAGTCCCCAAAACTGACATTCTTGCCTAAGGTAGTGGTGGTGTTGGTCCTAAGAATGGAAATCCATTTGTAGACTACAGTACAGGAAGTCTCCTAATGGCTTCTGTCAAATTAATACCAAAATCAAGCTCAAACTCCAATTATAATTGACAGAAAATATAGCAACATCTGTCTGTACTTATGGATCTGCTGAGGTAGGAAAATAAGAAAGCTAGGGGAGCAACAATGTCTACATGGATTTCTAAAGAGTGATGTTTCACATTGACTTGTGCTGGCAGGACGGCCACGTTGAAACATGATGAGAATAACTTCTGATTTCTGGCACATATGCTGCACATTATCTCAGTGAAGTCACTAAGTATGAGGGAGACTATGGAATATTTGTCGGGCCAATCCACTTGTGTGAGAATTTAAATTATTACCATAGCTGGGGACAAGCCCCCATTGTTGTGTGGCTGTGATATGGGCTCCATGAAAGTGCCCATTGTCTCCAATACTCTTGTAAAGAGAAAGCTGCACCTTTGACTTGTCCTTAGCTTTATCTTAATAATTTATATTAACAAATAAAGAGGAAAAAATGATTATTTTACTTTGTTATAGTGTTTGTAATTCTGGGGAGTATATTGTTAGACTGCGCAATATTAACTCTTTAGACCAAAATTTAAAAAAAATATCTCAATAGTGGATTTTCAGTTTCAGTAGATTTTAACAAAGTACCCCCTTGTCTTGAGATGCTGATCTCAAAGCCACTGATGTGGGGCAGCTGGGAGCTCATTCTTCCCCCTTAGCACTTCATCATTTGACCACATTTCTTATCAATTGATCTCCTCAAGCAGTTCATCGTCAATCACTGCCTGATTTTCCTGTGTGCCTACCTTCTGATCAAGAGGGCACAAACCAGTGGTCTCCATTGAAACCGTGGCTCAGGCAGTTGTTCATTAAGCTCATGGGCTTGGTTTTGGGGACAGAGAGGAGCTTTAAGGGTCAGATTAAGGTTTAGGGACAAGGATGGTGACAGGTTAGAAGCCAGGCTTCTGCTCTGCATTCAAAGTCCAGCAATGTTTATGGATGATGAAGGACATCCACGGTCTGTGCTTCCACTAGGCGTTCAAAGTGGCTAAGGACATCCGCAGCCCAGGTCTCCACTCTGTGCTTGAAGGACAGTGACATTGACAGGTAATGAAGAACATCTGTCACTCCCAGAATTGGAATTCTGTGTGAGCAGGAGGCACGAGGGCTGGTGAGTTGGCTAGCTTCGAATTCAGGGTCCTGTCATCAGCTAGTCGGGGGTTGGGGGGGATGGTTTGATATCAAAGATCGAAGCCAAAAGGTCAATCGGAAGTCCAGAAGTAGAGCCCAATGGCCAGAAACTGGAGGGATGGGAGGAAAGGGGTTTGTTTTGTCATTGTTGTTTGTTGCTTGCTGTGTTCTGTGTGGTTCTCCCAAGTGCTATGTTGGCGCCGGATTGTGTGGTGACACTCGCAGGCTTCCCCCAGCAAATTCTTAGTTGTGTTGGTTGTTAACACAAACGACACATTTCACTGAATGTTAAAACATATATGTGATAAATAAATCTGAATCCTTACCTAACAGAAAATCAATAAACTGCAGATGTTGAAAATTTCAATAAAAACCAAAAATGCTGGAACCACTCAGCAGGTGGGACAGCGTCTGTAGAGAGGGGAGCAGAATTAATGTTTCAGGCTGAAGTCCCTTTTTCAGAGTTGGGAAAGAGACATAATATTAATGACATTACAGAGAGAGAGGCAGGGAAGGATAGAACAAAAGGATAATCATCCCTATCAGAGGCATTCCCTTTGCCTCACTTTTTCCCTTCCACACAACCTCTCCGCAACTTAAAACTGTTTTTTTCTCTCTGGCAGTACCAGTGAAATGCCCCAGCCCTGAAATGCTACCTGTTCACAGATGCTGCCTGACCTGCTGAGTGTTTCCAACATTTTCTACTTTTGTATCTTAGTCAGGGAGGGTCAGACCTGATCACAAGACTTAATGTGATTTTCCCCCAAGTTTTAATTGTAATTGGAGCAAGATGACCAGTTATATTTGCCGTCTAAATTGCTTGACATACCTTTATGTTAAATTTCTGTGACCTATTAGTTTTGTCTCCCCATTAACACATCCTAACCTGTCAGCATTTTGTAACATTTTAAGTTTCTTTATTTCTGTCAACTGCCTGGTTGACTCTAGAACATCTTCCCATGGCAATCCTGGCCTCACCTTCTCTCAGGTGTTCCTTCCATTCTATTCATCCTTTTCCCCCATCTGTGCAACTATGATTTCTCCTACAGGTGCTGTGGGACCTGCTGAGCGTCTCCTGTTTTCTATTGAGATTTCCAGCTGTTTTAACTGACTTTTCCATCCCAGAAAATGAAATGCTTTTTTCCACACTGCAAGTGAAACAGTTTTGCTTGGCTTTGAGCTGGGCAGGTCCCATCTTACAAACTTGACTGAGTTTTTTTTGAGGAGGTGACAGAGGAAATCAATGAGGGTCGAGTAGTGGATGTTGGCTACGTGGACTTCAGCAAAGCCTTTAACAGGTTTTTTCATGGTAGCCTAATCCATAGAGTTTTGGTAGTTTGAATTCAGTATTAAATTGCCCATTGAAGACAGAGGATGATGGTAAAAATGTATTCTTCTGGCTAGAGATCCATGACTAGTGATGTTCCACAGGGACTGGCGCTGGGACCTGTTGTTTGTGATATTTATCAGTGACTTGGATGAAAACGTGCATAGGTAGGCTAGTAAGTTTGCAAGCATCACAAAGCTTGGTGGAGTTGTGGAGAGTGAAGAAGGCCATCAAAGGATACAGTCAGATATCATCACTTACAGTTTTAGGTGGTGAAATGACAGGTGGAGTTTAATCTGAATAATTGAGGTGTTACGTATTGGGAGGTCAAACGTAAGGAAAAATTATACACTTAGTGACAGGACCCTTAACTGTGCTGATGTACAGAGGGATCTTGGGATCCAAATCTATTGTTCCCTGAATGTGATAACGTAAATAGTTAGGATGGTATGACATGCTTCCCTTTGTTGGTTGGGACACTAAGCAAGAGTCAGGAAGTCATGTTGAATCTCTATAAATCTCTGGTTATGCTGAACTTGGAATATTCTGGGGCATTGGAACCAGTTCTGGAGGAGGTGGGACCAGTAGAAACAGGACGGTCTGCGCCTGGGCTGGACTGGGACCAATGTCCTAGGGGGAGCATTTGCTACTGTTGTTCAGGAGGATTTAAACTAATGTGGCAGGGGGATGGGAACAAGTGCAGAGAGACAGGGAGGGGGGTGTAAAATGAGGGTAGTAGCAAAAAGTAGTAAGGTGAAAAGTAAAAGTGACAGGCCGGCAAATCCAGGGCAAAAATCAAAAAGGGCCACTTTTCAACATAATTGTATAAGGACTAAGAGTGTTGTAAAAGCAAGCCTGAAGGCTTTGTGTGTCAATGCAAGGAGCATTCGTAACAAGGTGGATGAATTGAATGTGCAGGTAGTTGTTGATGAATTTGATATAGTTGAGATCACAGAGACATGGCTCCAGGGTAAGGATGGGAGCTCAATATTCAGGGATATTCAATGTTCAGGAGAGATAGACATGAAAGAAAAGAAGGTGGGGTAGCATTGCTGGTTAGAGAGGAGATTAACGCAATAGAAAGGAAGGACATTAGCTGGGAGGATGTGGAATCGATATGGGTAGAGCTGCATAACACTAAGGTGCAGAAAATGCTGGTGGGAGTTGTGTACAGGCCACCTAACAGTAGTAGTGAGGTTGGGGATGGCATTAACAGGAAATTATAAATGCATGCAATAAAGGAACAGCAGTTATAATGGGTGACTTCAATCTACGTATAGATTAGGTGAACCAAATTGGTAAGAGTGCTGAGGAAGAGGATTTCTTGGAATGTATGCGGGATGGTTTTCTGAACCAACGTGTTGAGGAACCAACCAGAGAGCAGGCCATTCTAACTGGGTATTGAGCAATGAGGAAGGGTTAGTTAGCAATCTTGTCGTACGAGGCCCCTTGGGTAAGAGTGACCATAATATGGTGGAATTCTTCATTAAGATGGAGAGTGACATAGTTAATTCAGAAACAAAGGTTCTGAACTTAAAGAGGGGTAACTTTGAAGGTATGAGACGTGAATTAGCTAAGATAGATTGGCAAATGACACTTGAAGGATTGACGGTGGATATGCAATGGCAAGCATTTAAAGATTGCATGGATGAACTACAACAATTGTTCATCCCAGTTTGGCAAAAGAATAAATCAAGGAAGGTAGTGCACCCATGGCTGACAAGGGTAATTAGGGATAGTATCAATTCCAAAGAAGAAACATACAAATTAGCCAGAAAAAGTGGTACACCTGAGGACTGGGAGAAATTCAGAGTCCAGCAGAGGAGGACAAAGGGCTTAATTAGGAAAGGGAAAAAAGATTATGAGAGAAAGCTGGCAGGGAACATAAAAACTGACTGTAAAAGCTTTTATAGATATGTGAAAAGAAAAAGATTGGTTAAGACAAATGTAGGTCCCTTACAGTTAGAAACAGGTGAATTGATCATGGGGAACAAGGAGATGGCAGACCAATTGAATAACTACTTTGGTTCTGTCTTCACTAAGGAGGACATAAATAATCTTCCGGAAATAGTAGGGGACCGAGGGTCCAGTGAGATGGAGGGAAATACATGTCAGTAGGGAAGTGGTGTTAAGTAAATTGAAGGGATTAAAGGCAGATAAATCCCCAGGGCCAGATGGTCTGTATCTCAGAGTGCTTAAGGAAGTAGCCCAAGAAATAGTGGATGCATTGGTGATAATTTTTCAAAACTCTTTAGATTCTGGATTAGTTCCTGAGGATGGGAGGGTGGCTAATGTAGCCCCGCTTTTTAAAAAAAGGAGGGAGAGAGAAACCAAGGAATTGTAGACTGGTAAGCCTGACATTGATGGTGGGGAAAATGCTAGAGTCAGTTATCATAGATGTGATAACAGCACATTTGGAAAGTGGTGCAATGATCGGACAAAGTCAGCATGGATTTGTGAATGGAAAATCATGTCTGACGAATCTCATAGAATTTTTTGAGGATGTAACTAGTAGAGTGGATAGGGGAGAACCAGTGGATGTGGTACATTTGGATTTTCAATAGGCTTTTGACAAGGTCCCACACAAGAGATTAGTGTGCAAACTTAAAGCACACGGTATTGGGGGTATGGTATTGATGTGGATAGAGAACTGGTTGGCAGACAGGAAGCAAAGAGTGGGAATAAATGGGACCTTTTCAGAATGGCAGACAGTGACTAGTGGGGTGCCGCAAGGCTCGGTGCTGGGACCCCAGTTGTTTACAATAAATATTAATGATTTAGACGAGGGAATTAAATGCAGCATCTCCAAGTTCCATGACACGAAGCTGGGCGGCAGTGTTAGCTGTGAGGAGGATGCTAAGAGGATGCAAGGTGACTTGGATAGGTAAGGTGAGTGGGCAAATTCATGGCAGATGCAATTTAATGTGGATAAATGTGAGGTTATCCACTTTGGTGGCAAGAACAGGAAAACAGATTGTTATCTGAATGGTGGCCGATTAGGAAAAGGGGAGGTGCAACGAGACCTGGGTGTCATTGTACACCAGTCATTGAAAGCGGACATGCAGGTACAACAGGCAGTGAAAAAGGCGAATAGTATGCTGGCATTCATAGCAAGAGGATTCGAGTACAGGAGTAGGGAGGTACTACTGCAGTTGTACAAGGCCTTGGTGAGACCACACCTGGAGTATTGTGTTCACTTTTGGTCCCCTAATCTGAGGAAAGACATTCTTGCTATAGAGGGAGTACAAAGAAGGTTCACCAGATTGATTCCTGGGATGGCAGAACTTTCATATGATGAAAGACTGGATCGACCAGGCCGATACTCATTGGAATTTAGAAGATTGAGATCTTCTTGAAATGTATAAAATTCTAAAGTGATTGGATTGCAAGAAGATTGTTCCCGATGTTGGGGAAGTCCAGAATGAGGGGTCACAGTTTAAGGATAAAGGGAAAGCCTTTTAGGACCAAGATGAGGAAAAACTTCTTCACACAGAGAGTGGTGAATCTGTGGAATTCTCTGCCACAGGAAACAGTGAGGCCAGTTTATTGGCTATATTTAAGAGGGAGTTAAATATGGCCCTTGTGGCTAAAGGGATCGGGGGTATGGAGAGAAGGCAGGTACAGGGTTCTGAGTTGGATGATCAGCCATGATCATATTGAATGCCGGTGCAGGCTCGAAGGTCCGTATGGCCTACTCCTGCACCTATTTTCTATGTTTCTATGTGGGGGTAGAAGGGTGGGTTGGCAAGTTTGCAGACGACACAAAGGTTGGTGGTGTTGTGGATAGTGTAGAGGATTGTCGAAGATTGCAGAGAAACATTGATAGGTTGCAGAAGTGGGCTGAGAAGTGGCAGATGGAGTTCAACCCGGAGAAGTGTGAGGTGGTACACTTTGGAAGGACAAACTCCAAGGCAGAGTACAAAGTAAATGGCAGGATACTTGGTAGTGTGGAGGAGCAGAGGGATCTGGGGATACATGTCCACAGATCCCTGAAAGTTGCCTCACAGGTAGGTAGGGTAGTTAAGAAAGCTTATGGGGTGTTAGCTTTCATAAGTTGAGGGATAGAGTTTAAGAGTCGTGAGGTAATGATGCAGCTCTATAAAACTCTGGTTAGGCCACACTTGGAATACTGTGTCCAGTTCTGGTCGCCTCACTATAGGAAGGATGTGGAAGCATTGGAAAGGGCACAGAGGAGATTTACCAGGATGCTGCCTGGTTTAGAGAGTATGTATTATGATCAGAGATTAAGGGAGCTAGGGCTTTACTCTTTGGAGAGAAGGAGGATGAGAGGAGACATGATAGAGGTATACAAGATATTAAGAGGAATAGATAGAGTGGACAGCCAGCGCCTCTTCCCCAGGGCATCACTGCTCAATACAAGAGGACATGGCTTTAAGGTAAGGGGTGGGAAGTTCAAGGAGGATATTGGAGGAAGGTTTTTTACTCAGAGAATGGTTGGTGCGTGGAATACACTGCCTGAGTCAGTGGTGGAGGCAGATACACTAGTGAAATTTAAGAGACTACTAGACAGGTATATGGAGGAATTTAAGGTGGGGGGTTACATGAGAGGCAGGGTTTGAGGGTCGGCACAAAAATGCAGGCCGAAGGGCCTGTACTGAGCTGTACTATTCTATGTTCTATGATAGCAGGAGGTGGGCGGGGGGGGGGGGGTGTAGATATTGGACCATCTTTCTTTTTACCAACAGCAGAAAGAGCCTAGAATTGGCTGCCGGGGGTAGTAGTGAACGCAAATGTGACGGCAGTGTTTGAGTCCTTTGGGCAGACGGATGAATATGGAGGGATACAGATCATGTACTGGGAGAAGAGGTATTTTAATTTAGCATCATGCTGTGCACAGACATGATAGGCTGAAGGATCTGTTCCAGTGCTCTACTGTTGTATGTTCTAGGATAGCCTCCTTTCCCAAAAAAAATAGGTCCAGAGGCCTCCAACCAGTCCCAGTAAACCCGCATATTATTAATGTCATCTCAGCTGAATCTAGTTCCTGGAGATTCAAGCTCTTCACAAATCCAGGTTGACGAAATACTGAGGTGCCATACATTGGGGAACACCCTTCTTCAGATGAGATTTCAATCTGTTCTCTCAACTCAAACATCCCTGTCAGAGAAAAACAGTAAGCACTGTGAGGCAGCAAATAGTTCCTCAAGCTTCCTGTTTGACATCAGGGCTCTAGAGCCTGTGTGGATCCCTCCATTACTATACCATGAGTTACCAGCACACTGTGTGCCTCTGACTGAGGGGGTGTAGTGAGTGTGACTGACCTCACTATCCATCTCACCTCCAATTTCAGTCCCAATATAGGGTTTCAACCTGAAACGTTGACACTTTTACAATGCCAGTGATTGTGGTTCAATTCTACAGCTGTCTAAGAGGTTTGGATGTTCTCCCCATGGCTGCATGGGTTTCCTCCAGTTGCTTTGGTTTCCTCCCACATTCCAAAGCAGTAGGTTAATTGGTCACATGGGCGTAATTGGGTAACACGATCTGTTTGGGCCAAAAGGGCTTGTTACTGTGCTGTATCGCTAAATAATTAAATAAATTTTATTTCCTCCCAATGAATGAATAAATTAAATTAAATTCCTCCCACTGATACTGCTCGAGCTGCTGCATTCCTCTGGCAGATTGCTTGTTACACAGAGCTGGAGTTGTGAAGGGTCTTTCTTCACATATAGACACACAGAGGAATCCAACATAGAAAAACATAGAAAACCTACAGCACAATACAGGCCCTTCAGCCCACAAAGTTGTGCCGAACATGTCCCTACCTTAGAAATTACTAGGGTTACCCATAGCCCTCTAATTTTCTAAGCTCCATGTACCTATCCAAAAGTCTCTTAAAAGACCCTATCGTCTCCACCTCCACCACCAATCCCAGCAGCCCATTCCACGCATTCACCACTCTGAGTAAAAAACTTACCCCTGACATTTCCTCTGTACCTACTCCTCAGCACCTTAAACCTGTGTCCTCTTGTGGCAGCCATTTCAACCCTGGGAAAAAACCTCTGACTATCCACACGATCAATGCCTCTCATCATCTTATACACCTCTATCAGGTCACCGCTCATCCTCCGTCGCTCCTTTGTAAATCTCCTTTGCACCCTTTCTATGGTTTCCACATCCTTCCTGTAGTGAGGCGACCAGAACTGAGCACAGTACTCCAAATAGGGTCTGACCAGGGTCCTATATAGTTGCAACATTACCTCTCGGCTCCTAAATTCAATTCCACGATTCATGAAGGCCAATACACCGTATGCCTTCTTAACCACAGAGTCAACCTGCGCAGCACCTTTGAGCGTCCGATGGACTCGGACCCCAAGATCCCTCTGATCCTCCACACTGCCAAGAGTCTCACCATTAATACTATATTCTGCCATCATATTTGACCGACCAAAATGAACTACTTCACACTTATCTGGGTTGAACTCCATCTACCACTTCTCAGCCCAGTTTTGCATTCTATCGATGTCCTGCTGTAACCTCTGAGAGCCCTCCACACTATCCACAACACTCCCAACATTTGTGTCAACAACAAATTTACTAACCCATCCCTCCACTTCCTCATCCAGGTCATTTATAAAAATCACAAAGAGTGAGGGTCCCAGAACAGATCCCTGAGGCACACCACTGGTGACTGACCTCCATGCAGAATATGACCCATCTACAACCACTCTTTGCCTTCTGTGATCAAGCCAGTTCTGGATCCACAAAGCAATATTCCCTTGGATCCCATGTGTCCTTACTTTCTCAATAAGCCTTGCATATGGGGTACCTTATCGAATGCCTTGCTGAAATCCATATACACTACATCTACTGCTCTTCCTTCATCAATGTGTTTAGTCAGATCCTCAAAAAATTCAATCAGGCTCATAAGGCATGGCCTGCCTTTGACAAAGCCATGCTGACTATTCCTAATCATATTATACCTCTCCAAGTGTTCATAAATCCTGCCTCTCAGGATCTTCTCCATCAACTTACCAACCACTGAAGTAAGACTTGCTGGTCTATAATTTCCTAGGCTACCTCTACTCCCTTTCTTGAATAAGGGAACAACATTCACAACCCTCCAATCCTCTGGAACCTCCCCATCCGCATTGATGATGCAAAGGTCATCGCCAGAGGTTCAGAAATCTCCTCCCTCACCTCTCACAGTAGCCTGGGGTACATCTCATTTGGTCCCAGTGACTTATCCAACTTGAAGCTTTCCAAAAGCTTCAGCACATCCTCTTGCTTAATATCTACATGTTCAAGCTTTTCAGTCCGCGGGAAGTCCACCCTACAATTGCCAAGATCCTTTTCCGTAGTGAATACTGAAGCAAAATATTAGAACATAGAACATAGAATAGTACAGCACAGTACAGGCCCTTCGGCCCACAATGTTGTGCCGACCCTCAAACCCTGCCTCCCATATAAGCCCCCAACTTAAATTCCTCCATATACCTGTCCGGTAGTCTCTTAAACTTCACTAGTGTACCTGCCTCCACCATTGACTCAGGCAGTGCATTCCACACACCAACCACTCTCTGAGTAAAAAACCTTCCTCTAATATCCCCCTTGAACTTCCCACCCCTTACCTTAAAGCCATGTCCTCTTGTATTGAGCAGTGGTGCCCTGGTGAAGAGGCGCTGGCTATCCACTCTATCTATTCCTCTTATTATCTTGTACACCTCTGTTATGTCTCCTCTCATCCTCCTTCTCTCCAAAGAGTAAAGCCCTAGCTCCCTTAATCTCTGATCATAATACATACTCTCTAAACCAGGCAGCGTCCTGGTAAATCTCCTCTGTATCCTTTCCAATGCTTCCACATCCTTCCTATAGTGAGGCGACCAGAACTGGACACAGTACTCCAAATGTGGCCTTACCAGAGTTTTATAGAGCTGCATCATTACATCGTGACTCTTAAACTCTATCCCTGGACTTATGAAAGCTAACACCGCATAAGCTGTCTTAACCACCCTATCCACCTGTGAGGCAACTTTCAGGGACATGTACCCCCAGATCCCTCTGCTCCTCCACACTACCAAGTATTCTGCCATTTACTTTGTACTCTGCCTTGGAGTTTGTCCTTCCAAAGTGTACCACCTCACACTTCTCCGGGTTGAACTCCATCTGCCACTTCTCAGCCCACTTCTGCATCCTATCAATGTCCCTCTGCAATCTTTGACAATCCTCTACACTATCTACAACACCACCAACCTTTGTGTCGTCTGCAAACTTGCCAACCCACCCTTCTACCCCCACATCCAGGTCGTTAATAAAAATCACAAAAAGTAGAGGTCCCAGAACTGATCCTTATGGGACACCACTAGTCACAATCCTCCAATCTGAACGTACTCCCTCCACCACGACCTTCTGCCTTCTGCGGGCAAGCCAATTCTGAATCCACCTGGCCAAACTTCCCTGGATCCCATGCCTTCTGACATTCTGAATAAGCCTACCATGTGGAACCTTGTCAAATGCCTTACTAAAATCCATATAGATCACATCTACTGCACTACCCTCACCTATATGCCTGGTCACCTCCTCAAAGAACTCTGTCAGGCTTGCTAGACACGATCTGCCCTTTACAAAGCCATGCTGACTGTCCCTGATCAGACCATGATTCTCTAAATGCCCACAGATCCTATCTCTAAGAATCTTTTCCAACAGCTTTCCCACCACAGACGTAAGGCTCACTGGTCTATAATTACCCGGACTATCCGTACTACCTTTTTTGAACAAGGGGACAACATTTGCCTCCCTCCAATCCTCCGGTACCATTCCTGTGGACAATGAGGACATAAAGATCCTAGCTAGAGGCTCAGCAATCTCTTCCCTCGCCTCGTGGAGCAGCCTGGGGAATATTTTGTCAGGCCCCGGGGACTTATCCGTCCGAATGTATTTTAACAACTCCCAAATCCTCCTCTCCCTTAACATCAACCTCACTCATATTGTCCTCACCGTCATCAAGTTCCCTCTCATTGGTGAATACCGAAGAGAAGTATTCATTGAGGACCTCGATCACTTCCACAGCCTCCAGGCACATCTTCCCACCTTTATCTCTAATCGGTCCTACCTTCACTCCTGTCATCCTTTTTTTCTTCACATAATTGAAGAATGCCTTGGGGTTTTCCTTTACCCTATTCGCCAAGGCCTTCTCATGCCCCCTCCTTGCTCTTCTCAGCCCCTTCTTAAGCTCCTTTCTTGCTTCCCTATATTCCTCAATAGACCCATCTGATCCTTGCTTCCTAAACCTCATGTATGCTGCCTTCTTCCACCTGACTAGATTTTCCACCTCACTTGTCACCCATGGTTCCTTCACTCTACCATTCTTTATCTTCCTCACCGGGACAAACTTATCCCTAAGATCCTGCAAGAGATCTCTAAACATCGACCACATGTCCATAGTACATTTCCCTGCAAAAACATCATCCCAATTCACACCTGCAAGTTCTAGCCTTATAGCCTCATAATTTGCCCTTCCCCAATTAAAAATTTTCCTGTCCTCTCTGATTCTATCCTTTTCCAAAATAATGATAAAGGCCAGGGAGCGGTGGTCACTGTCCCCCAGATGCTCACCCACTGAGAGATCTGTGACCTGACCCGGTTCATTACCTAGTATGGCATTCCCCCTAGTCGACCTGTCCACATATGTGACAGGAATCCGTCCTGCACACACTTAACAAACTCTGCCCCATCTAAACCCTTGGAACTAATCAGGTGCCAATCAATATTAGGGCAGTTAATGTCACACATGATAACAACCCTGTTATTTTTGCACCTTTCCAAAATCTGCCTCCCAATCTGCTCTTCTGTATCTCTGCTGCTACCAGGGGGCCTATAGAATACCCCCAATATTCATTAAGTACCTCTGCAATCTCCTCCGGTTGCATACACACTATTCCACTGTCAAACTTGATTGGTCCTATTCTCTTGCTCTTCATATATTTAGATTAGATGATTAGATTATGAGGACACCCAGTCCTCTTTTATTGTCATTTAGTAATGAATGCATTAAGAAATTATACAATGTTCCTCCAGTGTGATATCACAGAAACACAAGACAGACCAAGACTGAAAAACTGACAAAAACCACATAATTATATATTTACAACAGTGCAAGCAATACCGTAATTTGATAGAAGAACACACCATGGGCACAGTAAAAAAAAAAGTCTCAAAGTCTCTCGAAAGTCCCAACATCTCATGCAGACAGTAGAAGGAAGAAAACTCTCCTTGCCATGAGCTTCCAGCACTGCAAACTTGCCAATGCAGCATCCTGGAAGCACCCAACCACAGTCCGCCTCTCAGTCCGTCTGAAAACTTCGAGCCTCCAACCACCCCTCCGACACCAAGCACCGAGCACCATCTCTGCCGAGTGCTTCGACCCCAACCCCGGCTGCCAGCAACAGGCAAAGCCGAGGATTTGGGGTCTTCCCTCCGGAGATTTTGGATTGCACAGAAGCAGCAGCAGCGAACTGGGCATTTCAGAAGTTTCTCCAGATGTTCCTCTGTGTTTCTCACATCCGACTCCATCAAATCAGGGTTGTGCACTTGTAGAATGCCTTGGGGTTTTCCTTAATCCTGTCCACCAAAGGACTTTCCATGGACCCTTCTGGCTCTCCTAATTTCATTCTTAAACTCCTTATAATCTTCTAAATCTCTATCATTACCTACTTTTTGAACCTTTCATAAGCTTTTCTTCTTGACTAGATTTTCAACACCCTACCATCCTTTCCCTGTCTCATTGGAATGTACCTATGCAGAACTCCATGCAAATATCCCCTGAACATTTGCCACATTTCTTCCGAGCATTTCCCTGAGAACATTTGTTTCCCGTTTATGCTTCCAAGTTCCTGCCTGATAGCCTCATAGTTCCCCTTACTCCAATTAAACGTTTTTCTAAGTTGTCTGTCCTTATCGCCCTCCAATGCTATGGTGAAGGAGATAGAATTGTGATCACTATCCCCAAAATGCTCTGCCACTGAGAGATCTGACACCTGACTAGGTTCATTTCCTAATAACAGATCAAGTACAGCCTCTCTTCTTGTAGGCTTATCTACATATTGTGTCATGAAACCTTCCTGAACACACCTAACAAACTCCACCCTATCTAAACCCCTTGCTTTAGGGAGATGTCAATCAATATTTGGGAAATCAAAATCTCCCAGCATAACAACCCTGTTATTGTTATACCTTTCCAGAATCTGTCTCCCTATGTGCTCCTCGATGTCCCTGTTACTATTGGGTGGACTATAAAAAACACCCAGTACAGTTATTGACCCTTTCCTGTTCCTAACTTCGACCCACAGAGACTCAGTAGACAATCCCTCCCTGACTTCCTCTTTTTCTGCAGCCGTGACACTGTATCTGATCAGCAGCACCACACCCCCACCTCTTTTGCCTCCCCCCCTGTCCTTTCTGAAACATGTAAAGCCTGGCACTCTAAGTATGGTTCCTGCCCCTGGGCCATCCAAGTCTCTGTAATGGCCATAACATAGCTCCAAGTACTGATCCACGCTCTAAACTCAGCCGCTTTGTTCATTATACTCCTTGCATGAAAATAGACACATCGCAAGCCATTGGTCTGAGTGCATCCCTTGTCTATCACCTGCCTATCCTCCCTCTCCAAGCTTTCTCTATCTGTGAGCCAACAGCTCCTTCCTCCATCTCTTTAGTTGGGTTCCCATCCTCCTGCAGCAATTCTAGTTTAAACTCTCCTCAATTGCCTTACCAAACTTGATTGACTTGATTGCACAATCCAACTGCCAAAACCTCTTGAGCCAAAGCCTCAAAGCTCCACTCACTCACTGGCCGCTCTGCTTGAGGTACCCCTCTTTTTATTTGTTTGAGCTTTTCAATTTTCGATTGCCCAATCAACTTCTTCCTGCTGAGTCTGAGCTATTCAAATCTTGATTGACATGATTGCACAATCCAACAGCCAAAACCTCTCCAGCCAAATCCTCAAAGATCCACTCCTTCACTGGCCCACTCACTCACTGGCCGCTCTGCACTGCAAAAGGTGCATCCAGCTGCAGCTCCTGTTAAACTGAGTTAGGGAACTGGAGCTGGAGCTGGACGAACTTCGGATCATTCGGGAGGCAGAGGCAGTAATAGATTGGAGTTTCAGGGAGATAGTCACCCCTAAAAGTCAGGAGGTAGGTAACTGGGTGACTTGTCAGGAGAGGGAAGGGGAATAGACAGAAAGAGCAGAGCACTCCTGTGGCCGTACCCATCAACAATAAGTATACTGTTTTGGATACTGTTGGTGGGGACGACCTACCAGGGACAAGTTGTCGTGGTCACGTCTCTGGCACCGAGACTGGACCCTCAGCTCGGAAGGGAAGGAGGGAAAAGAGGAGAGCAGTAGTGATAGGGGATTCGATAGTTAGGGGGACAGATAAGAGGTTCTGTGGGAGAGATCAAGAATCCCGGATGGTCTGTTGCCTCCCTGGTGCCAAGGTCCGCGATATCTCGAATCGAGTTCTCGGTATTCTCAGGAGAGAGGGTGAGCAGCCAGATGTCGTGGTCCATGTGGGGACCAATGACATAGATAGGAGTAGGGATGAGGTCCTGAAGAAGGAATATAGGGAGTTAGGAAAGAAGTTAAAAAGCAGGACTTCAAGGGTGGTAATCTTGGGATTGCTGCCTGTGCCACGAGACAGACAGGGTAGGAACAGTAAGTTATGGCAGATGAATGTGTGGCTGAAGAGCTGGTGCAGGGGGCAGGGGTTCAGATTTCTGGATCATTGGGATCTCTTCTGGGGAAGGTCTGACCTGTACAAAAAGGACGGGCTGCACCTGAACTGGAAAGGGACCAATATCCTGGCAGGCAGGTTTGCTAGAGCTGTTGGGGAGGGTTTAATCTAGTTTGGCAGAGGGGTGGGAATCAGAATGTGAGGGCAGAGATTAGGGTAGAAGGACAAGGGCACGATGCTGTGTGTTCTGAGTTAGTGAGGAAGGACAGGCAGGGGACAAAACATAAATGTAGCCACTTAGAGGGGTTGAAATGTGTCTATTTCAACGCTAGGAGTATTAGGAATAAAGGGGACGAACCTAGAGCATGTAATGGTATGTGGAATTATGATGTTGTGGCCGTTACTGAAACTTGGCTGGAGGAAGGGCAGGATTGGCTGATGCAGGTACCGGGGTTTAGGTGTTTTAAAGGAATAGAATGGGAGGTAGAAAAGGGGGGGAGTAGCATTACTGGTCAGGGATAGTCACGGCTATAGAAAGGGCTGCAGAGGGAGTGTCCACTGAGTGGGTGTGGGTAGAAGTCAGAAATAGGAAGGGATCAATCACTGTGCTGGGAGTAGTCTATAGGCCCCCAAATAACCCACGGGACACCGAGGATAAGCAGGCAGATTTTAGAATGGTGCAGGAAATACAGGGTTGTAGTTATGGGTGATTTCAACTTCCCTCATATTGACTGGCACCTCCTGACTGCAAGGGGGACAGATGGGGCTGAATTTGTCAGGTGTCTTCAAGAAGGATTTCTGACACAGTATGTGGACCGGCCGCTGAGACGAGAGGCCATACTGGATCTAGTTCTGGGTATTGAACCTGGTCAGGCGGCAGACCTCTTGGTGGGGGAACATTTTGGTGAGAATGACAACTCCCTTAGCTTCAGCATAGCTATGGAAAAGGATAAAAACAGACAAAATGGGAGAGTGCTTAACTGGAGAAGGGCTAACTATAAAGGGATGAGGCAGGAACTAGCGAGAGTAAATTGGAAACAGATGTTCAAGGGTGAAAGCACAGAAGTAATGTGGAGGAAGTTTAGGACCACTTGTGCTGGGTTCAGGATAGGTTTGTCCCACTGAGACGAGGAAAAAATGGTAGGAAAAGGGAACCGTGGCTGACAAAACACGTGAGGCAACTCGTCAAGAGGAAGAAGGAAGCATATGTTAGATATAAGAAGCAGGAAGCAGGAGGGGCTCATGAGAAATATAGGGTAGCCAGGAAGGAGCTTAAGAAAGGACTTAGGAGAACTCAAAGGGGGCATGAGAAGGCCTTGGCATGTAGCATTAAGGAGAACCCCAAGGCATGCTATGCGTATGTGAAGAACAGAAGGATGACAAGAATGAAGGTGAAGCTGCTAAAGGATAAAGAAAGCAACATGTGCCTGGAGGCAGAGGAGGTTGGGGAGGTCCTAAATGAATACTTTGCTTCAGTATTCACAAGTGAAAAGGACCTTGATCAGGGTGAGGTCGAAATAGAATAGGCCCGTGTGTTGGACAATGTGGAGATTAGGGAAGAAGTGTTGGATCTTCTTAAAAACATCAAGATTGATAAGTCCCCAGGGCCAGATGTGATATACCCCAGGTTGCTGTGGGAAGTGAGAGAAGAGATCACTGGAGCAGTAGCTATGATCTTTGAATCCACTTTGGCTGCAGGGGAGGTGATGGAGGATTGGAGAATGGCAAATGTAGTTTCCTTGTTTAAAAAAGGTAAAAGGGAGAATCCTGGGAACTATAGACCAGTGAGTCTTACACCAGTGGTCTGCAAACTATTGGAAAGGATTCTTAAGGATAGGATTTACGAGCATTTGGAGAAGTACAGCCTACTCAAGGATAGTCAACATGGCTTTGTGAAGGGAAAGTCGCGCCTCATGTGCCTAATTGAGTAACAAAAGAAATTGATGAGGGTAGGGCGGTAGATGTGGTCTACATGGATTTTAGCAAGGCATTTGACAAGTTCCCCCACGAGAGACTCATCCAGAAAGTCATGAGGCATGGGATCAGTGGAACCTTGGCTGCTTGGATAAAAAAATTGGCTTACAGGAAGAAAGCAGAGGGTAGTAGTGGAAGGAAAGTATTCTGCCTGGAGGTCGGTGACTAGTGGAGTGCTGCAAGGATCTGTCCTGGGACCCCTGCTCTTTGTGACTTCTATAAATGACCTGGATGAAGAGGCGGAAGGATGGGTAAATTTGTGGATGACACGAAGATTGGTGGAGTTGTAGGTTGTCGAAGGTTACAAGAGGATACAGACAAGAAAAGTGGCAGGTGGAGTTCAATCTGGATAAGTATGAGGTGATGCATTTTGGAAGGACAAACCAGAAGGCTGAGTACAGGGTTAATGGTTGGTTACTTAAGAGCGTGGATGGACAGAGGGACCTTGGGATTCAAATCCATACGTCCCTCAAGATCGCTGCACAGGTTGATAGGATAGTTAAGAAGGCCGATGGGATGCTAGGCTTCATTAATAGGGGGATTGAGTTTAAGAGTAGAGGCGTCATGTCGCAACTCTACAGGTCTCTGGCAAGACCACACTTGGAGTATTGTGTTCAGTTCTGGTCACCTCATTATAGGAAGGATGTGGAAGCGATGGAGAGGGTGCAGAGGAGATTTACCAGGATGTTGCCTGGATTGGAAAACCAGTCTTATGAGGCAAGGTTAGCAGAGCTGGGACTTTTCTCTTTGGAGCATAGAACGATGAGAGGGGACTTGATAGAGTTCTACAAGATTATGAGAGGCATAGATAGGGTAGATAGCCAGTACCTGTTTCCCAGTGCACGAATAGCAAACACCAGAGGGCATATGTACAAAGTTAAGGGAGGGAAGTTTAGGGGAGACATCAGGGCTAAGTTTTTTACACAGAGTGTTGCAGGTGCCTGGAATGACTTGCCAGGGAGTCTAAAACATTAGGGGAATTTAAGAGCCTCTTGGACAGGCACATGGATGAAAGAAAAGTAGAGGGTTACCGGGTAGTGTGGGTTTAGTACTTTTTTTAGGAATATATGGGTCGGCACAATATCGAGGGCCGAAGGGCCTGTACTGTGCTGTAGTGATCTAGTGTCTAGTGTCAAACCTCCCTGTCAGGGTATTGGTACCCGTCAGATTCAAGTGCAACCCATCCTTTTTGTATAGATCATGCTTGTCCCAAAAGAGATCCCAATGATCCAGAAATCTGAATTCCTGCCCCCTGCTCCAATCCCTCAGCCACACATTTATCCTCCACCTCACTCTATTCCTATACTCACTGTCGCATGGCACAGGCAGTAATCCCGAGATTACTACCTTTGAGGTCCTGCTTCTCAACTTCCTTCCTAACTGCCTGCAGTCTGTTTTCAGGACCTCCTCCCTTTTCCTGCCTATGTCGTTGGTACCAATATGTACCATGACCTCTGGGTGTTCTCTTTCCCATCCAGGATATTATTGACGTGATCAGAAACATCCTGGACCCTGGCATCTCGGCAAATTCCCATCCGTGTTTCTTTCCTGCGTCCACAGAATCGCCTGTCTGACCCTCTAACTATAGAGTCCCCTATGCTCTTCCTTTCCCTACCCTTCTGAGCCACAGGGCCAGACTCTGTACCACAGGTGCAGCCACTGTTGTTTTTCCCAGGTAGACCATCCCCCCATAATAGTACTCAAACAGGTGTACTTATTGATAAGGGGGACAGCCACAGGAGTACTCTGTAGTATCAGACTCTTTCCCTTCCCTCTCTTGCCTGTTGCTCACTTATCTGTCTCCCGAGGCCCTGGTGTGACTACTTGCCTATAGCTCCTATATCACCTCCTCACTTTCCCTGACCAGACGAAGGTCATCGAGCTGCATCTCCAGTTCCCTAACTCGGTCCCTAAGGAGCTGCAGCTCGACGCACCTTGTGCAGTTGTGGCTGTCCGGGAGGCTGAGAGTCTCCCAGACATCTGACACCCAGTACAGAATACCGGCCTCACAAACATACCTCCTGTTTCTATTGTTCACCAGTAACTGACCTCGCCTCGACCCATTATCACTGTTGCCCCATTGAGCCAAAGCCCTCCTACTCTTTCTCCATCTACTCCATCACCAGCTGCACTGGCACCCGCTCTATAAAGCTATCTCCTTATAAAGTCTTATCGCTGTTCTAACTCGCTGCTGTCCACACCCTTGCGCAGTCATGCCTCGATCAAACCGCTGAAGAAGTCAATATCTCCTTTTAAACTCTTCTCGCTATTCTTCTTTTGTAATTTACTTTTCATTGAATTTCATCATCAAACAAACATTTCCATAAGATGTATTTCAGATACTGTACATATATACCATATAATCATATTTGTCACAAATCTCCACATAATATTTATCTGAGGTATGCACTTATAATAGAGGAAAGAAAGAACAATCAAAAGAAGAAAACTAGGTACAGAGCAGGGAGTGATTTTTTTTACAACATATTCATTGACTTCTGAGAATAAAAATCAGGCCTATGAGGTGTTATGTAGTTAAACCATTTTTCCAGTATGAATCAAATTGTTCCAACTTATGATTAACAGATGCTATTATCTTCTCCATTTTGTAAATGTCCATTGTAATTTCCATCCATACATTTAAAGTTGGGCTCTCCTGAGATAACCATTTCCTGGTAAGGGTCTTTTTACCAGCCACCAGCGGTGCATTCATTAAATATTTACCTCTTTTCAACCATTCTTGAGGTAGAGACCCAAAATATATGATCTTACTCTCTGAGGATATTTCACATTTAAAGATGTCTTGTAGGGCATTATGTATCCCACTCCAATAGTCTTTGATAACGGGGCATTCCCAGAAAATATGATAATGGTTTGCATTTTGATTTCCACAATTTCCCCAGCAAGCAGGGGAGTTACTATAATAATGGGATTTCTGAGAGGGTGTAATAAAATATCTTATGAAGTTTTTCCACCTGAACTCCCTCCATTTCTGTGAACTGGTACACTTCCATTGATACCTCCATATTATTGTCCAGTCTTCCTCAGATATTATTATCCCTTATTCCTTCTCCCATTTTTTTAATGTATGAAGTCGAATGTGTTTTAAAATTTGACAAACCCTTATAAACGCTTGAAATTATTCTACTACCGTTGTCTGAATTATATGCTTTTCTAAATAGCTCTATCAGACATGTACTTGCCTTGGTTACATTTTTAACTGTCCTGTTGCCTTGCCTTTGACAAGGTCCCACACGGAAGGTTGGTTAGGAAGGTTCAGTTGTTAGGTATTAATATTGAACTAGTAAAATGGATTCAGCAGTGGCTGGATGGGAGACGCCAGAGATTGGGGGTGGAAAACTGTTTGTCAGATTGGAGACTGGTGACTAGTGGTGTGCCTCAGGGATCTATACTGGGTCCAATGTTGTTTGTCATATATATTAATGATCTGGATGATGGGGTGGTAAATTGGATGAGTAAGTATGCAGATGATGCTAAGATAGGTGGAGTTGTGGATAATGAAGTAGGTTTTCAAAGCTTGCAGAGAGATTTAGGCCAGTTAGAAGAGTGGGCTGAAAGATGGCAGATGAAGTTTAATGCTGATAAATGTGAGGTGCTGCACTTTGGTAGGACTAATCAAAATAGCACATACATGGTAAATGGTAGGGCATTGAAGAATGCTATAGAACAGAGGAATCTAGAAATAATGGTGCATAGTTCCCTGAAGGTGGAATCTTCCCTAGTTCCCTGAAGGTGGATAGGGTGATGAAGAAAGCTTTTGGTATGCTGGCCTTTATAAATCAGAGCATTGAATATAGGAGTTGGGATGTAATGTTGAAATTGTACAAGGCATTGGTGAGGCCAAATTTGGAGTATTGTGTATAGTTCTGGTCACTGAATTATAGGAAAGATGTCAACAAAATAGAGAGAGTACAGAGAATGTTTACTAGAATGTTACCTGGGTTTCATCACCTAAGTTACAGAGAAAGGTTGAACAATCCTTCCACCTCCTTCACTCTTCAGTCCTGACGAAGGGTTCTGGCCCGAAACGTCGACTCATCATTTCCACTGATGCTGCCCGACCTGCTGAGTTCATCCAGCTTACTGTAAGTGTTGTTTTGATCACAGCATCTGCAGATAAATTTGTGTTTACGAAAGGATGAACAAGTTGGGTCTTTATTCTTTGGAACGTAGAAGGTTGAGGGGGGACTTGATAGAGGTATTTAAAATTATGAGGGGGATAGATGGAGTTGACGTGGATCGGCTTTTTCCATTGAGAGTGGGGGAGATTCAAACAAGAGGACATGAGTTAAGAGTTAAAGGGCAAAAGTTTAGGGGTAACATGAGGGGGAACTTCTTTACTCAGAGAGTGGTGGCTGTGTGGAACGAGCTTCCAGCAGAAGTGGTTGAGGCAGGTTCGATGTTGTTGTTTAAAGTTAAACTGGACAGCTATATGGACAGGAAAGAAATGGAGGGTTATGGGCTGAGTGCAGGTCGGTGGGACTAGGTAAGAGTTCGGCACGGACTAGAAGGGCTGAGATGGCCCGTTTCTGTGCTGTAATTGTTATATGGTTATAAACATACTGTCGCTTCTGTAAATAGCGGTAAAAGTCTTGTTTTTCTAATAAGTGTTTCTCTTTGAGCATTTCAAAACTGAACAGTGTTCCTTCTTTCATTATATTGCAAATAGCTGTTATTCCTTTAGCTGTCCAGTTTATTCGGCGTAAAATCCAAGTCATATGCACACCATTTAAGAATTACAATGTCTCTCTCTAGTTTATATTCTTTTATAATAGTTTTCCATATTTTAAGAGACCATTTCACCCACGGGTTGTCAATATTATTTATGTAACTTTGTAGGTTGTTATCAGCCAAAATTGCCTGTATGGGGATGGAAAGTATCCTCTCCTCAATGTTTTTCCATTGAGCGGCATATGATGGGTTGCACCAGCATATCACGGCTCTCAACTGTGCTGCAAAATAATAATCTCTAAGAGAAGGTAGGCCCCATCCCCCCTTTTCTTTGGCTAATTGCAAAGTTTTGAGATGAACCCTAGGCATTTTACCTTGCCATATATATCTTGATAGCATCTTGTTCCATTCATTGAATTGATTTTGGTTAATCTCTATTGGTAGGGTCTGAAAGAGATATAGTAGTCTGGGCAGTATATTCATTTTAATAGATTCAATCCTTGAACTGAGACCAAGAAAAGGAATTAGGTTCCATCTTGTTATATCTTCCTTAATTTTTTTATATATAGGCTGATCATTGCATTCTGATCACTTTGCCAAATCTTTTGGCATAATGATGCCCAAGTATTTGACGGACTCTGCCCGAGGATATCTACTTTCAATTTCTCTTGGTGGGCTATAGTTATATGAAAGTAGTTGTGTGTTATCTATGTTGATCTTGTATCCTGATAATTGGCCATATTGTTCAAAGGATTGCATCAGTTTAGGTAAAGAGTATGTTGGTTATCCTAGATAGATCAAAATGTCATCCGCGTAACAGGCCAATTTATGCTCTGTCCCTTTAATAGTAATTCCCCTGGTATCTCCATTTTGTCTGATGTGTTGAGCTAATGGTTCCAGTTATAATGCAAAGAGTAGCGGTGACCATGCACAACCCTGCCTCGTGCCCCTTTCTAGGGTAAAACTGTCAGATAAATATCCATCGATTTTAATCCTGGCAGTAGGATTGTCGTATAGTGCCTGTATAGTTTTAATAATTGTGTCATGTAGACCAAACCTATGTAAAACTCTAAAGAAAATATGATCCATAATGTGAAGTGTCCTTTGTATATTGTCTTGTGTTTGGCATTGTTGTATAAAACCTGTCTGATCATTATGTATCAGTGTGGGTAGAAACTCTTCCAATCGTTTGGCCATGATGGAAGTAAATATTCTATAATCCATATTAAGAATAAGTATTGGTCTAAATGACCCACATTCCATTTTATCCTTGTCTTCTTTCGGTATAGCTGAGATTATCGCCTCCTTCCAACTGGGTGGCATTTGCGCATTTCTTAGGGTCAAGTTCAGTGTGGGGAGTAAAATAGGAATTAACTCACTTCTAAACTCTTTATACCACTCTGTCGTATATGCTTTTACTTTATACTTTGTTATTGCAAAACAATTGATACTAGAACATACAATCATCATAGCGATCTTTGATCCTGCGCTTCGCGCTCCCTGGAGTACAAATCGATAGTAAATATTAAAAATTTAAATTATAAATCATAAATAGAAAATAGAAAAGGGAAAGTGAGGTAGTGCATAAAAACCGAGAGGCACATCCGGATATTTGGAGGGTACGGCCCAGATCTGGGTCAAGATCCGTTCAGCAGTCTTATCACAATTGGAAAGAAGCTGTTCCCAAATCTGGCCGTACCAGTCTTCAAGCTCCTGAGCCTTCTCCCGGAGGGAAGAGGGACAAAAAGTGTGTTGGCTGGGTGGGTCATGTCCTTGATTATCCTGGCAGCTCTGCTCCGACAGCTTGTGGTGAAGTGAGTCCAAGGACAGAAGATTGGTTTGTGCGATGTGCTGCGCTATGTTCGCGATCTTTTGCAGTTTCTTCCGATCTTGGACAGGACAACTTCCATACCAGGTTGTGATGCACCCTAGAAGAATGCTTTCTACGATGCATCTATAAAAATTAGTGAGGGTTTTAGGGGACAAGCCAAATTTCTTTAGCTTTCTCAGGAAGTAAAGATGCTGGTGGGCCTTCTTGGCAGTGGACTCTGCTTGGTTGGACCAAGTCAGGTCATTTGTGATATTGACCCCGAGGAACTTAAAGCTTTTGACCTGTTCCATTTGCGCACCACCGATGTAAATTGGGTCGTGCAGTCCACTACTCCTTCTGAAGTCAACAACCAATTCCTACGTCTTGCTGACGTTGAGGGATAGGTTATTGTCTTCGCACCATGCCACCAGGTTCTTAATTTCCTCTCTGTACTCAAACTCATCATTACCTGAGATATGGCCTACAATTGTGGTGTCATCAACAAACTTATATATTGAGTTCGATGGAAACTTGGCTGCACAATCATGGGTGTACAGTGAGTACAGCAGGGGGCTGAGTACACAGCCTTGTGGGGCACCAGTGCTCAGAGTGATTGTAGAGGAGAGCTTGTCCCCTATTTTTACAGCCTGGGTCCTGTCTGTGAGGAGGTTGAAGATCCAGCTGCAGATTTGAGTGCTAAGGCTGAGGATCCAGAGCTTAGGAATCAGTTTATTTGGAATGATGGTATGAAAGGCAGAGCTGTAGTCAATGAAAAGGAGCCTTACATATTCATCTTTATTCTCCAGGTGCTCTAAAGAGGAATGTAGGGCCAGAGAGATGGGATCTGCCATTGACTTGTTGCTCCGGTAGGTGAACTGCAAAGTGTCGAGGTTGACCGGTAGGTTGTGGTTGATGTGTGCCATAACCAATCTCTCGAAGCACTTCATAGCAATTGATGTCAGAGCCACAGGTCGATAGTCATTCAGGCATGCCACCTTGCTCTTCTTCGGCACCGGGATTAACGTTGCCTTCTTAAAACACGAGGGGATCTTAGACTGAAGCAAGGAGCAGTTGAAGATGTCACCAAACACTCCAGCTAGCTCGCTTGCACAGGCTCAGAGAACCCGCCCTGGGATGCCATCTGGGCCTGTTGCCTTCCTTGGATTTATCTTCAGGAAAGCCTTTCTAACGTCCTCCTCGGTGACGATGAATCTCGATACCAACATGTCCGGTTCATCCAGAGGGAGCGGGACGCTCCTCTTGTGTTCGAATCTTGCACAGAATATGTTAAGTTTGTCAGGAAGAGAAGCGCCACAGTTATTAATATTCCCAGCAAACAACAAACAACTCCCCTTCCCACACCAATACTCTGCAATCCCATCTCCTTCAGATCCCATCGTCAGCTCCTGGGTCCTCAGAGGCTCCATCTTCCTCTCACCCCAACCCTCCCCTCTCCATTGACACCCCCAGCCTCCCCCCTCCCACCTCTGATGCCAGCTCTCATCCATGCCGGGACTTTACCATCCCCTCCGACCTTCAACAGTTGGAGGCAGAGTTCTCTGTCCTCAGTAAGGGCCTCACCTTTGTCCCCCTTCACCCACACCTCAGCGAGTTCCGTGTTCGCCATGATGCGGAACTTTTCTTCCGCCGTCTCCGTCTCCGAGCCTACTTCTTCGGCAAGGACTCTTCCACCCCCACCGATGACCCCTTCTCCCGTCTTCAACCCTCCTCTTCTTCATGGACACCCCACTCTGGTCTTCTGCCTGCTCTGGATCTCTTTATCGCTAACTGCCAATGGGACATCAACCGTCTCGACTTCACCGCACCTTGTCCCCATTCCAACCTCACTCCTTCGGAACGCTCTGCTCTCCACTCCCTCCGCACTAATCCTAACCTTATTATTAAACCCGCCGATAAGGGGATGCTGTTGTAGTCTGGCGTACTGACCTCTACCTTGCCGAGGCACAGCGACAACTCGCGGATACCTCCTCTTATTTACCCCTCGATCGTGACCCCACTAAGAAGCCCCAGGCCATTGTCTCCCACACCATCACCGACTTTATCCGCTCAGGGGATCTCCCATCTACTGCTACCAACCTTATAGTTCCCACACCTCGCACTTCCCGTTTCTACCTCCTACCCAAGATCCACAAACCTGCCTGTCCTGGCCGGCCTATTGTCTCAGCTTACTCCTGCCCCACCGAACTTGTTTCTGCATACCTCGACACGGTTTTATCCCCCCTTGTTCAATCCCTTCCTACCTATGTTTGTGACACTTCTCACGCTCTTAAACTTTTCGATGATTTTAAGTTCCCTGGCCCCCACCGCTTTATTTTCACCATGGATGTCCAGTCCCTATATACTTCCATCCCCCATCAGGAAGGTCTCAAAGCTCTCCGCTTCTTTTTGGATTCCAGACCTAATCAGTTCCCCTCTACCACCACTCTGCTCCGTCTAGCGGAATTAGTCCTTACTCTTAATAATTTCTCCTTTGGCTCCTCCCACTTCCTCCAAACTAAAGGTGTAGCTATGGGTACCCGTATGGGTCCCAGCTATGCCTGCCTTTTTGTTGGCTTTGTGGAACAATCTATGTTCCATACCTATTCTGGTATCTGTCCCCCCACTTTTCCTTCGCTACATCGACAACTGCATTGGCGCTGCTTCCTGCACGCATGCAGAGCTCGTTGACTTTATTAACTTTGCCTCCAACTTTCACCCTGCCCTCAAGTTTACCTGGTCCATTTCCGATACCTCCCTCCCCTTTCTAGATCTTTCTGTCTCTGTCTCTGGAGACAGCTTATCCACTGATGTCTACTATAAGCCTACTGACTCTCACAGCTATCTGGACTATTCCTCTTCTCACCCTGTCTCTTGCAAAAACGCCATCCCCTTCTCGCAATTCCTCCGTCTCCGCCGCATCTGCTCTCAGGATGAGGCTTTTCATTCTAGGATGAGGGAGATGTCCTCCTTTTTTAAAGAAAGGGGCTTCCCTTCCTCCACCATCAACTCTGCTCTTAAACGCATCTCCCCCATTTCATGTACATCTGCTCTCACTCCATCCTCCCGCCACCCCACTAGGAATAGGGTTCCCCTGGTCCTCACCTACCACCCCACCAGCCTCTGGGCCCAACATATTATTCTCTGTAACTTCCGCCACCTCCAATGGGATTCCACCACTAAGCACATCTTTCTCTCCCCCCCCCTCTGCTTTCCACAGGGATTGCTCCCTATGCAACTCCCTTGTCCATTCGTCCCCCCCATCCCTCCCCACTGATCTCCCTCCTGGCACTTATCTGTGTAAGCGGAACAAGTGCTACACATGCCCTTACACTTCCTCCCTTACCACCATTCAGGGCCCCAAACAGTCCTTCCAGGTGAGGCGACACTTCACCTGTGAGTCTGCTGGCGTGATATACTGCGTCCGGTGCTCCCGATGTGGCCTTTTATATATTGGCGAGATTGGACGCAGACTGGGAGACCGCTTTGCTGAACACCTATGCTCTGTCCGCCAGAGAAAGCAGGATCTCCCAGTGGCCACACATTTTAATTCCACATCCCATTCCCATTCTGACATGTCTATCCACGGCCTCCTCTACTGTAAAGATGAAGCCACACTCAGGTTGGAGGAACAACACCTTATATTCCATCTGGGTAGCCTCCAACCTGATGGCATGAACATAGACTTCTCTAACTTCCGCTAATGCCCCACCTCCCCCTCGTACCCCATCTGTTACTTATTTTTATACACACATTCTTTCTCTCACTCTCCTTTTTCTCCCTCTGTCCTTCTGAATATACCCCTTGCCCATCCCCTGGGTCCACCCCCCCCCCCGCATTGTCTTTCTTCCCGGACCTCCTGTCCCATGATCCTCTCGTATCCCCTTTTGCCTATCACCTGTCCAGCTCTTGGCTCCATCCCTCCCCCTCCTGCCTTCTCCTATCATTTTGGATCTCCCCCTCCCCCTCCAACTTTCAAATCCCTTACTCACTCTTCCTTCAGTTAGTCCTGACGAAGGGTCTCGGCCTGAAACGTCGACTGCGCCCCTTCCTAGAGCCTGGCCTGCTGCGTTCACCAGCAACTTTTATGTGTGTTGCTTGATATTCCCAGCCTGTTCTTTGCACCCAGTGATCTCATTTACACCTGCCATCGTCTATCGGCATCCCTCTGGTTAGCGTGGGCTTCCAACTTGGCTCGATATTGCCTCTTGGTGCCCTTAATGGCTTTCCAGAGTTCACGCCTGGATTCCATGTAGCGGCTGGTATCCCCGGACCTAGAAGCCACAGCTCTAGTCTTCAAAAGGGACTTGACCTCATAATTCATCCAAGGTTTCCGGTTAGGGAATACCCAGATCGTCTTGTGAGACGCACAGTCCTCTGTGCATTTCCAAATAAAGTCCATGACAGCTGAAGCATACTCATTGAGGTTAGCTGCCGAGTCCTTGAATACTAACCAGTCCACCAATTCAAAGCAGTCACGGAGGACCTCATCCGTTTCCTCCATCCAACGTGACACCACTTCTGACACCGTGACCTCCTGCTTCAGTTTCTGTTTGTAAGCCGGGAGGAGGAATATGGCCTGATGGTCCAAATTTCCGAAATGAGGGCGTGGGACAGAACGGTAGGCATCCTTGACTGCTGTGTGGCAGTGGTCAAGAATATTCGGGCCTCTAGTGGGGCAGGTGATATGTTGGGTATAACTTTGGCAATGCCTTTCTGAGGTTGGCCTGGTTAAAGTCCCCGGCTGTAATGAGCAAAGCCTCCGGATACCTGGTCTCAAGTTTACTGATGTTGGCATACAGTATGTTCACAGCACACTCCACATCCGCCTAGGGGGGAATGTAGACCACTGTCAGTATGACCGAGGTGAATTCCCATGGCAGATAGTAGGGATGGCACTTCACTGACAGGTGTTCCAGGTCCGGGCTGCAGAAGCTTGTCAGTGCCACTGTGTCCGAGCACCACGCAGTGTTGATCAGTAGGCAGACACCACCTCCCCTTGTCTTGCCCAAAGTTGCCGTGCGGTTCATCTGATGGATCGAAAATCTCTCTGGTTGGATGGCACAGTCAGGGGTGACAGGGGAGAGCCAGGTCTCGGTGAAACAGAATACACAGCAGTTCTGCATCTCCCTGCAGTAGGTGAGTCTCCCTTTAAGATCATCCACCTTGTTCTCTATGGCTTGCACATTAGCTAGTAGGATGGTGGGCATAGAGACCCTAAAGCCCCTCAGCTTCAATCTGACCAGCAGCCCAGCTCTTTTCCCACGCTTCCTCGGTAAATAGTGCATCTTTCCGGGTTTCCATCGATGCAGTGTGTTGTTGTCAGCTCTTTGAGGTTGGTGGACGCGTCCCGCGGGGATCGATCGGCGGGTCACGTCGTCGGGCACTCCGGGTCGCACCGAGTGACGGGGGAGGCTCCGCTGCCACTTCCAGCTGCCGAGGGCCCGGGCTGTTGATTGGGTTGGGCCCCGAAGCCAACACTTAATCCCGGATGGCCGGGATCCTGGCTGAAACAAGTCCATGAGCTGAGTCACGGTTGCGGAGGCCTCCGCTCCAGCCGAGCCTCGACCTCAATTTCCGAGGTCGGCGACGGAGGCCTCACTTCCGGCAGATATCCATCTGATCCTGGTGACTTGCTTAATTTAAGCCTACTAATTGCAGTTTTTCACTCAGCTTCAGTTATGTCAGCAGTCATCGTTCTATTTTGTTCTTTGCTTAAAGTGGGTAACTCTAAGAATTCAGGAAGGTGTCAGTTTGGGTTATGCTTCCCCCTGGAACTTTGGAATATAGGGTTTTGTAAAACATTTCAAAAGCTTCTTGAATTTCACTTAGATTATTTTTTATCACTTTTGTTCTTGGATCCCGTAGTCTATGAATTGTATTTTCTGCTATCTTTTTTTTCAGTTTCCACGCCAGTATTTTCATAGATTTAGATCCACTTTCATAGTGTCTCTGTTTCAGAAACATTAAATTTTTTCTCATTTCTTGTGTAGCCAAACTATTAATTTTATTCCTAATTTTTAAAATTTCCTCTAGTGTATCCTGTGCCAAACTCAATTTGTGTTTTTTTTCTAGTTTTTCTCATATGAAGATATCGCTATAATTTTCCCTCTTAAAACAGCCTTCAGAGTACCCCATCGAATGGGAGGTGAAACCTCCCCATTATCATTGAATTCTAAGGAAAGACCAATTTCTTTTTTAATTTGTTCCTTAAAACAGGGATCATTGAGTAGACTTGAATTTAGTTTCGAAATAGTATTCTTTGGTTGTAGGTCAAAATCAACAGATAAATATATAGGTGCATGGTCACTTACATCTATTGTCCCAATTCCACAAGTGATTATTTTGTCTCTATCTTTTCCAAATGTTATGAAATAGCCTATTCTTGTATATATAGAATGGGGGGAAGAATAAAAAGAGTAACCTCTTCTGTCGTGGAAAAGGTCCCTCCATATATCAAATAGACCAACATCCTCCAAAAGAGTGTTAACTTTCTTATGTAAGGACTTTGTTTCATAAGTTTTTCTATTGGAAGAGTCTAACTTTGGTTGTAATTGTAAATGTAAGTCTCCCCGACATATCAAGAGACCTTCTGTTTCCGTTACCATAATATTAGTAATCTTCTGGAAGAAACTAATGTCACTTCCTGGGTGTATATATTCAATAAAGTAACTGGATTTCCATCTATATTCCCCCTTACCAGAATGTATCTGTCCTCCTTACCTCCCATTTCGAATACTTTTTCAAAATTTAGCTTACTTGAGATGAGAATAGCAACTCCTCTTTTATGTCCTGATTTATATGAGGAGAAAAACAAATTAGTGAATCCCATTCTCTTTAATTTTCCATGCTCATTATCACTTAAGTGAGTTTCCTGTAAATATACTACATGGGCTTGTTCTTTTTTCATTTTTGATAGAATTTTACTGCGCTTGACTGGATTTAACAGCCCATTGACATTAAAAGGAATGAATTTTACTTTGTCCTTAACCATGTGTATTTATCTGTTAGTATATCATTGAAATTTGCAGTATAACCATCTACTCCCTGAACAAAGAGCCAAGAAACGCGAGTAATAAAAAAAAGGGAATGAAGGTGTGATTCCAAGGCTGGGGTCTCTAGATGACCCTGGGTTGGGCTAGAAGGGATAAACGTGGGGGATAGTTCCTCCTACCTGTGAGTTGAGGGCCCCCGTTGCGGTACCTATAAAAGTAGGTAAAAAAAACTATGTCCATTACACAGAAATTATTTCCCTGTGTATTCCTCCCATGTATATATTCTCATTTAGGTGGGGGGAAAGGAATGAATTAATGAATTTTTAAAAATTGAGTAATAAAATTCCACATTATAACACGTACTTCTCGAGGTAGGTATATCACCATCTATTTTTGCTTCCGTTTAGTTTATCAGCACTTTTAAAGTTAGCCAAACCTTATGGCTCTTCTGGAGGAGGTGAGGGCTGCCTTCGGAGAACTGATAGTCTCTTCCTAATATCCTTCTCCTGTCCTGCTCCCGTCCCGTTCCAAAGCACCCTCCTCTTACCCCAGGCCCTTAGTAGAATCTCTGCCTTGCTCTTAAATTGAAGGAATTTAAGTACTATCGAGCGTGGTTTACTTTGTCTGTCTCTGGGAGGCTGCTGGACAAGCGAACTATGTGAACTCTCAATTTCAATCTCCATAGTCTGAGGAATCTCCACAGCTTCCCGCAGCAGCTTGTCTACAAAGCCCATCATTGACAAACCCTCTACTCCTTCGAGAACATTGTAAATCCTGATATTTTTCCATCGCGATCTTCTCTCCTGTTGATTTAATATTTTCATCGTCTTACTTAGTATCTGTTCCACGTTTTGCATGCGATCTTCCACCTTCTCAATTCGAGTCTCTGCCCCTGCTATTTTCTGATTGAAGTTGGCGAGCTCTGACTTTATATCATTGAGTTGCTGCTTTATATCTTTTTGGACTTCCCTTATCTCTTCCAGAATCCTTATCATATTTGCCGCTTCGACTGAACGAGGCCCCGCGTCCGCCTCGCCGCTACATGCACGTGTAGGAGAGCCGCTCGTTGTACCTCTCTCTTCCATAGGCTCCGCAGTGGTGCTTTTTTAATCTGCATTCTTTCTCCCCATTCTTGCCCCCCCCTTATCAATTCAGATATTTTCGAAAGATCTTATACTTGATGGATTAATGGGGCAAAATATGCGTTTTTCCAGAGGATCGTCTCGCTATTCTAACTCGCTGACGTCCACACGCTTGCGCAGTTGTGCCTCGATTGTTGTCATCCTTGGGACGATTTGGTTGTTTTCATGCTTGGTATTATTTATGGGGGCATTTTCATCCTTGGGATTGTTTATCAGGATGTTTTCACCCTTGGGATTGTTCATTGGGTGTATTCACTCTTAGGATTGTTTTTTTGGGTTTTTTTAACCCTAGGGATTATCTGTTGTGATGTTTGCATCTTTGGGATTTTTATTGGGACATTTTCACCCTTGGGATTGTTTATACAACATAGAACATAGAATAGTATAGCACACTACAGGCCCTTCGGCCCACAATGTTGTGCCAACCCTTAAAACCTGCCTCCTATATACCCCCCACCTTAAATTCCTCCATATACCTGTCTAGTAGTCTCTTAATTTTCACTAGCGTATCTGCCTCCACCACTGAGTCAGGCAGTGCACTCCACGCACCAACCACTCTCTGAGTGAAAAAACCTTCCTCTAATATCCCCTTTGAACTTCCCACCCCTTACCTTAAAGCCATGTCCTCTTGTATTGAGCAGTGGTGCCCTGGGGAAGAGGCACTGGCTGTACACTCTATCTAGTCCTCTTAATATCTTGTATACCTCTATCATGTCTCCTCTCATCCCCCTTCTCTCCAAAGCCCTAGCTCCCTTAATCTCTGATCACAGTGGATTTAAACCAGGCAGCATCCTGGTAAAGCTCCTCTGTATCCTTTCCAATGCTTCCACATCCTTCCCATAGTGAGGCGACCAGAACCGGACACAGTACTCCAAGTGTGACATAACCAGAGTTTTATAGAGCTGCATCATTACCTCGCGACTCTTAAACTCTATCGCTTGACTTATGAAAGCTAACACCCCATAGGCTTTCTTAACTACCCTATCTACCTGTGAGGAAACTTTCAGGGATCTGTGGACATGTACCCCCAGATCCCTCTGCTCCTCCACACTACCAAGTATCCTGCCATTTACTTTGTACTCTGCCTTGGAGTTTGTCCTTCCAAAGTGTACCACCTCACACTTCTCCGGGTTGAACTCCATCTGCCACTTCTCAGCCCACTTCTGCATCCGATCAATGTTTCTCTGCAATCTTTGACAATCCTCTCCACCACCAACCTTTGTGTCGTCTGCAAACTTGCCAAACCACCCTTCCACCCCTACATCCAGGTCGTTAATAAAAATCACAAAAAGTAGAGGACCTGGAACTGATGCTTGTGGGACACCACTAGTCACAACCCTCCAATCCGAATGTACTCCCTCCACCATGTCCCTCTGCTTTCTGCAGGCAAGCCAATTCTGAATCCACCTGGCCAAACTTCCCTGGATCCCATGCCTTCTGACTTCCTGAATAAGCCTATTGTGTGGAACCTTGTCAAATGCCTTACTAAAATCCATGTAGATCACATCCACTGCACTACCCTCATCTATATGCCCGGTCACCTCCTCAAAGAACTCTATCAGGCTTGTTAGACATGATCTACCCTTCACAAAGCCATGTTGACTGTCCCTGATCAGACCATGATTTTCTAAATGCCCATAGATCTGATCTCTAAGAATCTTTTCCAACAGCTTTCCCACCACAGACATAAGGCTATAATTACCCAGACTATACCTACTACCTTTTTTTGAATAAGGGGACAACATTTGCCTCCCTCCAATCCTCCGGTACCATTCCCGTGGACAACGAGGACATAAAGATCCTAGCCAGAGGCTCAGAAATCTCTTCCCTCGCCTCATGGAGCAGCCTGGGGAATATTCCGTCAGGTCCCGGTGACTTATCTGTCCTAATGTATTTTAACAACTCCAACACCTCCTCTCCCTTAATACCAACATGCTCCAGAACATTAACCTCACTCATATTGTCCTCACTGTCATCAAGTTCCCTCTCATTGGTAAATGTATTCATTGAGGACCTCGCTCACTTCCACAGCCTCCAGGCACATCTTCCCACCTTTATTTCTAATTGGTCCTACCTTCACTCCTGTCATCCTTTTGTTCTTCACATAATTGAAAAATGCCTTGGGGTTTTCCTTTAACCTACTCGCCAGGGCCTTCTCATGTCCCCTTCTTGCTCTCCTCAGCCCCCCTTCTTGCTCTCCTCAGCCCCTTCTGAAGCTCCTTTCTTGCTACCCAATATTCCTCAATAGACCCATCTGATCCTTGCTTTCTGAACTTCATGTGTGCTGCCTTCTTCCACCTGACTGGATTTTCCACCTCACTTGTCACCCATAGTTCCTTCACCCTACCATTCTTTATCTTCCTCACCGGGACGAATTTATCCTTAACATCCTGCAAGAGATCCCTAAACATCGACCACAAATCCATAGTATATTTCCCTGCAAAAACATCATCCCAATTCACACCCACATGTTCTAACCTTATAGCCTCATAATTTGCCCTTCCCCAATTAAATTTTTTTCTGTCCTTTTCCATGATAATGCTGAACGCCAGGGAGCAGTGGTTACTGTCACTCACTGCTCACCCACTGAAAGATCTGTGACCTGACCCGGTTTGTTACCTCATACTAGATCTAGTATGGCATTCCCCCTCGTCGGCCTGTGACAGGAATCCGGCCTGGACACACTTAACAAACTCTGCCCCGTCTAAACCATTGGAACTAATTAGGTGCCAATATATATTCGGGAAGTTAAAGTTACCCATGATAACAACCCTGTTATTTTTGCACTTTTCCAAAATCTGCCTCCCAATCTGCTCCTCGGTATCTCTGCTGCTACCCAATAGAGGGCCTTTAGAATACTCCCAATAGAGTAACTGCTCCCTTCCTGTTCCTGACTTCCATCCATACTGACTCAAAAGAGGATCCTGCTACATTACCCACCCTTTCTGTAGCTGTAACAGTATCCCTGACCAGTAATGCCACCCTCCTCCCCTTTTCCCCCCTCTCTATCCCTTTTAAAGCACTGAAATCCAGGGATATTGAGAATTTATTCCTGCCCTAGTTGCCAGCCAAGTCTCTGTACTAGCCACTGCATCATAATTCCATGTATGTATCCAAGCTCTCAGTTCATCACCTTTGTTCCTGATGCTTCTTGCATTGAAGTACATGCACTTTAGCCCTTCTACCTTACTACCTTTACACCCTTTATTCTGCTTCTCTTTCCTCAAAGCCTCTTTATATGTTAGATCTGGCTTTACTCTATGCACTATACTTGCAGTTCTCGCATGACCTTTATCCTCCTCCACCTCACTATCTGGTCTAACACTCTGGTTCCCCTTCCCCTGCAAATCTAGTTTAAACCCCCCCGGAGCAGCACTAGCAGACCTTCCCGCAAGGATGTTAGTCCCCCTCCAGTTCAGGTCCTAACTGTCCCATCGGAACAGGTCCCATCTTCCCTGGAACAAGGCCCAATTATCCAGAAACATGAAGCCGTCCATCCTGTACCAACTCCTCAGTCACGTATTTAGCTGCATCATCTTCCTATTTCTAGCCTCACTAGCGCATGGCATGGGTAGCAATCCTGAGATTGCACCCTGAAGGTCCTGTCCTTCAACTTTGCAATTAACTCCCTAAACTCTCTTTGCAGGACCTCCTCCTCCTTCCTATCCATGTCATTGGTCCCTACATGGACCACGACATCTGGCTGCTCACCCTCCCTCTTGAGAATACTGAGAATTGGGATGTTTCTGTCCTAGTGGTTGTTTTTTGGGTCTTCACACTTGAGATTTTTTATCGGGAGGTTTGCACCCATTGGAATGTTTTTTGGCGTGCCTTGGTGTTTTTTGGGATCGTTTCTTGCCAAATATTCATCCACGGGATTGTTTATCATGACGTTGAGGACCGTGAGGCAGTGGGAGTGTTTAAAAGCGAGAAGAGTAACGGAGGGGGTGACACGAGTAATAGGAAGGCTTTGGCTTGAGAGGCTTTGGCGAGCAGAGGCTGAGGAAGAGCTTCACTCCAAGTGAGGTAAAGCCGGGTAAGTTCCTTTAATAAATCTAATTACCTTAAGAGTCGGTAATGGAGGCAGCAATTAGGGCAGTTGAGTGCACCGTTTGCAGTATGTGAGAAGTCAGGGCGAGCACAATTGTCCCTGATGACTACACCTGCAAAAGGTGCATCTAGCTGCAGCTCCTGACAAACCGAGTCAGGGAACTGGAGCTGGAGCTAGATGAATTTCGGATCATTCAGGAGACAGAGGCACAAATAGAGAGGAGTTACAGGGAGATAGTCACCCCTAACGGTCAGGAGACAGGTAGCTGGGTGAGTGTCAGGAGAGGGAGGGGAATAAACAGAATGAGCAGAGCACCCCGTGGCCATTCCCACCAATAATAAGTACATTATCTTGGATACTGTTGATGGAGACGACCTACCAGCGACAAGTTGCACTGGTTGCATCTCTGGCACCGAGACGGGACCCTCAGCTCAGAAGAGAAGGAGGGAAAAGAGGAGAGCAGTAGTGATAGGGGATTCGATAGTTAGGGGGACAGATATGAGGTTCTGTGGAAGAGATCAAGAATCCCAGATGGTCCGTTGCCTCCCAAGTGCCAAGGTCCGCGATATCTCAGATCGAGTTCTCAGTATTCTCAAGAGGCGGGGTGAGCAGTCGGATGCTGTGGTCCATATGGGGACCAATGACGTGAGTAGGAAGAGTGAGGAGGTCCTGAAAGGTGAGTTTAGGGAGTTAGGCGCCAAGTTAATGGATAGGACCTCCAGGATAGCAATTTCAGGATTGCGACCAGTGCCACATGCAGGCGGGTTTAGAAATAGTAAGATAGCGCAGATCAACACGTGGCTGAAGACATGGAGCAGGAGGGAGGGCTTCAGATTTATAAATAATTGGGCAGTTTTCCAGGGAAGGTGAGACCTGTTCCAGCGGGACAGTTTACATCTGAACTGGAGGGGAACAAATATTCTTGCAGGTAGGTTGCTAGAGAGGCTCCAGTGGATTTAAACTAGATACAAGGGGGGAGGGGAACCAGAGTGTAGGAACAGATGTAGGGGAGAAGGAAGAAAAAGAAAATAGTAAAGTTGTTTGCACTGTTAGTAATAAACAGAGAGCAAGAGGTGGAAAATTTCTTAAATGCATTTATTTTAATGTGAGGAGCATTATAAGAAAGGTGGATGAGCTTAGAGCATGGATTGATACCTGGAAGTATGATGTTGTAGCTATTAGTGAAACATGGTTGCAAGAGGGGTGTGATTGGCAACTAAATATTCCTGGATTTCGTTGCTTCAGGTGTGATAGAATCGGAAGGACAAAAGGAGGAGGTGTTGCATTGCTTGTCAGAGAAAATATTACAGTGGTGCTCTGGCAGGATAGATTAGAGGGCTCGTCTAGGGAGGCTATTTGGGTGGAATTGAGGAATAGGCAAGGTGTAGTAACACTTATGGGGGTGTATGGACCACCAAATAGGGAGCGAGGATTGGAGGAGCAAATTTGTAAGGAGATAGCAGATATTTGTAGTAAGCACAAGGTTGTGATTGTGGGAGATTTTAATTTTCCACACATAGACTGGTAAGCCCATACTGTGAAAGGGCTGGATGGTTTGGAGTTTTTAAAATGTGTGCAGGGTAGTTTTTTGCAGCAATGCATAGAGGTACCAACTAGAGAAGGGGCAATATTGGATCTCCTGTTAGGGAATGAGACAGGGCAGGTGACAGAGGTATGTGTTGGGGAGCACTTCGGGTCCAGTGATCACAATGCTATTAGTTTCAATATAATTATGGAGAAGGATAGGACTGGACCCAGGGTTGAGATTTTTGATTGGAGAAAGGCTAACTTTGAGGAGATGTGAAAGGATTTAGAAGGAGTGTATTGGGAAGGCAGTATTGAGAAATGGAGGTTATTTAAAGGTGAAATTTTGAGGATACAGAATCTTTATGTTCCTGTTAGGTTAAAGGGAAAGGTCAGATGTTTGAGAGAGCCATGGTTTTCAAGAGATATTGGAAACTTGGTTCCGAAAAAGAGAGATATCTACAATAAATATAGGCAGCATGGAGTAAATGAGGTGCTCGAGGAATATAAAGAATGTAAAAAGAATCTTAAGAAAGAAATTAGAAAAGCTAAAAGAAGATACGAGGTTGCTTTGGCAAGTAAGGTGAAAATGAATCAAAAGGGTTTCTAAAGTTGTATTAATAGCAAAAGGATAGTGAGGGATAAAATTGGTCCCTCAGAGAATCAGAGTGGACAGCTATGTGTGGAACCAAAAGAGATAGGGAAGATTTTGAACAATTTCTTTTCTTTGATATTCACTAAGGAGAAGAATATTGAATTGTGTAAGGTAAGGGAAACAGGGAGGGTAGTTATGGAAACTATGATGATTAAAGAAAAGGAAGTACTGGCGCTTTTAAGGAATATAACGTGGATAAGTCTCCGGGTCTTGACAGAATATTCCCTCGACCTTGAGGGAAATTAGTGTAGAAATAGCAGGGGCTCAGACAGAAATATTTCAAATGTCATTAGAAAGGGGGATGGTGCTGGAGGATAGGCGTATTTCTCATGTTATTCCATTGTTTAAAAAGGGTTCTAAGAGTAAACCTAGCAATTATCGGCTTGTGAGTTTGACATCAGTGATGGGTAAATTGATGGAAAGTATTCTTAGAGATGGTATATATAATTATCTGGATAGACTGGGTCTGATTAGCAACAGTCAACATAGATTTGTCATGGATGGTCATGTTTGACAAATCTTATTGAATTTTATGAAGAGGTTACTCGGAAAGTTGATGAGGGTAAAGCGGTGGATGTTGTCTATATGGACTTCAGTAAGGCCTTTGACAAGGTTCCACACGGAAGGTTAGTTAGGAAGGTTCAATCGTTAGGTATTAATATTGAAGTAGTCAAATGGATTCAGCAGTGGCTGGATGGGAGACGCCAGAGAGTAATGGTGTGTCAGATTGGAGGCTGGTGACTAGTGGTGTGCCTCAGGGATCTGTACTGTGTCCAATGTTGTTTGTCATATACATTAATGGTCTGGATGATGGGGTGGTAAATTGAATTAGTAAGTATGCAGATGATACTAAGATAGGTGGCGTTGTGGATAATGAAGTAGGTTTTCAAAGCTTGCAGAGAGATTTAGAAGAGTGGGCTGAAAGGTGGCAGATGGAGTTTAATGCTGATAAATGTGAGGTGCTACATTTTGGTAGGACAAATCAAAATAGGACATACATGGTAAATGGTAGGGCATTGAAGAATGCAGTAGAACAGAAGGATCTAGGAATAATGGTGCATAGTTTCCTGAAGGTGGAATCTCATGTGGATAGGGTGGTGAAGAAAGCTTTTGATGCTGGCCTTTTTAAATCAGAGCATTGAGTATATGAGTTGAGATGTAATGTTAAAATTGTACAAGGCATTGGTAAGGCCAAATTTGGAGTATTGTGTACAGTTCTGGTCACTGAGTTATAGGAAAGATGTCAACAAAATTGAGGGAGTACACAAAGATTTACTAGAATGTTACCTGGATATCAGCACCTAAGTTATAGAGAAAGGTTGAACAAGTTGGGTCTTTATTCTTTGGAGCATAGAAGGTTGAGGGGGAGACTTAATAGAGGTATTTAAAATTATGAGGGGGATAGATAGAGTTGACGTGGATAGGCTTTTTCCATTGAGAGTAGGGGAGATTCAAACAAGAGGACATGAGTTGAGAGTTAGAGGGCAAAAGTTTAGGGGTTAACATGAGGGGGAACTTCTTTACTCAGAGAGTGGTGGCTGTGTGGAACGAGCTTCCAGCAGAAGTGGCAGAGGTAGGTTCGATATTGTCATTTCTTTCTTTCTTCAATATTTTTATTGATTTCTATATAGAAGAATACAGAGTTCAAGAGAATACATACTTTAAAACAAAAGACAAAATATAGTAATACCAGATACAGTTGTGACGAGAATACACATAAATTAAGTTGTTAGCTGGCCTGGCTGGCACCACTGGGATCAGCAGTTGGTCTGCCACCTGTCTTCAGGAGAAAGAGAGATAAGGAAAACAATGGAGCAGCATTTGGAGATGTTAATGACGGGACGGGAGAGAGTAACGGAAGGAGAGCTGTCAAGATCGGCTCCCCCTTTGAACCCTGAACTGTTTGAAGTGATGGACAGGCGATACCCCAGCAGGGGGATAAAAAGGGACAGGTTCGCTAAGGCAACACACATGACACCCCGAGGTAACGAGACCCTGGAAGCGGTACGTCTCTCACAAGTCGGTGGGAAGTTTTGGACGGCTGGTCGCGGGACAAGCCATAGACGCACAGGGTGGAAAGGTACGATCGGCGGGAACCTGGTGTGTGTCCACCCTTGCCTGGGTGCCAGGTTCACTGCAGAGAAACGATCGTATCTGGAAACGGAGGGGTCACGATCGGTGACCTCAGATGACATCACAAAGGACTCACCCGAAAGCTGACTGCGAAGGTCTGTGTGGAAGCCGTTTGAATATTCATTCGTTTTGCTCTCTCTCTCCTTCCCCCCACACTGTCCATCTCCCACAGCAGCGATTACTGCGAACTGAACTGAACTAAATTGAACTGAACTTTGTGTCACTTTGAAACTGGTCGTTTACCCCTAGACAACGATAGAGCTTGATTGATCCTGTTATCTTAATTCTGTGTACATGTCTGTTTATCATTGCTGAACTGTTGCATTTATTTTCCTTTTGATTAGAGTACTGTGTTGCTTGTTTCTTTAATAAAACTTTCTTAATTCTAGTAATCCAGACTCCAACTGAGTGATCCATTTCTGCTGGTTTTCTGCCAGTTATGGGGTACGTAACATAAGTGGGGTTCCCGTCCGTGATTTTGAACGCTAAATTTGGGACGGAGTAAATTGATTGGGTCAAGATTCCCAAAAGAAAGAAAAGACAAACAGCAGAAATGGAGGCTGAGGAATTTATAAAGGCGCTGACCTTGGAGGCATTAGAGGATGCCAGGAAAACGCAATTGGTAGCTATGGCCAAACGGTTGAATCTTGCTAAGGGGAAGTCGACAATGAGGAGAGAGGAGATACACAGAGATATCGTAGAGCACTATGTATCTAAAGGTGCGTTTCCCCAAGGCGAGCTGGAGGTGCTGTCTATTGAAAAACCTGCTGGAGACACAGTACAGGTGCAGCTTGAAAAACTGAGACTCGAGCATGAGTTCCGGGTACGGCAGTTAGAACACAAAGAGAAGCAGTTAGAAAGGCGGGAGAAAGAGAGAGAGTTAGAAAGGCAGGAGAAAGAGAGAGAGTTAGAAAGGCGGGAGAAAGAGAGAGAGTTAGAAAGGCAGGAAAAAGAGAAACAGTTAGAAAGGCAGGAGAGAGAAAGAGAGAGAGACAGTTGGAGCGAGAGGAGAAACAGAGGGAAAGGGAATTCGAGCTGGAGAAGGGCAGAGCAGGGGCCCGTGCCGAACCAAGGTGGAGGGTTCCGGGCGACTCAGGAGGTTAGGCTGGTTCCCCCATTTGATGATACCGACGTGGATCGGTACTTTCTCCATTTCGAAAAAGTTGCTACAAGTCAGGACTGGCCGAGGGATAAGTGGGCTGTTTTGCTTCAGAGTGTACTGAAAGGGAAAGCCCAACAAGCTTACTCAGCTTTGTCCGCGGAAGATGCCCAGAGGTATGAGGTGGTGAAAGAGGCCATCCTCAGGATTTATGAGTTGGTCCCGGAGGCATACCGGCAGAGGTTCCGGAATGCGAGGAAGCAGTGGGACCGCACGTATTTAGAGTTTGCCCGTGAGATGCAGACATATTGTGAGCGTTGGTGCGCCTCGAAGGGGGTAGAGGGGGATTATGACAGACTGCTACAGCTGATCCTGATTGAGCAGTTTAAAGGTTGTGTCCCTGAGGGTATGAGACCCTACCTAGATGAGAAAGAGGCAGCCACGTTAGCCGCAACTGCTAAGTTGGCAGATGAGTACGCGTTGACGCATAAAATGAAGTTTGCCCCGAGTAAAGGCTACCAGAAGGGTTGTCAGGATGGTGGGGAGAGTCCGCCAGAAAAGTCAGTAAGTAAGCCGGGGACTCGTGAGAAGGATAAGATAGATCGGGAGCAGTCTGGTAGGAAGTTTCCTGGGGTCGTCTGTTATAATTGTGGGAAAGTCGGACACTTTGCGTCCAGGTGCTTTGCCCCAAAGAAGGAGACGGGAAAAGGAAAAACGGGGGTTCTGACTGGCTGTATTGAGCCGGCAAACCAACCTCCAGGAGAGGGGAAGTCGGATAAGGTTCAGGAAGGGCGCGAAAGGTTTATCTCGGCCGGATTGGTGTCGGTGAAGGAGGGGTTAAACCCAGTTCCAGTATGGATCTGGAGAGACACGGGAGCTTGTCAGTCACTGATCTTGAGGAGTGTTTTAGACTTTAGTTCAGAGACCGAGGCTGGGGAGGTCAGCGTGATCAAAGGCATTGGAAAAGGGACGGAAGCCATGCCTTTGCACCAGATACACCTACAAAGCAATTTGGTCTCTGGACTAGTCACGATCGGGGTGAGGCCCGAATTACCGATGAAAGGCGTGGAAGTCTTGATCGGTAATGACCTCGCCGGGGGAATCGTGTTCCCAGCCGTGAGATTGACAAGTCAGCCTGCCAGCGTTGAGGCCCCGCCCATGGACTCGCAGGTTTACCCCGTTTGCGCAGTAACTCGACGGATGTCGAGGAAGGCTGCAAAGGCTGAGATACAGCTAGCTGAGACGTTTCTGCCAGCTTTGTATGAGGAGAGGGTAGAAAGTGAAAAGGAGGAGCGTGGTGGAACAAGAGGAGGTGAGGGGGCTGAGGCAGACTTAGCATTAGCCAGGAAGGACTTTATACAGGCACAGGAGCGAAACAAGGAGCTGATGGATTTGGCGGAGACAGCTCTCTCTGACGCAGAATTGAAAAGGGAGCCAGTCGGCTATTATGTAAAGGAGGGAGTACTAATGAGGAAATGGAGACCACGTACTGTGCCCGCAGATGAGGAGTGGGGAGTTGTACACCAGGTGGTAGTGCCGAAAATTTATAGGGGCGAGATTTTTAACCTGGCCCACAAAGTACCCCTCGGTGGACATTTTGGGGTGAGGAAGACAGTCAACAGAATTATGAAAGAGTTTTACTGCCCGAATATGAGGAAAGATATTGTTGAATATTGTAGGTGATGTCATTTATGTCAGGTGGTGGGAAAATCAAATCAGGTCCTGCCTAAGGCGCCCCTTCGACCGATACCCGCTTTCGGGGAACCTTTTTCTCGAGTAATTGTGGATTTTGTTGGTCCCCTGCCCAGAACTGCGAGTGGGCGGGAGTACGTGATGACTATGATGTGCGCCGCCACCAGGTTTCCGGAGGCGGTGCCCCTGGCCAGCGTAAAGTCTCCCACAGTGGTAAAGGCGCTTGTGAATTTTTCACTACGGTGGGGCTGCCCAGGGAAATCCACTCAGATCAGGGGTGTGTCTTCACATCTCACACCTTCCGACGGATGTTGGATGAGATGGGAGCAAAGCAGATTTTGGCCTCCGCGTACCACCCTGATTCACAAGGGGCGTTGGAACGATTCCACGCCACATTAAAGACCATGATTAAAATTTACTGTCAAGAAAACGCCAGGAGCTGGGATGATGCTTTGCCCCTCCTCTTATTTGTCGTGACGGACACGATTCAAAAGTCATTGGGGTTCAGCCCATTCGAGCTCGTCTTTGGTCATCGGCCCAGAGGACCCTTGACCTTACTAAAAGAGCAATGGTCCAGTCCGGCCGTCCAGGTTAATGTGATTGATTACGTCTTAAAATTTCGTGAGGGGCTTGAAAGGATCTGTGACCTTGCAAAAGAAAATCTGCAACACTCCCAGACTAAAATGAAAAAATGGTATGATAGGCGTGCCCGCGAAAAAGTGTTCCAAGTGGGCGATCGGGTCTTAGTTCTGTTCCCAGTGGTAGCCAACCCCCTCCAGGCGAGATTCCACGGTCCGTACATGGTAATTAAAAAGATAGACCCTTTGAATTATGTTATCGAAACGCCGGACAGGCGCAAACCCACACGGTTGGTACACATTAACATGTTAAAAGCCTACCACGATCAGAAAGAAAACCCGGTTGGTGTTATCATGGAAATTAATGAGGCGGGGGTGTCGAATGAGATGGGGAAAACCCATCTCGAGAAGATGAATATGGTGCCGACCCGATTGGAGAACTCTATTGTTCTGACTAAGTTTGCTGATAAGGTCTCTCACCTAATCCCCGAACAAAGCGGGCCATTGATAAAGCTAATTAACCGGCACGCAGATGTATGTCCCGATGTCCCGAGGCGATGCAAAGGGACGGTGCATGATGTTGTGATCACCTCAGACCAGCCTATTAAACAACACCCCTATAGGATGAACTTGGAGAAGGGCAAGCTAGTGGAGAAAGAAATTGAACACATGCTAGCCACAGATATTATTAGGCCATCCAAGTCGGAATGGGCCTCCCCCTGTGTGGTTGTCCTGAAAGCCGATGGGACCATCCGATTCTGTACAGATTACAGAAAGGTGAATGTTATCACGAAAACCGATGCTTACCCCATCCCAAGGGTAGACGATTGCATCGATAAAGTGGGGAGGGCTACGTACATCACCAAGATCGATTTGCTTGTGTGTGCCTTTAACCGACCGGGCTAGAGAAATCTCGGCATTTGTCACCCCCTCCGGTTTATACGAGTATAATGTTCTACCTTTTGGCATGAAAAACGCCCCAGGGACCTTCCTGAGGATGATTAATTCAGTGATAAAGGGACAAAGGAACACAGAAGCATATATTGATGATATAGTGGTCTGGAGGACACGTGGGAGGAGCACATTGTGGCGGTAGAGGAGCTATTTAAATGGCTGTCCGAAGCCAACCTGACAGTGAACCTCGCAAAAAGTGAGTTCGGCCACGCGAAGGTCACTTATCTGGGATTTGTGGTAGGACAGGGGCAGCTGGCTCCGATGCAAGCTAAGGTGCAGGCTATCTCGGAGGTCCCCACCCCGACAGACAAGACAGCCCTGAGAAGGTTCTTGGGGATGGTGGGGTACTATAGGAAATTTTGCAAAAACTTTGCGGATATTTCCCTCCCTCTCACTAAGCTTTTGCCAAAGAATGCGAAGTTTGTGTGGAACAACCTTTGCCAACAAGCCTTCGAGAGTCTGAAGGCGATTCTGTGTCACCATCCTGTGCTAAATGCGCCTGATCTTTCCAAACCCTTCTCCCTAGCAACAGATGCTAGCGCCGAAGCTGCCGGGGCGGTGCTGTTGCAGACAAACAAAGAGGGGGTTGAGCACCCAGTCGCTTACTTCTCCAAGAAATTTAATACCCATCAGAGAAATTATTCCACTGTGGAAAAGGAGTTACTGGCCATCATACTAGCATTGCAACATTTTGAAGTTTATATTTGCCAGGCACGAAAACCACTGGTAATTTACACCAACCACAACCCATTAGTGTTTTTGGCCACTATGAAAGATAAAAACAAAAGATTGCTAAGTTGGAGTCTGGTGCTACAGGAATTTGATATCAAAATTACACATATAAAAGGGACGGAAAATGTCATGGCTGACTGTCTGTCAAGGTGTTGACAACTTCAAATTCGCTGTATTAGCCAAATAGCTGATAAAGATGTGTATTTGTGTGTATCAAATAATGTATTCATGTTTGTAATTTTTAAAAATCCTTAAAGGTGGGAAGTGTGACAAGAATACACATAAATTAAGTTGTTAGCTGGCCTGGGCTGGCACCAGTGGGATCAGTAGTTGGTCTGCCACCTGTCTTCAGGAGAAAGAGAGATAAGGAAAACAATGGAGCAGCATTTGGAGATGTTAATGACTGGACGGGAGAGAGTAACGGAAGGAGAGCTGTCAAGATCGGCTCCCCCTTTGAACCCTGAACTGTTTGAAGTGATGGACAGGCAGGGGGATAAAAAGGGACAGGTTCGCTAAGGCAACACACATGACACCCCGAGGTAACAAGACCCTGGAAGCGGTGCGTCTCTCACAAGTCGATGGGAAGTTTTGGACGGCTGGTCGCGGGACAAGCCATAGACGCATAGGGTGGAAAGGCACGATCGGCGGGAACCTGGTGTGTGTCCACCCTTGCCTGGGTGCCAGGTTCACTACAGAGAAACGATCGTATCTGGAAACGGAGGGGTCACGGTTGGTGACCTCAGATGACATCACAAAGGACTCGCCCGAAAGCTGACTGCGAAGGTCTGTCTGGAAACCTTGAATATTCATTCGTTTTGCTCTCTCTCTCCTTCCCCCCACACTGTCCATCTCCCACGGCAGCGATTACTGCTAACTGAACTGAACTTTGCGTCACTTTGAAACTGGTCATTTACCCCTAGACAACGATAGAGCTTGATTGATCCTGTTATCTTAATTCTGTGTACATGTGTGTTTATCATTGCTGAACTGTTGCATTTATTATCCTTTTCATTAGAGTACTGTGTTGCTTGTTTCTTTAATAAAACTTTCTTAGTTCCAGTAATCCAGACTCCAACTGAGTGGTCCATTTCTGCTGGTTTGGCATTCCAGTTACGGGGTACGTAATACTCTTCCTTCAGTTAGTCCTGATGAAGGGTCTCAGCCTGAAACGTCGACTGCACCTCTTCCTAGAGATGCTGCCTGGCCTGCTGCGTTCACCAGCAACTTTGACATTTGGTACTTTTCACTTTGATTTCACTGCAGCTTTATTGCACTGCAACTCATCCTAATGGCTACAAATTTGCCCCATCACCTGCCTGTCTTTCCTGACATCTTTACTGCTCACTATCTTAGATTTATTTCTGTTTTCCCCTTCCTCCGCTCTGTCATTCCGGTTCTCATCCCCCTGCCAAATTAGTTTAAACCCTCACTAACAGCTTTATTGCTTTACACTTCTAATGTTGAAACTTCATTACCTTCTGTGCTTTCTTTACTATCTTGTTTTAGTCAATTTTCTGGATGTAAGCTGAACCTACACAAGAGTGAACTTTTTCCTTTGAATAATTTGCCATTAACTGATATTAACTATCCTTTTAAAATTGTAAGAAACCAATTCACTTATTTGGGTGTAACAATTACTAAGAATTATAAATACTTATTTAAAGAAAATTTTCTTACTTTATTAAATTATATAAAAAGAACATTATCAAATTGGTCACCACTTTGGCCGAATTAATTCTATTAAAATGAATGTTTTACCTAAATTTATATATCTCTTTCAGGCATTACCCGTTTTTATTCCTAAATCCTTTTTTGACTCACTAGACTCTATTTTATCGTCCTACATATGGAAAAATAAGCGTCCTCGACTTAATAAAGTCCATCTGCAGAAAGTTAAAAAGAATGGAGGTGTAGCTTTACCAAATTTTAGATTTTATTACTGGGCAGCTAATGTACGGAATCTCACGTTTTGGTTATACTAATTAACCACGAGGACTGTCCCGGGTGGGTTTCTTTAGAAGCTAACTCGGTTAATAAATTTTCTATTATCTCCCTGTTGGGATCTTCACTTCCTTTATCCTTAAGTAAGATAACTGAAAATGTGGTAGTCAAACATACTTTAAGGATTTGGATACAATTTAGAAAACACTTTGGTTTATTGAGATTCTCCCTTTCTAGTCCCATTTTTTAAAATTATTTTTTTAAGCCTTCTATGAGTGATGTAGTCTTTAAGCAATGGGAAGGATTGGGCATTACATTCTGTGGCACAGAACATGCAGGAGACAAGGAACAATGCCCAGCATACGGACAGGTGTGCCAGGCGTGTGGCATTCGAAATCACTTTGCAAAGGTATGCAAGCAGAAGCCCGTGTATGAGGTGGAAGCACAAAGTGATGACCAAACTGACAGCGACAGCAGCACGGAGTTTATCGACAATGTCATACTGGTGGTCAACAGTCTGAAGACAAAGGATGACGTATTCGCACAGACGCTCATCAATGGAAAGCCAATAGACTTCCAAGTTGACAGTGGGGCGAGCATTAACATTTTACCCCGTAGGTATTTGGAGGGAGTAGACCACACACTAAGACAATGCACAAAAATGCTGATGATGTGGAACAAGACCACCATGGATGCAAAAGGGTTGTGTAGAGTGAAACTGCATAACCCCGTGATGAACCGCAAGTATTCTGTCGAATTTGTGGTGGTCATTGACGACTTTACAGCATTGCTGAGAAGCAGGGCCAGCCAGCAAATGAAGCTGATTGCGATCAACGATGACAGCTTTCGCAGGGTGCACTTAAAGAAAAACAATGCACACCAGAAGAACGCTATGCAGAGGTGTTTGATTGTGCGCTCGGGGAGCTTCCGGGTGCAGCTCACCTGCATATTGATGAAGTTCAACCCACAGTGTTACCCCCACGATGTCTACCTCATGCTATGAAGCGGAAAGTGAAAGCTGAGCTTGATCAACTGGTAGACCGCAATATGATAGCTCCAGTCCATGAACCGACATGGTGGGTTCGCCAATTAGTGGTCGCAGAGAAGAAGAACGGCAATCTTCGTATATGCATTGACCCTCGACCATTGAACAAAGCGCTGAGGAGAGAACAACTACCCCCTTCCGGTGATAGAGGACGTTTTGCCAGATCTTGACCAGGCTAAGGTTTTCAGCAAGCTTGATATGAGTTCTGCATTCTGGCAAGTGAAATTGGACAGTGAATCAAACGTGCTCACCACTTTCAACACACCTTTCGGGCAGTATAGATGGCTCAGACTCACATTTGGAAACAGCGTTTCATCAGAGATCTTCCAGCGCAGGCTGCATCAGGCGCTGGAAGGAATATCGGGAGTGATCTGTGTTGTCGACGACATTCTGGTGTACAGAAAAGGGGAAACGCAGGAAAAGGCAATTGCCAATCACGATGTGAAACTTGAGCAGCTATTACAGCGTTGTGCAGGGCAGCATATCAGGCTCAACAAGAACAAATCCGCTTCACAAGAGTACTCAGCGATCACAAGCTGCTCAACATGATAGAAGCCGTTGGTGAAGGCACCAAAGTGCCTACAGGGAACGTTTCTTTGCCTGCAGAGCTATGACTCCGACATCACCTACTGTCAAGGAAAGCTCATGCACCTCGCGGATACGCTATCACGAACAGATAGCAGTCCTCCAGGCCAGGAGAACAGCTTCAATGAAGTCAATGTGCTATCGCACCTGTCAATCCGTGATGAGCAGCTAGAGCAGATTCGCATAGAAACAGCGAAAGATGACACACTACAGATGTTAAAATGCGTAATCATCAGTAGACGCGCTACCAGAGCAACACACACCTTACTATAGCTATAGAAATGAGCTCGCAGTCCAGGATGGCTTAATCTTCAAAGGAGAGCGTGTTATCTTACCGCAAAGTGAATGAAAGCAAATGAAGGAAAGAATTCATTCATCACACTTGGGCATAGAAGGATGCCTCAGACACGCACGTGGATGTCTTTTTTGGCCAGGCATGAGCAGCGACATCAAGCAATATATTGCTACATGTGATGTTTGTCGCACATACGAAATGAGTCAGCAGAAAGAATTGCTTATGAGTCATGAGGTACCTGCTCAGCCATGGGAAAAGAGAGGTACCAACCTGTTTACATTTGAAGGAAAAGATTATCTTGTCACCATTGATTACTACAGCAATTTCTTCGAGGTAGATCTTCTTTGCGATATGACCAGTGCAACCGTTACAGGTTTCCCCCGCCATCCGAAGGTAGAGCATTCCAATGAAACGGTTCGTAAGCGGGAAGGTCGTGAAGCAAAGAAGCAATTACCATTTATTTATATGGGAAAAATTTGTGAGTGTTCGCAGACCCAAAAATAACTTACCAAATCATGCCAAATAACACATAAAACCTAAAATAACAGTAACATATAGTAAAAGCAGGAATGATATGATAAATACACAGCCTATATAAAGTAGAAATACTTCTCTACAATCATTGCCTGCACTGTTCTTGGTAGCAAAGATCTCACGCAAGCACTCTCGGCAAAAACACGGTGCAAGCACTCTTGGCAGAAACACTCTCTCCAGTAACCTTTAAGCTATGAAGCTGCCAAATCATACTGAATAACACATAAAAATACACAGCCTATATAAACTAGACATAATGTTTGTAAAGTGTAGTATCACTTACCAGAGTTGGGAAGACAGCGCCGAGCACATTGATGATGGTGTGTTAGGCTGAATCGTCAGAGGTTGGGGTGGTGCAGTGGCCCCCACCCTCCAGGCCACCGACCAATACCAATCCGCGAAGAATGCAGCGGTCCAGCGGTGGCTGGGATGCACCCAGCACATCTTTAAAAAAAAAGCCGAAATAAACAAGCTAATTAATTAGGTGCCGCCCAGCACGTAATTGTCGGCCCAGATCAGAGGCGACGCAATCGGCAATTGGCCTGCCTCGATGTTGAAGGTCGAGGTTTGCCTTCTGCTGTGGAAGGCTTGAAAAATGACAGTATGCTTGACTGCTAACCTCACGCATTTTTCTATCACACAGTTCTTTGTAAGCACTCAAACCATCCTGCAAGTATGCCCTAAACCTACATACACTTTCAAAATTAAAGTTGTACTTTTCTGCAGTGATTGCAGTGAAAATCTCACGCAGTTGCTTCACATTCAGTTCCTGGACGACTTCACATTCGGTCCGTTCACTACTGCATTTGGTTTCGATTGTTATCCTTTCCTCTTCCAGTTGCATCAGCTCTTCATCTATCAGTTCTTGGTCATGGGATGCCAAAACCTCTTCAACATCATCTTCGTCAACTTCCACAAGCCAAACTCACTTTGTCCTTACTTCGTTCACCATGATTGAAATGCTTAATTATATCTAGTTTTGTGCTAAGTGTAACACCCTTACGAGCTCTTTCAGGCTTTTCTGATACCTTAGAACGCATTTTGCAAATGGCTGCTCACAGGCACGTGTTTAAGCAATGCCAGCGAGAATGCTGTTCCGAATCCTGGGGAGGAGCGGCTGCTCGAGGCACATCCTGCTTTTCTTTCACGCGCTGCCTTTTTCATAACAGTGAAAACACCTTCTGTTAGTGAAAACAGGGAACTAATGTAGGTCTTTCAAAAAGTAGGGGAAACCTGTATTCGCAAATTGAAGGCTCATTTTGCGAGATATGACAGCCCAACACAAGTGGTTAGTGATAATGGGCCACAATACACGTCTGCGGAGTTTCACAGATTTGCACGAGAATGGGATTTTGAGCACTTGTGTAACAGCCCCAGAAATAGCAAAATGAGTGGAAAAGCGGAATCAGCAGTTAAAACAGCTAAGCGGATCCTCACAAAGAGCAATAAATCGTGAGCAGATCCCTACCTCGCACCTCTAGACCATCGTAACACACCTTCACAAGGGATCAGCACGAGGCCTGCCCAGCAGTTGATCAATGGCTGCACATGCATGTTCCTGCCTACAACAGCAAATAGTTGTACGTGAACGCGAACGTATGAAACAACGCGTCCAGCAGCAGGCTGACAATTACAACAAATCAGCCAAAGATCTTGCCCCACTCGACGAAGGGGATACTGTGCGCATGCGATCCCTGGTGCAAGGTAAAAAGAATTGGGAGAAAGCAATTGTGTGTCGGCGCTTTGATGAGCGTCATTACGTAGTTCAACCCCCTTCTGGGATCTACCGATGTAATTGCACACATCTACGAAAGATAGCTGAGGAACTGCCTGAAAAGCTAATCACACATGAACAGGCAAAACCAGGTCAAACAACCGAGATCAATGACCACAGTGTGTTTACCGCATCAAGTGCGCACAGCCAAACACTAGCAGAGGCTAATGACACAACACAAACACTAACACCAACCATAGAACCATAGAAACCACAGCACAGAAACAGGCCTTTTGGCCCTTCTTGGCTGTACCGAACCATTTTCTGCCTAGTCCCACTGACCTGTACACGGACCATATCCCTCCACACACCTTCCATCCATGTATCTGTCCAATTTATGTTAAAAAAGAACCCGCATTTACCACCTCATCTGGCAGCACATTCCATACTCCCAACACTCTCTGTGTGAAGAAGCCCCTCCCCAATGTTCCCTTTAAACCTTTCCCCCCTCACCCTTAACCCATGTCCTCTGGTATTTTTCTCCCCTTGCCTCAGTGGAAAAAACCTGCTTGCATTCACTCTATCTATACCCATCATAATTTTATATACCTCTATCAAATCACCCCTCAATCTTCTATGCTCCGGGAATAAAGTCCTAACCTATTCAACCTTTCTCTGTAACTGACTTTCTCAAGTCTCAGCAACATCCTTGTAAACCTTCTCTGCACTCTTTCAACCTTACTTATATCCTTCCTGTAATTTGGTAACCAAAACTGAACACAATACTCCAGATTCGGCCTCACCAATGCCTTATACAACCTCATCATAACATTCCAGCTCTTCTACTCAATACTTTGATTAATAAAGGCCAATGTACCAAAAGCTCTCTTTACGACCCTATCTACTTGTGACGCCACTTTTAGGGAATTTTGTATCTGTATTCCCAGATCCCTCTGTTCTACTGCACTCCTCAGTGCCTTACCATTAACCCTGTATGTTCTACGTTGGTTTGTCCTTCCAATGTGCAATACCTCACACTTGTCTGTATTAAACTCCATTTGCCATTTTTCAGCCCATTTTTCCAGCTGGTCCAAATCCCTCTGCAGGCTCTGAAAACCTTCCTCACTGTCTACTACACCTCCAATCTTTGTATCATCAGCTAATTTGCTGATCCAATTTACCACATTATCATCCAGATCATTGATATAGATGACAAATAACAATGGACCCAGCACTGATCCCTGTGGCACACCACTAGTCACAGGCCTCCACTCAGAGAAGCAATTTTCTACCACCACTCTCTGGCTTCTTCCATCGAGCCAATGTCTAATCCAATTTACCACCTCTCCATGTATACCTAGCGACTGAATTTTCCTAACTAACCTCCAATGTGGGACCTTGTCAAAGGCCTTACTGAAATCCATGTAGACAATATCCACTGCCTTCCCTTCATCCACTTTCCTGGTAGCCTCCTCGAAAACCAGTAGATTGGTCAAACATGACCTACCACGCACAAAGTCATGTTGACTCTCCCTAATAAGTCCCCGTCTATACAAATGCTTGTAGATTCTGTCTCTTAGTACTCCCTCCAATAACTTACCTACTACCGACGTTAAGCTCACCGGCCTATAATTTCCCGGATTACTTTTTGATCCTTTTTTAAACAACGGAACAACATGAGCCACTCTCCAATCCTCCGGCACCTCACCCGTAGACAGTGACATTTTAAATATTTCTGCCAGGGCCCCTGCAATTTCAACACTAGTCTCCTTCAAGGTCCGAGGGAACACTCTGTCAGGTCTCGGGGATTTATTCACTTTAATTTTCCTCAAGACAGCAAGCACCTCCTCTCTTTCAATCTGTACAGTTTCCATGATCTCACTACTTTATTCCCTTAATTCCATAGACTTTATGCCAGTTTCCTTAGTAAATACAGATGCAAAAAACCTATTTAAGATCTCCCCCATTTCCTTTGGTTCCACACATAGCCGACCACTCTGATCTTCAAGAGGACCAATTTTATCCCTTACAATCCTTTTACTCTTAATTTACCTGTAAAAATTCTTTGGATTATCCTTCACTTTGACTGCCAAGGCAACCTCATGTCTTCTTTTAGCCCTCCTGATTACTTAAGTATTTTCTTGCACTTCTTATACTCCTCAAGCACCTGATTTACTCCCTGTTTCCTATACATTTCATACAACTCCCTCTTCTTCTTTATCAGAGTTGCAATATCCCTTGAGAACCAAGGTTCCTTATTCCTATTCAATTTGCCAACGTTAAAACATGCAAATAACAAACAACAGGACTTGGACAAAACAGTAAAAACTCATTCTGGCCGCTCGGTGGAAAGGCCACAGTATCTAGAAGACTTTGTTCCACATTGAATAATTGCATGAACAATTGAACAATAAGTCTGTGACATATTTGGCATTTTAATGTCATGTTTATACTCAAAGAAGGACCATGTCCTATTTGGGGTTGTGTAGTTTGTAGTTTGAAGTTAAAGTCGAATTTTAGTATGTTTTATATTTTGTATATATGCTCATACAAACAGAAATAATGAGTGGTATGTATTTGTCACAGGCATAAGAGACATAAGGCATTACTAATGAATGCTTTGAAAGTTAATTCCATGAAAATACACTGGAAAGCAGACTTCAGAGAAATTGAGTTTAATTGTTAATACAATTGTTCCTTTTCTTTTGATTAAAAAAAGGGAATGTTATGATATACTTGTACATGCACTCGTGAGCAGATGATTAAAGTTGGTGCACATGCGCTGTTGTTTTTATCTGAAATAATCCGTCTTGAAACAATCACAAATGAAATATTCCACAAGGCACTGGGAAGGTTCCCAGGTCCCTGCGCACCACAGCCAGTTCTGAGAAGTGATCTCACATATGTAATGAACAGGAAGTTAATGAAAAATAGACAAATACAGCATAAGGTGAAAAATTAAGATCTCAATTGTGTATTGGAAGAGTGGATTGTCAGCCCTGGAGTGAACGTATGCCACTTAATCTTAGGCTGATCGTGAAACAAACAATGATCTGTCACAGCAAATTGAGGTAGTTGTTAATATTCAGCAGGCTGGTTGCAGAAATTTAACAGAAGGCAGAGCCCCTGCCCCTTCCCTCTTCAGTCCTGACGAAGGGTCTCGGCCTGAAACGTTGACTGATCATTTCCACGGATGCTGCCTGACCTGCTGAGTTCCTCGAGTGTGTTGTGAATAAATTCATTGCATTTGCCAAGATCATCGCTGGTGAAAAATTAACATACTAAATTGCTGCATCAATACATTAAGTATGTATGTGTGATGAACAAATGTGAGACAAAGATTGCTTCTTGGTAGTATATAAATTCAGTCAGTGACAGTAAACCTGATTCTGATTCTGAAAACTTGCTGGGAATTCAGTAAACCCAAAATATTTCCCACCACTCATCCATCCTCCCCGCCACAACTCCTCACCAGGAGGTGAAGCAGGTGCAATAACAAGTTTAAAGAAATATTTGGATAGGACCAGAAGCAACAGATTCAGAATAGAAGGATATCGCTTTAGAGTAGAGATGAGGAGGAATTGCTTTAGCCAGAGGGTGGCGAATTTGTGGAATATATTGCCACAGGTGGCTGTGGGCCCAAATCATTTGGTATATTTAAAGCAGAGAGTGATAGGCCCTTGCTCAGTAAGGGCATCAAAGGTTACGGGAAGAAGGCAGGAGAATGGAGTTAAGAGGAATAATAAATCAACCATGATCAAATGGCAGAGTAGAGTCAATAGGCTGAATGGCCTAATTCTGCTCCTACATATTATGATCTTATTTTTTTATTTCGAGATAGAGAGTCATATGGACAAATGGGACAAGGTTGATGGACATCTTGCTCAACGTGGATGAGTGGGGTTGAACGGTCTGTTTCTGTGCTGTATGACTTTATAACTTCTCTTTCCAAATATTCCCATGGCACCACCTACTCCACATCCCATTCTCTGTGTCAAGGGAGCAATAACAAGACCATTGATAATTTGCTAATTACAACAGAAAATGTTAGAAATACTCAGCAGGTCAGACAGCATCTGATGAGAATGGAAAACTCAAGTGGTGGTGCACACAGTTTGTGGATTAGCAAGCCTTACAATCCCACGTACATTGTGCTTTTCTGTCCATTTGCTGAGTCTCCTCAGTGTTTTCTGTTTTCATTTCAGGTTCGCTACATCAGCAGTTTTTGTTTGCTTTTCTGTTTTATTTTACCTCTCTGTTGGTACTTTGACTGGTGAAGAATCCTGTACTCTAGTTTGGATCTCACCAAATCCCTGCAGTGCTGTAGAGGCTCTCAACTATGATAAAGTGTGCGAGGTTTAGCTAATACAATAGCTTAACACTTACCGTAACACTTTACAGTGACAACTGTAAGATTGGGACTCAATTCCTGCAAGAAGTCTGTATGTTCTCCCTGTGTCTGTGTGGGTTTCCCCTGGGTGCTCTGTTTTCCTCTCACATTCCAAAGAGGCACTAATTACAATTAGTGGGTCTGGGCATTCTATGTTGGCACCAGAAGTGTGGCAACACTTGTGGCTGCCTGGCACAATCCATGTTGATTTGATTTGATGCAAACAGCACATTTTGCTGTATGTTTCAATGTACGTGTAATAAATAAAGTTAAACTTGTCACATAAAAGTTCATCTGTCCTTGAACACGGAGACAAATTGCTGCAGTTGACCCTGCAGTTTGTGTTGGAAGCCTGCAGATATTGTTACATACCTCGTGGGTATCTTCTGACCATGATGTAATTGAGTAACTTGTGAGCATGATGTAATGGTCTTGTGATGGTGGGGTGATGTAATTTTCCCGCCAGTGTGAGGTCATGTGATGACATGTTCCCTACAGATACATTCCTCAATAGACCCATCTGATCCTTGCTTCCTAAACTTCATGTATGCTGCCTTCTTCCACCTGACTAGATTTTCTACCTCACTTGTCACCCATGGTTCCTTCACCCTACCATTCTTTATCTTCCTCACCGGGACAAATTTATCCCTAACATACTGCAAGAGAACCCTAAACATTGACCACATGTCCATAGTACACTTCCCTGCAGAAACATCATCCCAATTCACATCTGCAAATTCTAGCCTTATAGCCTCATAATTTGCCCTTCCCCAATTAAAAATGTTCCTGACCTCTCTGATTCTATTCTTTTCCACGATAATGCTAAAGGCCAGGGAGCGGTGATCACTGTCCCCCAGATGCTCACCTACTGAGAGATCTGTGACCTGACCCAGTTTGTTATCTAATACTAGATCTAGTATTACATTCCCACTAGTCAGCCTGTCAACACACTGTGACAGGAATCCGCCCTGGACACACTTAACAAACTCTGCCCCGTCTAAACCCTTGGAACTAATCAAGTGCCAGTCAATATTAGAGAAGTTAAAGTCACCCATGATAACAACCCTGTTATTTTTGCACCTTTCCAAAATCTGTCTCCCAATATGTTCCACGGTATCTCCGCTGCTACCAGGAGGCCTATAGAATACTCACAATAGAGTATCTGCTCCTTTCCTGTTCCTAGCTTCCACCCATACTACATTACCCACCCTTTCTGAAGCTGTAATAGTATCCCTGACCAGTAATGCCACTGCTCCTCCCCTTTCCCCCCTCTCTATCCTTTTTAAAGCACCGAAATCCAGGAATATTGAGAATCCATTCCTGCCCTGGTGCCAGCCAAGTCTCTATAATGGCCACTGTGTCATAATTCCATGTATGTATCCAAGCCCCCAGTTCATCACCTTTGTTCCTGATGCTTCTTGCATTGAGGTACACACCCTTCAGCCCTTCTACCTTACTGTCTTTACACCGTTTATTCTGCTTCTCTTTCCTCAAAGCCTCTCTGTATGTTAGATCTGGTTTTACTCCATGCACTTATTCCACTGCTCTATCGTCCCGAGTCCCATCCCCCTTGCAAATTTGTTTAAACCTTCCTGAGCCATGCTAGCAAACCTACCTGCAAGGATACTGCTCCCGATCGAGTTCAGGTGCAACCCATCCGATCTATACAGTTGCCACTTTCCCCAGAAGAGATTCCAATGATCCAAAAATCTAAAACCCTGTCCCTTGCACCAACTCTTCAGCCACGTATTCAACTGCCTCCTCCTCCAATCCTTACCATCACTATCACGTAGCACTGGCAGCAATCCTGAGAACACCACCCTTGAGGTCCTGTTCTTCAGCCTTCTGCCCAGTTCTTGAAACTTAAACTTCAGGACCTCATCCCTCTTCTTGCCTCTGCTGTTGGTACCAACATGTATCACAACTTCTGGTTGCTTTCCCTCTCATACCAGGATGCCGTATCTACTGCGCTGCTGAATCCATGGTTGTGGCACAACCCCTAATCACTCCTCAGTGTAGCAACACTTTGTACTCTTCACACCACCAAGGACCATTTTTGGTTCTCATCATGCTCTTTCTTGTCTAATTCTATACTATTTATGCAGTTAATTTATGTTTTTTGTGAATGCTGTATGTCTGTTCATCTGACGCTATGTTCATGTGATGTTGGAGTAAGTTTTTCATTGTGCCTTATACATACATGTGCTTATTCATATGAAATAAACTCAATTGTAACTCTGTTTCATATTTGTCCTACAGGGTAGGAGCAAAAGAGGAGATCAGGTCTCTGTGGTATAAAGTCCAGTACATGAAGCTGAAGGAGCAATTAGAAAGAACAAGCAACGTTTCCACTGCAGAAGGAGGTAGGTGGTGAGTCTTCTGCATGCTGGAACCCTCTGGGAGTACAATGATAGACAGGCAGGTGTACTGGGTTCATTAGTACACACTGCAGTAATATAGATGTGGCCTTACCAGATGGCTACGCACATGCACACATTGCTGGAAATTCATCGGCATTATGCACTGACATCCACTTTTTCCACGGGTTGGGCACACACACCAAGCAGGTCCCATCATGTAGAGAATGGAACTAAATGATGCCAGTCCTCTCTCGCTCCCACTGTGCTTATGTGTCACCCCACAGTGTCCTCATGGGAGCGTTGTAGGAAAACCTGGACCACATTGTCTCAAGAAGCCCGCTGGGAGGCAAAACGATTGCTTCCATTTCGTGAAACCATAGGAAGCCAGTCTTGGGATATCCAGGGTTCCCTGTGGTTAGAGGATGACATTCCCAGAATAACCACAGTTCCCTGTATTTCTTCAGACTATAGGAAGACAGTGACAGAATAACCAGGATCTCCAAGGGTTATAGGAAAATGATCCTGGGATAACCTGAGGCAGCAGCATCCCAAGGGAGCAGCTAGTGATGGGCATCCCCAATCAGAGTTTACAACAGGACATTGACAGGTTGCAGAACTAGGCTAAGAAGTGACAGATCGAGTTCAACACAGAAAAATGTTAACCCTGGTTAAACAACACTTGGAGTATTGTGTTCAGTTCTGGTCACCTCATTATAGCAAATATGTGGAAGCTTTAGAGAGGGTGCAGAGGGGATTTACCAGGATGCTGTCTGGATTAGAGAGCGTGTCTTAGGAGGAAATATTGTTGGAACTTAGGAGGACGATTACACCTGATGGCGACTCCTTTGCTTGCATCTTCAGAAACAACTTTATTTCAATCTTTAGTTACATGCTGACTTTGGTTCTTTGCGGAAATGAGACCCCCTCTCAGGACCTCAAGACTGGCCGCCTTTCAATATGCCAAGGGCGAGGCCTGGAAGGCTAGTGTGCCTTCAGGGTGCCGGACTTTCCTGGCTCTGGAGATTGGCAGATTCATAACTGGTGCTGCCAGTGATGTGGGAGAACACGGAAGATCGTAAGCAGCGAGCTGGCTGCTGGCTGTGTGCCCAGGGACCTGAGGTTTTTCGACACAGAGCTCAGAAAAAGTGACGCAACAGACTTTTAACACCATAAATCAGTGAGTTGCTTTGTTATGTCTCCCTTCTTGCTGTGAAATGGGGACATCTCTTTTTCCCTTATTAGGGAAAGAGAGAGCCTGTGGTATGTCGAATACCGGGTGAACGACTAGTCTTTGGGGCACTGCAAGTTTTTGTCTTTATTGATGCTTTGCTGCATGCTTGAGTGCTTGGTGGGGGTGCTGATGCTTTTTTGCTGGTGGGGGGGGTTGTTGCTTTGCTTTTGCTTATGCGTGGGGGAGAGTTCAGGGGGGCTTTGGGGTTCTAACGTTTTACTGTCATTCATTCTTTGGGACGCTCCTCTGTTTTCATGAATGTTTGCATAGAAAAAGAATTTCAGGATGTATATTGTATACATTTCTCTGACATTAGATGTACCTATTGAAACCTAGCTACCTATACCTATTGAGCATCTAGGGCTTTTCTCTTTGGAGTGAAGGAAGATGGGAGATGACTTGACAGAAGTGTACATAAGATAACGTGTAGATAAGAGGAATCAATTGAGTGGATAGCCAAAGACTATTTCCAGGCTGGAAATGGCTAATACAAGGGGGCATAATTTTAAGGTGACTGGGGAGAAGTATAGGGGGGATATCAGAGGTAAGCTTTTTCGGCACAGAGAGGTGGGTATGTGGAGTGAATTGCCAAGGATGGTGGTTGATGCAGGTACTTTTAGGTCATTTAAGAAACTTTTAGACAGCCGCATGGATGTTAGAAAAATGGAGGGCTATATAGGAGGGAAGGTTAGATTGATCTTAGAGTAAGTTTTTTAAAAAAAGGCACAACATTGTGGGCTGAAAGGCCTACACTTTGCCGTTATGTTCTTTGTTCTGTGTTGTAAGTCACTGATCCCACCACACTCCCTCAATGCCCTACATTTGCAGAGTATCAAACCCCACACATTTCCATGGTCTGCCCCCACACAACAGCTCCCCCACCCCTGCTGACTTAGTAGCTGAGACCACTGACCCACACCCTGAGTCTAGCCTTGGGAGAGGACAAGGCTGCTTGTTCTCCAGTTTTCTACAATTGAGTCTCAGCTGAGGTTTAATTTGCCAAGCTGGTGGTCAAAGCAGTGCTGAGCCCTGTGTCTGCAACGTTCTAGCATCTACTGCAGAGGATCCTGCCCAGAATGACCCAGGGTTGACACTTCCCACCCTGTTGTGACCTCTCATTACTCTTTTTCTTGTATCATCCAGCTTCTTACCCACAACAGCTCCAATGTGGCAGCGGGATGCACATCTTAAATCCAGTGGTCAGCTGGGATGAGTATTAGTCTGAAGAAAATAATTCCTGCAGTTTACTGACCATTGTCCATCTCTAGATTTGTGTGGATTTTGTTAAGAAGTTTCTGCTTTAATTGCACTTTACAACTCTTAACTCAACCAAGTTTCCCAAGATGCTTGCTACTCTAGTGAGGAGGCTCCTTATTTGCCATTCCCGGGAAGGAGCCGGGGTTAGGTTTACATCTCTGCCTACTCTGTCAGTGTTTTATTCTGTCAGAACATTCCTCCATTGATCTTCCTGAACCATCTCTCTCTCAGCACCTCTCTGTGTGCTTCAAAGCAGCTGCCAAGAACTTGAGCTCTTTGAGCTGTGGATTGACTGCTATTCTCACCCTTCACTATAGACCTCTCAATCTCAATTCACCTCATCCTCTTCCCCAGTCCATTCCAACCTGCGGTGTCCCATTGTGAAGCTGACTGCTCTTCACTCAGCTGTCTGGGCAGCAGACAAGAGGAGGAATCTTGGCTCATAGAGATAATTTTTTCTCCCTTCTCTCCCTCCCCCTTTCTCCCTCCCCCTCTCTCTTTCTTCCTCCCCCTCTCTCTTTCTCCCTCCCCCTCTCTCTTTCTCCCTCCCCCTCTCTCTTTCTCTCTCCCCTCTCTCTTTCTCTCTCTCCTCTCTCTTTCTTTCTTCTCCCCCATTCCTCTTTCTTCTCCTCCCTTTCTCTTTCTGCTCCCCCCCTTTCTCTTCCTTGTCTCTCCCCCCCACAGCCCCCGAAGCAGTTAGATCATTTTAACTTGTGTGAAATGCAAATAAACAATCAGGGACATGTGGATCAGTTGGTATTTGTTTATTATCATTGCCATCATAGAGAGCATCTTCACATCAACCATTACTGACTAGTTTGTGCAGCACCCTCTTACAATAGACAAAAACTACAGCAAACTGGCAGGTCAGCAGAAAAGGTCATTGGCTGCGGTCTTCTCTCACTGCAGGACTTGCTCATGTCCACGACAAAAAAAATCATTCTTTATAATTGTTGAATGTTGGTTCTTTTGTTTTGCATGTCATGCCAACACACCACAGCAGATCCAGAATACGTGTAAATGTATATGGCAAATAAAATTGATCCTTGATACTTGATCCTTACTATTGTCACATGATGATACTGTTCATACAGATCAGACCATTACACAGTGCATTGAGGTAGAACAAGATAAAACAATAACAGTGCAGAATAAAGTATAACAATGACAGAGAAAGTAGAGTGCAAATAAACAATAAGGTACAAGATCAGAATGAGGTCAGTTGTGAGGTCAAGAGTCTATCTTATGCAAGTGGTCTGCTCAAGACTCTGATAACAGTGGAATAGAACCTGGTTGAATAGCCTTCAGGCTCTTGTATCTTCGGACTGATGGGAGGGAAAAGACAGAATGTCCAGGATGGCAGGGACATTGATTATGCTGGTTGCTTTACTGAGGCAGAGGGAGGCTGTATTTTTTTGCCATTTTACAATGTTGCAAATCAGAATAACTCTTAGGCTAATTAACAGACCTTCACCATTTTCCCCACCTGAAGAAGTTTCCCTTGGGTGTTTCCCTTTGGAAAACGAGTTCCAACAGCTCATTGATCGATGTGTGTGCTGTTATAATTGGGTTTTCCGACCTGTCTGATGCATCCCAGCCAATTCTGCTCCTGCTTCTGGTGAATGCCATTCACAGTAATTCCAACAGTTATCCCAGCATAGTTGTGAGGGGGCAGATGCCAAACCTGTCCCAACTAAGTCGGGTTGGGGGGCTGCGGTCAAGGGCTATACCAGCTAAGTCAGAGAGGGACAGATGCCAAGGGCTATCCCAGCCAGTCAAAGGGTGCAGATGTCAAGGGCTATCCTAGCTAGGCTGAGTTGAGGCGGGGTGTGTTCAGGGGAGCAGATGCTAAGGGCTATCCCAGCTGAGTCATGGGGACATGGCAGACACCAAAAGCTTTCAAGAGTTGAGTCAGGGGAGCTGACGTCAAGGTCTATCCCGGCTGAGCTGGGGGTGGGGGTGGGGGACAGAGGCCAAGAACTTTCCCAGCTGAGTCAGGGGGTGGGAGGGGGCGAGAAATGCCAAGGGCTATCCCAGCTGATTCGGGGGGTGGGGGGAATGCAGAAGCAAGGGCTATCCCACCAGAGTCAGAAGGTGGGGAGCAGACGAAGACGCCAAGGGCTGTCTCTGCTGAGTCAGAGGAGGGGCAGACGCCAAGGGCGATCACTGCTGAGTCAGGGGACGGACACAATGGGCTATCCCAGCTGAGTTAGTGAGGGGGCAGACGCCATGGGCTTTCCAAGCTGAGCCAGGAGAGTGTGGGGCAGACACCAAGGAATATCCCAGCTGTCAGAGATTGGAAGACGCACAGGGCTATCCCAGTTGAGTCGGTGGGGCATGGCTGGTAGACGCCAAGGGCTATCCCAGCTGAGTAATGGTGAGATAGTGGGGAGCAGATGCCAAGGGCTATCCCAGCTGAGACAGATAGAACCATAGAACCACAGAACATTACAGCACAGAAACAGGCCTTTTGGCCCTTCTTGGCTGTGCCGAACCATTTTTCTGCCTAGTCCCACTGACCCGCACCTGGATCATATCCTTCCATACACACCATACACCACTCATCCATGTACCTGTCAAAGTTTTTCTTAAATGTTAAAAGTGAGCCCGCATTTATCACTTCATCTGGCAGCTCATTCCACACTCCCACCACTCTGTGTGAAGAAGCCTCCCCAATGTTCCCTTTAAACTTTTCCCCCTTCACCCTTAACCCATGTCCTCTGGTTTTTTTCTCCCCTAGCCTCAGTGGAAAAAGTCTGCTTGCATTCACTGTATCTATACCCATCATAATTTTATATACCTCTATCAAATCTCCCCTCATTCTTCTACGCTCCAGGGTATAAAGTCCTAACCTATTCAACCTTTCCCTGTAACTGAGTTTCTCAAGTCCCAGCAACATCCTTGTAAACCTTCTCTGCACTCTTTCAACCTTATTAATATCCTTCCTGTAATTTGGTGACCAAAACTGTATACAATACTCCAAAATTGGCTTCACCAATGCCTTATACAACCTCACCATAATATTCCAACTCTTATACTCAACACTTTGATTTATAAAATTCAATGTACCAAAAGCTCTCTTTATGACCCTATCTACCTGTGATGCCACTTTTAGGGAATTTTGTATCTGTATTTCCAGATCCCTCTGTTCTACTGCACTCCTCAGTGCCCTACCATTTACCTTGTATGTTCTACCTTGGTTTGTCCTTTCAAAGTGCAATACCAATAAGGCAGACACCAAGGGCTATCCCAGCTGAGTAATGGTGGGAGATGGGGGAGCAGATGCCAAGGGCTATCCCAGCTGAGACAGATAAGGCAGACGTCAAGGGCTTTCCCAGCTGGGTCAGGAGGGGGCTAGTCACCAAGGGCTATCCCAGTTGAGTCGGGGTGAGTGTGGTGAGCAGACACCAAGGGATATCACAGCTGTCGGAGATCGGCAGATGCCAAGGGCAATCCCAGTTGAGTGACGGCGGGTCATACACCAATGGTTGTCCCAATTGTCAGGAAGAGGCAGACACCAAAGGCTATCCCAGCTGCGTCAGGAGAGAGTGGGGCGGATGCTAAGGGATATCCCATATTACAAACCTGCAGTCGTTTACTGAGATTGTTTCTTTAAGAGCACCTGAGTGAGGTGGGACTATGACATCAGTCACAGGCTGACACTGCTGACTGTGGACTTAGAGAGAGAGAGAGGGGGAGAGAGAGAGAGAGGGAAGAGAGAAAGAGAGAGAGAGGGGAGAGGGGAGAGAGAGAGAGAGAGGGGAGAGAGAGAGGAGGGGGGGGGAGAGAGAGGGGAAGAAAGAGAGAGAGAGAGGGGAGAGAGGGAGAGAGAGAGAGGAGGGGGAGAGAGGGAGAGAGAGGGGGGAGAGAGAGAAGGGGGAGAGAGAGAGGGGGGAGAGAGAGAGGGAGAGGGGAGAGAGAGAGGGGGAAGAGGGAGAGGGGAGAGAAAGAGAGAGAGGGGGAGAGGGGAGAGAGAGAGGGGGAGAGAGAGAGGGGGAGAAAGGGAGAGAGAGGGGGAGAAAGGGGGAGAGAGAGAGGGGGAGAAGGGGAGAGAGAGAGAGGGGGGAGAGAGAGAGGGGAGAGAGAGGGGAGAGAGGGGGGAGAGAGAGAGAGGGGGGAGAGAGAGAGGGGAGAGAGGGGAGAGAGGGGAGAGAGAGAGGGGAGAGAGGGGAGAGAGAGAGGAGGGGGAGAGAGGGAGAGAGAGGGGGGGAGAGAGAGAAGGGGGAGAGAGAGAGGGGGGAGAGAGAGAGGGAGAGGGGAGAGAGAGAGGGGGAAGAGGGAGAGGGGAGAGAGAAAGAGAGAGAGGGGGAGAGGGGAGAGAGAGAGGGGGAGAGAGAGAGGGGGAGAAAGGGAGAGAGAGGGGGAGAAAGGGGGAGAGAGAGAGGGGAGAGGGGGAGAGAGAGAGGAGGGGGAGAGAGAGAGAGGGGGGAGAGAGAGAGGGGAGAGAGAGGGGAGAGAGGGGGGAGAGAGAGAGAGGGGGGAGAGAGAGAGGAGAGGGGGGAGAGAGGGAGAGGGGAGAGAGAGAGGGGGAGAGAGAGAGAGAAAGAGAGAGACTGACTGACTGACTTACTTACTTACTGTGATAATTCGTATGTTGTCGGATTCTACAGACAAGATCTTCGGCGACCGTTATCTCGTTTTACCAGCGTGGAACCTGTGGAATACTTTGTACTTACCTTCCCTCTCCATTACAACATGGATGACAAAATCTCTCTCCCATCGTTTATTCTGTGGATGACTGAACTTTCCTACTTTACCATTTCAAGACTCTAAGCCTTGTTCCCCCAAGCTCAATAGTTTGGGAGCTATATTTACACATGTATACACACATAACACTGTTAACTTCTGTTTATTTTGTTTAAGTTACTATGTGATAAGTAGATTCTAGTAAAGATAGTGGTTTTCACATTAAAACCTGACTCAGTATAAGATCTCTTGCTGCTGGTTTGTTTCTAAAATGTTACAGTTCGTAACAAAATTGGGGGCTCGTCAATATTGGAAATAACACCAGCGCCTTATCTCCCACCTGAATTTTCTCATACAAGCATGTTTGTCATACCAACACTTCATTTTGTCCTGAGAAACATAGAACATAGAAGATAAAACATAGAATAGTACAGCACAGTACAGGCCCTTCAGCCCACAATGTTGTACCGACCCTTAAACCCTGCCTCCCATATAACACCCCACCTTAAATTCCTCCATATACCTATCTAGTAATCTCTTAAATTTCTTTAAGCTTTGTCTTGTTAAGCTACAGGCTTTGTGTAATCTGTCTTTGAATTTCAAAACATAATCTAACAAATTGATATGCATGTCCTCATTAATCCACTGTTCCTTTAACAGGATCAAAGGTCCTCAAACCCTATGACCAAATACAACTCCCTTACAGCAAATAAAAGCAAATGAACTCCCTCATCCCAATCCTTTTCATTTTCAGTACAGTGTGTCTTAATCATGGTTTTAAGGGTAGAATGGAATCTTTCTAAAGCCGCTTATGATTCTGGATGATATGCAGACGACATAATTTGCTTAGCTCCCAATTCATAAACTACCTGCTGAAACAATCCTGACATAAAATTACTTCCTTGATCAGACTGGATTTCTTTAGGCAAGCTAAATAAAGTAAAAAGCTTTATGAGAGCCTTCGACACAGTTTTAGCCTTTATATTTCTGAGAGGTATTGCTTCGGGAAATCTGGACGCTGTACACATGATAGTTAGCAAATACTGATGGCCAGCTTTAGTCTTTGGCAATGGGCCAACACAATCCACAATAACTTTGGAAAAGGTTCACTAAATGCAGGAATAGGCTGCAGTGGGGCTACTGGTGTGACTTGATTACGTTTACACACAACCTGAGAAGTGTAACAGGTTCGACAAAAGGTCACAACATCTGTCCTCAGACTAGGCCAGAAAATTCAAAATCTTGTTCGCAGTTTTATTTACACCAAGATGGCCACCTAAGGGCATACTATGGGCCAAAGTTAAAATCTCATTCCTATAGACTTTAGGAACTACAACCTGGTGAACAATTGCCCACTCCTCACTTGCAGGTATTTCAGGTGGTCTCCACTTCCTCATTAACACTCCATTCTTGAAATAATACCCAACTGGCACTTTCTCAATCGCATCATCTGAGAAAGCTTTTTCTTTTAAAGCTTCAATCTCAGGGTCTCTGCTCTGTTCTGCTATAAGCTCCTTCCCAGACAGAGACAAACCTTTATCTTCAGATTTAATATTTGAATCCTGGTGAAACAATGAAGGCAGAAAAGTCCCTGACAAGTCATCAAAACCAGTTTTGACTATCATGGGTAGCAGAATCATGCTGCACAGAACTATTTGCATTGGCTGGTTTCTTAACCATGCTTCGAGTTACTGTGCAGGAGGGATACATGGTAGAATCCATCTGTGGGTCATCAGTGGTTGGCTTAGTTGTCAGCTGCACTGCAGGAACAACTTTACCACCTGCTAGGTCATTCCCTAACAACAAAGAAACACCTTCCACCAGTGAACTAGGTACTAATCCTATCTTAAGAAATCCTGAAGCTAACCTCGATTTCAAAATCACCTTATGCAGAGGTACAGAAACAACAGCACCTCCAATACCCTCGATAAGATTTACTTCATCAGTGTCAGTCTCATCACTAAACTCCAAAATGCTGTCTAACAAGAGTGACTGAGAAGCTCCAGTATCCCAAAGAATTTTCACTGGTACCGAGGTTGACCCTTCCTTCACTGACACAAACCCATCTGACATAAAATGATGGAATCCCTTCCTAACTCAGTCAGACCTCTCAGTCCTTAACTGAGCCTCATCAGAACCCTGTGGGTTTATGGGTGTTTCAACGCGCTGAATACAAGCATCGGGGACTGCCTCCTTTTCTGTTTTACCCTGACTATCCATGCTACTCTTTTGGAAGCTCTTACTTTGGGTAAACTTAACCTTGTGGGTTAAAGCAAACTCATCTGCTAATCTAGCAGACTCCTGCAAAGTGGCAGCATCCTTTTCATCTAAATATGTCTTTATATCATTAGGGATGCACCTCTTAAATTCTTCAATTAAAACCAACTCTTTCAAGTTGTCAAAATCACCATCCACATTTTTAGATGTGCACCAGTGGTCAAAACACACAAACTTCTCATAAGCAAATTCCACACAAGTCTGGTTCACAGATTTCCTCAAATTTCTGAACCTTTGCCTATAGGCTTCTGGAACCAATTCATAGGCTTTAAGTACAACCCGTTTCACGATCTCATAATTAGCTGCATCATCAACTGATAGGGTCGAATAAGCCTACTGAGCCTTACCTTTAATCAGGAAACATTTCTAATACCTCATCGTCAAACTTCCCCAAAGAAATATAGTGCTCAGTTATTTTCCTCTGAATCCCTACCTTTTTCATAGACCATTTTACCTCAGTAAGTTTTAGATTTTTAGCAACAAGCAACGAGTCATCCTTTTTGGCCTTCCCTAATGCCTCAGGGTCTGGCAATGCCAGAAATGCATCAATATCCATTGCTGCTGGTTTCCACACATAATTCAATCAAAAAGGAAGCAACCAATGAGATTGATAATCAATCAATCACTAAGCTCCAATTTTGTTCATGTCGCAGATGAGCTCCCAATTTTGTTACGAACTGTAACATTTTAGAAACAAACCAGCAGCAAGAGATCTCACACTGAGTCAGGTTTTAATGTGAAGACCACTATCTTTATTAGTATCTACTTATCATACGGTAACTTAAACAAAATAAACAGATGTTAACAGTGTTATGTGTGTATACATGTGTAAATATAGCTCCCAAACTATTGAGCTTGGGAGAGCAAAGCTTAGAGTCTTGAAATGGTAGAGTCTCTCTCTCTCTCTCTCTCATCCACAGTGTCAGCCTGTGACTGATGTCATAGTCCCGCCTCACTCAGGCGCTCTTAAAGAAACAGTCTCAGTAAATGACTGCAGGCTCGTAACACCCAGCTGTCAGAGATTGGCAGATGCTAAGGGCTATCCCAGCTGAGTCAAATAGGGCAGACAGCTGAGAAATGGTGGGGGCAGCAGATGCCAAGGGCTATACCAGCTGTCAGATAGGGCAGACACCCAGGGCTATCCCAATTGAGTCAGAGGGGGATGTTTGGGTAGATGCCAAGGGCTATCTCAGCTGAGTCAGGAAGGGGTGGGGCAGACACCAAGGAATATCCCAGCTATCAGAGATCAACAGACACCCAGGTCTATCATAGTTGAGTTGGTGGGGGATGGTGGGTAGATGCCAAGGGCTATCGCAGCTGAGTAATGGGGGGGGGGGAGCAGATGCCAAGGACTTTCCCAGCTGAGTCAGTGGGGTTGGGGGGGATGGCGGGTAGTTGCCAAGGGCTATCTCAACTAAGTAATGCTGGGGGTGTTGGGGAAGCAGACACCAAGGGCTTTTCCAGCTGAATCAGGAGGATGTGGGGAGACACCAAGGGATATCCTGGCTGTCAGAGATCGGCAGATGCCAGGGTTATCCCTGCTGAGGCAGATAGGGCAGATGCCAGGGCTATCCCTGCTGAGGCAGAGGGGTCAGGCGCCAAGGGCTATCCCAGCTGATTCAGGGAAGTGGGGGACAGATGCCAACTGATTTAGGGGGAGGCGATAGTATCCCAGCTGAGTTGGGAGGAGTGGGGGTGGGTGTGCAGATGCCAGAGGCTATCCCATACAGTGCATTGGCCTTCATCAATCAAGGGATTGAGTTTAGGAGCTGAGAGGTAATGTTGCAGCTATGTAGGACCCTGGTCAGATCCCACTTGGAGTACTGTGCTCAGTTCTGGTTGTTTCACTATAGGAAGGATGTGGAAACCATAGAAAAGGTGCAGAGGAGATTTATAAGGATGTTGCTTGGATTGGGGGAGCATGCCTTATGAGGATAGGTTGAGTGAACTCGGCCTTTTCTCCTTGGAGCAACGGAGGATGAGAGGTCACCTGATAGAGGTGTACAAGATGATGAGAGGCATTGATCGTGTGGATAGTCAGAGGCTTTTTTCCAGGGCTGAAATGGCTAGCACGAGAGGGCACAGTTTTAAGGTGCTTGGAAGTAGGTACAGAGGAGATGTCAGGGGTAAGTTTTTCATGCAGACAGTGGTGAGTGTGTGGAATGGGCTGCTGGCGACGGTGGTGGAGGCGGATACAATAGAGTCTTTTAAGAGACTCCTGGTCATTTATAAATAAGTACATGTTCGACACAGCATTGTGGGCAGAAGGGCTTGTATTGTGCTGTAGGTTTTCTATATTTCTATATAAAGCATCTTGCAGGCTGCTTTTAAAATGTATCAACATGTCTCTCCCTTCTCAGCTCAGACACAAACTCCTTTCCCCTGCCAGATTCATCCCACCCTATTCCAGAACCTATTTCCCATCGTTTCTAACCACCCAGCTCCCAGACTGAACCAGGGATCCCACAATATCGTGGATATTATATCCCACAATATCCCACAAAAGCGTGGATTGGGACAGGTTGTTCTCTGGCAAAGGTGTGATTGGTAGGTGGGAAGCCTTCAAAGGGGAAATTTTGAGAGCGCAGAGTTTTTATGTTCCTGTCAAGATTAAAGGCAAATTGAATAGGAATAAGGAACCTTGGTTCTCAAGGGATATTGTAACTCTGATAAAGAAGAAGAGGGAGTTGTATGAAATGTATAGGAAACAGGGAGTAAATCAGGTGCTTAAGGAGTATAAGAAGTGCAAGAAAATACTTAAGAAAGTAATCAGGAGGGCTAAAAGAAGACATGAGGTTGCCTTGGCAGTCAAAGTGAAGGATAATCCAAAGAGCTTTTACAGGTATATAAAGAGCAAAAGGATTGTAAGGGATAAAATTGGTCCTCTTGAAGATCAGAGTGGTCGTCTATGTGCGGAACCAAAGGAAATGGGGAGTTAAAGAACACTGATGTACAAAGGATGTAGCAAATCTAGTCAAGAAGAAAAGAAAAGCTTACAAAAGATTCAACAAACTAGGTACTGATGGAGCTCTAAAAAATTACAAGGTTACTAGGAAGCGAGAAGAGTTTAAAAGGAGACAGTTATTTCTTCTGCAGTTTGATCGAGGCATGACTGCGCAAGCGCATGACTTCAGCTTTGGTTCAACGGGGCTTCGGTGATAATGGGTCGAGGCAAGATAGGTTGCTGAAACTTTTGGAAAGCATCAAGTTGGATAAACATAGAAACATAGAAAACTTACAGCACAATACAGGCCCTTCAGCCCACAAAGTTGTGCCGAACATGTCCCTACCTTAGAAATTACTAGGGTTGCCCATAGCCCTCTATTTTTCTAAGCTCCACGTACCTATCCAAAAGTCTCTTAAAAGACCCTATCGTATCCACCTCCATCACCGTTGCTGGCAGCCCATTCCACGCACTCACCACTCCTGCGTAAAAAACTTACCCCTGACATCTCCTCTGTACCTACTCCCCAGCACCTTAAACCTGTGTCCTCCTGTGGCAACCATTTCAGCCCTAGGAAAAAGCCTCTGACTATCCACATGATCAATGCCTCTCATCATCTTATACACCTCTATCAGGTCACCTCTCATCCTCCGTCACTCCAGTGAGAAAAGAACGAGTTCACTCATCCTGTTTTCATAATGCATGCTCCCCAATCCAGGCAACGTCCTTGTAAATCTCCTTTGCACCCTTTCTATGGCTTCCACATCCTTCTTGTAATGAGGCAACCAGAACTGAGCACAGGACTCCAAGTGGGATCTGACCAGGGTCCTATATAGCTGCAACATTACCTCTCGACTCCTAATTTCAATTCCACAATTGATGAAGGCCAATACACTGTATGCCTTCTTAACCACAGAGTCAACATGTGACCAGACAAGATGTACCCCAGGCTACTGTGGGAGGCGAGGGAGGAGACTGCTGATCCTCTGGCGATGACCTTTGCATCATCAATGATGATGTTGATGATGGGAGAGGTTCCGGTGGATTGGAGGGTTGCAGATGTTGTTCCTTTATTCAAGAAAGGGAGTAGAGATAGCCCAGGAAATTATAGACCAGTGAGTTGGTAAGTTGATGGAAAACATCTTGAGAGGCAGGTTTATAAACATTTGGAGAGGTATAATATGATTAGGAATAGCCAGCATGGCTTTGTCAAAGGCAGGTCGTGCCTTACAAGCCTGATTGAATTTTTTGAGGATGTGACTAAACACGTTGATGAAGGTAGAGTGCTAGATGTAGCATATATGGATTTCAGCAAGGCATTTGATAAGGTACCCCATGCAAAGCTTATTGAGAAAGTAAGGAGGCATTGCTTTGTGGATCCAGAATTGGCTTGACCACAGAAGGCAAAGAGTGGTTGTAGACGGGTCATATTCTGCATGGAGGCCGGTGACCAGTGGTGTGCCTCAGGGATCTGTTCTGGGACCCCTACTCTTCGTGATTTTTATAAATGACCGGATGAGGAAGTGAAGGGATGGGTTAATATATTTACTGATGACACAAAGGTTGGGGGTGTTGTGGATAGTGTGGAGGGCTGTCAGAGGTTACAGCAGGACATCAATAGGATGAAAAACTGGGCTGAGAAATGGTAGATGGAGTTCAACTGAGGTAAGTGTGAAGTGGTTCATTTTGGTAGGTCAAATATGATGGCAGAATATGGTATTAATGTTCAGACTCTTGGCAGTGTAGAGGATCAGAGGGATCTTGGGGTCCGAGTCCATAAGACACAAAGTTGCTACGCAGGTTGACTCTGTGGTTAAGAAGGCCTATGGTGTATTGGCCTTCATCAACCCTGGGATTGAGTTTAGGAGCCGCGAGGTATTATTGTAGCTATATAGGACCCTGGTCAGACCCCACTTGGAGTACTGTGCTCAAATCTGGTCACCTCACTACAGGAAGGATGTGAAAACCAGGGAAAGGGTACAGAGGAGATTTACAAGGATGTGGCCTGGTTGGGGAGCATGCTTTATGAGAATAGTTTGAGTGAACTTTGCCTTTTCTCCTTGGAGTGGCAGAGGATGAGGGGTGACCTGATAGAGGTGTATAAGATGATGAGAGGCATTGATCGTGTGGTTAGTCAGAGGCTTTTTCCCAGGACTGAAACGGGTAACACGAGAGGGCACAGTTTTAAGGTGCTTGGAAGTTGGTACAGAGGAGATGTCAGGGGTAAGTTTTTTTACGCAGAGAGTGGTCAGTGCGTGGAATGGGCTGCCGGTGATGGTGGTAGAGGCAGATACGATAGGGTCTTTTAAGAGACTTTTGGATAAATACATAGAGCTTAGAAAAATAGAGGGCTGTGAGTAACCCTATGCAATTTTTAAAGTAAGTACATGTTCGGCACAGCTTTGTGGGCCAAAGAGCCTGTATTGTGCTGTAGGTTTTCTATGTTTCTAAACAATCTCAGGGGTGAAAACATCCCAACAGACAACCTCTCGGATGTAGGCATCGCAATAAAAAATTGTAAGGGTGAACACACCCCAATTATCAATCCCAAGTTTGCAAACAACCCAGTAAACGATCCCAAGGTTGCAAACGATCCGATAAACAATCCCAAGGATGTAACGTTGCAATAAACAACCCCAGGATGAAAACGTCCCAATAAAAATCCCAAAGGTGAAAACACCCCTGAAGACAAACTCAAGGATGAAAACACCCCAATGAACAATTCCAAGCATGAAAATGTCCCAATGAACAATCTGAAGGGTGAAAACGTCCCAATAAATAATCTCAAGCATGACAACACCCCAATCAACATTGCCAAGGATGAAACCATTCAGATAAACAATCCAGGGATGAACCACCAGTAAACAATCCCAAGAATGAAAATACACCAATAGAAAATCCAAAGGATGATAACGTTCCAATAAACAATCCGAAGGGTTAAAGCATACTAATAAACAATAACAAGGGTGAAAGTACCTCAAAATACAATCCCAAGGAGGAATACAACACAATAAACAATTCCAAGGAGGAAAACACAGCAATAAAGAATCCCAAGTATGACAGCATCTGAATATACGATCCCAATGGTGCAAACATCATACTGAACATTCCCAGGGATGAAGTACCCAAACAATCCCGTGGATTAATAATTTTCAAGAAACAATCCCAAGTGTGAAATCATACCAAAAAACAATCCAATGGATGCCAACATCCCAGTAAAAAAATCTCAAGTGTGAAGTCCCAAAGAAAAACCCCAAGGACCTAAACATCCCAATAAACAACCCCAAGGATGAGAACACCTGAATTAACAATCCTAAGGGTGAAAATGTCCCAGTAAAAATCCCAAGGATGCGAATGTCACAATAAATAATCCCCAGGGTTAAAAAACCAATTAAACAATCCCAAAGGTACACATGTCCCAATAAACAACCCAAAGGGTGAAAACAACCCGATAAACAATCCCAATGATGAAAATGTTCCCATAAATAATCCCAAGAATGAAAACACCCAAATAAACAGTCCTAAGGATGACAATGTCCCAATGTCCTTTTTAAAAGGAGACAGTTATATCTTCAGTGGTTTGATCAAAGCACGACTGCGCAAGCACTTGGATGTCAGCCAGTGAGAACAGTGAGAAGAGTTTAAAAGGAGATGGCTTTACAGATCGGGTGTTTGAGGAGCAGGTGATAGAGTAGAGGGAGACAGAGTAGGAGTGCTTTGGTTCAGCAGGGCTTCGGTGATAACGGGTCGAGGTGAGGTAGATTGCCTGTGTAGAATACAGACAGGAAGTATGTGTGTGAGGCCGGTTGTCAGACGTGGGAAGTCCTGGAGACTCCCAGCCGTCGGATGGCCACATCTGCGCCAGTGCATCGAGCTGCAGCTCCTTAGGTACCACGTTAGAGAACTGGAGATATAGCTCGAAGACCTCCGTCTGGATGGGGAGACTGAGGAAGTGATAGATAGGAGCTATATGCAGGTAGTCACACTGGGGTCTCAGGAGAGAGGTAAGTGTGTAACAGTCAGGAGAGGGTAGGGCAGGAGTCAGATGCTAGAGATCACCCCGTGGCTGTCCCCCTTAACAATAAATACTCCTGTTTGAGTTACAGTGGCCGTGCCTCTGGCACAGAGTCTGGCTCTGTGGCTCAGAAGGGTAGGGAAAGAAAGAGGATGGCAGCAGTGATAGGGACTCTATAGTTAGGTGGTCAGACAGGCAATTCTGTGGACGCAGGAAAGAAACACAGATGGTAGTTTGCCTCCCAGGTGCCAGGGTCCAGAATGTTTCTGATCGCCTCTACAGTATTGTGAAGTGGGAAGGTGAACAGCCAGAGGTCGTGGTACATATTGGTACCAACGACAGAGGCAGGAAAAGGGAGGAGGTCCTGAAGACAGACTACAGGGAGTTAGGAAGGAAGTTGAGAAGCAGGACCACAAAGATAGTGATCTCGGGATTACTGCCTATGCCACATGACAGTGAGTACAGGAATAGAATGAGGTGGAGGATAAATGCATGGCTGAAGGATTGGAGCAGGGTGCAGGGATTCATTGGGACCTCTTTTGGGGCAGGCGTGACCTGTACAAAAAGGACAGGTTGCACTTGAATCCGAGGAGGACCGATATCCTGGTGGGGAGGTTTGCTAAGGCTATTGCGGAGAGTTTTAATTAGAATTGCTGGGGTGGGGGGGGGACCGAACTGAAGAGATAGAGGAAGAGGCAATTGGTTCACAAATAGAAAAAGCTTGGAGACCATGCGAGAGGGAGGATAGGCAGGTGATAGAGGAGGGACGTGCTCAGACCGATGGTTTGAGACGTGTCTATTTTAATGCAAGGAGTATTATGAACAAAGGGGATGAGCTTAGAGTGCGGACCAGTACTTGCAGCTATGATGTTGTGGCCATTACAGAGACTTGGATGGCTCAGGGACAGGAATGGTTACTTAGAGTGCCAGGCTTTACATGTTTCAGAAAGGACAGGGAGGGAGGCAAAAGAGGTGGGGGCATGGCATTGCTGATCAGAGATAGTCATGGCTGCAGAAGAGGAAGTCATGGAGAGATTGTCTACTGAGTCTCTGTGGGTGGAAATTAGGAACAGGACGGGGTCAATAACTCTACTGGGTATTTTTTTAGAACACCCAATAGTGACAGGATCATCAAGGAGCAGATAGGGAGACAGATTCTGGAAAGATGTAATAGTAACAGGTTGTCATGTTGGGAGATTTTAACTTCCCAAATATCGATTGGCATCTCCCTAGAGCAAAGGGTTTAGATGGGGTGGAGTTTGTTAGGTGTGTTCAGGAATGTTTCTTGACACAATATATAGATAAGCCTACAAGAGGAGAGGCTGTACTTGATCTGGTATTGGGAAATGAACCTGGTCAGGTGTCAGATCTCCCAGTGGGAGAGCATTTTGGAGATAGTGATCACAATTCTATCTCCTTTACCGTAGCATTGGAGAGGGATATGAACAGAAAAGTTAGGAAAGCGTTTAATGGGTGTAAGGAGAAATATGAGGGTATCAGGCAGGAACTTGAAAACATAAATTGGGAACAGATGTTCTCAGGGAAATGCATGGAAGAAATGTGGCAAATGTTCAGGGGATATTTGATTGGATTTCTGCATAGGTACGTTCCAATGAGATAGGGAAAGGATGGTAGGATACAGGAACCATGGTGTAAAAAAAGGCTGTTGTAAATCTAGTCAAGAAAAAAAGAAAAGCTTACAAAAGGTTCAAAAAATTACGTAATGATAGAGATCTAGAAAACTATAAGGTTAGCAGGAAGGAGCTTAAGAATGAAATTAGGAGAGCCAGAAGGGGCCATGAGAAGGCCTTGGTGGACAGGATTAAGGAAAACTTCAAGGCATTCTACAAGTATGTGAAGAGCATGAGGATAAGACGTGAGAGAATAGACCAATCAAGCATGACAGTGGAAAAGTGTGTATGGAGCTGGTGGAGATAGCAGAGGTACTGAATAAATACTTTGCTTCAGTATTCACTATGGATCTTGGTGATTGTAGGGATGACTTACAGCAGACGGAAAAGCTTGAGCATATAGATATTAAGAAAAAGCATGCGCTGGAGCTTTCGGAAAGCATCAAGTTGGATAAGTCACCGGGACCAAACGAGATGTGTGGGAGGTGAGGGAGGAGATTGCTGAGCCTCTGACAATGATTTTTGTATCATCAATGTGTACGGGAGAGGTTCCAGAGTATTGGAGGGTTGCGAATGTTGTTGCCTTATTCAAGAAAGGGATTAGAGATAGCCCAGGAAATTATAGACCAGTGAGTCTTACTTCAGTGGCTGGTAATTTTATGGAGAAGATCCTGAGAGGCAGGATTTATGAACACCTGGAGAAGCATAATATGATTAGGAATAGTCAGCATGGCTTTGTCAAAGGAACGTTGTGCCTTACAAGCCTGATTGAATATTTTGAGGATGTGACTAAACACATTGATTAAGGTAGAGCAGTAGGTGTAGTGTATATGGATTTCAGCAAGGCGTTTGATAAGGTACCCCATGCAAGGCTTATTGAGAAAGTAAGGAGGCATGGGATACAAGGGGACATTGCTTTGTCGATCCAGAACTGGCTTGCCCACAGAAGGCAAAGAGTGGTTGTAGACAGGTCATATTCTGCATGGAGTTCGACGACCAGTGGTGTACTTCAGGGATCTATTCTGGGACCCTTACTCTTCATGATTTTTATAAATGACCGGGATGAGGAAGTGGAGGGATGGGTTAATAAATTTGCTGATAACACAAAGGTTGGGGGTTTTGTGGATAGTGCGGAGGGCTGTCAGAGGTTACAGCGGCATTGATAGGGTGCAAAACTGGGTTGAGAAGTGGCAGATGGCATTCAACCCAGATAAGTGTGAAGTGGTTCATTTTGGTAGCTCAAATATTGTATTAATGGTAAGACTCTTGGCAGTGTGGAAGATCAGAGGAAGGACATTCTTGCTATTGAGGGAGTGCAGCGTAGGTTCACAAGGTTAATTCTCGGGATAACGGGACTGTCATATGTCGAAAGATTGGAGTGACCGGGCTTGTATACTCTGGAATTTAGAAGGCTGAGAGGGGATCTTATTGAAACATATAAGATTATTAAGGGATTGGACACGCTGGAGGTAGGAAGCATGTTCCCGCTGATGGGTGAGCCCAGAACTAGAGGCCACAGTTTAAGAATTAGGGGTAGGCCATTTAGAATGGAGTTGAGGAAAAACTTTTTCACCCAGAGAGTGGTGGATATATGGAATGCTCTGCCCCAGAAGGCTGTGGAGGCCAAGTCTCTGGATGCTTTCAAAAACGAGATGGATAGAGCTCTTAAAGATAACGGAATCAAAGGTTATGGGGATAAGGCAGGAACTGGATACTGATTGTGGATGTTCAGCCATGATCACAGTGAATGGCGGTGCTGGCTCGAAGAGCCGAATGGCCTACTCCTGCACCTATTGTCTATTGACACTTGCAGAGACTGCCTTCTTGACTGTTGGACCTTCCCTTGGTCTCGTCCGCTCAATATGCCAGACTTTGTCTTCACATGCTGGGGTAGACAACTCCCTATCTCACCAAGGGTTTGAGACCCATCGGCTACCCTTACCTGGTTTAGCCGGCTAGTCAAAGCCGTTGCCCGGGGTGTGGCCGCTGTCTCATGTAAACAGCTACGAGGAGTCACAGGTGAGAGCTGAGTGCCAGGTGGGGACGAAAGGTGGACTAACCGCCTTGAAAAGGACACGACATGTTCCCCCAGCAGAGGTGTTACCCCTCCCTGACACCCCATACATCCCAGCATATAGAGCATATAGACATTAGGTAAGAGGATGCGCTGGAGCCTTTGAAAATCATTAGCCACCTGGACTGGATGAGGTATACCCCAGGCTACTCTGGGATGTGTGGGAGGAGATTGCTGAGCCTCTGGCAATGATCTTGGCATCATTAATAGAGATTGGAGAAGTACCGGAGGATAGGAGGGTTGCAAATGCTGTTCTCTTGTTCAAGAAAGGGATTAGAGATAACCCAGGAAATTATAGACCAGTGAGTCTGACTTCAGTGGTGGGCAAATTGTTGAAGTAGATCCTGAGAGGCAGGATTTATGAGCATTTGGAGAGACATAATCTGATTAGGGATTGTCAGCATGGCTCTGTCAAGGACAGGTCGTGCCTTATGAGCTAGACTAAATTCTTTGAGGAAGTAACAAAACACGTTGTTGAAGGTAGAGCAGTGGATGTAGTGTATGTGGATTTTAGTAAGGCATTTGATAAGGTTCCCCATGCCAGGCTCTTTCAGAAAGTAAGAAGGTATGGGATCCAAGGAGACCTTACTTTGTGGATCCAGAATTGGCTTGCCCACAGCAGGCAAAGGGTGGTTGTAGATGGTCTGTATTCTGCTTGGAAGACGGTGACCGGTAGTGTTCTGCAGGGATCTGTTCTGGGACCCCTCCTCTTTGTGATTTTTATAAATGACTTGGATGAAGAAGTACAAAGGTGGGTTAGTAAGTTTGCTGATGGCATAAAGGATGGAGTGTTATAGATAGTCTGGAGGTTTGTCAGAGGTTACAGTGGGACATTGGTAGGATGCAGAACTGGGCTGAGAAGTGGCAGTTGGCCTTCAACACAGGTATACGTGAAGTAGTTATTTTTGGTAGGTCAAATTTGAAGACAATATAAAATTAATGGTAAGAATCTTGGCAGTGGGGAGGATTTGAGAGATCTTGGGGTCTGTGTCCATAGGACACTCAAAGCTGATGTGCAGGTTGACAGTGTTGTTAAGAAGGCATATGGTGTGTTGGCATTCACCAACCATGGGATTGAGTTCAAGAGCCGTGAGGTAATGTTACAGCTAAATAAGACCTTCGTCAGACTGAACTTGGAGTACTGTGTTCAGTTCTGGTTCTGGAGAGTGTACTTTATGAGAATAGGTTGAGTAAACTTTGCCTTTTCTCCTTGGAGTGATGGAGGATGAGAGGTGACTTGATAGAGGTGTATAAAATAATGAGGGGCATTGATTGTGTGGATAGCCAGAGGCTTTTTCCCAGGCTGAAATTGCTAACATGAGGGGGCATTGTTTTTAAGATGCTTGGAAATATGCACTGAGGGGATGTCAGGGGTAAGTTTTTCAGACAGAGAGTGGTGGGTGTGTGGAATGCACTACTGGCCGCAGTGCTGGAAGCGATAAATAGGGTCTTTTAAGAGCCTGTTAGATAGGTACATGGAGTTTAGAAAAATAGGGGGTTATGCGCTAGGGAAATTCTAGGCAGTTTCTAGAGTAGGTTACATGGTCGGCACAACATTGTGGGCTGAAGGGCCTGTAATGTGCTGTAGATTTCTATGTTCTATGAAGAGAGTTTGAAAGGGAGTTCATTGGTTGTGGGGACATTTCAAAGATGGGGTAAGTGAAGTTGAGTGAAGTTATTCCCCTTTGGTTGAGGGTAGTAAGTATTCCTGAACCTGGTGATGTGAATCCTGAGGATCTTGTAGCTTCTTCCTGATGGCAGCAGTGAGAAGAGAGACTAAGTGAGACCATATGGTTGAACTATATAACAGGGAAGAACATCACACTCTTGGGAGTGTTCTATGACTGTCCATCAGCCGATTGCTGTTCAGTATAAAAGCAGTAGAGTGTAACGGTGGGAGCTTCACATACTGTCTTCTTCACTGGGTTACAGTCACAGAATTACATTCAGGAGAACCTCTTTAACCAAAGCACAGCAAAGCTCAAAAAGAGAAGGAATGATTCTACATTTGGTTTTCAGCAATGAAGGGTAGAAAGAGCATCTTGTGACAAAGATCGTAACTGAGATTTAGTGTAGCTATGAAACCTTACAACAGATAAAACAAAAGCACGTTCTAATAAAGTGTGGCCAATTTTATTATGTTGAGTGTTTATTTAGCAAAATTAGACTAGAAACAGCAGCCTGAGGTAAATGAGCCTCTGAGCAATGGGAGACATTAAAGTCCCAACTTAGGTGCCAATTTCAGCTAGTTCCATTTGACTGTGTCCTTCTGTCTCTTTCCACACCTTTCTTACCCATGTACCCACTTAATTATCACTCAAATAAGAGATTCTGCAGATGCTGGAAATTCAGAACAACTCGTACACAAAATGCTGGAGGGACTCAACAGATCAGGATCTATGGAGAGGAATTGGCAGCTGACATTTATCAGGATTGACATTTAAATGTTTTATTGCATCCATTTCTTCTATGGCTTCTAGCAGCTTGTTGCATGTACCCATGATCCTCTGGGTAAAAATATTGTCTCTCAGATCTCACCTTAAACCTAAGCCCTGTTAGTTTTAGACCACCCCCCTCCAACCTTGTGCCCACTGACACAACTGATCAACAGATGACACAATAGCCACTGCTCTACATATCGTCCTTACATATCTGGAGAAGAAGGCTGCTAATGTGAGAGTGCTGTTCTTGTACTACAGTTCAGCATTCAACACCATAATTCCATCCAGGCTTGACAGGAAGCTCAGAGACCTCAGCCTGGACCCTGCCTTGTGCAGCTGGATCCTGGACTTCCTGTCATATCGCCGGCAGGTGGTAAGAGTGGGCTCCCTCACCTCCACCCTCTGACTCTCAACACAGGAGCCCCTCAGGGCTGTGTACTGTCTCCTCCTTTACTCCCTGTTTACCCATGACTGTGTTGCCACCCACAGCTCCAATATGCTAATTAAATTTGCCGATGACATTACATTGATTGGCCTTATCTCAAACAATAACGAGGAGGCCTACAGGGAAGAAGTCATCTCTCTGACGCAGTGGTGTCAAGAAATCAACCTCTCCCTCAATGTCGCAAAAACAAAGGGGCTGGTTGTGGACTACAGGAAGAATGAAGATGGGCTAACCCCTTTTGACACCAATGGATCTGGGATTGATACGGTAAATAGCTCTAAGTTCTTCAGCATCCACATCACCGAGGATCACAAGTGGTCTGTACACACAGGCACAACAGCGCCTCTTTCACCTCAGATGGTTGAGGAAGTTTGGTATGGGCCCCCAAATCCTAAGAGTTTTCTACAGGGGCACAATTGAGAGCATCCTGACTGGCTGCATCACTGCCTGGTATGGGAACTGTACCTCCCCTAATCGCAGGACTCTGCAGAGAATGGTGGTGAACTGCCCAGCACATCTGTCGTTGTGAACTTCCCATGATTCAGGACAGTTACAAAGACAGGTGTGAGAAAAGGGCCCGAAGGATTATTGGGGACCCGAGTCACCCCAACCACAATCTATTCCAGCCGCTACCATCTGGGAAACGGTACCGCAGCATAAAAACCAGGACCAACAGGCTCCGGAAACAACAGGAATTCTGCAGATGCTGGAAATTCAAGCAACACACATCAAAGTTGCTGGTGAACGCAGCAGGCCAGGCAGCATCTGTAGGAAGAGGTGCAGTCGACGTTTCAGGCCGAGTGACGACCCTTCGAAGAGTCTCGGCCTGAAACATCGACTGTACCTCTTCCTAGAGATGCTGCCTGGCCAACAGGATCCGGGACTGCTTCTTCCACCAGGTCATCAGACTGATTAACTCACACAGATTTGAGTGTATTTCGATGTTACATTGACTGTTCGATTTATTATAAATTACTATGATTGCATATTGCACATTTAGACAGAGATGTGACATAAAGATTTTTACTCCTCATGTATGTGAAGTATGTAAGAAATAAAGTCAATTCAATTCAATTCATCTCATGATTTTATACTCCTCTACATGATCACCCATCAGCCTCCTACTCTCCAGGGAAAGAACTTCAGTCTATATATTGTCTCATTATAGGTCAAGGCCCTCCCGTGCTTGAGAGTCTTTTCTACATCCAGTTCATCAACATCCTTCCTTTAGCTGGGTGAGTAGTCCTGCCCACACTCTCACCAACACCTTGTATAGCTTGAACGTTGGGAGATGGCCCAGCTCCTGCCCAAAGAAAGCACCACCACCTTCATCACTCTGTCTACCTGTCACCACTTTCAAGAACTCTACAGCTCTTTTCCTCAGTATTATTTATTTACTTTTTGTTTTTGCACAATTTGTCTTCTTTTCCACTTTGGTCATTTGTTATTCTGTGTTTGTGTGTAGTTTTTCACTAATTCTATCATATTTCTTTGTTCTGCTTGAATACCTGCATGAAAATGAATCTCAAGATAGTATATGGTGACATATATGTACTTCGATAATAAATTTATTTTGAACTTTGAACTTTCTGGGAAGTACGTATACTTGACCCCTTGGTTCGACAACATTCCCCAGTGCACTGGTGAACAAAATTCAAAAGAGTCTAGGCAAGCACGTTTCAACAAAGACAAAGAGTGTGGCTGTCAGATCAGAAGTCCCCTGCAGGACAAGGTGCATAGAGGATAGGAGGTCATGCTCCCTTCTCACTACTACCATTGGGCAGGAGGTACAGGAGCCTCAGGTCCCATGCCACCAGGTTCAGGAATAGTTATTGTCCTGCAACCATCAGGCTCCTGAACTGGCATGGATAACTTCACTCACCACAACTCTGAACTGATTCCACAAACTACAGACTCACTTTCAAGGACTCATGTTCTCAGTATTTTTTTTTGCACAATTTGTCTTCTTTTGCACATTGGTTGTTTATCAGGAGAGATCAGGCATGGTGGTAAATATCACTGGATCAATAATCCAGAGACCCAATTATACGCTGGATTTCGAATCCCACCACGGCAGATGGTGACTTTGAATTCAATAAAAATATCTGATGACCAAGAAACCATGTGGATTGTCATAAAAGCCCATTTGGTTCACTAATGTCCTTTAGGGGAGGACCACATTGCCGTCTTACCTGGTCTGGCCTATTTTTGACTCCAGGTTGTGGTTGACTCTTAAGTACTCTCTGAAATGGCCTAGCAAGCCATTTCAGTTGTAGCCAACTGCTGAAAAGAAAATAATAAGGAATGAACCCAGACGGATAACCTTGGATCAACCAACTGGAAACGACAACAGCAAAACCAGCCCTGTTGACCCTGCAAAGTCCTCCTTAGTAACATCTGGGGACTTGTGCCAGGGTTAGGAGAGCTGTCTCACAGAGCAGACAAGCAACAGTCTAACATAGTTGTACTGATAGAATCATACCTTACAGTTAACATTCCGTACTCCACCATCACCATTCCTGGGTATGTACTGTCTCACCGGCAGGACAGGCGCACTGGTATACCGCAGAGAGAGAGTTGCCTTGGCAACTCTCAATATTGACTCTGGACCCCATGAAGTCTCATGGCACCAGGTTAAACATGGGCAAGGAAACCTCCTACCACGTACCATCCTCCCTCAGCTTCAATGTCCATCACCAAGAGTGGCTCAGACCAAGCCGGTCAGGTCCTATTAGATATAACTACGAGACTGGAACTATAGCAGATGGTAAGGGAACCAACAAGAGGAAAAAACGCACTTCAAAGGTTTCAAAGGCACATTTAATGTCAGAGAAATATATACAATACACAACCTGAAATGCTTTTTCTTCAAAATCATCCATGAAAACAGAGCAGCGTCCCAAAGAATGAATGACAGTTCAATGTTAGAACCCCACAGCCCCTCCAGCTCCCCCCCACACATAAGCAGCAGCAAAGTGACGACCCCTCTCCCCCACCAGCAAAAAAAAAGCATTGGTACCCCCCACCGAGCACACAAGTGTGCAGCAAAGGTATAGACTTGCAGTACCCCAAAGACTACTTGTTCACCCAGTATTTATACCACAGGCTCTCTTTCCCCCTCTCTCTCTCTCTCTCCCTAATAAGGGAGAAAGAGATTTCCCGGTTTCACAGCGAGAGGAGAGACATAGTAAACAACACTGATTTACGATGTTAAAAGTCCGTTGCTTCGCTTTTTCCGAGCTCTGTGCCCAAAGATCTCAGGTCTCTGCGCATACAGCCAGAGATCTTCCGTCTCCCACGACACACCAATTTCCTGCCAGGGTACTGACCTTCAGTCTGCCCGTCTCCAGAGCCATGAGATCCTGGAACCCTGAAGGCGAGCTAATCTCTTAGGCCGCATTCTTGGCATATTGAATAATGGTCAGTCATGAAAATCCAAGAGCTATTCCCATCCTGCAAAGAACCAAAGTCAGTGTGTAACTCCAGGTCAGGGTCTTCAAAAGAACCCTGAAGGGAAAAACAGAGATATTGAAGATAGAAATAGAGCTGTTCCCAATGCAAGCAAAGGAATTGCAATTAGGCGCAATTGTCTCCACATTGAAGTAAACTTACACCGCGTTGTGTGGCAGTACCACTGTGCTAAATGGAACAGACATTGAACAGATCTAGCAGTCCAAGACTGGGCATCCATGAAGCACTGTGGGCCATCAGTAGCAGCAGAATTGTACTCAACTACGATCTGTAACCTCATGGCCAGGCATATCTGCTGTTCTAACATTACCACCAGGCCAGGGAATCAGCCCTGGTCCAATGAAGAGTGCAGGAGGGCATGTCCAGAACAATACAAGGTACACTTCAAAATGAGGCATCATGCTGGTGAAGCCACAATACTTGCAAACCAAACACCATAAGCAGCAAGTAATAGACAGAGATAAGTAGTTCCACAACCAATGGATCAGATCTAAGCTCTGTAGCCCTGCTACATCCAGCCGTGAATGGTGGTGAACAAGCAAACAACTCACCATCCTCAATGATAGAGTCCAGCACACCTGTGCAAAAGATAAGGCTGAGGCATTTGCAACAATCTTCAGTCAGATCATGGTCTAAAGAGATAAATAGGTGAGAGTGATTGATCTCGACATCAAGATAGCATTTGACCGAGTATGTCAATGTGAATTAGGGGGAAAGCCCTCTGCTGGTTGGAATAATAGCAGACACAAAGGAAGATGGCTGTGGTGGTTGGAGTTCAATTATCTCATCCTCAGGACATCACTGCAGGAGTTCCTCAGGGAAGTGTCTGAGGACCAACCATCTTCAGCTGCTTCATCAATGACCTTCCTTCCGTCAGAAGATCAGAAGTGGAGATGTTCACAGATGACTGCACAATGTTCTGCACCATTCATGATTCCTCAGATAGTGAAGCAGTTCATACCCAAATACAGCAGGGCCTGGACAATATCCAGGCTTGGGCTGACAAGTGGCAAGTAACATTCAAGCTATGAAAGTATCGGGCAATGACCATCTCCAACCGGAGAGACTCTAATCATCGTCCCTTGACATTTACTGGTATCACCATCACTGAGTCCCCTACTGTTAACATCCTGGGGGTTACCATTGATGGGAAACTGAACTGGTCTAGCCATATAAATACTGTGGCTACCAGAGCAGGTCAAAGGCTGGGAACCCTGCAGCGTGTAACTCATTTCCTGACTTCCCAAAGCCTGACCACCATCTACAAGGCTCAGGTCAGAAGTGTATTGGAATACTTGCCACTTGCTTGGATGAGTGCAGCTCCATCAACACTCAAGAAGCTTGACACCATCCAGTACAAGGCAGACCATTTGATTGGTACCCCTTCCACGAGCATCCAATCCCTCTCCCATTGATTAACATTTGTAGCAGTGTGTACTGTCTACAAGATGCACTGCAACAACACACCAAAGTTCCTAAGGCAGCACCTTCCAGACCCACGACCACTACAGTCTTGAAGGACGAGAACAGCAGATACCTGGGAACATCACCACTTGGAAATTCCCCCTCCAAGTCACTCACCATCCTTACTTGGAAATGTAGTTTCTTCATTGTTGCTGGGTCAAACTCACGGAATTCCCTCACTAACAGCGCTGTGGGTGGACCTACACCCCAGGGTCTGCAGCGGTTCAAGAAGGCAACTCATCACCACCTTCTCACGGGCAACTAGGGATGGGCAATAAATACTGGCTTAGCTGGCGATACCCACATCCCGTAAATGAATAATTTTTTAAAAATCAGTCTGCTTTTCATAAATTCTGATGTATTTCTTTATATTTCCTGTAAATCCTGCTGGAAAATGAATCTCCAGTTACTATGTGGTCACATTTACATACTAACTTTGATAATAAATTTACTTTGACTTTGACTGACATGGTGAAAGATGGGAAGCTTCTGTCATATGCCAAGAGTATGTTCAGAACTCAGGAAAGTCCAGACTGCAGAAGTGAAATTAAGAAAATTAGAAATGTAAAGAGAATCTGACAAATAAACTACTCAAATAAAATCCAAAGATGGTTTTATATAAGAACATGTGCATTACGAAAGACGGTTAAGATTCGCAAATGAAGAGGCAATGCTAATGTTATAGTTAAGAAGGATGAGTCTGAAATATTACAGAGACTGAACATGGTTATGGAGCTTTGAAAGTGGTCAAACCACCAGGCTCAGATGAAATATAAAATAAAAACAGAAAATGCAGGGAATACTCAGCAGGTCAAGCTGCATCTGTGGGAAGAGACATAGGGTTAGGTCAAAGACTCTTTGTCAGAACCTGGAAGGAGAGAAAAGAAGTTTATTGAACTGTGGAGGTGAGGAGGGAGGGGGTATCCTGAAGGGTAGAACCTGGCTGGCCATGGTGATAAGCTGGTTAACATGGTTAGAGAGTCATAGAACATTCGAGTAACAGGCCCTTATCTGTTCAATGAGTGAATGGGAGCAGTTAATGAGACAGAATATAGATAAAAGAATATGGGTGTGTGTGGCCTCCATCAGTCGTGGTTGACCATGGGTACTGCACCTCTAGTAGTCACTGAGAGTGGCCTCTCCAGGGCACAAGCCAGGGCAGATTTGATACAGAGATCCGTCTGTTGCCCATGCAGTGGGATGACATGCTGATGAGAGGTCCAAAGGAACGATGGAAGTCGGTACGGTTTGGTGCCAGCAGCATGGCAGGAGTTGCCGTGCCGGTTCTGGCTACAGCAGTCAGCCGCCTTCACGACTCCGACTCCAGATTTTTCCTCGGTTTACTCCCAAAGCCTTTCCTGTAAGTGGGTATAGCCGCAAGGCAGCAGAGGTTTGAAGTTGGAGTTTTCCCTCTCCCAGATGAGTTACCATTCGTGGTTAATGAGCCCCATCTGCCCGGAGCAACCGGTTTTAAGGCGCCAGTGACCTGTCTTTACCCCTTCTCCTGTCAGTGAGAACAGCTCCGCTGGGCATAAGAATCATACCATATGTGAATGCCAGGAGTTGGACTTGGTTGTCAGAGACCGTTTGAGACGCACGCCATGAAGAACATTTGTTTAGCAGTGGGAGCTTGTTCCCACCACCACCCTTCAGCTATGACTACCTTTGGAGCCATAAAAGAATGTAGAAGCAGTGAAATGTAGAGCAGGAAGACATGCCCAGCAGATCAGAGAAAAATCTAGCTAACAATAAACAAGCAAACAGAACCAATATCACAGGTGGATGACTGGTACAGATGGGGAAGTTGTATAACTCAATAGTGAATTATACAATTTAAGGTAACTTGTTTTCTATTAATAATTCTTTAGAAAGGGAATAGGGGCAACCAAGTAACAACAGGAGGGTTGTTTTAACTTCACTGGAGTCAATTCAGAGGGCCAGTATTCAGAGGGCGTGTTTGCATTTTAAAATTCACTACTGCGAAGCCTCTTCCAGTGATGCCTACACTGAAGAAGTTTAAATCTTCTCTTTGACTGGAGTTTAGTGAAACCCTCTCTCACTGCTCCCCATCTATAATTTCTTTGGCCCATCAAATTTTCAACCACATTTTGACCCAGACTCACTACTACAGCCATATATCTGCTGTCAATTTACTCCAGTTGGCTTCAGGATTCATTTTCGAGCCTCTCAATTTGGACCTTCTGAGGATCCCAGGTACTCACATTTTATTGACTCTGCCTCCCATCACTTCTGCCATTAAGCTCTGAAGGCGACCCTCTCTGCCATGAGGAGGTACCTGGCGTCCCTATCCCAGACTCTTCCACACCTCCGGGACACTTTCTTCGCCATTTGTAATGGATCTACCAGTTATCTCATCCTCCATCTTTGACTTTGTCATGTTAGGCAAGGATTGCAAGATCTTCCATCTGTAGACCCCAGAGCCTGCCGGCTCCGACACTAGCAGGCATGAACTTCGGATTGCGACCCCTGCCATCGATCTCGGTGGCTCCACCAACCCGGAATATTCAAAACCTGGACTCCAGCACCATCAATGCGGGCTCCAACGACCATGGACTCCTTCAAAGCGATTGCACAACCTCCAATTGTGACTCCAGCCTTGAACTCCAGACCGGGTCTTCACGTGCTGCTATTGTGACTCCTGTCTCCCCTTCCCCCACCACCAATCTGCAAGCCCATCTCCCCCAGATCCCACCGTCAGCTCCTGGGCCTCAGAGACTCCATCTTCCTCTCACCCCAACCCTCCCCTCTCCACTGACACCCCCAGCCTCCCCCTCCCCCTCCCCCCTCTGATCCTAGCTTTCATACGTGCCGGGTCTTTACCAACCCCTCCGACCTTCAACTGTCTGAGGCAGAGCGCTCTGTCCTCAGTAAGGGAGTTACCTTTGTCCCCCTTCGCACACACCTCAGCGTGTTCCTCGTTCGCTATGACGCTGAACTCTTCTTCCGTCGGCTCCGTCTTTGAGCCTACTTCTTCGGCAAGGACTCTCCCACCCCCCACCGATGACCCCTTCTCTCGCCTTCAACCGTCCTCCTCTTCATGGACACCCCACTCTGGTCTTCTGCCTGCTCTGGATCTCTTTATCGCTAACTGCCAACGCGACATCAACCGTCTCGACTTCACCACACCTTGTTTCCATGCCAACCTCACTCCTTCCGAACGCTCTGCTCTCCACTCCCACCTCACTAATCCTAACCTTACTATAAAACCCGTCGATAAGGTGGGTGCTGTTGTAGTCTGGCGTACTGACCTCTACCTTGCTGAGGCACAGCGACAACTCGCTGATACCTCCTTTATTTACCCCTCGATCATGACCCCACTAAGGAGCACCAGGCCGTTGTCTCCCACACCATCACCAACCTTATCAGCTCTGGGGATCTCCCATCCACTGCCACCAAACTTATAGTTCCCACACCCCACACTTCCCGTTTCTACCTCCTACCCAAGATCTATAAACCTGCCTGTCCCGTCAGACCTATTATCTCAGCTTGCTCCTGCCCCACCAAACTCATTTCTGCATAACTCAACACTATTTTACCCCCCCCTTGATCAATCCCTTCCGACCTATGTTCATGACATTTCTCACACTCTGAATTTTTTCAATGATTTTAAGTTCCCTGGCCCCCACTGCTTTATTTTCACCATGGATGTCCAGTCCCTATATACCTCCATCCCCCACCAGGAAGGTCTCAAAGCTCTCCGCTTCTTTTTGGATTCCAGACCTAACCAGTTCCCCTCTACCACCACTCTCCTCCATCTAGCGGAATTAGTCCTTACTCTTAATAATTTCTCCTTTGGCTCCTCCCACTTCCTCCAAACTAAAGGTGTAGCCATGGGCACCCATATGGGTCCCCGCTACGCCTGCCTTTTTGTTGGCTTTGTGGAACAATCCATGTTCCAAGCCTATAGTGGTATACATCCCCCACTTTTCCTTTGCTACATCGACGACTGCATTGGCACTGCTTCCTGCACGCATGCCGAGCTCGTTGACGTCATTAACTTTGCCTCCAACTTTCACCCTGAGCTCAAATTTACCTGGTCCATTTCTGACAACTCCTTCTCCTTTCTTGATCTTTCTGTCTCTGTCTCTGGAGACAGCTTATATACTGATGTCAACTATAAGCCTATGGACTATTCCTAGCCTACTATTCCTCTTCCCACCCTGTCTCTTGCAAAAATGCCATCCCCTTATTGCAATTCCTCCATCTCTGCCGCATCTGCTCGCAAGATGAGGATTTTCATTCCAGGACGCAGGAGATGTCTTCCTTTTTTAAAGAAAGGGGCTTCCCTTTCTCTACCGTCAACTCTGCTCTTAAATGCATCTCTCTCATTTCACGCACATCTGCTCTCACCCCATCCTCCCGCCACCCCACTAGGGATAGAGTTCCCCTTGTCCTCATTTACCACCCCACCAGTTTCCAGGTCCAATATATAATTCTCCGTAACTTCCGCCAACTTCAACGAGATCCCACCACCAAGCACATCTTTCCCTCCCCCCCTTTCTGCTTTCTGCAGGGAAAGATCCTAAGCAACTCCCTTGTCCATTCGTTCCCCCGCATCCCTTCCCACTGATCTCCCTCCCAGGACTTAGCCTTGTAAGTGGAACAAGTGCTACACATGCCATTACACTTCATCCCTCACCACCATTCAGGGTCCCAGACAGTCCTTCCAGGTGAGACGACACTTCACCTGTGAGCCGGCTGGTGTGAGATCCTGCGTCTGGTGCTCCCGGTGTGGCCTTCTATATATTAACCATATAACCATATAACAATTACAGCCAGAAACAGGCCATCTCGGCCCTTCTAGTCCGTGCCGAACTCTTACTCTCACCTAGTCCCACCGACCTGCACTCAGCCCATAACCCTCCATTCCTTTGCTGTCCATATATCTATCCAATTTAACTTTAAATGACAACATCGAACCTGCCTCAACCACTTCTGCTGGAAGCTCGTTCCACGCAGCTACCACTCTCTGAGTAAAGAAGTTCCCCCTCATGTTACCCCAAAACTTTTGCCCTTTAACTCTCTACTCATGTCCTCTTGTTTCAATCTCCCCCATTCTCAATGGAAAAAGCCTATCCACGTCAACTCTCTCAATCTCCCTCATAATTTTAAACACCTCCATCAAGTCCCCCCCAACCTTCTACGCTCCAAAGAATAAAGACCTAACTTGTTCAACCTTTCTCTGTAACTTAGGAGATGAAACCCAGGCAAGATTTTAGTAAATCTCCTCTGTACTCTCTCAATTTTATTGGCATCTTTCCTATAATTCAGTGACCAGAACTGTACACAATACTCCAAATTTGGCCTTACCAATGCCTTATACAATTTCAAAATTACATCCCAACTCCTATACTCAATGCTCTGATTTATAAAGGCCAGCATACCAAAACCTTCTTCACCACCCTATCATGAGATTCCACCTTCAGGGAACTATGCACCATTATTCCTAGATCCCTCTGTTCCACAGCATTCTTCAATGCCCTACCATTTACCATGTATGTTCTATTTTGATTAGTCCTACCAAAATGTAACACCTCACATTTTTCAGCATTAAACTCCATCTGCCATCTTTCAGCCCACTCTTCTAACTGGCTTAAATCTCACTGCAAGCTTTGAAAACCTACATTGTCCACAACGCCACCTATCTTAGTATCATCTGCATACTTACTAATCCAATTTACCACCCCATCATCCAGATCATTAATATATATGACAGACAACATTGAACAGATCCCTGAGGCACAGCACTACACACCGTCCTCCAATCTGACACACAGTTATCCACCACTACTCTCTGGCGTCTCCTATCCAGCCACTGCTGTATCCATTTTACTACTTTGATATTAATGCCTAACGATTGAGCCTTCCCTATGGAACCTCGTCAAAGGCCTTACTGAAGTCCATATAGACAACATCCACTGCTTTACCCTCATCAACTTTCCGAGTAATCTCTTCATAAAATTCAATGAGATTTGTCAAATATGACCTTCCATGCACAAATCCATGTTGCCTGTTCCTAATCAGACCCTGTCTATCCAGATAATTATATATACCATCTCTAAGAATACTTTCCATCGATTTACCCACCACTGATGTCAAACTCACAGGCTGATAATTGCTAGGTTTACTCTTAGAACCTTTTTTAAACAATAGAACTACATGAGCAATACGCCTATCCTCCGGCACCATCCCCATTTCTAATAACATTTGAAGTATTTCTGTCAGAGCCTCTGCTATTTCCACACTAACTTCCCTCAAGGTCCGAGGGAATACTTTGTCTGGACCCAGAGACTTATCCACTTTTATATTCCTTAAAAGCGCCAGTACTTCCTCTTCTTTAATCATCATACTTTCCATAACTACTCTTCTTGTTTCCTTTACCTTACACAATTCAATATCCTTCTCCTTAGTGAATACTGAAGAAAAGAAATTGTTCAAAATCCCCCCGCCATCTCTTTTGGCTCCGCACATAGCTGTACACTCTGATTCTCTAAGGGGCCAATTTTATCCTCACTATCCTTTTGCTATTAGTATAACTGTAGAAACCCTTTGGATTTATTTTCACCTTACTTGCTAAAGCAGCCTTGTACCTTCTTTTAGCTTTTCTAATTTCTTTCTTAAGATTCTTTTTACATTCTTTATATTCCTCGAGCACCTCATTAACTCCAAACTGCCTATATTTATTGTAGATCCCTCTCTTTTTCTGAACCAAGTTTCCTGTATCCCTTGAAAACCATGGCTCTCTCAAACTTTTAACCTTTCCTTTCAACCTAACAGGAACATAAAGATCCTATACCCTCAAAATTTCACCTTTAAATGACCTCCATTTCTCTATTACATCCTTCCCATAAAACAAATTGTCCCAATCCACTCCTTCTAAATCCTTTCACATCTCCTCTAAGTTAGCCTTTCTCCAATCAAAAATCTCAACCCTGGGTCCAGTCCTATCCTTCTCCATAATTATATTGAAACTAATGGTATTGTGATCACTGGACCTGAAGTGCTCCCCAACACATACCTCTGTCACCTGCCCTATCTCATTCCCTAACAGGAGAACCAACACAGCCCCTTCTCTAGTTGGTACCTCTATGTATTGCTGCAAAAAGCTATCTTGCACACATTTGACAAACTCCAAACCATCCAGCCCTTTTGCAGAATGGGCTTCCCAGTCTATGTGTGGAAAATTAAAATCTCCCACAAACACAACCTTGTGCTTACTACAAATATCTGCTATCTCCTTACAAATTTGCTCCTCCAGTTCTTGGTCCCCATTAGGTGGTCTATAATAGACCCCTATAAGCATCACTACACCTTTCCTATTCCTCAATTCCACCCAAATAGCCTCCCTAGATGAGTCCAGTAATCTATCCTGCCAGAGCACCACTGTTATATTTTCTCTGACAAGCAATGCAACACCTCCCCCTCTTGCCCCTCCTATTCTATCACACCTGAAGCAATGAAATCCTGGAATATTTAGTTGCCAATCACACCTCTCCTGCAGCCACGTTTCACTAATAGCTACAACATCATATTTCCAGGTATCCATCCTTGCTCTAACAATACTCCTTTCTTACAATGCTCCTAGCATTAAAATAGATGCACTTAAGAAGCTCTCCACCGCTTACTCTCTGTTTATCCTTAATGGAGCAAACAACTTTGTTTTCTTTTCCTTCTTTGTCCCCTACATCTTTGGTCTGAGTGCTCCTGATCTCTGTCCCCTGCCAATCCTCCCTCACACACTGTCTACTAGCTTTCTCTATTTGTGAACTAACCTCCTCTCTTCTAGTCTCTTTAATTTGATTCCCACCCCCCAACCATTCTAGTTTAAAGTCACCCCAGTAGCCCTCACAAATCTCCCCGCCAGGATATTGGTCCCCCTAGGATTCCCTAGATTACTACCTTTGCGGTCCTTTTTCTCAACTCCCTTCCTAACTCCCTATATTCTCCTTTCAGAACCTCTCCCCTTTTCCTACCTATGTCATTGGTATATATATATACCACGACCTCTGGTTCCTCTCCAACCCACTTCAGGATATCTTGGACGTGATCAGAAACATCCCCGACCCTGGCACCAGGGAGACAAACTACCATCCGGATCTCTGGACTGCTTCCACAGATCGCTTGTCTGACCCCCTAACTATCGAGTTTCCTATTACTACTGCCCTCCTCTTCCTTTCCCTACCTTTCTGAGCTACAGGGCCGGACTCTGTGCCAGAGGCACGGTCACTGTTGCTTCCCCCAGGTAAGCTGTCTCTCCCAACTGTACTCAAAACAGGAGTACTTATTGTCAAGGGGCACAGAAACTGGAGTACTCGGTACTCTCTATTACCTGACTCTTCCTCTTCCCCCTCTTAACCGTGACCCACTTGTCAGCCTCCTGTGGCCCAGGTGTGACCACTTGCCTGTAACTCCTCTCTATCAACTCCTCACTCTCCCTGACCAGATGAAGGTCATCGAGCTGCAGCTCTGGTTCCCTAACGCGGTCTGTTAGGAGCCGCATTTCGGCGCACCTGGCACAGATGTGGACGTCCGGGAGGCTGGGAGACTCCACGACCTCCTACATCCGGCACCGAGAACAGCAAGCTGCCCTCACACTCATACTTCCCCCTCTCCTCAAATAACAAAATATGAATACCAAACCTTCCTCGCCTCACCCGTTTCCACCTAAGCCCATTGAGCCAAAGCCTGAAGCCATTCACTCCGCTCCCAGCTCACTCCACTGCCCGCAAAAAGACACTGCCCACTGTATAAGGCTGTGTTCCTTTTAAATCTTCTGCGCTTCACTACCCGACGTCACACGCCTGTGCAGTCCCGCCTCTCTGAATGTCGATGAAAAAAAACTGAAAAATTCAAAATGGCTTCCTCTGCACTCCGCTCCGACTCTCAGACTTCCTTCTCTGAATTGGCGAGACGCAACGCAGACTGAGAGACCGCTTCTCTGAACACCTACGCTCTGTCCACCAGAGAAGGCAGGATCTCCCAGTGGCCACACATTTTAATTCCACATCCCATTCCCATTCTGATATGTCTATCCATGGCCTCCTCTACTGTCAAGATGAAGCCACACTCATGTTGGAGGAACAACACCTTATATTCCGTCTGGGTAGCCTCCAACCTGATGGCATGAACATTGACTTCTCTAACTTCCGTTAATGCCCCTCCTCCCCTTCTTACCCCATCCTTTATTTATTTATTTATTTATTTATCCCCGCCCCCTTTTTTCTCTCTCTCTTTTTTTCTCCTCCTGTCCCTCTCACAATAATTCCTCGCCTGATCTCCATCTTCCTCTGGCGCTCCTCTCCCCCTTTCTTTTTCCTTAGACCTCCCATCCCATGATCCTCTCCCTTCTCCAGCCTTGTATCCCTTTTGCCAATCAACTTTCCAGCTCTTGGCTCCATCCCACCCCCTCCTGTCTTCTCCTGTCATTTCGGATCTCCCCCTCGCCCTCCCACTTTCAAACCTCTTACTATCTCTTCTTTCAGTTAGTCCTGACGAAGGGTCTCAGCCAGAAACGTCGACTGTATCTCTTCCTATAGATGCTGCCTGGCCTGCTGCATTCCACCAAATTTTGTGTGTGTTGCTTGAATTTCCAGCATCTGCAGATTTCCTCGGACCAGTATAATTCTTCATTTAGAAAGACAGAGTCTAATCAGGTACATTGGGCATGGATTTGTTAAAGATATGCCAAGTCTAACTAACTTGATTGAAATATTTGAAGGTAACAAGAGTTGATGAGGAGAGTGAATTTGATGCAATCTAGCGAAACTCTTTGGCAACATCCTACATAAGCAATGATGCAGGGAGTTGCCTATTCCTCTGCCACCTGACCCACTGAATGCCTCCAGCAGTTTTTTTTTTAATTTTGTCTCTTACACACCAGACTGTTTAAACAAGAAAAGGCCAATTGAAACTGAAGGTAGAACAGCAAACCGGAGGGAACATTGGCTCCATGACAGGAAACAAAATGTAATGGTGTTTCTGCGGATAGAAAGCTGCTCCTTACTAGTTCTGCAGAGCTCAACTCTTAAGCCCCTTGCATTGTGTAATAGGTCTTAAAGATTTAGAACTAGCTTAGGGGATGCAGTGTAAAGAGTGGCCACATGGTTGACAATAAGGAGGATAGTATAACATTGCAGGGTGATATGGATATTAGTTGGGCAGAAAAGTAGTAAATAAAATTTAAGGCAATGAAGTCCAAGGGAACTACTTGACTGCACTTGGAGTACTGTGAGCAGTTTTAGGCCCTTTATCTAAGAAAGGGTGTGCTGATATTGGGGAGAGTCCAGAAGAGGTTCATGAAAATGATCCCAGGAATGAAAGGGTTAACATATGAGGAGTGTTTGACGGTGGGAGAGTCTAAGACCAGAGGGCACAGCCTTGGAATACAAGGGTGTTCTTTAGAACGGAGATGGGAAAGAATTTCTTTAGCCAGAATGTGGTGAATCTGAGGAATTCATTGTCACAGAACAGGCTAAGTCATTGGGTATATTTGGTGAAGGTTGATAGGTTAGAGTTACATGGAACAGACCCTTTGACCCATCATATCTGTGCTGAGCAGGATGCCAAATTATACTGATCTCTCTGCCTGCAAATGATCCATAGACATCCATTCTCTGCTTATTCATATGCCAGCTTCTACCCCATCACATTCACATTTCTGAACAGCCTATAAATTCAAGAAAACTACCTCACTGTTGTAACACACACAAAATGCCGGAGGAAATCAGCAAGTCAGGGAGCATCCATGGAAGGGTATAAACAGTCGATGGTTCAAGCAGAGACACCCCTCCCCACCATCAGGACTGGAGAGGAAGGAGGCAGAAGCCTGAATAATGTCAAGGGAAGGGAAACAATGAGGGGAAATTATTGGAAATCAGAGAGAATTGATGTTCATGTTCATGCCATTAGTTTGGAGGCTACCCAGACAGAATATGTGATGTTTCTCCAACCTGAGTTTGGCCTCAGTGTGGCAGTAGAGGAAGCCATGGACAGACATGTCAGAATGGGAACGGGAAGTCAAATTGAAATAGATAGCCACTGGGAGATTCTGACTTCTTATTCTGGCTTCTTTCCCCTTCCTTTTCAATCCTGATGAAGGATCTTGGCCGAAACGTCAGCTGTCCATTCCCCTCCATAGATTTTCCTGACCTGCCGAGTTCATCCAGCATCTTGTGCATATTTATATATATTCAGCATCTGCAGAGTCTTGTGTTTATAATTTGCTACCTCATACCTCCCTATTCCTCTTTTGCACTATTTATTTTATTTTTGTTGTAATGTATAATAATATTTTGTCTGGCACTGTGCTGCTGCACCAAATAACAAATTTCACAACTTATGCCTGTGGGTCTGATTCTGTCTCTCTAAAAGCTTCCACTACCACTCCTGGCAGCGCGTTCCAAACACACACCATTCTGTATAAAAACAAACGCCCATCTCCTTTAAACTGCCTCCTTCCATTCTAACTTAAAGCTGTGCATTCTAGTATTCGACATTTCTACCCCGATAAAAAGATTTTGTCTGTCTACCCTAGTTCACAGGCCGGGATGTTCTATCAGCTGCTGGGCTCAGTTTCTTGGGTCTATTGTTCTCCCGCCAGAATAAAAGCAAAGTGCATTTATGCAGCACCCAATCACATCCCTCAGCCCAAATTGCCATGACGACAGGCAGTGGAGACAAAGAGGCAAATCATTGCAGGATGTGATAGAAGAGCATGTCAGTTAGACACAAGAGACTCTGCAGATGCTGAAAATCCAGGGTAGCACATACAAAATGTTGGAGGAACTCAGCAGGGCAAGCTAGCATCTATGGAGAGGAACAACAGTTGTTGTTTTGGTCCTGATGGTTCTTGACTAGTATAGATGTCAAAAGCTATGGGGAGAATGAAGGAGAATGGAGTGAAGAAGGAAATCAAATCTGCCATGGTGGAACATATTTGATGGGCTGAATGGCCTAATTTGGCTCCACTGTCTTACAGTCTTATGGAATACATTTGCAGAAAGGAAAGGAATTTGCAATAAACTGTAATATATGGGAGGAGATCAGGAATGTGGGGGAACAGAAATACAGATGTGTTTGACTGTAGGTCTGAAAAGCAGCAGAACAAGTTAATGAGATGGACAAAAGGGCATATGAGGCTCTTAGCTGTATTCAGATTCAGATTTATTTATCACACTTACTCTGGAACATGCAGTGACAGTGTCCTTTCATTAACACCCAACACACACCCAAGGATGTGCTCATCAGGGTATCTAAAGTGGAGAGGCTCAGTAACCTTAATTTCCTCGGCATTACCATTTCAGAGGATCTGTCCTGGGCCCAGCACACAAGTGCCATTACAAAGAAGGTGCAGCAATGCTTCTACTTTTTTAGAGGTTTGCAAAGATTCAGCATGTCATCTTCTAAAACTTCAACATGCATCACAGATCATGATGAATGAGGACCCTGGATAAGGGCCCAAACTCTAGGCCTCAACACTAGACCTCGTACTCCAGTAGACCTAAACTCTGGCCTGTCCTCCAATTCCCCCACATCCCCATCCCTAAACATAGCCTAACCTCTAACTCCCCTCTCTGACCCCCCAAACCTAAAATAATCCGAAATCTAATTATATCTGAGTTGCGACCTTGATGGAGGTCACAGCTTGGAGCCATCTTTAATATTACTCAAGACCTAGAACACTAAAGAAAATCAAGAAACAGGAAATTCAGGAAATACTCAACAAATCAGGCAGCAACTATGGAGAGAGAAACTGAGCTAATACTTCAGGTCATTGATCCTTAAGAAAAGAACAAGTCTGTTAGAACTTAGTTGGCCACTGCCCGGTTATCGCAGGTACCGCTGGAAAGGGTACACTGGTGACGGAGTAGAGGAGGTTTAAGAAGTTGATGCCAGAACAGTTAGATTAAGGTTACAGCATAAAACATGGAACAGTACAGCTCAGCAACAGGGCCTTATTGTGCTAATGACAACCCTTCCAATGAGCTGCTCCTTATCCAATCTTTCCAGTGTAGCCATAATCTTCCTAATCTTTAACACCACCATCATAACCACCCTCAACAGTTGTTGATTGTGATAGACCACACTCAGAGTTCAAAGTGCATACACGTCACCACATACAGCCCCCAGATTCTTTTTACTGAGGGCATACTTAGCAAATCTATAGAACAATAACTAAACAGGATCAATGAACAACAAAGTGGGCAAATGCAAATATAAATAAATTGCAATAAATAATGAGCCTGAAATAACATGAAATGAAAGCACGAAATAACAAGATAAAGAGTCCTTAAAGTGAGACCATCGGTTGTGGGAACACCAGAAATAGAAAGAGTGTAGTTATCCCCTTTTATTCAAGAGCCTGATTGTTGAGGGGTAGTAACTGTCCTGAACCTGGAACTGCAAGTTTGAGGTACTTGTATCTTCTAGTTGATGGCAGCAGCCAGAGAAGAGTATGACCTGGATGGCAAGGATTTTTGATGATGGATGCTACTTTTCTACAACAACATTTCATGTAGATGTGCTGACTGGTTGGGAATGTTTTACCTGTGATGTACTGGCTAAATCCACTACCTTTGTTAGGATTTTCCATTCAAATGTATTGGTGTTCCCATACCAGGCTGTAATACAGCCAGTCAGCTTACTTTCCACCACACATCTACAGAAGTTTGTCAAGGGTTTTGATGACATGCCAAATCTCTGCAGACTCCTGAGCATGTAGAGGTGCTGTCGTGCTTTCTTTGCAATTATATTTATGTAATGATCCAGGACAGGCCCTCTGCGATAGTGACACCCAAGAAATTAAAGTTACTGACTCTCTCCACCTCTGATCCTCTGATGATTACTGGCTTATGGACCTCTGGTTTCCCTCTCCTGAAGTCTACAATTAGTTCCTTGGTCATATTGACATTGAGTAAGAGGTTATTGTTATTACACCATTCAGCCAAATTTTCAAGTTCCCTCTTGTATGCAGATTCATCACCAGCTTTGAAACAGCCCACAACAATGGTGTCATCAGAAAAACTTGTATATGGTGTTGGAGCTGTGCTTCGCCACACACTCAGAGGTGTAAGGTGAGTAAAGCAGGGGGCTAAGCACACATCCCTGTGGTTCTCCTGTGCTGATGGAGATTGTGGAGGAGATGCTTTTTCCAATCTTACTCTCGCAGAAATGTCACCTTTACCTCGGCCAGATAGTCTGAAGTGGCCACATCTGGTGCAGAGCTTTTCACAGTGCAGATGTTGGTTGTTCTGATTGTCATTAAGTTTAGTGCTTTGAAGTTCATGGGCCGTTGTTAGAGTCAGTTCCCCTGTGCCTAAGTGTCCACAAATTTCACAAGCTTTTTTCCGCTATATTTTTATTAATTAATTTACATATAAGAATACAGAGTACAGGAAATATATATATATATATATCAATACATTATGCTAAATCGCATATAAATATGACATATTTGTTTGCCATATATACTAATATCTATTAATGATCTGGATGATGGGGTAGTAAATTGGATTAGCAAGTATGGAGATGATACTAAGATAGACGGAGTTGTGGATAATGAGGTAGGTTTTCAAAGCTTGCAGAGAGATTTAGGACAGTTAGAAGAGTGGGCTGAAAGATGGCAGGTGGAGTTTAATGCTGATAAATGTGAGGTGCTACATTTTGGTAGGGCGAATCAAAATAGGACATACATGGTAAATGGTAGGGCATTGAAGAATGCAGTAGAACAGAGTGATCTAGGAATAATGGTGCATGGCTCCTTGAAGGTGGAATCTCATGTGGATAGGGTGGTGAAGAAAGCTTTTGGTATGTTGGCCTTTATAAATCAGAGCATTGAGTATAGGAGTTGGGATGTAATGTTGAAATTGTACAAGGCACTGGTAAGGCCAAATTTGGAGTATTGTGTACAGTTCTGGTCACCGAATTATAGGAAAGATGTCAACAAAATTGAAAGAGTACAGAGAAGATTTACTGGAATGTTACTTGGGTTTCATCTCCTAAGTTACAGAGAAAGGTTAAACAAGTTGGGTCTTTATTCTTTGGAGCATAGAAGGTTGGGGGGGGGACTTGATAGGGGAGTTTAAAATTATGAGGGGGATTGAGAGAGTTGACATGAATAGGCTTTTTCCATTGAGATTGGGGGAGATTCAAACAAGAGGACGTGAGTTGGGAGCTAAAGGGCAAAAGTATAGAGGCAACATGAGGGGTAACTTCTTTACTCAGAGAGTGGTAGCTGTGTGGAACGAGCTTCCAGCAGAAGTGGTTGAGGCAGGTTCGATGTTGTCATTTAAAGTTAAATTGGACAGCTATATGGACAGGAAAGGAATGGAGGGTTGTGGGCTGAGTGCAGGTCGGTGGGACTAGGTGAGAGTAAGAGTTCAGCATAGACTAGAAGGGCCAAGATAGCCTATTTCCGTGTTGTAGTTGTTATATGGTTACGGTTAATCAATTCGTAACATTGAAATATAGTAATTTATTATATAAAAAATCTAACCCACTACCAAGACTGAAGCTGATTAGTAAACAAAAACATGGAAAAAAATTATTAGTCATCATCTGTGCTTTAACAGCAAACCTGTGCTTTAACAGGTTTAACAGGTTTTGAAAATAATTCAGTAAAGGTCCCCACAATGTTTGAAAGCCTTGACTAGATTCAGAGATTGAACATCAAATCTTCTCTAAATTTAAACATGATATCACATAACATAACCATTGGGCGTGAATAGGAGGGGCCGCATCTTTCCATTTAAGCAAAAGCGACCTTCTGGCCATAAGAGACATAAAAGCCAAAATGTGCAAGTCAGCTGACTCCAAAATAATATCCTTTCCTCCAACAATACCAAATAAAACAGTCAAAGTTTACTTTAAAAAGTTTTAAAAAGGCTTCACGCACAACACGCTGGAGGAACTCAGCAGGTCGGGCAGCATCCGTGGAAAAGATCGGTCGATGTTTTGGGCCGGAACCCCAGACGAAGGGTTCCGGCCCGAAACATCGACCGATCTTTTCCACGGATGCTACCTGACCTGCTGAGTTCCTCCAGCATGTTGTGAGTGTTGCTTTGACCCCAGCAACTGCAGATTATTTTGTGTTCTTAAAAAGGCTTAAAGTTTACTTCTAAAAGTATCAAGAAAGTTTGAAATACTTCTTTCCAAAATTTTCCAAGACTCGGACATGTCCAAAACATATGAATGAGTAAAGCTTCTCTATTATTACATTTATTACATTTATCCGGAGAGATATCCAAGTAAAAGCGAGACTTATCCTTAGTCATATGGGCCCTATGGACCACTTTAAATTGTAGGAGCGAGTGGCAAGTACATAACGATGAAGTGTTAACCAATTTAAAAATTTGATTTCAAGTTTCCTCAGAAATTGAAGTCTGGAAATCTTGTTCCCAAAGATATTTAATTTTATCTAAAGGAACACTTCTCATTCCAAGCAGCATATTATAAATATTAGATATAGATCCATTATAAAAAGGTTTCAAATTAAAGATTACATCTAGTAGATTCTTATCAGGACTTTTAGGAAATGTACTTGTTTAAGACCATAAAAAATTTTATTTGTAGGTATCGAAAAAAATGAGTTCTGGGTAAACAATATTTAGTTGACAGTTATTCAAATGAAAAAAGACTTCCCTCTACAAACAAATGTCACACTGGCGGGGGCATAGGGAGCAAGGATGGACCCAAATGCAAGACACATCTTGTGAGGTTAATTAAATTTAGTTTATTGTTCGATATCAGGAGAGCTAGGCAGGAGCAGGAGTAGTGAACTGGACAAGGACTGAGGACTACGACTAGGCTGGGACCAATGGTCTGGGCTAGGACTCGGAATCGGCTCCCAGAACCAGAAGAGACATGAAGAGGCTAGAGTACGGACTCCGAGCCCGAGACTGGGCAAGGACCCAGTACCTGGGTCTTGCCTCGGGCTCGGACCCCAGAACCAGGCATGGACATGACATGGGCTAGGGAGAGGAGGAACATGGGAACACAGAGCCTCGGTCTCGGGAGAGCAAGTACATGGAACCATGGACACATACACAGAACATAGAGTCGGTACCCCTCCTTGGGTACAGGACATAGGGCTGGGACTCACACACAGAACAGAGAGCCGGGACCCCTCCTTGGGTACAGGACATAGGGCCGGGACTCATGACCCTCCACGGGGCAACGGCAAGACGGCCTGACTTACCCCACGGAGGCGAGGACAAGACAAGACAGAACATGACCCCCCGCGGGGCAACAGTAAGACGGCCTGATCTACCCCACGGAGGCGAGGACAAGACAAGACAAGACATGACTCCCCGTGGGGCAATGGCAAGACAGCCTGACTTACCCCACGGAGGCGAGGACAGGACAAAACATGACTCCCCGCAGGGCAATGGCAAGACGGCCTGACTTACCCCACGGAGGCAAGGACAAGACAAGACAAGACCAACACGAATGAACATCAGACATTACCTATCTAGCTCCGGTGATGGAACTAGACCGAAGTGCAGGCAGGGGCTGCAGATGAGGGCTAGAGGTGAGAGGGGCAGAGAAGGGATTCAGCCAAGGGGGTAGGACAGGAATCACAGACCGCCAGGGCCAGGACTTGACTTGGTGCTTGAATGCTGCCAGAGCCAGGACATGACTTGGAGCTTGAATGCTGCTAGGGTCAGGATTTGACTTGGTGCTTGAATGCCACCGGAGCCAGGACTTGACTTGCAGCCTTCAGGTAATGGGGAGCTCTCAACTTGGCCCGCGAACAGTAGACAGCGGTTCTTGATTCCCTCCGCGGGTTAACTGACAGACCCACCTTGATGAGGAAACTTTGCAGGCTCGCTTTAGCGAGGTAACTGGACAGGGTTGCTCCAGTGAGGAGAGGTGAATTACTGGCACTCACTTCGGCAGAGACTAGGCTTGCTCTGGCCAGATGACATCAGCACACCCTACCTTGGATGACTTTGCAGACGCTCCCGCACTGAACGGCTGAAATCCGGAGACTATAAACTACCGGTTCAGCCGAGTGTTAATTGCCTCTAATCACCAAAGTCGAGGGACACAGGAAAACAGGGAATCAACGGTCCGGATCGTAACATAAACAAGCTAAATTTAAAGGGACCCCGATCCGGACCATGACAACAAGTTCTGAAAGCATTTAATACCTAATCTATCCCATTCTTTAAAAGCCACATCAATCATAGAGGGGTTAGAAAAATAATTAGAAAAAATGGGACTCAAAAGAGAAAATCTCAATAAGCCAAAGTATATTTGGAATTGTATCCAAATTCTCAAAGTGTGTTTATCTCCCAGATTATCAGTTAACTTACTCAGAGACAAAGGGAGTGAGGATTGGAGAAGAGAAATAATAGAGAATTTATTAACAGTTAGATTCTAAAAAAACCCACATCGGATAATCTTCACGATTTATGTAATATAACCAGAATGTAAGATTTCTTATATTAACTGCCCAATAATAAAATCAAAAGTTTGGTAAGGCTCATCCTCCATTCTTTTTATCTTTCTGAAGATGAATTTTGCTTAATCTGGAATGCTTATTCTTCCAGATATATATAATAGTCAAGGGAATCAAAAAAGGATTTAGGAATAAAAATCAGCAATGCCTGAAAAAGATATATAAATTTAGGTAAAATATTCATTTAGATAGAGTTGATTTGACCAATCAGCGATAATGAAAGAGACGACCAATTTGATAGAATTCTTTTTACGTGATTCAATAGGGTAAGAAAATTTTCTTTAAATAGACAGTTCCAGTTTTTAGTGATTGTTACACCTAAGTAGGTAAATTGGTTTCTTACAATTTTAAAAGGAAGGTTAGAATTTTTTGGTATCAAATTGTTCAAAGGAAAAAGTTCATTTTTATATAGGTTTAATTTATAACCTGAGAACTGGCTAAAACAGGAGAGTAAAGAAAGCACAGGAGAGTATAAGCAATGAGGAAAAGGTTTTGTAAAATTCTCCAGAAAATCTGTCTGGACCCAGAGCTTTCCTCAAACGTACTGAGCACACAGCCTCAACAATTTCCTCAAAAGAAATAGATTGTTCCAACAACTTTCTGTTGTTGGCAGAAATTGTAGGAATGTTTAGTTGATCTAAGAAAATTGTTCATTACAGTGTTATCCTAAGAAGACGCCGAACTATAAAGTTTAGAGTAAAATTCTCTAAAAATATCATTTATTTCTAAATAATCAGTTGTCCTATCACCATTGTCTTTGCAAATTTCTTTAATCTGTTGTTTAGCTATAAAGGTTTTAATTTGCTCAGCCAATAATTTACCTGTTTTATCTCCATGAATATAAAATTGACTTTTATCTTTTAGGAGTTGGGTTTCAATTGGATAAGTTAAAAGGAGATCATATTTAGTTTTAATTTCAGCATGTCTTTTATATAAGGCAGGTTCTGGAGCCAAGGCTTGGTCTAACTGTTTCAGCTGATTAACTAAATCACTTCTCTCTTTATTAGCTTTTTTCTTAATACTTGCAGTGTAAGAAATAATTAGTCCTCTAATATACGCCTTAAAGGCATCCCATCTGATAAGACTAGAAGTCTCCTCTAACGTATTCTCTTCAAAAAAAAAAGTAATTTGTCTCTCCATAAACTTTAAGAAACCTTTATCAGATAACAAAGATTTTGTAGATTAAATGGCCAAGATCTATTTGTTCGAAGAAGACCAGGGAGATTTAAAGATGGAAACACAGGAGCATGATCTGAAACAGCAATCTCTTTATATTCACAGGATCAAACTAACGGAATCATTTGGTTATCAATAAAAAAAATCAATCCTTTAATATGTATGATGGACATGAGAGAAAAACGAATATTCCTTGTCTACTGGATGAAAAAAAGGGCAAGCATCAATAATACCACATTTCATTAAAAAAGATTTAATAAACACAGGTGATTTATTTGGTATCATTGGTTTAGAAGATGAATGATCTAAAACTGGATCTAAGCAACAATTAAAGTCTCCACCCATCACCAATGAGTACAGACTTAGATCTGGCAAAAATTAAAAAAAGCTCAAAGAAACCTGGGTCATCTATATTCGGAGCATATACATTGGCAAATACCATTAATTTGTTATTTCATTTCCCTGATACTATAACAAAACGCCCATTAGTATCAGAAATTACTTTATGTTGAACGAAGGGAACTTTATTATCTATAAGGATTGAAACTCCTCTAGCTTTGGCCTGAAATGAGGAATGGAAATGAGATGCTCTCCATCAATAAAAAGGCATGAATTGTCACACTTACGTATATGGGTTTCTTGAAGAAAAACAATTGGTACCTTAAGTTTTTTAATATAGGCAAAAATCTTATTTCTTTTCACGCAGCCCTTTCACGTTAAAACTAAGTAAGTTAATACTTTGATCCATTTTAAAACTATTTAAAAGAAAGGTTAAAATAGTAATCAGAAAAATATAAATTAAACCCAAATAATAAACCTTGAGATATATTAGCTAAGCAACAGAATTGACTAGATTCCCAAATCAGCTTCAAGAAAAAAGAACTTCCCATCTCCCTCCCTCCTCCCAAAGAGAGAAACTCCGGCAAAGAACAACCACTATCTATTTCCCCTAAACACATTCCCTTCAAAAGCCTGTTGGAACCGCTCAAAAGGATTCAAGGTTATTTACTGTTCCATCCAAGACTAAATAATATACAATGGAAAACAAGCTTAGACAAGTTTATCAAACAGAAATAGCAATTATTCATACTGAAAAATACTAAACAGTCATTTTTAATATGTAGTATTTCTGATTTTGCAAGATTTTTAATCTATTCAATGTAAGTATAGTCATTTTTTCAGTCCAAAAATTCTTGCGCCTGCTCCTTTGTATAAAACCATTTAAATGATCCATTTTCCAATGTAATTCTCAATCGAGCTGGAGAACGAAGATAGGGTTTAAAATTTTGGCTATATAGCTCTACTATAACTTTTTTAAACTTAACATGTTCTGCCATAACTTCTGATGAAAAATCTTCAAAAATACGAATCTTTTGATCCTGGTAGTCAATCATACCTTTTCCATGGGCAGCACGAATCAGACGATCCTTTATTTGATATTCATGGAAACATATAATGACTTGGTTTTCATTTTGAAGTCAATCTGGAGATAGACGACCTGTGGGCACGATCAATCAAAGGCAGAGACTTTGTAATATGAGGGAATAATTCCATCAAAAAGTTTGCAAAAAATTCTTTAGGATTATCTCCTTCTGTTTGTTCTTTAAGTCCCAAGATTTGTAAATTGTTCCTCCTACTTCTGTTTTCCAAATCAATAATCTTCTGTCTCAATATTCCGTTGGACTTGGATTGTTTTTCATACAGCTTTTGCATATCATCCATTCTCTCGTCCAGTAAAGTAATAACACCTTCATGTTCCTTTATCTTCTTATCATGCTCGGTTAGAATTGCTTGAATATCTTCTAGTCTTGTACCTATTTGTTTAATTTCAGCGCTGATTTCTTTTCTGAACTGTTGAAACTCCTCAGTAAGCTTTTGAATTGTGCCCGTAATATCTTCCAAAGATGCTTTGGTAGTCATAGTAAAATAATATCTCATCTAACAGTAGTATTTCAAAAGGTTGGAGAGAAAAGTTAGTAAATTAGGAGCACCAGGAAAGCGCTGTTACTCCATCAGCAGCCAGCAGGCAAATCCACAAATTTCACCGTTTTCCTGGATGAATGAGCTAGGGATTTTCTCTTGGGAACAGAGGAGGATGAGAGGTGTACAAGATAATAAGAGGCAAAGATTGAATGGACAGCAAGAGACTTTTTTCCCAGGGCCGAAATAGCTGATATGAAGGGATGTAATTTTAAGGTGATTGACGGTAAGTATGGGGGGGGGGGGCGCTGTGGGAATACACTTCTATATGCACTTACAGTGTCCTATTCTGGTTGACTGCTGGTGACATGATGTTCCACGGGGGATGGTGTCGGGACTACTTCTTTTTATGTTATATGTCAATGCTTTTGGATGGGGAATTGATGGCTTTGTGGTGAAGTTTGCAGATGATATAAAAAAGGTGGGTACTACCTACCGGCTGTTGATGGAGTAGAAGCATTTTTATAATTGCTCCTACTCCACTTACTGTTTCCAACTTGTTTTGAAAACTTACTTTTACACACAATATTGTTTTATGATGAGTACTGCCAAAGCTACTAAAAAGAAGAGGACCCTCCTATAACTTTGGAATCTATTATGGAGAAACTTTGGAAGCATAGAAATGAACTTTCAGAGGAGCTCCAGCAGGACTTCTGGCAACTCAGCGCTGAATTTAAACGAATGGATGTAAAATTGTATTCTATTCAAAAAACTTTAAGTGAACAAGATAAATGAATAAAGGAGAATGAAAACACTTTGACGACGGTGGATGCAAAGATTGATGACCTGGAAAAGATCTGTGATAAACAATCAAAGGTTAATGAAAAATTAAGTCAGAAGATTATCGACTTAGAAAATGGAAACAGAAGAAATAATTAATGTATTCTGGGTTTTAAAGAGTTAATGGAAGGCAAGCAGCCTTCGGAATGTTTTGCAAACCTTTTGGCTAACTTATTTCCGAATATTTTAAAATCTCCACCTAAAATAGACAGAGTTCATAGATCGCCAGTACCAAGACCTCCTTCAGGAGAGTGACCCTGTTCAGTGATATTTTGTCTTTACGACTTTCAAACAAAGAAACTTTTAATTCGTGAATCCTGTCGGAAAGGTATGATTAGTTATGAAGGCCAAAAGATCAGAATTGTGGAGGATTTTTCACCTGAGGTGTTGAATGAACACTTCAAGTTTAAAAAGGTTATGTCCGAGTTGTATAATAAAGGTTTTAAACCCTCTCTTCGTTACCCCGGTCGTCTTAGAATTATTTTGAAAGATGGCTCTCAGAAATGGTTCCGTTCAACTCAAGATGTGCAGGATTTTTTAATTTCCGAATCAGTATCAGAAGTTTAACTGTCCAATAATTCCCTACATAAATCTATGTTGCGTCTGTCTGATGGATCCTTTTTTTAGAATTAGCAGTCTAACAGATCATTACTTTCTTTTATGAACAATTGTTTTTTTTTACTTTTGATATACCTTCATATCTTTTTTTGTACTTTTATTCCTTTGCTTAGAAAGTTAAGGACTTAATATCAGTAAGTTTTTATTGCGTTGATATTTTCCAAGTTAATATGTTTTGAATTTTCTTAATTCTCTTTAATATTTTATGCTATATTTTTTCATCAGCTTTTTTTTAATAAGTTTAATTTTGCTCTGTTTTTTGTTGTGTCTTGTTGGAATGCAATTAGCCTTGAAAATTTTTTGGAGCTCAGCCAGTAGATTGTTTTGGGTGGGTAATGTTGATAGGTTTAGCTGTCGACTGTCCTTTGGTCGACTTTCTCTCTTTGGGTGGGGGTTGTGGGGTGGATTTCTTCTTTTCTATCAGCTGTTTGGTTCTCTTAGCTTCATTTGTTGCTTGATTACTTTATCTTAAAGCTCATTGTTTGGATTTAATATACATTCCAGCGGTTTTTATTCCAACCTCTTTTTAAAGCAATATTTAAAATGGACCATACTATTAATTTACTTATTTTTAATGTGAAAGGATTAAACCACCCTGTGAAACGTAATAAGATATTTAATTTTATTAAGAAATTGAATGCCTCAATTATTTTTATACAAGAAACACATGTTCATAAATGTGATAATTTACGCCTTTTCAGCTGTTGGAAGGGCTTATTGTTTCATTCATTCTTTCAGGCTAAGACCAGAGGAGTATCGATTGTTATAAACAATTCAGTTTCTTTCGTTCAACATAATGTAGTGTCTGATACCAATGGGCGTTTTGTTATAGTGTCAGGGAAATTAGATAATAAATTTGTATGCCCTGAATATAGATGATCCAGGTTTTTTTGAACGCTTTTTTTTGCTTTTACCAGATTTAAGATTTAGGAGGAGAATTCAACTGTTGTTTAGACCCTGTTTTAGATCACTCATTTTTTAAACGATTGACTTTTAGTAGATCTGCCTCCTTTATCCAATCTTTTCTAGTGCAATGTGATATTGTTGATGTTTGGCGCTTTTTGTATCCAACAAAGAGTACTCTTTTTTTTCTCATGCCCATTTTGCATATTCTCAGATTGATTTTTTTTTGTTGTTGATAGTCAATTAATTCCATTGGTTCAATTCTGTGAATATAAAGAAATTGCTGTTTCAGATCATGCTTCTGTGTTTTTATTTTTAAATCTTCCGGGTGTCTCCCAGATAAACAGATTCTGGCATTTTAATCCAACTCTGTTATCTGATAAGTACTTTTTAAAATTTTTGGAGAGAAAAATTACTCTTTTTTTTTTGAAGAGAATACACTAGAAGAGATTTCTAGTCTTATTTTATGGGATGATTTTTTGGGCTTATATTAGAGGATGAATTATTTCTTTTACCGCAAGTGTTAAGGAAAAAGCTAATGAGGAGAGAATTGAATTAGCCAATCAGTTGAAACAATTAGACCAAAAATATGCTTTGACTCCAGATCCTGCTTTATATAAAAGACGTGTTGAAATTAAAACTAAATACGATCTGCTTTTAACTTATCCAACTGAAACTCAACTTTTAAAAGATAAAAGTCAGTTTTATGTTCATGGAGATAAAATGGGTAAACTATTGGCTAACCAATTAAAGACCTTTATAGCGAAAGGCCAAATTAAAGAAATGTGTAAAGCCAGTGGTGACAAAACATCTGGTCATTTAGAAATAAATATACTTTTAGAGAATTCTATTCTAAGCTTTATAGTTCTGATCCTCCTAAAAATAATACTGTAATGAATAACTTCTTAGATCGATTAAACATTCCTACACTTTCTGATGATAATCGAAAATTGCTGGATCAATTTTTATGGGATGATTTTTTTGGGATGATGTTGTTCACTCTTGTATTCCGGGATGGCTCCAGGTCCTGATGGATTTTCTGGAGAGTTTTATAAGGCTTTTTCCTCTTTGCTTATACCTCACTTATATTCAGTCCTTTCAGACTCTTTTAAATTAGGTAGGTTGCCACAATCTTTTTATGAAGCCTCTATTTTGCTTATTCTTCAAAAGAATAAGGATCCAACTGAATTTTCTTCTTATAGACCAATTCCCTTACTTAATGTTGATATTAAAATTTTATCTAAGCTTTTGGCTCATAGGATTGATAATATTTTGCCATCTATTATTTCTGATGATCAGACTGAATTTATCAAAAATCGATACTCCCACTTTAATATTCGTCGTTTATTGAATGTTATTTATTCTCCTTCTGAAGAGATATCGGAATGTTTGATATCCTTAGATGCTGAAAAAGCCTTTGATTGGGTTGAATGGATTTATTTAAAACCTTAGAAAAATTTAACTTCGAGCCCGATTTTTATTCAATGGATTAATTTACTTTATTTATCTCCCTCCACTCAGGTTCTTACTAACTCTAAGAATTCTAAACCAATGTGGAGCTAGACAAGGCTGTCTTTTGAGTCCTTTGCTTTTTGATTTGGTTTTAGAACCTTTAGCTATTGCTTTCCGGGAATCTAATGATATCACTGGTATTTTAATGAGGGGTATTACTCACAAAAGTCTCACTTTATGTTGATGATCTTTTGCTCTACATTTCTAATGTGGAGTTTTCTTTGCCTTCTGTACTTTCTTTACTCTCCTGCTTTAGTCAGTTTTCAGGATATAAACTTAACTTTCATAAGAGTGAACTTTTTCCTTTGAATAATTTGGTACTAGTTAATACGAACCTTCCTTTTAAAATTGTAAGAAATCAATTTACTTATTTAGGCATAACAATTACTAGGAATTACAAATTCCTTTTTAAAGAAATTTTTTTACACTTCTGAATTATGTTAAGAAGGCATTATCAAATTGGTCACCCCTCTCTTTATCATTGATAGGCCGAATTAATTCTATTAAAATGAATACTTTGCCTAAATTTTCATATTTATTTCAGGCTGTACCTGTTTTTATTCTTAAATCCTTTTTTTGATTCTCTGGATTCTGTTATATCTTCTTATATATGTAAAAATGAAATTCCTCAATTAAATAAAGTTTATCTTCAAAAACCTAAAAAGAATGGAGGTTTAGCCTTACCCAATTTTAGATTCTGGGCAGTCAATATACTGAATCTTACGTTTTGGTTATATTATACAGGTGTCCCCCGCTTTTCGAATGTTTGCTTTACGAAACCTCACTGTTATGAAAGACCTACATTAGTACCCTGTTTTCGCTAACAGAAGGTGTTTTCACTGTTACGATAAAAGCAGCATGCGAAAAAAGCAGCGCGCGAGAAAAAACAGCGCACGATAAAAGGCAGCCGCTCTCCCCCGGATTCAGAATGGCATCTCGCTGGCATTGCTTAAACACATGCCTGTGAGCAGCCGTTTGCAAGATGAGTTCCAAGGTATTGGAAAAGCCTGACGGAGCTCGTAAGTGTGTTACACTTAGCGTAAAACTAGACATAATTAAGCATTTCGATCATGGTGAACGAAGCAAGGACAAAGTGAGTTTGGCTTGTGGAAGCTGATAAAGATGATGTTGAAGAGGTTTTGGCATCCCATGACCAAGAACTGATAGATGAAGAGCTGATGCAATTGGAAGAGGAAAGGATAACAATTGAAACCGAATGAGTAATGATAAAGTACGACTTTAATTTTGAAAGGGTACGTCAGTTTAGGGCATATTTGCAAGATGGTTTGAGTCCTTACAAAGAACTGTATGATAGAAAAACATGCGAGGCTCAGTAGTCAAGCAAGCCTTCCACATCAGCCACAGCAGATGACGAACCTCGACTTTCGACATCGAGGCGGGCAGTCATAGGAGAAGATGAGCTGCCTGCCCTAATGGAAACAGACGACGACTAGATGACACCCCAGTGTCCCACCACCCCAACCCCCAGGCCGCAGACAGATACCGATTCGCGGAGAATGCAGCGGTAGCCAGGAGACACACAGCACATCTTTAAGGAAAAAGCCAAAATAAACATGCTAATTAATTACGTGCCGGGGGGCACCTAATTAATTAGCTTGTTTATTTCGGCTTTTTTCTTAAAGATCTGCTGTGTGCCTCCCGGCTACTGCTGGACCCCTGCATGCTTCGCGGCAATGTATCGGGTCGCTGCCCAGAGGGTGGGGGCCACTGCACCACCTCAACCTCTGACTCAGCCTAACACACCATCATCAGTGTGCTCAACGCTGTCCCAATTCCAGTAAGTGATACTACACTGTACATACTACTCTACATTTCTACTTTATATCAGCCGTGTATTTTTACGTGTTATTTGGAATGATTTGGCAGCTTCATAGCTTAGAGGTTACTGGAGAACGCTTGCACCGTGTTTTTGTCGAGAGCACTTGCGTGAGATTTTCGCTACGCAGAACAGTTCAGGCAATGATTGTGGAAAAGTATTTCTACTTTATATAAGCTGTGTATTTATCATATCATTTCTGCTTTTACTATATGTTACTGTTATTTTAGGTTTTAAGTGTTATTTGGTTTGATTTGGTAGGTTATTTTTGGGTCTGCGAACGCTCACAAAATTTTCCCATATAAATAAATGGTAATTGCTTGTTCGCTTTACGACATTCCGGCTTACGAACCATTTCATAGGAACGCTCTACCTTCGGATGGCGGGGGAAACCTGTATTGATTGAGAGGATTGTCCGGTCTGGGTTTCTTTAGAAGCTAATTCTGTTAATAAATTTTCTATCATTTCTCTTCTCGGATCCTCAATTCCTTTATCTTTAAGTAATTTAACTGATAATTTTGTAGTTAGACACACTTTGAGAATTTGGGTACAATTTAGAAAATACTTTGGTTTATTGAGCTTTTCACTTTCAAGTCCCAGTTTTTCTAACCACTTTTTTTAAACCTTCTATGACTGATGTAGTTTTTAAAGAGTGGAATAGATTGGGTATTAAATGTTTTCAGGATTTGTTTGTTGGAGATATTCTCTCTTCGTTGATACAACTGTCAGCTAAGTATAGCCTACCCAAAACCCAGTTTTTTCAAATTAGAGACTTTTTGCATTCTCAAGTACACACATTTCCTAGAATTCCAGTTAAGAAGTTACTTGATACAATTTTTAATTTGAAACCCTTCTCATAATGGATCTATATCTAATATTTATGATATGTTGTTGGGAATGAGAAATACCCCTTTTCACAAAATTAAAAATCTCTGGGAACAAGATTTACAGATTCCAATTTCTGAGGATACCGGGAATGAATTTTTTTAATTGGTTAATACCTCATCGTTATGTGCCCATCATTCCCTTCTACAATTTAAAGTGGTTCATAGGGCCCACATGACTAAAGATAAGCTCTCTAATTTTTATTCGGATATAACTCCCTATTGTGATTGATGTAACAATGGAGAAGCTTCACTAATTCATATGTTTAGGACTTGGCCGAGTCTTGAAAAATATCGGAAAGAAATATTCCAGTTTTTTTCGGTGCTTTTTAAAGTAAACTTTAAACCTAATCCTTTGACCGCCTTATTTGGTATTGTTGGAGGAAACAAGTTTATTTTGGAGACACATGATTTGCGTACTTTGGCCTTTATTTCTCTTATAGCCAGGAGCGCATTGTTGCTTAAGTGAGAGGATGCCACTACGCCTACTCATACTCATTGGTTAAATGATGATATGTCATGCTTAAATTTATAGAAGATTCGCTGTTCAATTTCTAAATCTAGACAAGATTTTTTAACATTGTGGGGACCTTTTTTGAATTATTTTCAAAATCTTTGATTTGTTATTAAGCACAGATGTTGGCTAACAATATGTTTTATTAAATGATAAGGATTTTTTCCTTTTCTTTTTTTAACCAAACAGCTGTTTTTTTTTTCTGGTAGAGGGTTTACATTTTTTTTTGTATAATAAAATTATCTCTTTTCAATATTATGTTTAAATTTAATGTATATGGATATGGGGTAATGATATATGTTATATATCCTACAGTACTCTGTATTCTTTTATGTAAGAAATCAATAAAAATATTGAAAAAGAAAAAGAAAAACTGTGGAGGGGCAGGTATTATTGAGGAATTGGGGAGTCTGCAAAAAGGATGTGGAGAGGATATTTCCTCTAATGGATGAGTCAAGGACTAGGGGGCACAGCCTCAGAATAGAGGGATGTCCATTTAGAACAGAGGTGAGAAGGAATTTCTTCAGCCAGAGTGGGTGAATCTGTGGAATTCATTGCCGCAGATGGCTGTGGAGGCCAAGTTATTAAGTATGTTTAAAACAGAGGTTAGTAGGTTCTTGGTTAGTCAGGGCATCAAAGGTTATGTGGAAAAGGCAGGAGAATGGTTTGCAAGGGCTAATAAATCAGCCATGATAGAATGACAGAACAGACTCAGTGGGCCAAGTGGCCTAATTCTGCTCCTATGTCTTATAGCCTTCTGGGATGTCAAAGGTAAGTTTTTACACAAAGAATGGAGGGTACATGGAATGTGCTGCCAAAGGTGGTGGTAGAGGCAGATATTTACATTTGCCCTACCAAGGTGCAACACCACATTTATCTGGATTAAACTCCATCTGGCATTTCTTTGCCCATATCTGCAACTGATTTACCACGCTGTATTCTTTGCTAGTCTGAAACTCCACCAATTTTGGTATCATCTGCCGATTTACTCATCCACCCATCTACATTTTCATCCAGGTCATTAAAATAGATCACAAACAGCAGAGGTCCCAGCAGAGATCCCTACAGAACACCAGTAATTCTAGGGCTCCAGCTCAAATAAGTCCCTTCCACCTCTACTCTTTGTCTTCTATACGCAAACCAGTTCCGAATCCAAACAGCCAATTCACCATGGAATCCATGCATCCTAATCTTATGGATTAGTCTTCCATGAGGGACTTCGTCAAATGCCTTACTAAAATCCATGTAGACCACATTCACTGCTCTACCTTCATCAGTCTCCCTCATCACCTTGTCAAACAAGTCAATCATGGTGGTAAGACACGACTTGCCCCGCACAAGACCATGCTGGCTCACTTTACTTAGGCTATGGGTTTCCAAATGCTCATATATCCTATCCTTAAGAATTTTCTCCAGTTATTTCCCTACAACTGACATGAGACTCACCAATCTATAGTTTCCAGGATTTCTCCTTGTTTCCTTCTTAAATAAAGGTACAACATTTGGTAAAGGTACAACCAGTCCTCTGGGACCTTGCAATAGAAAGGACACAAAGCCCCCGCTATCTCACTTCTTGCCTCCCTCAATAATCTGGGGTAAATCCCTGGGACTTATTCAACTTAATACTCATTAGGAGGGTTAACACTTCCTCCTCCTTGACTTCTAAACTCTCCAATGTATTTATACACTCAGCAATGATCTCCTGGTCCACCATATCCTTTTTCTTGGTAAATACTGAAACAAGGTACTCATTAAGTAAGTCGTTCAGATTCTCTGCTTCCAAGCAATGTTCTCCTTTTATCTTTCTACCCTCTCTCTAGTTATTCTCTTGCCCTTGGTGTATGTATAGAATGCCTTGGGATTCACCTTAATCCTCCTGGCCAAGGACTTTTCTCCAGGCTTTCCTAATTCCCTTCTTTAATATTTTTTGGTTTCTTTATACTCCTCATGTGTTTTGTTTGATCCTAATTCCAAAGCTTTACATAGAGTCATAGAGAAGTACAGCACAGAAAAAAGACAGTTTGGCCCAAAGAGTCCATACCTAATATTTAAACTGCCTGCTCCCATTGACCTGCAGTAGGACCATAGCCCTTCATATCCCTACTATCGATGTACCTATCCAAACTTCTCTGAAACTTTGAAATTGAGCTCACATGCTCGATTCAGGCAGCTCATTCCACACTCTCACAACCCTCTGAGTAAAGAAGTTTTCCCTCATGTTCCTCTTAAACTTCTCACCTTTCACCCTTAACCCACGAGACTGGTTGTAGTCCTGCCCAACCTCAGTGGCAAAAAACCTACTTGAATTTACCCTATCTATACCCCTTCCCCCATAATTCTGTATACTATCAAATCTCCTCTCAATCTTCTACATTCTAAAGAATACGGTCCCAACCTATTTAATTTTTCCTTATAACTCAGGTACACCAGACCTGGAAAAATCCTTGTAAATTATCTCTGTGCTCTTTCAATCTTGCGTACATCTTTCCTGTAGGTTGGTGACCAAAATTGTACACAATACTCCAAATAAGGCCCCACCAATGTCCTTTCTTTTTCCTTTTTCTTCTTGACTTAATTAATCATCTCTCTGAACATCCAAGATTCTTTTATCTTTCCATCCTTGTCGTTCCTTCAAACAGGACTGTACCTTTACTGTACTCTGTGCAATTGACCTTTAAATGCCCTCCACATGTCTGATGGAGATTTACCAGAAAAAAAGGTGTTCCCAAAGGGAATGCGGTGGATGTTGTACATTTGGACTTTCAGAAGGCCTTTGACAAGGTACCACACATGAGGCTGCTTACCAAATTAAGAGGCCATGGTATTACAGGAAAGTTACTGGCATGGGTAGAGCCTAATACCAGTAGTGACTAGTGACTCTGACAGTGACTAGTAGTGTTCCGTAGGGGTTGGAGTTGGAACTGCTTCTTTTTATGCTGTATATCAGTGATTTAGATGATGAAGTAGATGGCTTTGTTGCCAAGTTTGCAGATGATATGAAGATTGGTGTAGGGGCTGGTGGAGTTGAAGAAACAGGTAGGATGCAGAAGGACTTAGACAGATTAGGAGAATGGGCAAGAAAGTGACAAATGAAATACAATGTTGGAAAATGCATGGGTCTTGCACTTTGGTAGAAGAAATAAATGTGCAGACTATTTTTTAAGTGGGGAGAAAATCCAAAATCTGAGATGCAAAGGGACTTGGGAGTCCTTGTGCAGAACACCCTAAAGGTTAACTTGCAAGTAGTGAAGAAGGCAAATCCAATGTTAGCATTCATTTCAAGAGGTCTAGAATACCAAGGCAGGGATATGATGTTGAGGCTTTATAAGGCACTGGTGAGGCCTCACCTTGAGTACTGTGAACAGTTCTGGTCTCCTCATCTAAGAAAGGACATGCTGGCATTGGAGAGGGTCCAGAGGAAGTTCACAAGGATGACTCTGGGAATGAAAGGATTATCATATGAGGAATAAAAACACAAAATAATCTGCAGATGCTTGGGCAACACTCACAACATGCTGGAGGAACTCAGCAGGTCGGGCAGCATCCGTGGAAAAGATCGGTCGATGTTTCGGGCCGGAACCCTTCGTCAGGACTGATACAAGGAATGTTTGATAGCTCTGGGTCTGTATTTGGTGGAATTTAGAAGGATGCGGGGGGGGGGGGCTCATTGAAACCATAGACCCTGAACCCTAGACAGAGTAGGTGTGGCAAGAATGTTTCCCTTGGTGGGGGACTCTAGGACAAGAGGGCACAGCCACAGGACAGAGGGGCATCCATTTAAAACAGAGATGCGGAGAAATTTCTTTAGCCAGAGGGTGGTGAATTTGTGCAATTTATTACCATATGCAGCTGTGGAGACCAGTTCGTCAGGTGCATTAAGGCAGAGCTTGATGGGTTCTTGATTGGACATGGCATCAAGGGTTATGGGGAGAAGGCCGGGGAGTGGGGCTGAAGAGGAAAATAAAGGGATCAGCCATGATTGAATAGCAGAGCAGACCCAAAGGGCCAAATGGCCTAATTTTACTCCTATATCTTATGGTCTTGTCTATAGCTGTCCTGAAAGTTAAAGAGTTGTGATTAATAGTTCCTAACTGTTTACCCATTGAAAGGTCAGTAAGCTGGCCAGGGTCATTATCCAACACGAGATCCAGTACAGCCCCTCCTCTCATTAGACCATCTATGTATTGTTTTAAGAAACTTCCCTGCATACATTTAACAAATTCTGCCCCAGCTAAACTCCTAAAAGTCCCAGTTTATATTCGGGAAATTGAAATCCCTCACGGCAACAACTACTTACACATTTTCTTAATTTGTTTGCATATCCCAGGGTAGAAATGTCTAATACATTGAAGGTGACAGGGGGTAGGTTCAACCGGCGATGTGAAGGGTAAGTTTTATACACAGAGACTGGCGGATGTCTGGAATGCGCTGCCTGGGATGATGGTAGAGGCAAATACACTAGAGACTTTTTTTGGCATGCGTGATGTTGGTGGGACGATGTCTTTTCCATACCTTTACAAGGCGCGGAGCAAGAGAGGGAGACTGTGTAGTGCACCTTTATTTTACAAGGTCGAGTTGCAATCTCGACACTCAACCTGGCATGGATGGAAAGCGTACTTGGGACCCGACTGGGTTCGAACCTGGGAACCTCCTAACCAGAGTCCGGCTATGATGACATTGCGCCACCAGCCGGCCCCATTATAGACTTTTAAGAGACGTTTAGATAGGCACATGAATATGAGGAAGGTGGAGGGATATGGATGTTAGTTTTTGGCCATTTTTGATTTATTATTTACCTGGATCAGCACAACTTTATGGGCCGAAGGGCCTGTTCCTGAGCTGTACTGTTGTACAATAGGTGTATTTAAGAAACTCTTATATAGGCACTTGGATCCCAGGAAAATGATGGGCTACGTTGGAGGAAAGGGTTAGATTGGTTTGAGAGAAGGTTAACAGGTTGGTACAACATTGTGGTCTGAAAGGCCGGCATATTATACTGGAAAGTTCTATTTTTTATAAGCTGACACAGATCAGCTGAGGGCAGATCACCTTGTTCCCCCATTTCTTTTGTCCCAATTGTATCTGGTCAGAAGTTGTATCCATGGTCTCCCGTTGCTGAGGTCCATCGGGTACTGCACAGCTTCCAATCCCCCAGGGCCGGGGTGCACCGGGTACTGCACAGCTCCCAATCCCCCAGAGCTGGCGTGCATCAGGTACTGCACAGTCCCCTATACCCCAGAGCCGGGGTGCATTGGGTACTGTACAGCCCTGAGTCCCCCAGAGCCGGGGGGCATCGTGTACTGCACAGCCCCCAAACCCCAGAACCGCGATGCATCGGGTACTGCACAGCTCCCAATCCCTTAGGGCCTGAGTGCATCGGGTACTGCACGGCCCTTAGGCCCCCAGGACCGGGGTGCATCGAGTACTGCACAGCTCCCAGACCCCCAGAGCCCTAGTGCATCGGGTACTGTACAGCTTCCAGGCCCCCAGGTCCGGGGTGCATCTGGTATTGCACAGTCCCAAATCCCCCAGATCGGAGCATCGGGTACTGCACAGCTCCCAATCCCACAGGGCCAGGGTGCATTGGTACTACAGAGCCCCCAATCCCCCAGTGCCGGGCTGCATCGGGTACTGCGCAGCCCTGACTCCCCCAGAGCCGGTGTGCATCGGGTACTGCACAGCCCCCAATCCCCCAGAGCCGGGGTGCATTGGGGACTGCACAGCCCTAAGTCCCCTTGGGCCTGGGTGCATCATGCACTGTACAGCCCCCAAACCCCAGAACCGGGATGCATTGGCTACTGCACAGCCTGCAATCCCTCAGGCCTGTGTGCATCGGATACTGCACAGCCCTAATTCCCCCAGGGTCGGGGTGCATCGTGTACTGCACAGCACCCAGACCAGCAGGGCAGTTGCATGGGGTACTGCACAGCCCCCAATCCCCCAGAGCCGGGGTGCATTGGGCACTACACAGCTCCCAAACCCCCAGGGCCGGGGTGCATCGGGCATTGTACATCTCCCAGGCCCCCAGGGCCAGGCTGCATCGGGTACTGCACAGCTCGAAGTCCCCCAGAGTCGGGGTGCATTGGATACTGCACAGCTCCCAGGCCCCCAGAGCCGGGGTGCATCGTGTACTACACAGCCCGAAGCACCCTTAAACCGGGATGCATCCGCTACTGCACAGCCTTCAATCCCAAAGGGCCTGGGTACATCGGCTACTGCACAGCCCTTGGTCCCCTTGGACCGGGGTGCATCGGGTACTGCACAGCCCCCAATCACCCAGGGTCGGGGTGCATCGGGTGCTGCACAGCCCGAAGTCCCCCAGAGCCGGGGTGCATCGGGCATTGTACATCTCCCAGGCCCCCAGGGCCAGGCTGCATCGGGTACTGCACAGCTCGAAGTCCCCCAGAGCCGGGGTGCATTGGATACTGCACAGCTCCCAGGCCCCCAGAGCCGGGGTGCATCGTGTACTACACAGCCCGAAGCACCCTTAAACCGGGATGCATCCGCTACTGCACAGCCTTCAATCCCAAAGGGCCTGGGTACATCGGCTACTGCACAGCCCTTGGTCCCCTTGGACCGGGGTGCATCGGGTACTGCACAGCCCCCAATCACCCAGGGTCGGGGTGCATCGGGTACTGCACAGCCCGAAGTCCCCCAGAGCCGGGGTGCATCGGGCATTGTACAGCTCCCAGGCCCCCAGGGCCGGGGTGCATCGGGTACTGCACAGCCCTGAGTCCACCAGAGCTGGGGTGAATCGGTTACTGCACAGCTCCCAGACCCCCAGGGCCGGGCTGCATCAGGTACTGCACAGTTCACAATTCCTAAGGGCTGGGGTGCATCGGGTATTGCACAGCCCTAAGTGCCCCAGATCCGGGGTGCATCTGTTACTGCACAGCTCCCAAACCCCCAGAGCCTGTGTGCATCAGGTACTGCACAGCTCCCAGGACACCCAGGGCTGGGGTGCATTGGATACTGTACAGCCCTGAGTCCCCCAGAGCCGGGGTGCATTGGGTACTGTACAGCCCTAAGTTCCCTTGGGCCGGGGTGCATCGGGTACTGCACAGCCCCCAGTCAGCCAGGGCTGGGGTGAATCAGGTACTGCACAGTCTCAGTCCCCCAGAGCCAGGGTATATCAGGTACTGTACAGCAGCCAATCCCCCAGAGCCAGGGTGCATCAGGTACTGCACAGCCCTAAGTACCCCAGAGCCAGGGTGCATCGGGTATTGCACAGTTCCCTGACCCACAGGGTCGGGTTGCATTGGGTACTGCACAGCCCCAGTCCCCCAGAGCCAGGTTGCATCGGGTACTGCACAGCTCCTGGACCCCCAGAGCCGGGGTGCATCAGGTGCTGCACAGCCCTCAGTCCTCCAGAGCTAGTGTGTATTGTGGTGTTGTACTCCTCCTCGTCTTCTGGAATTGGGGATGTACTGGGTGCCACAGCACTCCCAGTTTCTCATAACTGAGGTGTCAAGTACTGTACTGCTCCCAGTGCTGGGTTGCATTGTGTGCTGCCCTGGAGCCGTTCTGCAGTCTCCCAGACCAAGGGCTGGTTTCTTCTCACACAGCTTCCTGGTTGCTGCTCTGGAGGGGCATTCACTTGTATTGTTAATTTTAGATGTGCTAAATGATAGATGAGGGTTTGATTTTAACATTTAAGAGAAATTTGGATGAGTACATGATGGGTGGGGTTTGGAGTGCTGTGTTCCAGAGCGAGTTGCTGGGACTAGGAAGAATAATATTTCAGCACAGACTAGATGGGCTGAAGGGCCTTTTCTGTTCTTAGACTCTATGTGTGCTCATGGCTGCAAAATGGCTAAATGCTTTAAATAAGACAATTGCGTTGGGGCTACGAGAAATTTCTCACTGTGAAATTGCACCAGTCTTGTTCTGTGAGGAAAATGAGTGATGAACAGGATTGATTATTCACAATAAAATGCAAATTTATATTTTATTTTGCTATATTTGGATAATGTAAAGCACAAATAATTATCAATGTACACCCACCTCTAATAAAACTGATGTTCAATTAGTCCGCTATGATACATGAACTGATATTAGGGTTTTAATTACACATTGGTAAATGCGAACTTCATGGAGTGGTGATTTTACAAACTGTGGGAAATAAACCAGAGTTCCATCCCGATAGGGAAGTTCTCTATTTGACAAAAGTCGCTCAGAGAATGATCATTGTAAAGAGAGAAAAAGTATAATTAGAACGGCTGCCCTTGAGCACCTTGGACCTTATGCTTTGTTTTAAGCTGTGCAGAGAATGCACAAGATTCGTCTGATATTGTTGTTTCGCTATCTTGCTGATTATATGGAATAGCTCATGCTTTATAATGCCGTCTCCAGAAGTGGAAGTCATGTATGCATTGCACAAATTAAGATATTTGAACAGATAGCACACTTTTACAATGGTGCATCTTTATGAAGATACTACTCGTAAGCCAAGTATTGCACATTGAAACCATCTGCAAGCAGTGATTTCCCGTAGCCCCCACGGATGCAAATGCATCCCCCATACCCCAGGGGTACCATAGGCGGAGGGATATTTGCCTTGGGTTCCTCAGCAGGTGTGGGACTCTACGTATGGTTCCCGCTGCGCTCCCGACCCTGGGCCAGGCTGGGAGTAGCAGACTCCAGGACAGGAAGGAGGGAGCCTCCAGTCAATAGAAGGCTGTCACTATCTACGAGAGCAATCCAGACAGTGGAACTAATGACGAATCTCCTGCAACGCACACAAAATGCTGGAGGAACCCAAGCAGGTCAGGCAGCGTCTTTGGAGGAGAATAAACAGTCGATACCGCCTGACTTGCTGAGTTTCTCCAGTACTTTGCATGTTGCTCTGGTTTTCCACTATCTCCAGAATCTTCGGCGGCTACTGCTCCACATCCAACAGAATCTCTTGTCCTCTTATTATCGAGGTAGCCGTTCCTGTCCAATCATAATCACAGCCTTCTTATCCACACCGATCACAAGCACCGCTATCCCGGCCGCCGTGTAGCGCCGCATCAATCAGATTCGGCATCTTGCCCAACCCTGTCCTCTGAGTTTTCGGCCGGCACAACACGCCTGCGCACTGACACTGCCCGGTGCGCCGATTCCGCACATTAACGCACGCGCATTTCTCTCGCTAACCCCCGGTCTAAAATTGCTGCTATGGTAACCAAATATGTCCTTGCTCCTGTTCACTGCAATTTTCCCCCATGCAGACAGCGCCGCGGGAGCGCACGGATTCATTCATATACGCACCGGCGCGCGCACTCGCCTAGGTCCCGCCCTCTGGGGGGGAGGGAAAAAATCCGCAGGGTTCTAAAATTAGCAAGTGACGTCACCGTTAAATAGAGCGGTCGGTCCGGGGCCCGCACTGCGCATGCCAGACTGCGGCACAGCAGGGCCTTGTGGGTAGGTGGCGTGTGTATGAGAGCGCGTTGCGGAGGCGGGGCCGAGTCCGAGAGCAGCGGGAGCCGGCGGACGGCGGCCTCTCTCACCGCGGCGTCCGACATGGCAGATCGAGAGCAGCTGGTGCAACGAGCCCGGCTGGCGGAACAGGCTGAGCGCTACGATGACATGGCGGCGGCTATGAAGTCGGTGAGTGGCATTGCCCGTTCCAAGGGTCCGCAGGGCTGAGGAGCCAGATCCGGATCCGAGCCGCCAGGGGGTCGGTTGGCCGCGCTTCTTTCAACTGCAGTCGTCTGAGTTCTGTCCTGGACCAGGCGGGCTCTCTGGGCCCCTCCCACTAGGAAGTAGCTGTTCCCCCGTCCGACAGGTGAACGGGGCTCACCGCACCTCTCCCCATTTACCGGTTGGCTGCGGTGTAAGGTCCCGGAATAACCGGTTGGGATCGGACTTGGCGGAGGGAGATGAGCGCTGTGAGGGCGGGCGGGCGGTGCCCGTTGGGAAATATGATGATAAGCCACTGAGGGCCCTCCCTCCCAGTCCAGCTTTTGGTTTTAAATAATTCCTTATCACTTATTCTCATAATGCGGTTTAATGACCTAGGGTATTGCATTCTGTACAAATTGGGTCGATCCCCACCGAGTGCGATCTACCAGCACGCCTCCGGTGCGTCCTCGTAGGAGAAGTATGTGTCCCTGGTACTGCATGGTTGGGTTGCACGGCGGCTGAGGCGGGGTTCTGAAACATCGGCTGGTGTCTGGGTCGGGTGTATTGTGTGTAGCGTGGTGGAGGTGGACCGGCTCAGTTACCACTTCATTCTTCTCGTCAATATATCTGGCGGGTTGTTGGCGCCTTGTGTGGACACTATAGGTGGATATAGTCTAACTAGCCTTTTCCAACACCGGGCATTCTGCCAACAGGGGATAGCTTGACGCAAGCCGCTGTTCACTGCGGGATTCTTTTGGCGTGGCAGATCAGTGTAGGTGGCCTTCATTGATGCCGGAGAGCAGTTTTTCAGTAGCTTCTAGTAGGGGTATGCTATAGATAGGCGCTATGTGGCACAAGCGAATGGAGTCAAGCGATGTGATCCAGTTGTTTAAAGTGAGGTCTAGTATTTGAGAATTGAGCAGAGGTGTCCATTTAAAAAGAAATTTTACATGGGATTCCTTATTTGGAAACTTAAAACCTACTCGTGTAAACATGGTGTTGTTATTATTGAATCATAGTCTAGTTTATGCTTTCATCCTTTATTGTAGCAGTTCTACAATACAGATATGACTTGTATGCAGCTCAGAGACAAGCATTTTGGCGCATCTAATCTGTGCTGTCCCACCTGTCAGCGTCAGGAGCATAGGCCTCCATATTGCTCTCATTCAGAATCAGGTTTATTATCACTGACATATGTTGTGAAATTTGAGAGGCAGCAGTAGAGTGCAATACATAATATATGCAATAAATTACAATGGGAGTATATAAATATTAAATAGTGCAGAAACTGAGGTAGTCTTCATGGGTCCATTTTGTTCATGCACCTATTGAAACTTCTATTAACTGTTACAGTTGCACCAACATCTTCCACTTCCATTCTTAGATTCCTTTCTACATTTCACCTTTCTTCCTGAACCTATGACCACTCGTTCTAGTCTTACTCATGCGGGAGAAAAGCCTGCAGGCATTCACCGCTCATGATTGTGTATACCTCTATAAGATCGCCCCTCATTCTTCTGTGCTCCAGTGAATAAAGTCCTAACCTATTCAGCCTATCCCTATAACTTGTGTCCTTAGGATGCAGCAGCATCCCCATAAATTTTCTTTACGCTCTTTCAAGCTTATTGATGTCTTTCCTGTAGGTCGCTGACCAGAACTGCAGACAATACCCCAAATTTGGCCTCACCATTGTCTTATAAGGCTTCAACATAACAGCCAGCTCCTGTACTCAATGCCCTGATTTATGAAGACCAATGTGCCACAAGCTCTTTGTGACCCTATCTACCTGTGCTGTCACTTTCAAGGAATTATGGATCTGTTTTCCCAGATTTCTTTGTTCTTGGTTCACTGTGTCAGTCTTGTCCTGGTGTGTCCTTGCAATTTCATGCAATGTGTCTGCATTAATTTCCATTTGCTGTTTTTTAACCTTTTTCTTAGCTAGTCCAGATCACTTGGCAAGTTTTGATAGCTGTATAAGGTTCTAGTGAGACTCTGACTGCAGTAATGTACATGGGTCTCCATCTCTGGACATCCACTGACATTGTCTGCAAGCCCACTGATTCATATAACTACCTCAACTATACCTCTTCCCACCCCACCACATGCAAAAACTATTCCCAGTTCCTCCATCTCGGCCACATCTGCTCCGAGGATGAGGTTTTCCATTCCAGGACATCTCAAATGTCCTCTTTCTTTAAGGATCATGGTTTCCTTCTGCTGTCATCAATGATGCCCTCACCCGCATCTCCTTCATTTCCCGCACTTCAGCTCTCACCCCATCCTCCTGCCACCACAACAGGGACAGAGTTCCCCTTGTCCTCACCTACCACCTCACCGGCCTTCGGATCCAGCACATTATCCTCCGCAACTTCCGCCACCTTCAAATGGACCCCACCACTAAGCACATCTTTCCCTCTCCACCCCTCTCCGCTTTCCGCAGGGGTCGGTCCCTCCGCGACTCCCTGGTCCACGCGTCCCTCCCCACGGATCTCTTCCCCATGAAGTTTTTGATGAAGGAACTGAGTAAGAATGTAGTTGATTTTTCTGTGATTGCATTAGTTCTGTACTTGAAACAATGAGAGGCAGTAGCAGCATAACAGGACTAATTGGATAATGCCACCTAAGTGAGCCAGTAAGGTCTCTGCTGTGTGCTTCTGATATTGATCATTAAGCATGATCTTCACAGCAGTCTTCGTAAAAGCATAGGAAGAGGGTTTCCTGATCTAAAGATCGAAGAAAGAATTGAGTGGGTGCCTTCTAAGTCTCAATGTTAGAAAATTTGTCGATAGCCAACTTGTATATTTGGAAATTTCCAGTGTAAAATAGATTGGAAACTAAATGGCAACTAGAAAGTTCAAATAAAATTGTGTTGTGGGAGTAGGCATTTGTGTTTTGACTCTGTTCCCAAGCAATAGGTCATGGTTAATTTGTGAGCCAATTCACCTACTGCCTTTCTCATCTGTGCTTCAGCAATTTCATTTGAACGTAAGAATTCATTTAGCTTACCATTTGCAGAAGTAACTGTACCTCCATTGTGCAGAAATGTTTCTTGGCTTCAGCCCTAAATGAGATGCCTTAATTAGATGGTTGCTGGGTAAATGAATAATCAAAGTAAAAATCAGTCACTTTGGGCCACATTGCTTACTGAAAATTGACATGTATTAACATGGTGCTTAATATTGTAAACTGGGAGGCTGGGGGACTGTGGTAGGGTGGAGGGTAGAACTGCGATAAATAGATGGTGGGGTACGCTAGAAACAACCTTTTTGTATTTTGACCTTAAACTTTTTGTGGGTTGGTAATGCAAGTGCTAACAGCTTGTACAGCCTGGCAGGTCTTCCATCTAGCTTGGGAGTTGAATTTGCTAAGAAGTTACTTGTGTCTCATTAGCTCACACCCCCTCTCATCCCCACTCCTGCTCTGTTCAAATTACAAGGGTGTTACAGTTATTTGTAGATTAGACTAAGTTGTGTAATTCTCTTCTGCAAGTTTTCAGTTACAAGTTGATGTAGATGATGATACCCCTTCTCTCTCCCTCCAGTTCTTTACAAGATTCAAGATTGTTTATGTCATTTCCAGTGCACAAGTATAAAGGAGAGTAAAATATTTTTTCTGGATCCAATGCAGCATAATTAACAGTTGGTGTAAAACTGTTGGTGCCAGTGGCCTGGATTCATTTCCTGCCACTGTCTCTAAAGAGATCTTCCAGTTACCACATGGGTTTCCTCCAGGTGTTCTGGTTTCCTCCCACATTCCAGAGAATGTAGGTTAATTGGTCACATGGGCGTAATTGGGTATCATGGGCTCACTGGGCTGTGCATTCTCTAAGTAAAAAGAAGAAAAGGTATTTGGGTCTTAATCCACCCCACACCCTTAAACTACAACCTTTGGAGCCAATTACCTGCAGAGTCTGTTCACTACAGAGCTGGACATGTCTTTCCTGCCAGTTTGTCTGTAGATGCTGCTGCTTTCCTTTATTCCTTTGAAACCACAACCCTATTGACCACAATTCCTTTGGACTCAGTTCACAAGCCAAATGCAAAATAAGGTCACCCAATGTCACAGTCCAGGACTTGTGGCATTGCTTGCTTGGTGATGAGGTCTGATAGTGAGGGGAGAGTTATTTAATTTTTTTTGTGCCACTTGAACTGTTGTTTTGGAAGAATTGTACATTTATTTGGGCTGAAGATTACCCTGACCTGATTTCACCTTAATCCTCAGTCTGTGAAAAACGGCATCCATTTCTAATGAGTTCACGGCTAACCTGCTGAAGGTAAAATATTTTCACCACTATGCCACATGTGACTAAAAGCTGGAAATCTTGAGCAAGACAAGCTGCTGGAGGAACTCAACAGGTCAGGCAGCATCTATGAAAGGAAATAAACAGACAATGTTTTGGCCTGAGACTCTTCAGGACTGAGAAGGACGGAGACAGCAATTCAACTGAGGTGGGAGAAGGGATGGAGCACAAGCTGTAACAGCTACTGTGAGACCAGGTGAGGGGGAAGCTGGGTGGAGGAGGGTTAGGGTGATAAAGTGAGAAGCTGGGAGGTGATAGGTGGAAGAGCTAATGGGCTGCAGAAGGAATTTGAGGAGAATGGACCATGGAATAAAGAGGTAAGGAACTAGAAGGAAGTGATTGGCATGGGGGTAGGGGAGGGGAAGAGAGGGTGAGAGGGCCACCAGAATGAGGGAAAAGCAAAAATTATGTTGGGGATATCGAGAACAGGAGTTACTGGAATTTAACAAAATTGATATTCATGCCATCAGGTTAGATCTGCCTTAGCTGGAATGAGATGTTGCTCCTTCAACTTTTAGCCTCCTTGGCATTAGAGGAGGCATGTTAGTATGTGAGTGGAAAGTCAAATTTAAACGGGTCACTGAGATACTGTGGTGGGCAGAGCTAAGGTGCTTGACAAAGCTGTCACTGAGGCTGTGCTAGATGGAATAAATGACCCCACTCTGCCTCCCTTTCTTTTTGCATTTTTTTGTTATCTGTATATTTGTTATCCATTAGTGTTGATTCTACATCATGGGATGGGAGAATAGGTTGACAACAAATTCACTCATTGCCTTCAGCTGCAGTGAGTTGCAGATCTTATTGGTGTGTGGCCTTAATGGTACTTTAATGTGCTTAGCTGATTGTGTCATCTGGCTTAAAGGAAGAAAGTTACCACTGAAAGCCTTTTGGGGAAAAGCAGTTTGAGTGTCATGGCTTTTCTCTATTTAGACATTTAGCAAGATCAACTGTGCATAGTTGGTTGCTTTCAGTAGTATTACTGAAGCTATAACTGCTCTCAGGTTTTGTGTAGTCTACCAGATGTTGGAGACCAGATACAGTCATAAATATGACCAGTGTACTTTTGGTCAATTTAGCCTGATGTACTAACTCAATTTTATAAATTTGAAATTTATCAGCAAGTAGCCACATGTATTTGTAAAGCTGTGCTATCATGGTCTAGAGATAGGAGTGCCACATGATTGGCTTATTATTGTTTGTTATCAACCTATTGTCTGGGAGCTGAGTACAAAATACTAGTGTCCTTGTACATGATTGTGCCTTAAGGGCTGTATTAAGCACAATCTGAAAATAAGGTATGAATATTTAGGTCTATTAATAATTTATTGCCTTGGTGTTTTCTCTATTGGAGATGGTGCATTCTAAGGTAGTTCAATGGCTACCTTTTGTGCAAGTATACCATTCAGCGTGAGACAGATAATAGAGTTTTGAGCAGAATATACATTGAAAGAATATTTGTCCCTGTAGTACAGCTGACTGTGCTGTCCTCTAGCACTGCCCTGCAGTTGACCTCCTTGGATAGGTTTGACAGCTCAAAGAGTAAGATTTGGATAACCTGAAGTTCTTCAAAAAGGACGCTGAGAGGAAACTTGGTGTCTAAAATTAAGACAAGTACTTCTAGTTCACTCCATTCCCACAGTGTTCTCAAAGGCCAGAAAGCAGAGATTTCAAATCACTGATGAGATTAGACAGATGGGGGATGGAGGAATCCTAAATTAGTCTTGGTGGTCTAGTACTTGGAAAGGTGATGGCATTGTCTGTCTGAAGAGTTGCGACGTGTAGGGTTACAGAACAAGTGCTGGGAGGTGGGTTTGGGCTCAAAGACCTTTCTGTGGTGTGCGTGGCTTGGACATTGTTTGCCTGCCATTTGTTATAGAAAGTGAAAGTTCATTTTGAGTTGGTTGAAATGGCGAGACCCTTGTTGGAAACCCAGGAGGCACTTGTTCACTCACATCTGTTGGTCTTTTTCCTGTTGTCTTTCTTGCAGGTAACAGAGCTGAATGAAGCACTGTCTAATGAAGATCGCAACCTGCTCTCTGTGGCGTACAAGAATGTGGTGGGAGCTCGCAGGTCTTCCTGGCGTGTTATCAGCAGCATCGAGCAGAAAACATCTGCTGATGGTAATGAGAAGAAGCTGGAGATGGTGCGTGCTTATCGGGAGAAGGTGGAGAAGGAGCTGGAGGTAGTGTGTAATGATGTATTGGCGCTGCTTGACAAATTCCTCATTAAGAACTGCAGCGAGTCCCAGGTAGAGAGCAAAGTCTTTTACCTGAAAATGAAGGGCGACTACTACCGCTACTTGGCTGAGGTGGCCACTGGTGAGAAGAGGGCCCGTGTAGTGGAGTTGTCCGAGGCTGCTTATAAAGAGGCCTTTGAGGTCAGCAAGGATCAGATGCAGCCTACTCATCCTATCCGCTTGGGCTTAGCCCTCAACTTCTCTGTCTTCTACTATGAAATCCAGAATGCCCCTGAGCAGGCTTGTCAGCTGGCCAAGGCAGCCTTTGACGATGCCATTGCTGAACTGGACACTCTAAACGAGGGTTCCTACCAGGACTCAACACTCATCATGCAGTTACTACGGGACAACCTCACCCTCTGGACAACTGACCAGCAGGATGATGAAGCAGGAGAAGGCAACAACTAGTAGTCTTCCCCTTCTTTCCCCTTCCCACCTGCCCTTCCGTTTTCTCTCTCCTGCCTCACCCACCCACCATATGCGCTATACACCATAGTGCTGATATATCTACTGTACACACTCCCCTAAATCTGCTGTATGCTCATCAGAGAACAATGATATCGAATCTTTGGCTGCATTGGTATTTAAGCCCATTTGCTGTAGTTTGCATTTGAGAATCATGCAGAATGTTTGTGGATCTATTACATTGACCATGAATCATTGACATTTTTGTTTTTGGTCTTTTAAGATGTCTGGGTGTGTTTTGGAACTAGCAGCCCCCAAGATTAAATGATGTGTGGTGCTTTTATCACTTTAATCTAGCTCAGTGACCCAGTCATCATGATGTCTCCCCTCATGACCAATCTCTCCTTGCATGTGGAAATGACAATATCCCATTTTAACTTCAACACCCGGTCAATTTGATATTTCCTGGAAATGACTGTATTGTACTGTTTACATTAATCAGTGTCTTGTTAAAGTATTCAGCCCCAAACCTTTTGTTCGTATAAATGAGTATTGCAACCAGGGATTTTCATCAATTTAGCTGGGAATTTTTATTTGTCAATAACATACTCTTCCTTTTCAGAGTCCAAAAACCAGGGAAATACTAAAAATTCAAAACCTGAAAAGGATTCGTCCTTCTTTGCTCATTACTTAGTTGAACCACTTCTCACAGCTGTTATGGCCAGTAGTGTTTTTGGATAAATTTCTATACAGGGCTTTGATCCAGTGAAGGACATCACTTTTCTTCATTTTCAACCACTCCATGGTTGCTGTGGAAGTGTGCTTGGGTCACTACCCTTCTGGAAAAACTAACTCCAGTTTATGGTTTCTGGCAGAGGCTAGCAGGTTTTTGATCCAGGATCTCTGTGTATAACAGCATTCATCCCATCAATCCTGACCAGATTTTCAGTCCCTGCTGCTGAAAAGCATCTCCATAGTGTGATGCTACCTCCACTATACAGTAGGGATGGTGTTACCTGGTGATATGTAGTATTAGATTTACACATGCACAGTTTAGTGTTGAGGCCAGAAAGTTCCACTTTCGTCTTAACTGACCACAAGTCTATTTTCCACATCTTTACAGTATCTTCTAAGTGACACATTGCAAAGTGGGCAATTTTTTGGGCCAGGGCTGTTTCTTTGCCACTCTTCTATAAATACTCTTTTTTTTTTTTTTGAGATTGTGCAGCCATGCACTTCATCTCCAGTTGCAGCCACTGACTTCTGTAGTTCACTCAGTGACTGTTGGTGTCAGAGTAACCTCTTACAAGTGCTATTCTTTAGTGCTATTCTTTAGTGACTAAGTTTAGAGGGGTAGCCTGACCTAGGCAGTGTGGTTGTGGTTTCATATTTTTCCAGTTTCGCAATGGATTGCATTGTGCTCAGTTATGTTCACTGAGATGTTTGAAATGATCTTATACTCTTCTCCAGATTTGTGCTTCTCTATTATTTTTCCCTGACTTATCTTGAATGCTTTTTTGTCTTCATTTTGGTTTCATCTGTGGAAAATCTGCATCTACATCTGTAGGACCTTACGGAGGTCATTGAAAATTCACTGAAAACAGGTGATCCTCTAATTTTCTACGTCAACAAATTGGGTGAGTTGGTAAGGTAATATATTGCACTTAAGGGAAGTTAGTGTACTAATTACAAAGGGGATGAGTACTTTTGCAGCCTCATAATTTTGTTTTTTAATTTTTAGTAAATTGACAGATTTTGGAATTTTTTTGATTTGACGTGCACAGTGTTTTGTAGGTGAGCTCAAAAATCCAACAATATATTTTAAGTTTAGAAAATGAGACAGTAAAATGTGAAAATAGTTGTGGGAGTCGAATACTTTTTCAAGGCACTGTAGGTTGCTCATTTTAGCCAATGAGTATTTCATTCTTGCGCTAAATTTGTATAAAGCTAGGAGGACTGGCTGTTGTTGCTGAATATTCACTCTTGGCTATTTTTATTTATGACATCTTCTGATATACACAGATCTTGGGGAATGCATTGCATCTGCTTAAATATTTTGATACTTTTGTCACATTTTGTTTGTACCTAATTAAATCTTCTGTAAGACGTCACCTTTGCTGATCAGTTTTCAGGCTGGTTTCATTAAGTTCAGAGGATTGTCAGAAAGCATTGCGGGGAAATAAATAATCTGATGGAATGCTGAACTTTAATTTGATGTTGAGTTAAACGGATGTCAATAAATGCTGCCTCAGCTACAACCTGGACTTGGCCTCTGTCTTCTGTTGGTTGACTGTATTTGTCTCTGGTTAAAGGAGCGTCACTAAGTGATTGTTCTCAAGTAATTCAGATCTCAAAGAATAGTCTAGCCTAAAAGCCAGCAGGCAACAATGCTCTTTACACTGTTCTGTATGATCTATCTTCATGCACCTGTTTTGTGAATGTATTTCAGCAATCAGTAGAGAAAGTGGGAAGGGGAAAAAATGTCTTCAGCCTTTTCTGATTTCTACACAAGTCCTTGTTTCTTCTGATATTAAGCTAGTTTCTTTTTAGGGGCCCAGAAAACTAAAGTATATTTTGTAAATATTTTCACAATAACCAGTCAATATCTGGACTGAAAGTGAATTAGCCACTTGTAGCAAATATTTACTGTTTCTAAATGTATAGTGTTACTTGAGTTGAGGTTTCTTTGTCACACACATAGTGTTTATTTCCAAGACTCCAAGCCCGGTGTTTAGACCTTATGCACAGCAGTTGCAGACATCCCACCCTGCAAAAACTCATTTTAGGGAGGTAGCACCATCAATTTGCGGGAGACTTCCGGGAGAGGTGGGATGTCTGCAATAGAGTAGCTCCTTAGCAGCTAGCCAGCTAGTTTAAATAACGTTAGCTATGCTAATGAACGAATGCCACCTGTTAAACTCACCTCAACATGTCTTTTACAGTCTTAACCCACCACGGGCAATAGAAAAGACACCGTTGCAAACAGTGCAGCGAGCAACACTGTCATTATTTTTGACCCCTATTAGGCAGGGGTACACTTTAGTGTAGTCTGGGGTGACGTACGTTTTATATTTTTTTTGGAACACACTGCCATGGTGCTCTCGCTTTCTTGTTTTCTCTCTTGTTCTCTGGCGCGCGCTCTTGCTCGCTCGTTCTCGCGCTCTCGCTTGCTTTCTCTCGCTCGCTCTCAAAAACATTGATTTCCGTGATATTGTGTATAATTTGCAGGCATCAGGGAGCCACTATTCATATGCGGGAGACTCCCGGAATTTCCGGGAGAGATGGGATGTCTGCAGTTGTAAGTCCAGAAGGGTATTAAATTCATGGACCAGGCTTTAATGGATTAATGGAAATGGCTGGGCAGGAAATGTGTTGGTATTCCAAACTAATTGATATGGTGAACTTCAAATCTGACTTGCAGTGTGGAAGTGTCATCTGTCCCATTTTATTTGTTATCTTTGTCTAATTAGTTCCAAATCCCTGCAAATATTTTTCTACAGCTTGTATTCAATTCCCTTGAAATAAACCTATTGCAATCCTTGCCATTTTAGGCAGTGTATGCAAGGTTACCAGGACTTGCTGTGCATAACATTTTTCCTCAACACTTGTCGCGTGACTTTGAATATATCCTGAACCTCTTTTCATGGAAAACATCTTCACTAGTTGCCTTGAATATAACTAATATCACAAATACACTGTTCTTTTGAACATATTTTAAAATCACGTACAAAGCGGAGTTGGGTGACAATTGGCCAATGCCATTCTTCACTTGGAAAAGATCATGTATTTGGTTCCTTTTGTGTAGCCTTGTGCGAGAAAATAAATGTAAGGGTGGAGAAAGTGGTCTTGAAGATCCTTAAAGGTCGATGGACAGAGAGATAAGATGATTAAATAACATGGAGATTTCCTTGGCTGAGGTAAGGTTTTGCTAGAATTGTAAACAACTGTAGTTGGATCACAGCATGAGCTCCACTTGCAGTTCTTCTCACTATGTTAGAGACGGTCTGCACTGGTGAAGGTGCAGAATAGGTTCATGAAGATGTCAACATTAAAAAATTTGGATAAGTATGAAGTGGGGGGGGGAGAAGGGTAGGGAGAGCTATGGTCCATATGCAGTACCTGTTTGTGCTGTATACTATATGACTCAGGCCTGGAAAATAGTTGCAATAAAGACTGAACATAAAGGCTGGTCACTGGGGTTCTATAAATTGCTGCTGACAGGGTGGTGGAGGGAACAACCCTCAATGTTTGGATGTGTACTTGGAGCAGGACTGCTGAGAGGGTGGGATTGGGTGGTCTTCCAACCAGCACAGACATAGGCTGCATTGTTAAACATTTTTGCTAAGCTTGAGTCCTTAGGGACTCCTGACACAAACTATAAGAGTATAAGTGCCTCTTAAAGTGTTGACTGGATTTGTGATAGTTGTTGTGGTGATATAGTAAGGCATTTTTATGGAGCTAATGTAGACAGTGGGTACAGTAAAACATTGCAAATCTGAAATTTCTCCATGGGGCCCCAATGTAATGTGAATGTAATAATGCTAAAACTGTACTTAGCTGTTGGGAGTATTGCTTGTGGTGTGTTAGATCACTTTGCCCCATGGTCTACCTCTGCTTCTCTCAAATTCTGATCCCATCGTTGTCAGCCACACATTTGGTTGTCTAGGCTCCAACCTCTCACCAGTCCAATCGTAAACTTTGTCAGAAATCTCCTAACACTGTTTTATATACAAATGCTAGCCATTGTGGTTGGTTAAAGGCTAAAGGAACAGCTAATCAAGGAAGGTAAGCTACACATGGGCATCTGCACCAAGAGCAGGCCAGTAACAGCTGGGAAAAATCTTCTCATAATCAGAAGCAGGATGAAAAGTAACTTGATAGAAGTGTACTGGAGTCCTAGATTGAGTGGAGAGCAGGATTATTTTTCTCACAGCTGAAATGGGTGGGAGGTATAGTGATTGGAGGGAAGTGTGGGGGGATGTTGGAAGTAGCTTTCCAGGATTGGTGGTGGATGCAGATACATCAGTGACATTTAAGAAACACTTAGATGGGCACATGGAGAATAGAAAAAATAGAGGGCTATGGGGGGGAAGGGTTAGCTTGATCTTGGAGGGGGTTAAAAGCTTGCCACGATGCATTGGGACCCAAAAGGGTCTGCACTGTGCTGTCATGTTCTGGGATGGCTGCTTATCATTGACCACTTCTCCATACTCCACTCCATGGGTGAATCTAAATACAAGCTGGGAAGGAAGCACAGACTGAGGGTGGAGGGAGTGATGGGACATAGTTTACGCCATTGTCATGCTATGTTGGCATCAAAGCATGCTGATACGTACAGGCTGCCCAGCCCATGTTGCTGATTTGATTTGATGCAAACTATGCATTTTGTGGTTTCAATGTACAAGTAACAAATAAAGCTAATCTTTTTAGGAAGGGAAAACATTGAGACTAGGTTTTGGATGGGACCTTTGTTAGTTTCTTAGAAATGGGGATGTGGCTAACTAGCTGCTTTTTTGACTTTGGTAATATTGTGACCCCTTTAAGTCTCTGTTCCTTCTATGTTCCCCTTTCCTTCCATACTTTTACTATTTGTTTCAGAAGATGAGCAGAGCTGGTCTCCCAGTACCAGAGATCTGGGTTTAATTCTGACCTCTGTCACTTTGTGGAGTTTGTGTGTTCTCCTTGTGATGCATGGGTTTACTCTGGATACAATAGTTTCTTCCCACAGATTGTGTCGGTGAATGGTAGAATCTGGGGGTAGCAATGAATAAGTGGAAAATCAGGTTTGATATAGATCAAGACCATAAGGCATAGGAGCAGTATTGAGCCATTTGGCCCATCGAGTCTCTTCACTTTTTTCATGCTAATTTATTATCCCTCTGAACCCCATTTCCCTCCCTTCTTCTTGTAACTTTTGGCGTCCTGATTAATCAAGAATCTCTGCCTTAAGTATACTAACTGACTTGACCTGCAGAGCCATCTGTTGCAATGAATTCTACAGATTCACCAACCAATGGCTAAAGAAATTGTTATAAATGGATGCCCTCAGTTATGAGACTGCTCTCTGGTTCTAAACTACCTCACAATAGGAAACGTCCTCTCCATATCTCCACTATTGAGGCCTTTCAATAGTCATAAGTTTCAATGGGATTCTCCTCATTCTTAAGTCCAAGTCAGAAGAATGAAGCTCAGAACCATCAAATGCTTCTCATGTAACCCTTTCATTCTGGGAATTGTTCTAGTGAACCTCCTTTGGACCCTTTCCGATGCCAGCTGATCTTAAATAAGGCCCCAAACTGCTGATAGTACTCCAAGTATGATCTGACCAATGCCTCAGTGTTACGTCCTTGCTTTTGTATTCTAGTCCTTTGTGCTGTTGATCCCTTGAATTCCCCTTCCTGAAATCCACAATCAATTTCTCTGTCATAAAGACATTGAGGGCAAATTTCCTTTCCATCACTTCCCCATTTTGCACAAATCACCTTGATATTTACAGACAGATCATGATAAACTTAATCAAAATCCTTTCCGATATGGGCTGATTATCACCCTTGCAACATGCACTGTGGACTGAGACTGTGATCTGATGATCAGCTGTGAAACAATGTGACACCTTTCATCCTGTGAGATTTGTTGTCCTGGCACAGCTAGTGTGGAAGTGGCACCTGCAGCTGACGGTCTCCATATGCTGCCTGCCACCTGATTTCCTGGCAACTGTTACAGTGTCAGAACATACAGCAATGTAAGGAGCTCTTAGATTGGGTATGTTGAACAAAACCACCTCCTCCTCCCCAAACTGGGAAGAATGGACCTCTATACACTGTTCCTCCATGCTCTTCATGGGGAAGTGCAGGCTCTTCACCCTGGATCTGGATAGTGTAAGATTACTTGCTGGTATAAAGCTGAAAATGCTCAGTGGGTTAGGTTGCATCTGCTGAAGGAGAAATGATTGATGTTTTGGGTTAAAAACCCTCCAAAATTGAGAAAGCATGAGGGTGGGGTAGGGAGATGGGTGGACAATGGAGTTTTTCTGATTCAGTGAAATGTGGTTGTTGAGAAGCAGTAGTAAAGCTCTTGTGTAATGTTACTCATGTTGTGAAGTCTGGGCAATGTACAGTCTTGCTACTGGGACCTGTCCAAAAGGCCAGGCTCTACAATGAAGGAAAGGGGAGATATCCTGGGCAAAGCAATCCAGTCCTGATAAGAGCCAGTTATCAAAAGGTGGAGAACTATCAATTCCTGCTGTTCTCTGTAATTAGCACATCATCTGAGTGCTCTGGAGTTGGTTGCAGGTTAGTAGGTTAGTTGGTCAGATGGGTGTCGCAGGTTCATTGTGCTGGAAGAGCCTGTATCACCGTAGGCTACAACCTGCCCAGATGCTAAATAAGATGCTGTTCTTTATGCTTGTATTGGGCATCATTATAAAAGTCAAATTGTGCAAAATAAATAATGCTGAGAGCATGAATTGTAGAATCCTTCAAAATGAGGTGTGTAGGTAGAATCAGTTTAGTGTTGAGGTGAGTGAAGTTTCCACATTGTTTTAGGAGCTTGATGGTTGTAGAATGTGGGACTGGCCAGTGTAAACCTTTTTATGTACCTTGTCCCTTGACCTTGGGAGTACAAACATTGTACACTGATCTTTCATCTTCTGGACATGGATTTATATTGACTCTGAATCGAGGCACAGGAATCAGTCTCTGTTCATAGGCCTTCCATGACCTGGATCTGAGCAATACAGAGCTTGTACACTAATCTCTCTCCTCTGGCTCTGTAGCACAGGGCTCTCTCTGCTGACCTTTTGTACTTGTGGCTGGACAGGCTTTTATTTACTGGCCTTTCACTCTCCTACATTTACAGCCTCTTGCTTTGCCAGCCTTTGTTATCACCCTCCTTGGACACACTAATGTTCTCCAGCATTCCAGTTTCCATCCCCTCATTTTCAGGAGCCTGGTGGTACTGTTCTGTAAACTTGCCCACAGTTAAGAATCACCACTGGTGGCAGCTGCTTTAGAACATAGAACAGTACAGATCCTTTGACCAGCAATGTTATGCCAACCTTTCTGCCTACTCTAAAGTCAACTTAACCCTTCCCTGCTACACAACCCTCCATTTTTCTGACATCCATGTGCCTTGCTTCAAACACTTGCAACTGGGTGTAGCATGGTGCTGTGTTGGATAGGCATCCTGAGGGCAGGTGGTTTTGTAACCTCTGACACCTCTCGTTGCTTGCAATGCATAATCCACTGCTTTCTTCCCACACATCCAAGACTGAAAAGGACTAGGTTGCCATTCCCATCTGTAGTCTTTTCTCTTATTGTACATTGGCATTATTAACCGTATCAAATGCCTTACTGAATTTCATATTGACTGTCTATTACCCCTCCTGCATCAGCTTCATAAGACGTAATCTCCCAAGCTCCTGTCTCGATCTGCATGTATTTATTATCCCACAGAATACACTCCAATAACTTGCCTACCACATTAGACTTACTGGACATCAATCCTCAGGTTTTTCTTTGCTGCCCTTGTGTCTTTACACTCCGACTGGTCCAAACCAGTTAAATGAGGCAACCCAGACAGAGTCTAACGAGATTACTGATTGCAAGTCTGGCATTTTACGTAACAAGTAACTACTCTGAGAATGGTCTCAGGTATATTGCTCTGATTAGATTGTCCCAGAGCGAGGATCAGTTCAGATGGCTATTTGTTTGAGAATGGTCTCAGGTTTAGCAGATCATTACTTGAACCTTTCTGTGTCCACATTGAGTTGCTCTGATTAGATTAACCAAGAGCAAGGAATTGTTCAGAGTCCATAAAATGGGGGGAACAAAGACAACTGGTTTGTCTGCTTCCTCTGTCCTTGATCAGACTGCAGTTTCTTGCCCCTCCTAATCTCTTGTGGCTTCACATATAGAGACGTAAAGCCTTCATCATGGCTTGGCTTTGTGAACGAAGATTTAGGAAGGGGACTGCCCATGTCTGCTGCAGGCTCGCTGGTGGCTGATGAGGCCAATACGGGACAGACAGGCCCGGCCACAGCGGCTGCAAGGGAAATTCTGTTCTGGGTTTGGTGCTGCTGTGTCACGGTTCTTCCTCCTCCTTTTGTCCTCAATGCCAGCCTTGCGTGCGTACTCGAAGGAAGAGACAGACTGGTGAATGGTGTGTCACCAGGCCTCGCGATCGGAGGCTAGATTAGACCACTGGTGATGGTCAATGTGACAGGCACCAAGGGATTTCGTCAGAGAGTCCTTGTACCTCTTCGGTGCCCTTATGTCACGGTGGCCAGTGGAGAGTTCGCCATACAGCACAATCTTAGGCAGGCGATGATCCTCCATCCTGGAGATGTGCCCTGCCCAGCACAGCTGCGTCTTCAACAGCATGGCCTCAATGCTGGTGACCTCAGCCTGTTCGAGACTTTGATGTTGGTGACGAAGTCACTCCAGTGGATGTTGAGGATGGTGCGGAGGCAGCGCTGGTGGAAACGCTCAAGGAGTTGTAGGTGGTGACGGTAGGTGACCCACGACTCGGGCTGTACAGGAGGGTGGTCAGTACAATGGCTCTGTACACGCTGATCTTTGTGCCTTTCTTCAAATGCATGTTGTTCCATACTCTTTTGTACAGCCTGCCGAATGCGCTGTTTGCCTTTGCCAGTCTGTTGTCGATCTTGGCATCTGACAAGATGGTGCACCCCAGGTAGCTGAACTGGTGGACTGTCTTCAGTTCTACCTCACCGATGGTGATGTGGGGAGGGTGGTAATCTTACTGAGGTGCGAGCTGATGAAAAACTTCTGTCTTCAAGCTGACTTCCAGTCCAAAGAGCTCGGCAGCCTCCGCGAAGCAGGATGTTATACGCTGCAGGGCTGTCGTTTTGTGGACAACAAAGGCAGCTTCGTCGGCGAAGAATAGCTCTCGGATGAATTGCTCCAATGTCTTGGTGTGGGACTGTAGTCGCCTCAGGTTGAACAGGCTGCCATCGGTGCGGTATCAGCTGTAGATACCGTCCTCGTCATCAAGGTCTTCTGTGGCCCTTTCGAGCATCATGCTGAAGAAGGTGGTGAAGCGAGTCGGCGCGAGGACGCAGCCTTGCTTTACTCCGTTGCCTATTGGGAAGGGTTCTGAGAGGTTGTTGTTGTGTCTGACTTGGTCACTCTGATCTTCATGTAGCTGGATGACCATGCTGAAGAACTTTGGGGGGCATCCCAGTCGTTCCATGATTTGCCACAGACCTTCCCTGCTCAAACAGAAAACAGGCCCTTCAGCCCACCTACTATGTGCCAAACTATGTACCTAGTCTCATTGACCTGCATCTGAACCATAGACCGCCATACCCCTCTTGTACTATGTCCTTAAATGCTGAAATCAAACCCAACCGCTTCCACTGGCAGCTCGTTCCAGACTTGCACCACCCTCTGAAGATCCCCTTCAAGATTACGTCTTTCACCCTTAAACTATGACTTCTATGCCTATTTGTTCTTTGTCACCCCAGTTGATCTAGCAGATCAGATATCGTTATTTAATCTCCCCTCACCCCCAACAGCACCCAGTTTGCAAGCTCTGAAATGCCTGATAGTGACTGCATCTCTTGTCCAGTGTCATTGGTTTAATCATCTCCCTACCTCCTGTGACTGTCTGCTTGTGCTTTATTTGCAGCTCTCAAAAATCTCTTTGCTGCTGCATTAAATTCCCGCTGGTAAGGAGTTTGTATGTTTTTTTCTGTGACTACATCTGTTTCCTCTCACTGTCTACACTGTATCGCAGTAAATAAACTTCTGTGTGGTGTGCGACGTTTATTAATTGTGTACTGCCCTTGAATTCCCGGTACTGGGGGCAGTGCACAGTGGAATCTGAGCAAGACAAGGATGTAATGTCTGTAACTGAGCAATGTTGCAGGCTCAGGTGTGCATATAATCCAAGTTGAGGCTTCCTCTGGCATCTCCCTCTACTTTCCTTCAATAGCCTTAAAATTATGCTTACTCCTAGGGGAAAGTTTGTGATCTTCCACTCAATCCATGCCTCTAACTTGTCACTTTTTATTCCCCTTCACTCCAGAGAGAATAGCCTTAGCTTGCTCAACCCATCCTCATAAGATGAGTTTAGTAGACAAGATGCATCAGGAATTCTGGAGAACACTCATCTTGTGGCTATTTATTGGGTTTGGTCACATTTCGGTAGAGTTGAGTAACATCTTTTTCCATAAGGATGAAATGTCTAATATCAGGGAGCATTTGAGTCGTAAAGGGGCAAGTTCAAAGGAGATGTGCAGGGCATGTTTTTTTTTGAACAGAATTCTGTGTGCCTGGAATGATCTGCCTGGTACGTTGGTGGAGGCCAATGCTATAGAGGTGTTCAGGAGGCTCTTAGGCATGTGAATTGGTAGGATGTGGACATTGGTAAAGAAATCCCTTACACAGTGTAATTAGTTTGATGCAACCCTGTGCTGAAGGGCCTGTCCTGGGGGAGGGAGTGGTTCAGCGAGCATTATGTTATGCTATGTGGTGACATTTGTGGGCTTCTCCCAGCACTGATTGTTACACACATAACACATTTCACTATGCTTCTATGTATATGTGATAAAGCTCAATCTGTACTATTGTGTTTGGTCAGATGAGTTGAACACAAGGCTGTCAGCAGCTAGCACTGCTCTTTGCTCAGTCAGAAGGCTGAGCGGTCAGGCCACATTCCAAAGAGACGGGCAAAGTCAGATTTGAAATGGCCCTTTATGAGATAATAAGCCATCACCTACAGACCCAGAGCATAATAAGCACTGGTATGTGTAGACAGATGAAAAAAGTAACTGACCATTCACACCTTTAGGTTAACTCCAACAACAGGAATTCTGCAGATGCTGGAAATTCAAGCAACACACATAAAAGTTGCTGGTGAACGCAGCAGGCCAGGCGGCATCTCTAGGAAGAGGTGCAGTCGACGTTTCAGGCCAAGACCCTTCGTCAGGACTAACTGAAGGAAGAGTGAGGAAGGGATTTGAAAGTTGGGAGAGGGAGGGGGAGATCCAAGATGATAGGAGAAGACAGGAGGGGGAGGAATGGAACCAAGAGCTGGACAGGTGATAGGCAAAAGGGATACGAGAGGATCATGGGACAGGAGGTCCGGGAAGAAAGACAAGGGGGGGGGGACCCAGAGGATGGGCAAGGGGTATAGTCAGAGGGAGAAAAAGGAGAGTGAGAGAAAGAATGTGTGCATAAAAATGAGTAACAGATGGGGTACGAGGGGGAGGTGGGGCCTTAGCGGAAGTTAGAGAAGTCGATGTTCATGCCATCAGGTTGGAGGCTACCCAGACGGAATATAAGGTGTTGTTCCTCCAACCTGAGTGTGGCTTCATCTTTACAGTAGAGCAGGCTGTGGATAGACATGTCAGAATGGGAATGGGATGTGGAATTAAAATGTGTGGCCACTGGGAGATCCTGCTTTCTCTGGCGGACAGAGCGTAGGTGTTCAGCAAAGCGGTCTCCCAGTCTGCATCGGGTCTCGCCAATATATAAAAGGCCACATCGGGAGCACTGGACGCAGTATATCACAGTGATCCTCTGGGTTCACCCCCCCACCCCCCCGTCTTTCTTCCCGGACCTCCTGTCCCATGATCCTCTCGTATCCCTTTTGCCTATCACCTGTCCAGCTCTTGACTCCATCCCTCCCCATCCTGTCTTCTGCTATCATTTTGGATCTCCCCCTCCCCCTCCAACTTTCAAATCCCTTACTCACTCTTCCTTCAGTTAGTCCTGATGAAGGGTCTCAGCCTGAAACGTCGACTGCACCTCTTCCTAGGGATGCTGCCTGGCCTGCTGCGTTCACCAGCAACTTTTATGTGTGTTGCTTTAGGTTAACTCTGTCAGCATTCATCATTTTGAGTTGAGATTTCCAGTAATTCACAACACTTTTAGAGAAAAAAGACTTTCTCAAAGTTCAAAGTAAATTTATTGCCAAAGTATATAGGTCTCCATATACAACCCTAAGATTCATTTTCTAGCAGGCATTCACAGTAAGTACAAAAACACGTTAGTTTAACTTCCCACATGATTATGAGTTGTTTGAAATTAGTTTCACGCCTCTGCACAGCAAGACAAAAAAGTTATTTTCTCAGTGCATACAATGCTTTGAAATTACAAATAGTATACATTTCAATTTTACACCAAAGTACTTACTGCAAACCTAATGGAAAGACCTTAAGTTAACTTCCCACATGATTCTGAGATGTCTGAAAGTTCTTTCATGCCTCTGCACATAAAGACAAAAAAGTTGTTTTCTCAGTGCATACAATCCTTTGACAATACAAGTAGTATACATTTCAACTTTACACCAAAGCACTTACTGCAAACCTAATGGAAACACCTTAGGTTAACTTCCCACATGATCCTGAGATGTCTGAAAGTTGTTTCATGCCTCTGTTCATCAAAACAAAAATGTTACCTTCTCAGTGTATACTATGTTCTGACATTAAAGTAGTATACATTTCAATTTTCCAGCAAAGTGCAGAGTGCAAACCAGATGCATTCATTTTACGTTAACTTCCCACATGTTTTTGAGTTGTTTGAAAGATGTCTCATGGCTCTGCATATCCAGACTAAACAGTTGTTTACTCAGTCCATACAATGCTTTGACAATACAAATTGTATACATTTCAATTTTTCACCATAGTACTTACTGCAAACCTACTGAAAACACCTTAGGTTAACTTTCCACATGATTATCAGTAGTTTGAAAGTTGTTTCATGCCTCTACACATCAAGACAAAAAAGTTGTGATCTAAGTGCATACAATGCTTTGACAGTACAAATAGTATACATTGCAATTTTATACCAAAGTACTTACTGCAAACCTAATGAAAACACCTTAGGTTAACTTCCCACATGATTCTGAGATGTCTGAAAGTTGTTTCATGCCTCTGCACGTAAAGACAAAAAAGTTGAATTCTCACTGCATACAATGTTCTGACATTAAAGTAGTATACTTTGCAATTTTCCACCAAACTGCAGAGTGCAAACCAGATGGATACATTTTAAGTTAACTTCCCACATGTTTCTGTGTTCTTTGAAAGTTCTCTCATGGCTCTACACATCAAGACAAAAAAGTTGTTTTCTCAGTGCATACAATGCTTTGACAGTATAAGTAGTATACATTTCAATTTTACACCAAATCACTTACTGCAAACCTTAGGTTAACTTCCCACATGATCCTGAGATGTCTGAAAGTTGTGTCATGGCTCTGCACATCAAGACAAAAAAGTTGTTTTCTCAGTGCATGCAACGCTTTGACAATACAAGTAGTATACATTTCAATTTTACACTAAAGCACTTACTGCAAACCTAATGGAAACACGTTAGTTTAACTTCCCACATGATTATGAGTAGTTTGAAAGTTGTTTCATGGCTGTACACATCAACACAAAAAAGTTGTTATCTCAGTGCAGGCAATGCTTAAACAATACAACTAGTATACATTTCAATTTTACACCAAAGCACTTACTGCAAACCTAATGGAAACACTTTAGGTTAACTTTCCACATGATTATGAGTAGTTTGAAAGTTGTTTCATGGCTGTACACATCAACACAAAAAAGTTGTTATCTCAGTGCAGGCAATGCTTAAATAATACAACTAGTATACATTTCAATTTTACACCAAAGCACTTACTGCAAACCTAATGGAAACACTTTAGGTTAACTTCCCACATGATTCTGAGATGTCTGAAAGTTGTTTCATACCTGTGCACATAAAGACAAAAAAGTTGATTTCACAGTGAATACAATGCTTGGACATAAAAGTAGTATACATTTCAATTGTACCTAAAAGTCCTGACTGCATACCTAATGAAAACACATTTGGTTAACTTCCCACATGAGTATGAGTAGGTTTAAAGTTGTTTCATGTCTCAGTTCATCAAGACAAAAAAGTTACTTTCTCAGTACTACTATGCTCTGACATTAAGGTAGTATACATCTCAATTTTACACCAAAGTGCTTACTGCAAACTAATTGAAACACCTCAGGTTAACTTCCCACATGATTATGAGTAGTTTGAAAGTTGTTTCATGGCTGTACACACCAACACAAAAAAGTTGTTATCTCAGTGCATGCAATGCTTAGACAATACAAATAGTATACATTTCAATTTTACACCAAAGCACATACTGCAAACCAAATGGAAACAACTTAGACTAACTTCCCACATGATTCTGAGATGTCTGAAAGTTGTTTCATACCTGTGCACATCAAGACAAAAAAGTTGTTTTCTCAGTGCATGCAATGCTTTTACAATACAAATAGTATACATTTCAATTTTACACCAAAGCACTCACTGCAAACCTA